>NC_138769.1:443115324-443815324 GCF_965119305.1 Pelophylax lessonae
CAGAACAAGATTTTGTGCTTGTCAGAGACAAAGATTCGGTCCAGTACAAACTTGGAAATGATGGCGTGAGACAGGTTACCCAATGATCCATTTCTGCACACAGTCTGTAACAGCTCCAGGCGTTCCTTGTGGATGAGATCAAGGTGTGATGCACTTTTTGGAGGCTCTTCAGATGGCTGCAAGATAAATCACTTCTGTTAATTTTTAAGCCAGACCACATGAAAGTAATTTACAGAAAAACTAGAAGCCTTTTTCCCCAGATTAGGCTTAATAAGAATGCCGCATACTACAAAATCAACAAAGTTAAGGAAGGTCTAGAGCCCATGGATATGTTACATTCAACCTTCCTCTCAGGCTTACCAGTTGGAAGGTGGAGGAAACCGGTGTTTGGCTGGGACGACTGATTTACTTTTCCTACTTTAACTACTTTTATCATTTGTTCTTTTATTATTACAAAATTGGTAATCCTTAAATTGCTCAACCAAACTTGGAGATGGTTCAGCAGATATGGAATTCCATTATTGGCAACAAACAGATAAGAATTGTACAACATGATTGTCTACACCACAAGTAATTTATCCATGTGTTTTTACTGCACTAAACTCTGTAACTGCACAATCTATAAACTGTATTTGTGGACTTTACTTGCTGCTGTTTAACTATACCTATAACTATTGTGCCTTGAACAATAGCTTGCTAGCTTATATCCACTGTTAGCAACTAATACAGACCTCTTTTTTTGTTACAAACTTTAGGGAGTGTAGAAGGAATTTGTTCTGGTTTAGATGTTTTGTCTTTACAAAAATAAATAGCAATTACTGAAATAAACTACCAGACTTTTTCTGGGAAAAAAAGGTTGCTTAGGGCCTATTTACACTTTTGTGTTGTGTTATCATCCACGGGGTCACACTTTAACATGCTTTACATTAAGGCACTCTATTCATTATTAATGGGCATGCTGTATTTTTTCCAAGGCAGCACACCACAACACACAGTAGTGCATTACCATGCATTGTGGTATGCTGCCTTGATGTGGGTCAGAGCTCCTTACAAATGTACGCAAAACACTTTTAAGCACTTATTTGTTCATTAAACTATTTTTAATGAAAGTACTAACTGGAATCCTCTGTGCTGCAGCCCAAATTAGGCTCTGCTGCATTCACATGTGGTAAACAGAAGGAAAGCGGAAGCAACCTCAGATGGTGGACCCGGGCGGGGGGGCTGTGGCATACACCTGGCGTGTCTTCCCCCAGGTCTTTTCCTCTCTTCCTATAACCTTCTTTGTTCCCTCTGGACCTTCCCCCTATTCCCTCTCACTGCCCATCACCTCCCTCTCCCTCCCCCTTTTTTCTTCCTTTTATTTATTCATTTTTTTTTTTCTCTCTCTATTCTTTTCTTTTTTTCCTAGCCCTCCCGGTATTGACGTGTTGGAGAGCCCGACTGTGATCAACCCCGTGGGCGGGTCGGGGCTGCTCCATTCCTCTGTATATGCACTGTTACCTCCTCTTTGATTGTTGCCCACATGGCCAAAATAAGTGTCCCATGCTCTGGACACCTTTACCTGCCTCGTCATTGTACGTGTTAATATTATTCAAAATGTTTCTGTTGTATTTTCATGCGCTCCTTAAAGCAAAGTTTGTAAACCCCTTTTTCTTACATTTGAATAAACTATTTTGATGGGAAAAAAAAAAAAAAAAAAAAAAAAAAAAAAAAAAAAAAAAGGTGCTTGGGCATTTTAGGGATCACAGAAAACATTCCCTACATTAGGGTTTTTGTTTCTATGCCTTTTTTTTTGCGATGCACATTATTTTTACATTTATACATGACTGAGTCGTTTTTCTGCTCGTTCACCTTAATCATTGAATTGATCAATACAATGGATCCTCATAATTCTTCTAGCAATCCGATCAGCACATGAGCTCAGGTCGATTGCACGCTACGCTCATACTCGTCAAACATAACAAATATATTGTTTAAGCATATACAACACAGATATTTCCCTTCCTACTCTGTGTAAATGTTTACCATCCGGTTGTGTCATCTGTAAAGGCAAGCCATCTGGCAGAAGATATGATCAGATTATGTCTGATCTTGTTTCATGAATAAGAGCCAAAGTCATGCCTCAGACCTGAACATATTGGCAAGTAACTAAAAGATCTGCTGCAGTTGGTGACCTCTTAATGAATCCACATGTTCTCTAAACCTCTGCACCGTCTGTGCAATAAGAAAAACAGTTTGTTGTCCTCATGCAGTATCTGAGTAAATATGATTTCAGACATTAAACCCTGAGCACAGGGAAGCCCAGCATTTCCTTACAGAAGTCTGCAATGCAACAAAAAAAACAAACAAAAATCTACGAATTATACCCCAGCCCACCTTAAAGCGGAGTTCCACCCATTTTTAATAGGTTGGATTACATAGATGTATGTAATCCCCTTTAAAAAGACTTTTACCAATGGAAACTTTTTTTTTGCTAGTAAATACCTTATTTTCTTGTTTCTTCCTCCTCTCCTTACTTCCGGGTCCGATCGGCGATGACGTCATTCGGCGATTCGCAGTGTGTGCTGGGATGTATTCCATGCCAGAAATCTCGCAGCATTACCCAGGAGCTGAGCTGTAATGTGTGTATTCAGGCCGTGACCTGCCCCGCCTCCTCTCAGTGAGTTGTACTGTATGCATTGTATTCAGGCCGTTCTCTGCCCTGTCTCCGCCCCGCCTCCTCTCAGTGAGCGAGGACTGAAAGCATTATATCCTCACTGAGAGGAGGCGGGGCAGAGCACGTCCTGAATACAATGCATACAGTACAACTCACTGAGAGGAGGTGGGGCGGAGGCGGGGCAGGTCACGGCCTGAATACACACAGTACAGCTCAGCTCCTGGGTAATACTGCAAGATTTCTGGCATGGAATACATCCCAGCACACAGTGCGAATCGCAGAATGACGTCATCGCCGATCGGACCCGGAAGTGAGGAGAGGAGGAATAAACAAGAAAATAAGGTATTTACTAGCAAAAAAAAAAAAAGGTTTCCATTGGTAAAAGTCGTTTTAAAAGGGGATTACATACATCTAAAATTACGAAGATGGGTGGAACTCCACTTTAATACAGTAACCAAAGGCTTTTTGGAATGTTTGGTCCAAAGTCTATTATATTCTAACATAGTAGTACTGTATGTTATATTCTGCCATTTTTATTTATGCTCCGATCACATTGAATTTCATTTTTTTTTTTTTTGTTTGTTTCAGGATTCCTTTCCTGAAACTGAAATCTAGGGAGAACCACTTCCCCACCAAGTGTTCCTCCCACTGCTATTCTAATACGATAGGCTGTCTATCTGGCCACCATAGAGATCCGGAGGGTGGAAGAAGGCAAAGGTTGACTTTTATAGTTATAAAACATTGGAAAAATATATAATACAACATTTACTCAGCATTACAAAAACAGGAGTCAAAAAAGAAAACAAACACCCATTTCCAACTGGCTTACAATACTGACAGCAATTTCAGTGCCGTAGGAAGCTGCCCATGTGACATTGTTTTGAAAATTACTTAACATGCTCATGTAACATGTACTTGTTGAAATGGGAAAAGAGTCCATGAGGTCCAACCCATCAAACTTTCAGATTCTAATTTTTGTATTTGCTTTTTTTTTTTTACTTTTGGGATTGCTCTTATGCACACATACCTGTCTCTCAATCGGTAATGTCTTTGCCTCGGTAACAGTTATTTTTTCAACTTCTGGTAAAATAGTTTGGGACCCTTGTTTGACTCCATAACCTTGGCATCACATGTAAAAAGCAAAAAAAAGTAGAATACATGAAATGCAAAATGTTAGACATGCAGGCAAAAGTAAATGTAGAAAAGTGAAAAAAAGTAAATACAGCAACATTCTGTAAGATTACAAAACAACTCTACAGTTGGCACATGGGCACTGGCATTTTACCACAGTGCGAATACCAGCAGTAGGAATCTACTAATTCCAGCAGCGGGGCTTGACGGCTGTGGCTGCCAAGCCCATACACTGTAATGACAGGCTGTCAGCGGCTGCAGCTATTTGTGGATGTTCACACAGCCAGCGATTATCTGTGTTGATTGCAGGTGACTGCTAGCTATGCGATCAAGCATGAATAGCGGAAGCCACCGACAGCCTGTCATTACAGTGTACAGGCTTTGCGGCTGTAGCTGACTGCTCAGAGCTGTCAAACACCACTGCCGGAATTAGATGTAAAAAAAAAGTAGGATCTCTTTCATCATAAAAACCCTACCGATCAGCATTTTTTTTGTTTAATTCTACTTTAAGAATCCATACTTGAAAAAAAATGGGATTTTTGACTTACTGAAAAATCTATTTCTCTGATGTCCATTGATGGACACAGCTCCTGATCTTAACGATTGGGTTATACCCCCCCCCCCCCCCTACAAAACCTTGCGGCCAAAGGAAGCATCTGCAGATGCCAATACATCCACTTTATAGGACTTTGTGAAAGTGTGCATCGATGACCAGGTAGCCGCCTTGACAGGGAAAGGAGGAACCTGACCCCTGATGGAATAGGCCCGGATCACCGTCTGGTTGATCCATCTGGCAATGGTCACAGAGGAAGCGGACAACCCTTTATGAGGCCCATTTGTGAGTACAAATAGTGCGTCTGATAGCTGCCAGATACACCTTAAATGCCCAGACCACATCCAAGAAATGCAAGGCAATTTCCCTTGGATGTTTCAGCTTGAGACACAGGGAAGGCAACTCAATGTCTTCATTTAAATCATGGGCGTCCAACCTTTTTTTCTTCTCTGGGCCACATTGAGTGTAGTCAAATTTTCTCGAGCCGCATATAAAATATTTACTATGGTTAAGGTATATAAAAGTAATAAAACGCCACCGCACTAATTTAACACAACTAGAGGATGATCAAATGAAATGGAATCAGGTTAGGGAACACTCTAACCACCATGACCACTTCAGTGATTTGAAGTGGTCATGGTGGTAGGAGTCAGAAACACTGCACACTGGTACTGCTGGCGGTTACTGCTGGTGGCTAGTGTTGGTGGGTAATGCTGGCGGGTACTGCTTGTGGGTAATGCTGGTTACTGCTGGAGGGTAATGCTGGTGTGTACTGCTGGTCATGTGGGTACTGCTGGAGGAAGCAGTGGCTACAGTAAAGAGCAGAGCCGCTGCTTCCTGTCACAGGCGGAGCGCATTTCACGTCACTCTGCCTGTGACAGAGCCGGAGCTATACAGGAAGCATCGGCTCTGTCACTGACTGCAGACATCCTAAGTCTCCCGCAGCAGCGGGGAGATCACACGGCACTTGCGGGTGTCCGTGAGCCGCTGGCCAAAGGCGGGAGACTGTCTGGAGTTCCGCGGCCGGTGGGCCTCATTGCCTTCGGTTCCGGGCCGCAGGTTGGACATGCCTGATTTAAATGAATCAGAGACTACCTTTGGACGGAACGACGGACAGGGATGAAGAACCACCTTATCTCTGTGAACCACCCAAGTAAGGTGAACGACAGGATAACGCCACCAATTCCGACACCCTGCGCTGCCACCAAGAAGGCCACCTTCTGGGACAGCGTAGGCAGGGTAATTTCCCGAAGATTCTCAAAAGGAGAGCAATAAATTGAGGTCCCAAGGCGGCAACAGAGACCGCACTAGAGGGGCCAAGTACCTAACTTCCTGAAGAAAGGTCAAGATCCGAGCCACCGAGAAAGAGCGGAGGATGAACCCCAAGAGACTCACACCATGCAATGTAAGACTTCCACATACGATGGTAGATCTCCCTAGAAGTAGATTTCCTAGCTTTTAACAGTGCTGGAATCACTGACTCAGACAAACCTCTATCCATCAGCACCTAGGGTTCAACAGACAAGCCGTTAAAGCCAGCGACTGTAAAGCAGGATGGAAGATTGGTCCTTGGGACAGCAGATTCTCCCTGAGAGGAAGCTTTCAAGGAACTTCGGCAACCAGCCATACCAGATCGGCATACCAAGCCCGGCGAGGCCAGTCCGGAGACACTAAGATGACCAGAAACCCTTCTGCCTTGGTCCTGCATAGAAGTCTTGGCAGAAGCTTAAGGAAAGGCATAAATTAGGCGATACTGACCCTACGGGGCCACCAGCGTGTCTGGATTCCGAGATCGAGCCACAAACCTCAACACCTTTCTGTTGAGCCGAAATGCCAACAGATCCACCTCTGGGATGCCCCACCAGACACACAACTGATGAAACGCCTCCAGATGAAGGGACCACTCCCCTTGGTCCAACGCCTGCCGACTGAGGTAATCCGCCTGCCAGTTTTCCACCCCGGGAATGTGTATGGCAGAGAGGGCTAGAACAAACCGTTCTGCCCACCTTAGAATGCCAGCTACCTCCAGAGCCGCCCGGACACTTCTTGTGCCCCCCTGATGATTGACATAAGCCACGGCTGTGGTATTGTCTGATTGAATGCGCACTGGACATCCTTGAAGACTATCCATCCAATGGTCAGAGGCACAGTCTGATCGCTCGGAGTTCTAAGACACTGATTAGTAGTCTTGACTCATCCAGTGTCCAGAATGCAGTGTGCAGAATTTTTGCTGAGGACGCCTCCCCAGCTGGACAGACTGGCATCTGTGGTGACCGCTGTCCAATGCAAGGGGAGGAAGGATTCGCCCAGCCGAAGCGCCGGAGAATGAAGCCACTATATCAGAGACTCCTTCAGATAATCCAGCTTTTGAAAATTCAGAATCCAGCCGAACTCCCTCAGAGTTCGTATGGTGATTTCCAGGTTTTCCACCAGAGCAGTAGGAGACTTCGCTCGCAGAAGGAGGTTGCCCAAGTAGCCCAGTGCCATGATCTCCCATTGACTTAACAATGCTATCACCGGGGCGAACACTTTTATGAAGACCCGATAGCAGAGGTGACACCAAAGGGTAATGCCACAAACTGACAATGTTCTTTTCCCACGGCAGAGCAGAGGAAGCGCAAGGCAAGAAAAGGAAACACCTTTGCAGCTCTGGAGTGCTGAAGGGGAACCTGCGCCTCCATTGTAGCTGCATCCTCCATCTTCAAGGTCTCACGCACAGATACAATCAGTGCTTCCACCAGCGCCTTTTCGTGCGCGGTTGTGGAGGAATCATCCTCACTATCTGACGATTCCGGGCACGTGGTCGCAAACCCAGCAGGGTGACCCACGTCCACGACGGCAGAATCAGATTCAGGATCTGATGGGAAAGATGAGGCAGGGGAAGGTGGGGGCGCTTTTTGCTAGCCTGTCACCTGAAAGACACCCAGGACACAAAGGACTCCATGACCGCCGTCAGTGCACTGATGGATGGTTGGGACCCGGAGGGCCCCGCATCCTCAGAGAGGGGATCAGGTGGGAAAATATGCTCCAAAGACTTCATGAGTCACCAGGGGGACCCCACAAAAAGTGTAAAACACTGCAAAGGGACAACCCCCACCGTGCTGGCAGCACTACCCAGTCGCCAAGCACAAAGCACCAAGCGATCCTCAGAAGAGAGGGAGAGGAACCCCCTAGACTCGCCACCCAGCAGAAACAGGCACCTGCAACCATCATGATAATCTGCACTCCACGTGCCGTGATCAGGAAGTGAAAAGATCCAGGAGTCAGCACCAGGGGATGAGGAGGGACTCCCACTGCCAAAATTCCCACCCACAGGGCTCCAAGGTCATGGCCGCTATTATTATTTTCAAATGGCAAACCACCCAAAATGGCCGCCAGACTACTTTAAGTGGGAATATATTACACTTTATTATTATACCCACATTTATTACCAACCAAGGCAGTGAAAAGAGCAAAAATATTTATTACAGGTACCTATATAACACTGTCAATTTATGCAGCTCTTTAGATATAGATTGCCAATTCACATCAGTTCCTGCCCTCCAGGAGCTTGTAATCTAGGGTCACCAACTCACATTCATTCATACACCTATTAGGGCCAATTTACACACCAGCATGTCTTTGGAGTGTGGTAGGAAACTGGAATACCTAGGGGGAAACCCACAAAGGCACAGGGAGAATGTGAAAAATGCAGGCAGGTAGTATCATCGTTGGGATTCGAACTGGCCACCCTAGTGCTGCTAGGCGGAAGTACTAACCACTTAGCCACTAATATATGCTCAAAAAACAAGCTATAATATTAAACTAGATTTCAACTTGCATTTGTTTAGCACAGCTCATCACTAGAGTAAAAAAAGAGGAGGAAGTTGACCCTGTGTGTCATGTAAATAATTAAAAAGAAAACAGGAAAAATGTATGCATTAAGAAAATGGGGTGATGGGGGCTGCAGAAGTTAAAGTAGTATTTAAGCTGTCTACATTACAGTCAAGCAGTGCAACATTTACATATTTTCCTTGTAAGTGTCCCCAAACACTTATTCTCTTTCACTGTTCACCACGGCTGGCCTCAGATCTTGCATTGTGAACTTCTGGCTAGGGGTTGGTGCACCCTTTGCCCTTCATATGCACTGTGAACTAGGGACAGCACAGACTCCAGCTCTACATAATCACTCACGGTGGGGGAATAGTGTTTGGATTCCTGCTGTCGCTCTACATTTCTGTGGCTGCACAGAAACCTGAAAAGGGCAGAGCCACCCAGAGAACTAGAGCAGGGAATTTTCAGTAAAGAAACTGAAAGCAGCCACAAGCTTAAGAAAAAAAAAAAAAAGAAGATCTGCAGCACAATTTGTTTTTTTTTTGTTTTAAGGATTCCAAAAAAATGTAAAAAAGGTGTAACATTATACATCCTCCCCACCCTATGGTCTCTGCTTTACTTGCCTCAGGGATGCTGAGGTGTCAGTGCCCATGTAGCCTGTCCGGCGGTCCAAGGATTTTAAATCCTTGCTTATTTACATCTTCAGGGCAAAAGTTTGTAAGAAACACTTCTAATTTGATTTTTACCAAACAAAGCAATGTGATCAGGACATGCACATATTTCCTACCCTCTGGGCTTTTCAATGTCAGGGTGATAAACTTGCTGGCAACCATCAACATGAACAGAACCCAGAAGCATGCGAGGAGTAGAAGCCAACGATGGTGCATGATGTCAAACACCAGCCATAAATCCTCTACAGCGTCCTGCAAAACAAAAGCATGAAACATGTTAAAGTAAATCTATGCTGAAAAAATAAATAAACATATATGTTGCTGTAATAATAGGAATCCAGGGAAAGGAGTTTGTTTGAGCAATGGTGTCAGAAAACTGATAGCTGTTGATTTCCTAACGCTTCTGAACATCTATTCCTTGAAATGCTCCATATAACTGCCATTGTAGTACAAGGGCAGCTTTTCCACCTGCTTCAGAGACACATTCTAATAACATTCTTACCAATATTCCCTTTACATTTCCATAAACCCACATCCATTTTAAATACTGTATGGCATAATATTGGAGACCCAAAGTGCCTTACACATTGGATCATCTACTGTGTATATAGAAAAGCTGCACAATTCATCTTTAAAAGACCATGTTCTTGATTCAACTCCCCACACGATCCTAATCCAGCATTTCCATGATTCATGTAACAAGTGCAGAGCAGTGCCCTGCTCACAGCTATCAAAAAAAAAAAAAAAAAAAAAAAAAAAAAAGCAGCTGGAGATAACAAAATCGTTCAGCAATAATGGCCGGAATATACGATAAGAAAATCGGCCGAAAATTTCTGTTCAGCGAAGGATCGGCCGATATTCTACTCGTTAATGCCCAGCAATCAGTGACCGATATAGATATTGTGAACGAAAAATCCCGTTTGAAAAAAACGAAAAATTCTGTCGTCTCATTTGCGAACTAACGATATTCTATACGTTGGTGTTATGGTCGTTCATTTAAAATCTGTAGAACATCATCACGCATGCACTGTTTGGAAAGTCGGTGGTCGAATGATCGGGCGATAATTGGCCCGTGTATTCCAGCCATAAAAAAGATAAAAAGAAACACTGTATCTGTTTATTTACAGATAAAAGGGTAGAACTTCAGGCTGTAAATGAAGTCAGTTTATAGCAAAAAAGAAAAAAAAAAAAAAAAAAACCCCTAAAAGAACTTAATAGTATTTTTTTTTTTTTTTATTTCTTTACACATTACATTATTTTTCATTACATTTCTTTAAATTTGATTGAAGCAAAGAATATTATATCTTAATTTATTGACCTCCTGTTTGATAACCTAATGTTCAGGGGTTATCAATCTTTAAAACAAAAAAAGTTCTTCAGAACCGTGATCTTTATTGTAAGCAAAAAAATAGTGATTCCTATTTTATCCAGAATCGTGCAGCTCTAGCATATAGTGAACAATATAATTTGGTTTGCTTGCACAATCCAGAACCACACTGCTAGATTCACTGGTTTAAAATGCCCCTAGTGTCAGAGAGTGTTTGGACCCAGTCATTCCTTTCTGGTCCTTTCCCACATTTTGTCATGCATTAATCTGCATTGAGTTAAAGCAGCCTAATAGGCCCCATGCACACGGGACGTTTTTAACGCTGCTGTAAGCAGCGTCAGGCGTTTTCTTTTTGCAGCCTAAAAACGCCCCTCCATGTTATTCTATGGCCTCATGCACACTCAGACGTTTTTGAGCTGTAAGTGGCTTAGGCGTTTTTAGGCTGCAACAAGAACCCACCACCTGCGCGTTCTGAGGACCAGCGTTACAGCGTTAAAAACGCCTGACGCTGCTAAAAGCTGAATAACTTTGCTATAACGTTGCTTAACGTGCGTTAAGCCACGTTATACGTTTTTTTTTCTTCCATTCAAAATCAATGGTTCCCTATGGGAGCCTATTGATTTGAATGGAGGTCGCACCGCAACACCGCAAGTCGGATCCGACTTGCGGGGTGACTTGCGCTGTGGGAATCTTGAGGGGGAACTCCACGCCAAAATGTGAAAAAAACGGCGTGGGGTCCCCCCCCAAGGTTCCAAACCAGGCCCTTCGGGTCTGTTATGGAATTTGAGGGTAGCCCCATGCCGAAAAAACGGCGTGGGGTCCCCCCCAAAATCCATACCAGACCCTTATCCGAGCATGCAGCCCGGCAGGCCAGGAAAGGGGAGGGGACGAGCGAGCGGCCCCACCCCCCCTGGACCACACCAGGCCACATGCCCTCAACATGGGGGGGTGTTGGTGCTTTGGGGCAGGGGGAGCTCTGCACCCCCCACCTCAAAGCACCTTGCCCCCATGTTGATGAGGACAAGGGCCTCATCCCCACAACCCTGGCCGGTGGTTGTGGGGGTCTGCGGGCAGGGGGCTCATCGGAATCTGGAAGCACCCTTTAACAAGGGGGCCCCCCAGATCCCGGACCCCCTCCCTATGTGAATGGGTATGGGGTACACTGTACCCCTACCCATTCACCCCATAAAAGGCAGTGTATGGAAATAACGACAAGAGACGTTTTGGAAAGTTTATTAAAAATCTTCATCCGACTCTTCGTCTTCTCCTCTCCGGGGTCTTCTGCTCTTTTGCTGTCCGCCCTTCTTGTCTTCTCCTCTCCGGGGTCTTCTGCTCTTTTGCTGTCCCCCTCTTCTTGTGTTCTTCTCTCCGGGGTCTTCTGCTGTCCCCTCTTCTGCTGTCCTCTCTTCTTTTCTTCTCCTCTCCGGTCTTCTGCTCTTTTGCTGTCGGCTGTCGGCTGTCTTCTTCCTCCGGTCCTCCTCCTCCGACGTCTCCGCTGATTATGCCTATCTCCGGTCTCTTCAGCTTATTATATAGCCATTAGGGGCGTGGCCCCGATGACGTCATCGGGAGGCCCCGCCCCCTCATGTCACAGATGACGTCATCTGTGACATGAGGGGGCGGGGCCTCCCGATGACGTCATCGGGGCCACGCCCCTAATGGCTATATAATAAGCTGAAGAGACCGGAGATAGGCATAATCAGCGGAGACGTCGGAGGAGGAGGACCGGAGGAAGAAGACAGCCGACAGCCGACAGCAAAAGAGCAGAAGACCGGAGAGGAGAAGAAAAGAAGAGAGGACAGCAGAAGAGGGGACAGCAGAAGACCCCGGAGAGAAGAACACAAGAAGAGGGGGACAGCAAAAGAGCAGAAGACCCCGGAGAGGAGAAGACAAGAAGGGCGGACAGCAAAAGAGCAGAAGACCCCGGAGAAGACCCCGGAGAGGAGAAGACAAGAAGAGTCGGATGAAGATTTTTAATAAACTTTCCAAAACGTCTCTTGTCGTTATTTCCATACACTGCCTTTTATGGGGTGAATGGGTAGGGGTACAGTGTACCCCATACCCATTCACATAGGGAGGGGGTCCGGGATCTGGGGGGCCCCCTTGTTAAAGGGTGCTTCCAGATTCCGATGAGCCCCCTGCCCGCAGACCCCCACAACCACCGGCCAGGGTTGTGGGGATGAGGCCCTTGTCCTCATCAACATGGGGGCAAGGTGCTTTGAGGTGGGGGGTGCAGAGCTCCCCCTGCCCCAAAGCACCAACACCCCCCCATGTTGAGGGCATGTGGCCTGGTGTGGTCCAGGGGGGGTGGGGCCGCTCGCTCGTCCCCTCCCCTTTCCTGGCCTGCCGGGCTGCATGCTCGGATAAGGGTCTGGTATGGATTTTGGGGGGGACCCCACGCCGTTTTTTCGGCATGGGGCTACCCTCAAATTCCATAACAGACCCGAAGGGCCTGGTTTGGAACCTTGGGGGGGGACCCCACGCCGTTTTTTTCACATTTTGGCGTGGAGTTCCCCCTCAAGATTCCCACAGCGCAAGTCGGATCCGACTTGCGGTGTTGCGGTGCGACCTCCATTCAAATCAATAGGCTCCCATAGGGAACCATTGATTTTGAATGGAAGAAAAAAAAACGCTGCTAAAAGCAACATGGCAAAACGTGCAATGACGCCAATGGAAAAAGCTACTGAAAGCACGTTTTTACAGCTGCTTTTTCCGGCGTCAGAACTAACTTTGACGTATGTTTTTTCTAACGCCCCGTGTGCATGGGGCCATAATGTTAACAGCACCACAACAGACTAGAAAACAGACCCGTTATATTTTTCTGGATGTATCACTCTGCTATGAATGGTAATACGTTAAAAATGAATGGCACCGCAAAGAACAAACACGGTCATGGTGTGCTACTATAATGTCTAGGTGTATATCCTGGGTCATTCGATTGTGAGGGGCACAAGGATGTACTTTATATAGAGCAGACTTGTATAAAGTACTCGAAATTTCTACTTGAGTAAAAGTACAAGTGCTCGATCAAAAAATTACTTGAGTAGAAGTGGAAGTGCTCGCAGAAAAAGTTACTTAAGTAGAAGTACTAAAGTATTCAACATTTTTTTTACTTAAGTATTGCAAGTAGTTTTTTCAAAAAATTTGCTACTTAAGTACTAAAAGTAAAAAGTACCAGTAGTTTTGAAAAAAAATTTCTACTCAAGTACTGAAAGTAGAAGTAGAAGTACTGTATTATGTAGTTATTAAAGAAAGAAGTCAAAAGTATGAACATCATATTGTTTTTATTATTTCAAATGATTTATTCAAATGATTAACCGGTGTTTGTTAGTAGTTTCTTGATGCACTTTAAGCGCTGTAGCATCATTTATTTGTTTGTTTCATATTTTCTTTTTATTGGAAAGATTTGGTATAGCAGCTTTTATTATACACAGCCTTTATTTTCGTATGCGCTGATTTACAAATGACATTATACACATTTTTTTGAGCTTTATGCAACCTGCCATCTACTGTTCTGGCAGTGGTAATTTTTTTAAAAGTAACGAGTAACTATGCAGCACAAAAAAAAAAATACTTGAGTAGAAGTATCGAAATCATCGAAAAAATGTAGTGAAGTAAAAGTAGAAGTAGGAGAAAAAAATTCTACTCTAGGAAAGTACAGATACCGCATTTCGGTACTTAAGTACAGTACTTAAGTAGTTCTACTTCGTTACTATACATCTCTGATATAGAGTAATATGTCAAAACAACATTTCTAGAAGTACAGCATATATATACACATACATACATAAATACATAGTGTAGCAGCTGCTTAAAGTGTCATTAAACTCAGAAATTTAAGTGTATTTACCTATAAAAGTAGGCAGTGTACCTTATAGCAGAAGATTGCAATTGTTCCATGTTTCCACATTTGTAAATACCTGGTTGATCCTGCCAGTTCTCCTCCCTGCCCAATAGTTTATGGCAACTTTATATTAGTCTATTTTCCAGCTGAGCACTGCCACCCCTCACTTTCTTCTGCATTCACTTCCTTCTGCAAGCCACCCCCCCATGCGATTCTTTCCTAGCTGTAGGGGCAGCTACATAACAAATTTCCATGTTCTCTCCCCCCCGTTGCCCCACATGATAACTGTGTCATCCAGCAGGGTGGATCTAGCAGGGAGGAGGTGCAGACTGCTCCATCTCCAGTGCAGTTCCTGTAAATACAACTGCCAGTGACCAGCTTGTTAATACCAGAGGGCTGCACTAGCAGGATGGATTGGGGGGGGGGGGGAGAAAAACAGACTGCACCTCCTCCCCGAGCTATTGCAGCCTCTGGCTGTGCAGGCTGTGCTCTCTCTCCCCCTTCTTGCCAGATCAGCACTCCTGTATTAAAGTTGTTTTAAAGGCTCAAGGCTTTTTACCTTCATGCATTCTATGCATGAAGGTAAAAAGCCTATATGCAGCGGTCCACACAGCCCCTCTTAATACTCATCTTAAGCTTGAGCTCCCTCTTGATTCAGCAATCTGCACGACAGGTGAGCTCCTCCCAGGCTTGTCATTCCTAATTGGCTGAGACAGCATTGGCTCCTGCTACTGTCAATCACAGCCAGTGCGCCAATGAGGAGAGAGCGGGGACGGGGCCAAGCTGCAGCTCTATGTGTCTTATGGACGCATAGATCTAGCTAGGGAGCGACCACGCACCAGTGCTCCCAGAGCAAGTGGCTTGCTATTGGGGGCACTAGCTGAAGAGGAGCCAGGGGCGCTTGCCTGGGACCCGAAAAGAGGAGGATCCAACCAAAACCGTTGCACAAAGCAGGCAAGTATGACATGTTTGTTTTTTTGTGTTTGTTTTTTTAATTAATCTTTAATTGTCACTTAACCACCAAATGACGGCTACAGCGTGGTCGTCCAATTCTAGGAGGGTGTCTATTGAGGTCCTCCCTAAACCGCGCCCCCTGCGGCATGCACTCAGCAGATCTGGGTAAAGAGCCAATCACAGCAGCTCTTTACCACGTGATCATCTGTGTCCAATCCCAGCTGATCATGATGTAAACCCACTTGCCAGTTATTGCCATTCCTTACACTGTCACAGCGTGAGGAGAGGGGAGAGCAGGTAACCGACTAATGTGAAAGGGGGCAGCTGTTTTGATAATCAGAGCACTGATCATCAGTTTCCTGATCATCAGTGCAGTCCCAACAGTGCCCATCAGTGTTGCCAATCAGTGTCTCCTCGTTAGTGCCGCCTCACCAGTGCCCAGAAACCCAGTGGTGATTAAACACCACCATAAGAATGTTCTATTTGTGTAAAAACAAAAGTGGAAAAAAATGTATTATGGGTCCAAAAATTTGGCAAAGTGTGAGAGCGCTGAAAAATCGAAATGGCCTAGGCAGGAAGGGGGTAAAAGTGCCCAGTAGGCAAGTGCAACTTTATTCAGAAAATTAGGTCCTGCTAGATCACTTCGGGCTGGGCCTTTTTGCAGGTATAACTATGTAAAATATTAAAAATAATTACCGATAATGTTTAAAATCCAGTAATACACTGTCTAACCCTACTCTGCACATGCTCAGCTGCTCTCTATTTTTTGGCACTATGCCTAAAATCAAAGCCAATAGAGGCTGATCGGCTGACAGCATAAATATTTACTGCTACGCAGGGGCTTTGGGCTTTAGCAAAATGGCAGCCTCCAACAAGAAGAAACAGGAACAATGCTGGAGAAGATTTACAGCACACAAATTTTGGTAGCATAATTATTAATGTAGAATGTATGTTCTTTGCTAAAGAACATTATTTAACAAGTTGATATGGGTAAAGTTCAGCTTTAACAAGCTGGCAGCTGTGTGTAAAGGAATACAGAAGCTGCACTGGCAGGGAGGTTAAGAGAGTCTGCACAGCCGAGCGCTGAAGTGGCCAGGAGAGAAAGAGCCAGGAGGAGGTGTGGGCTGTGTTTTCTCTCCCCGCCAGTACAGCTCTTGCATTAACAAGCCTGCAACTGTGTGTACTGGAAACCAGGAATACTGGGGTGGCTAGAGCACTTAGATTTGCTGCCCCAAATAATCACTTTGACATCTAGCAGGGATTGCTTGCTCCTGCTCCAGCTTTCACAGCACGACAGGGAGGGATCTGCAGATGTCTGCACACGATTGCAGATGCACATAACTGTGGTATATACACGGTGCTATAAGGGATTTGGCACATTTATTTTTCTATGTAATATCTATTTTTCATTTTAGTGTGGGACGGACACAGCTCCTTAGATTCTTGACCAGTGGGAGGTCCCAAAGCAGTAAAACAAAGGGTGGGAACAGCAAAAAAATTCCCAAGGCTAAACCGTAGCCAACCAGGTAACAGCAGCTCAACAAAAAACAACTGGAGCCCACCTAAAACATTACTCCCAAAAAGAGGGAACAGACCTTGTAAACAGCAGCCTGCAAAACCTTCCTGCCAAAAGAAGCATCCGCAGATGCCAACACATCCACTCTATAGAATTTTGTGAAAGTGTGCACCGACAACCAGGTGGCCGCCTTGTAATTCGACTTTACTGACGCCTGGTGATGGAAGGCCCAAGAAGCACTGAGCGCCCAAGTAGAGTGCGCCTTTATGCGGAAAGGAGGAACCTGACCCTTGATCGAATAGGTCCGAGTCATCGTCTGTCTGATCCATCTCAAAATGGTTGCAGAAGAAAGAAGCAGACAGTCCTTTTCGAGGCCCATCCGTGAGCACAAATAGTGAGTCTGACTTCCGCAAAGACTCCGTAGCTGCCAGGTACACCCGAATCGCCCGAACCACATCCAGGGCATGCAATGCAATTTTCTTAGGATGTTTTGGCCTGGAACACAGGGGAGGCAACACATGTTCATTCGAATGGAAAATCAGACTACCCTAGGAAGGAACGACAGACGGGGCGAAGAACCAGCTTATCTTTGTGGACCACCAAGTATGGGGTGCGACAAGATAACGCCAATTCTGACACCCTGTGCGCAGAGGTAATTGCCACCAAAAAAGCCACCTTCTGGTACAGTGCAAGCAGCATAATTCCCTGAATATTTTCAAAGGGAAGCTTCTGGAGGACTGAAAGCACCAAGTTCAGATGCCAAGGCGGTAGAAGAGACCACACTGGTGGAGTCAAAATGTCGAACCCCCTGATTAAAAAGGTACGCACCAGGGAGTGCGTGGCCAGCGGTCATTGAAAGACCGCCAGCTCCGGCACCTGGCCCTTGATGGTACTAAATGCCAATTTCTGCTCAGCCCCCCTTGAAGGAAGGTCAAGACCCGAACCACCGAGAAAGAGCGAGGGTAAACACCAAGCAACTTACACCACGAAATGTACGCTTTCCACGTACGATGGTAGACTTCCTAGCTTTCAGCAGTGTTGGGATCATGACCAAGGCAGAACTCTATCCTGTAAAGCAGGATGGAAGATTGGCCTTTGATACAACAGTTCCTTCCTGAGAGGTAGTCTCTAAGGGATGTCGGTGACCAGCCGCACCAGGTCAGACTATACTGGCCCGACGGAGCCATCAGCGCATCCATGGTGTCCGCCAGAGGATCCCGTGACCATGCCACAAACCGCTGAACCTTTGTTGAGCCGAGACGCAAACAGATCCACCTTTGGGGGTGCCCCACTGGAGACATATCTGATGAAACACGTCCGGGTGAAAGAACCACTCCCCTTGGTCCAACGCCTGCCGACTGGGATAATCTGCCTGCCAGTTTTCCACCCCTAGGAAAGTGTACGGCGGAGAGGGTCAGAAAAAAGAAGCTTTCTGCCCACCGTAGAATGCCGGCTATCTCCAGATCTGCCAACATACTTCTTTTTCCTCCCTGGTGATTGACATAAGCCACAACCGTCACATTGTCTGATTAAATGGACACTGGACATTCCTGAAGACGATCCATCCAATGGTCCAGGCACAGTCTGTTTGCTCAGAGTTCTAAGACATTGATCGGTAGTCTGGACTCTTCCAGTGTCCAGATCCCCTGAGCAGAATTTTTGCAGAGGACGCCTCCCCAGCCAGACAGGCTGGCATCCATGATGACCGCTGATTGGGAGTCTGGACTCTTTCAGTGTCCAAACACCCTGAGCAGAGCTCAAACTCAGAACACCACCCCACCCGGACAGACTGGCATTCGTGGTGACCAGTGTCCCAATACAAGGGGAGGAAGGATATGCACTGTCAAAGAGCCGGAGAGCAAAGCCACCAGACCCAGCTGAGCCGAATCTAATTGTCCAGAGACTTCGGACACCTGTCCCATTTGGCATAATAATTTGGAACAGGGTATAGACGACTTGCGAGTGCCAAAGGAGACCAGCGCCTCCGCCGCAGCTTCAGCTGCTTCTTCCATTTTTAAAAAGTTTCACGCACAGACACAACCAGTGCATCCACCAGCACCATTTTGTGCACAGCTACAGGAGTGGAGGAATCACTATCTGAAAAGTCAGGGCGCGTGGCCTGCAGACCCCGCAGGGTGGGCCATGTCCGCGGAGGCCAAATCAGATTCAGGATCTGAGGAGACAGATGAGGCAGGGGAAGGCGGGGAGCCCTTTTTGCTAGCCCACCACCCAAAAGCCACCTCCACCCGGGACACAAAGGACTCCAGGACCACCGTCAGTTAATGGATGATTGGGACCCGGAGGGCCCCGCAGCCTCTGAGAGGGGGTCCGGTGGGGAAACGTGCTCCAAAGACTACATGAGTAAATACGGGGACCCCCACAAAAAGTGCCAAAGGCTGCTAAGGGACACCACCACCGCGCTGGCAACACCAGCCCGTCGCCAGCAACAGAGAACCCCATGATCCTGTAGCAGAGAGAGGGAGGACTCCACCAGACTCACCACCCTACTAGACAGGCAACGGCAGAACCAGGATAAACTGCACTCCACGTGTGGCGTCAAGAGAAAGAAGAGACCCAGGAGTCAGCACCAGGGGACAAGGAGGGGCTCCCACAGCCGAAATCGCCGCCCAGAGGCTCTTCTGTATTGGCCCCACTGATTCCTATGCGGGTTGAACAAAAAATGGCTGCCGGACTACACAAACATGGCTGCCGGCCTATACAGAATCTAGGCCATGATAAAATGGTGGACCCACAAGGCTCCCAGAGACCCAGAATTCCTAGGGCCCAGGAAAGGCACCACAAGGAAGGAGGGACCGGGCAAGAGCCCCCACCTGTTACAGTCCCCCCCCCGCCGATAGCCTAGTCATTGGCAGCGTGCCCCACCCAGTCATTGGCAGCGTGCTTCGCCCCCCACCACCAGTACAGCATCATGCCCCATCCCCAAAACACCAGCCCAAACCACCACACTACCCCAGAAAGGGGGAATGGATGGGGGGGGGGCTCCATGAGAAGGATGAGAACTCGGGGGTCCAACAGTCCCAGGGAGGGGCCTGTGGTCCACCCCAAAACCCTACAGGGGGAGAGGGGGACAATGACTTAAACCATACAGCAAAAATGACCACACAGTGGTTGAAGGAGAAAAAGGTGAATGTCCTTGCTTAGCCTAGTCAGAGCCCAGACTTAAACCCCACTAAAAATCTGTGGAAGGACTAGAAGCTCCTCTCGCTTAGGTTTCCCTGCAGACAGGCTGGGAACAAGCGGGGTCATGTGACAGCTGTATATCGATTAGGAAAAAGGTACCTAGATGTTGTTTTTTTTTTTTAAATAAAAAATGACAGTGCCATCACATCATCCATATACAGAAATAGAGGGGACAATATATTAAACAGTACATGTTTAGTATCACTTTAAAGCGGAGCTCCACCCAAAAAGGGGAAGTTCTGCTTTAAGCACTCCTCCCCCCCCCAAATATTACACATTTGGCATGTCATTTTGGGGGGGGGGGGGGGGTAAGACGATTGGTACCTGCTTCCACTTCCACTGGCGCGTACATGGCTGTGAAGCCGCAAGCTGTCAAAGCCGGGTGCCCACACTTGCAATGCTGGTGCTGTGGAGAGGAGAGGGAGCAAAGCGCATTGCTGGACCGGGGGACAGGTGAGTGTGGGTGGGTTTATTAGAAGTCAGCAGCTACACTTTTTGTAGCTGCTGACTTTTAATAAACACAAGAATGAGTGGAATTCCGCTTTAAGCTTCTCACAGTAGCTGTTGAGAGTTCACAATGTCTCATTCTTCTCTATGACTTCTAACTGCTGCTGAATGATTGCTGGGGTTACATAAACAGTGTAAGTACCAAAGGACTATGTGATGTACAGGGTCCATAGCAACCAGCCACAGCCATTCTATTCTATGAAACACATCTAACAACTGCAGCAAGGGGAGGTTGTTAAAAAAGATGAAGCCGCGTCTAATGCCTGGTACACACAATGAGATTATCGGAAGATCGTCCGTTTTTTTTTTTTTGAATGCTAGTCTCATTGAAAATGGAAAGGTTTCTAAAGTGACAAAAATTCTTGTACAACAGAATAAAAATTCAGAAGCGATGTATTGTGTTGTAGTGTACTTTTGAATGACACTGACGACAACTGTGCTGATTAAACGAAAATCATACAAGAAACATTTTTGTGTTTGTCCCATTGGATAATTTTGCATGAAATGTCGTGATTGTCTCTCAAAAGCTGTGTACAGATTATCATACGATCATTTAGAAAGAGGTATTTTTTGTATGGTTTTCTAATTGTGTGTACGGGCCATAAGCAGAGGCGTATTTGCCACGAGGCAAACAAGGCGTTTGCAGGCGGCACAGCCCAGAAGAATACAAGAACCGAACAGGAGATTGGCAGCTGCCATCAGGTCCTCTAGGATAGAGGAGGAGAGGCTGCTTGTGCTTTGGACGGGGTGCACAGTGTGTTGGTTGGGAATTATGGGTGGGTAAAAAGGTAGGCGGCTGCTGTCGGGGTTATCCCCGGTTCTGCATTCACTGCCCCCTCACAGCTCCCCCAGTCCTGCTGCCTGGCTCTCAGTGACTGACATGGAGCAGAGGCAGCAAATTAGAAGTGAAAGGGGGGAGGGGGACAAGTGCAGTGCACGACTGGCTGTGTCCCAGTCCCCCAAGTCCCTCCCTTGCAGCAAGGCCCCTGATGAAGCAGTACAACCAATTCCTGTTTAGGCTTGATCAGCTCAACAGGGGGGCCCGGGCAGCTTTACAGTTTATTCCTACCAAATATTAAATAGTGCTTACTAAACCTTATCCCCCGCTCCTATTTGCTAAGGGGGTGTGTAATTACATTTTCCTGGGCCCCATCAGGTCAACGGTGGGGCCCAGGAGGTGGGGGCATTGCTTTCCATTTTCAGGGAGCATGTACATAATCCTGCATGTTATGCTGCTCAAAAGTTTCGGCCGGCTGCCCACTGCCTTCCCTGGCAGAGTGATCTGTAATGTACATGTTCGGGCTTCACTCTGCTCTCTCAGGTGCCAAGACTGATGTGATGTGGCTGAGTGGGAGCAGTAAAACTAATCAGGGCAGCGGCAGGGAGCGTGGCATCACACAGTGAACAAGGAGTCACACATTGTAATATCCTAATACAGGGATCTCCAAAGAATCCTTAGCGTAGCACAGGATTCTGAGCTGCATTTTTACTCCCCCTCTAAACGCTCCCATTTAACGTTTTAAAATGGTTCTGGGACTGTGCTGCACAACTGCAGCACTGTATGCACCCCCATCCCCCCCTCCAACTTGAAGACAAAGCTGCATTTTGTTTTTAGGCAGGGTCAGGGGAGGGGTCAGGGGTGGGGTTGACAGGGTCGGTCAGGTAGGCTGTACAGGGTCCAATGATTTCTAAGAGCGGCCCTGCCTTACGGTATCGATTTCACAAGGATTTAGCTAATCCTCCAAGAAGGCCTATCATCAATGGACTTGACTCGATAACGTCAAGGATTGTTAAATATATAGATGGCCATTTACAACCACTTATGCCCCAGACTCGATCTTTCTTGAGATTCTACTCAAGTCATTCGGGCACTCGGGGATATTAAGCGGAGGGATAGCTACATCATGGCTACTGCTGATGTAGCTTCACTCTACACCATCACATCCCATTCTCATGGATATGATGCTGTAGAGACCTTCCAGAGAGAAGATAATAGTCTTATACCTGCACAAAGGTGCTTTGTATTGAAGCTACTCGAGTTCGCCATGTCTCATAACTACTGCTGGTTTGGAGGTTGCTTTTTCCTCCAAAACAGGTGTTGCTATGGGCTCTAAGTTCGCTCCTAGTATGGCGAACTTGTTTATGGCTAAGTGGGAGGAGGACGTCATATATGAAAACAGGAGACCTGAGCTGGTATTCTGGGGTAGGTACATAGATGACATCCTCCTCTTATGGGATGGTGACTTACTGTTCATGGAACAGCTGAATGACAATGTTCTTGGCATTTCATTGCAATATGAGACCAGTCCACTTAAGATTAATTTTCTTGATTTAAACAAACATCGAGGTCAGGGGAGGTTCCTTGCTTACTACCACCTTTTTCAAGGAGACTGACCGCAATAGTTATATTGGACAGGGGAGCTGCCACCACCCTTCCTGGTTGAAGTCTGTCCCCAAAAGCCAGTTCTTAGGGCTCTTTCACACGGTCCGCCTCCGTAGGATGACAGCTCTGTCTCCGCTTGCAGTGCGGAGAGGGAGGTGTCACAGCCCCCGCTGCTTTCCATGGGGAATCGGATGATAGCGGACTGCCTGTCCGCTCTCATCCGATCCGATCCCCAGGACGGATGGAAAATAGGGTTTCCATCCGTCCGGATTTCACGGACAGGATCGGATGCGGATGGCAGCGGGTGTCAGCGGACATGTCACTGCTGACATCCGCTGCTCCATAGGGCTGAATGGGGCATCCGATCAGATCCGCCTAAAAAACTGACAGGCGGATCTAATCGGACCTCCCGTGTGAAAGAGCCCTTACGCCTTAGCCAACTGTACCATTGGTGATGATTAAACTAGCCAGTATTCTGAAAGTGAGATTCTTGGATAAGGGTTACAGAAAGGATGAATTAGACCTAGACAATATTGATGTGGGAAACCTAGATAGAACATCCATTTTTAGGGGTGTGGATAGGGCAAAGGACATGAAACATAATTTTTCCTTTGTCACCACCTATTCTCAACAGTACTTTGACATTAAGAAAATACTGTAATGTCAAGACATTGGAAAGTACTCAAGAATGACAAGGTATTGGGTTTGTTCTTCCAAAGGCCCCTGAAAGTTATTTTTTGTGGTGTTCCTTCTTTGAAACTTTCTGTAAATCAGAATGTCCTAGATGCTCCTAATAGTCTTCTTCTTTCAAAAATTGAAGGGATATTTTCCTAGTTGAAAGTTTGCTGTGTGCAGCACCAACAAAATCCAAGACAGATGGGTTAGCCAATTTATCTCTTCTTCCACCTCCAAGATTTTTGGAATTAATAGATTACAAGTACGTCTCAGAATGTGGTGATCTGTCCATGTGGCTCTCAGTATGTTGGTCGTACTGTTAGGGCCATGAATATTAGGATAGGTGAGCATATGGGCAACATAAGTAAAGGGTTTCCCAAGCATAGTGTTTCTAAGCACTATTTAGATTGTCATGGAAAAAATCCAGCGGGGACCACGTTTATTGCCTTTGACTGCTTCACTTCACATTTGGGGGGGGGTTTGTCAGATGAGAAATTTTGAGGCTAGAAACTTGCTGGATTTATGAATTAAAGTGTTACACCCCTTTTGGACTCAATATTGATTGGGACATGAAATGTTTTATTAATAATAGCTAGAGTTGGACGGCTTTATTTTTAGATGTTCCTTAGTCTTACTAAGGATCAGCTTTCTGTATTTGTTCATATTTAATTTTTTAACTGATTACATTTTTTAATCATACAGGGAGTGCAGAATTATTAGGCAAATGAGTATTTTGACCACATCATCCTCTTTATGCATGTTGTCTTACTCCCAGCTGTATAGGCTCGAAAGCCTACTACCAATTAAGCATATTAGGTGATGTGCATCTCTGTAATGAGAAGGGGTGTGGTCTAATGACATCAACACCCTATATCAGGTGTGCATAATTATTAGGCAACTTCCTTTCCTTGGGCAAAATGGGTCAAAAGAAGGACTTGACAGGCTCAGAAAAGTCAAAAATAGTGAGATATCTTGCAGAGGGATGCAGCACTCTTAAAATTGCAAAGCTTCTGAAGCGTGATCATCGAACAATCAAGCATTTCATTCAAAATAGTCAACAGGGTCGCAAGAAGCGTGTGGAAAAACCAAGGCGCAAAATAACAGCCCATGAACTGAGAAAAGTCAAGCGTGCAGCTGCCAAGATGCCACTTGCCACCAGTTTGGCCATATTTCAGAGCTGCAACATCACTGGAGTGCCCAAAAGCACAAGGTGTGCAATACTCAGAGACATGGCCAAGGTAAGAAAGGCTGAAAGACGACCACCACTGAACAAGACACACAAGCTGAAACGTCAAGACTGGGCCAAGAAATATCTCAAGACTGATTTTTCAAAGGTTTTATGGACTGATGAAATGAGAGTGAGTCTTGATGGGCCAGATGGATGGGCCCGTGGCTGGATTGGTAAAGGGCAGAGAGCTCCAGTCCGACTCAGACGCCAGCAAGGTGGAGGTGGAGTACTGGTTTGGGCTGGTATCATCAAAGATGAGCTTGTGGGGCCTTTTCGGGTTGAGGATGGAGTCAAGCTCAACTCCCAGTCCTACTGCCAGTTTCTGGAAGACACCTTCTTCAAGCAGTGGTACAGGAAGAAGTCTGCATCCTTCAAAGAAAACATGATTTTCATGCAGGACAATGCTCCATCACACGCGTCCAAGTACTCCACAGCGTGGCTGGCAAGAAAGGGTATAAAAGAAGAAAAGCTAATGACATGGCCTCCTTGTTCACCTGATCTGAACCCCATTGAGAACCTGTGGTCCATCATCAAATGTGAGATTTACAAGGAGGGAAAACAGTACCTCTCTGAACAATGTCTGGGAGGCTGTGGTTGCTGCTGCACGCAATGTTGATCCAGAATCCATGGATGGCAGGCTTTTGAGTGTCCTTGCAAAGAAAGGTGGCTATATTGGTCACTGATTTGTTTTTGTTTTGTTTTTGAATGTCAGAAATGTATATTTGTGAATGTTGAGATGTTATATTGGTTTCACTGGTAAAAATAAATAATTGAAATGGGTATACTGTATATTTGATTTTTGTTAAGTTGCCTAATAATTATGCACAGTAATAGTCACCTGCACACACAGATATCCCCCTAAAATAGCTAAAACTAAAAACAAACTAAAAACTACTTCCAAAAATAGTCAGCTTTGATATTAATGAGTTTTTTCGGTTCATTGAGAACATGGTTGTTGTTCAATAATAAAATTAATCCTCAAAAATACTCATTTGCCTAATAATTCTGCACTCCCTGTAGTATTTTTATTATTTCATGACTTAATATTTTTTTTTTTTTAAAAAAAACAGCTGGTGGTCATTATCCTTTTGCCCTCTAGATGGTAAATTTTTTTGTGTCATTATTTGTAGGTGGCATTATTTTCAATGTATTGAGCTTTTCCTTTTGTGTTAATATTATCAGAGATATCTGCCATATATAGTTATTGTAACTGATACTTTATTAACCACTTTAACAATAGCCACTGTGCTGCTACTGCGGCACAGTGGCTCGTTATCGTCTAGCGACGTAG
The DNA here is from genome assembly GCF_965119305.1 of Pelophylax lessonae. Taxonomy (NCBI): domain Eukaryota; kingdom Metazoa; phylum Chordata; class Amphibia; order Anura; family Ranidae; genus Pelophylax; species Pelophylax lessonae. The sequence goes on from NC_138769.1 coordinate 443,141,075, forward strand.
ACCTACGTCGCTAGACTCCTCCCCTGTAGGCGGCGCTCGCGCGCCGCGGGAGGTGCGCTCCCACTGTTTTCATTCACAGCGGGAGTCGGGCCAGGGGAAGAGCGGCGGCGATCGCCGCTGCTCTGCCCCGATCGTCGGGGAATCCAGTTTGGATCTCCTCAGTGACAGGGAGTGACAGATCGGAGTGTTCAGCATAGCTGGACATCCGATCTGTCCCTGTCTCACACAGTCACCTCCCCCCCCACACGTCAGTAAGCACCAGGCATACATTAACCCCTCCCTCTCCAATAAAATTAACCCCTTCCCTGCCAGTGTCATTTTTACAGTAACAGTGCATATTTATAGCACTGATTACTGCAGTAATGTCACTGGTACCCCCAAAAGTGTCAAAAATGTCAGTCAAGGGTCTGATCTGTCCGCCGCAGTCCCGCAAAAAAAAAAAAAAAAAAAAAAAAAAAAAAAAAAAAAAAAAAAAATCGCAGATCGCCGCCATTACTCGTTAAAAAAAAAAAAAACACCAAAAATGACAGAAATCTTTCCCTTAGTTAGTAAACGCAATAACTTTTGCGCAAACCAATCAAAATACGCTTATTGCGATTTTTTTTACCAAACATGGGTAGCAGAAAACAAATTGGCCAAAAATTTTTTAAAAAATTGGTTTTTACATCTTTTTTGGGGGGAATTTCATATAAAAAAAATGTTAAAAATATTGTTATTTTTTCAAAATAAACGCTCTTTTTTTGTTTATAGCGCAAAAAGTAAAAAATCGCACAGGTGATCAAACACCACCAAAAGAAAGCTCTGTTTGTGGGAAAAAAAGGATGTAAATTTTGTTTGGGTACAGCGTCGCACAACCGCGCAATTGTCAGTTAAAGTCGCACAGTGCCGAATCGCAAAAAGTGGCCCAGACGTAAGACAGCAAAATGCTCTAGTGGTAAAGTGGTTAATGTCTTGTTTATTCTTATCATGTCCGGAAAATATTATTGCTATTGAGTTATTTCCGGCGTCGGAATTTCTTAAGTTCCGGTCCTTGGAACGCATGTATACAGGGTCTGGCGCTTCCGGTTTTGACGTTGGCACGCACGCATGTTCTGTTCGCTGACGTCGAATTCCCAGTTGCTACAGTTAAGAGGGCATGCTTGTGTCGGATGACCCATTGGCTGAAATGTGTCAGCTGGTCTGACTAGACACAAGCATGCTAGAGCCATGGTATTTGGATCGTTACATGCTTTTTGATGTTTGCAATACTGCAAGTACAATTTTAACCAGTTGCCGACCGCCCACATACTGTGGCAGGGCGGCTCGGCCGCACAAAATCACGTAGAGCTACGTGATTTTATGCATGCGGTTAGACACAGTGGGAGAAGCGGCGGCGATTGCCATCGGCCTACCGCGATCGCCAGAGAAACCGACAGAAGGCCCGTCTGCTTATGTAAACAAAGCAGGCGAGTCTTCTGTCACACAGGCAGGGAGAGATTCAGAGTTTCAGTTAAGCTGAAACCCTGATCTCTTTGTGCCTGTCACAGAACCTCCCCCAACCCCCCTCACAGTGAGTAAGCACTAACAGGCATACATTAACCCCTTTGATCACCCCCAGTGTTAACCCCTTCCCTGCCAGTGTCATTTATACAGTAACAGTGCATATTATTTAGCATTGATTACTGCATTAATGTCACATTAGTGTCAAAAATGTCAGTTAGGGGTCCGATCTGTCCGCCGCAATGTTGCAGTCCCGCTAAAAATCGCCGCCATTATTAAAACAAAAAAATAAAAAAATAAATAAAAAAGTCCGAAAATCTATCCAATAGTTTGTAAACGCTATAACTTTTGCGCAAACCAATTAAAAATACGCTTTTTGGGATTGGTTTTACCATAAATATGTAAGAATACAAATTGGCCTAAACTGATAAAAAAAATTAGATTTTTAAAAAAAATTTTTATTGGGAGTGTTTTTTAGCAGAATGTCAAAAATATGGTGTTTTTTTTTTTTTCAAAATGTTCACACTTTTTTTGTGCAAAATCTAAGAACCGCAGAGGTGATCAAATACCACCAAAAGAAAGCTCTATTTGTGGGGGAAAAAAAAGGACATCAACTGTATCTAGGTACAGTGTCACATGACCGCACAATTTTTCGTTAAAGTAACACAGTGCCGAATCGCAAAAAATGGCCTGGTCATTAGGGGGGTAAAACCTGGACATACGGATTTCACTATTTTATTATTTGTCTTATTTGTTCTAGGACATGCTTCCTGTGTTCGGTGAGGTTAAGTAGGGAATGTCTATGGTCAGCCAGCTTGGACCCGCTCCTCTCTACCTGTCATCCAGTGAGCTCCGTAATAGCCTGCTAGAGTGTTGAACCAGTCCTTTTAGTGTGGATTTGACAGATCCATGATTCACTGCCAAATTTTTCCTACCTCTGGTAAGGAGATATTAATATGTCACAGTGGTGTGGTGTGCTTTTTCTACACACGGAAGTTGGTGGAGGAACCCCCTTCTCAGAAAAGTTTGGACTGTTTTTTCACCTAGCTTTTAGTTTAAGCACTGAATGTGGACTTTATATAGTAGAGAGATGAAACCATCACTCAGTGCCCACCTCGCATCACCAATGTTCCGCCCCTACAGCAGGGCCGTGAAGGCTGCTCTCGACAGAGCTGCAGCCGCGAGCGAGCAAAGAGATAGTTCCCTCATTTCTCGCTTGCCCGCATGGAGAAGTTTACCCACTAGGAAGCCGCTGGGAAGAGGCTGTCAGAAGTAGTAACAAACTGCATCTGCGTGGCAGGTGACAGCGGCAAGTGACATGCTGCATCTGGGTAAAAGTGACAAGTGACACGCTGCAGGTGACAATGGCATGCTACACGCTGCATCTGGGTGGCAGATGACAGTGGCAAGTGACACACTGCACATGGGCGGCAGATGACCGCGGCAAGTGACACGCTGCACTTGGGCGGCAGGTGACAGCGGCAAGTGACACGCTGCACCTGGGCGGCAGGTGACAGCGGCAAGTGACACGCTGCACCTGGGCGGCAGGTGCAGGAGGCAAGTGACACGCTGCACCTGAGTGGCAGGTGACAGCGGCAAGTGATACGCTACACCTGGGTGGCAGGTGACAGCGGCAAGTGACACGCTGCACATGGGCGGCAGGTGACAGCGGCAAGTGACACGCTGCACATGGGCGGCAGATGACCCTGGCAAGTGACACGCTGCACCTGGGTGGCAGGTGACAGCGGCAAGTGACACGCTGCACCTGGGTGGCAGGTGACAGCGGCAAGTGACACGCTGCACCTGGGCGCCAGGTGACAGCGGCAAGTGACACGCTGCACCTGGGCGCCAGGTGACCCTGGCAAGTGACACGCTGCACCTGGGCGGCAGGTGACAGCGGCAAGGGACACGCTGCACCTGGGCGGCAGGTGACAGCGGCAAGGGACACGCTGCACCTGGGTGGCAGGTGACAGCGGCAAGGGACACGCTGCACCTGGGTGGCAGGTGACAGCGGCAAGTGACACGCTGCACATGGGCGGCAGATGACCACGGCAAGTGACACGCTGCACCTGGGTGGCAGGTGACCCTGGCAAGTGACACGCTGCACCTGGGTGGCAGGTGACAGCGGCAAGTGACACGCTGCACCTGGGTGGCAGGTGACCCTGGCAAGTGACACGCTGCACCTGGGTGGCAGGTGACAGCGGCAAGTGACACGCTGCACCTGGGCGGCAGGTGACAGCGGCAAGTGACACGCTGCACCTGGGTGGCAGGTGACCGTGATATACAGAATATTGGCACCTGTTATCGGCTATCAGCCTGAAAGGCGGCCGAAAATCTATATCGGTCCTTAAAAAACAATATTGGTCGACCCCTATCAAATACCACCAAAAGAAAGCTGTATATGTGTGGAAAAAGGACATAAGTTTTGTTTGGGTATAGCGTTGCATGGCCGCGCAATTGTCAGTTAAAGTAACACAGTGCCCTATAGCAAAAAATTGGCTTGGTCATGATTGGGGAGGGTGGGGGGGGGGTAAAACCTCCAGGGCTGAAGCAGTTAAACAGGGGTCTCCCTCCCCCACTGCACTCTTCATTTACAACCTCAGGAGTGAGACTCACAATGCTGCACAGATTACCAGGCCAGCATCGCCCACCCAAATCTGTTATTCCAGTGGCCCCTTTAATTGTATTATCCTCCTGGTGTATGAGAGCTGCAGCCTTTTCTCCTCAGTGTGGGACAGGATTGCCCATCAGATGGAAGCCTTCACACACTGTGGATTTGTTGACTACAGCCTCTCCATCACTTAGTAAGATCCTGCCTCGCCTACCTTACAGCGGTGCCCAGACCGAACAGCATGCTGGGCTGCCCCGGCAAGGCAGCAGACAGTCAGCTCCCCTCAGCTCTGGAGCATAGGCACACACACGTACAACTCCCGTACTGCTACAAGACGCCGGATGACATCACGGTCATGTGACTGTGCAAAGGCCGCACATCGCTGGGTCATGTGACCGTTATCTGTACCAGGGGTGAGGGGGGGATGGAATGGCGGGCTGAGGCGATGTGTAAAGGGGTGGAGTAGTGGCATTCCACCGTGTACCTAGGCAACTGCTAAGTACCATTGTTTTCCCCTAGCAGACAGTTTCTGTAACAAGGAAGGCTTAGCTGTGGTGGTGGTGTACCCAGGGTGGGATAATTCAGGGCGTTATACATTTCCATGTTCAATTACACAACCTTAACCATTTGCCGACCAGACTTTTTCTGGCACTTTTTGCTTACAAGTTTTTTGACTATAAAATTATAATACCCAAATATACTTTTTTTTTTTTCTTCACCATAGACCCCTAGGGAATAAAATAGTTATTGTTGCAATTTTTTTATGTCACACAGTATTTGCAAAGCAGTTTTGCACTAACTAACACACTTTAAAATTGCACACACTCGTGGAATGGCGACAAACTACGATACTGAGCAGGGAAATTGAGTCATTTCAATTGACCTGTAAGAAAACCTCTTAGATCGAGAAAGTTCCAAATGAAAAAGGTTTAATAAAACAGAAAATGTAGCTACATGAGAGCACGCACCTATAAGGGCTCTTTCACACGGAGCGGACCGCATTGCGTTCCGCTCCGGCACTTTTTTTTTTTTTTCACGGAGCAGGTGACACTTGTTTTTTCCGTTTGCGGATGATATACGGACATAATGTATGTCTATGGGCATTGCGGATGTCAGCAGATGACACCGCTGGCATCCGATTTTGCGTCCTTTCCGTTTTTTAAACTGAAGAAAAATAGGGTTCTGTTCCAAAAAATGGAACAGAACTGAAAGGACGCAAATTGGATGTCAGAGGATGGTCATCCGCTAACACCCGCAATCCCATTGACATACATTATGTCAATATATCATCCGCAAAAAAATAGGATGATATACGGACATGCGGAACGCCCGTGTGAAAGGGCCCTAAAGCTGCTCTGGTCTTATACATTTCAAATTCCCCTTTTATAGGGTTACTTATCACACAACACACACTTGCAGAATGATACATTGGTGCGAGGCGTTGGTATTTGCATTGGTATTGGCACTAGTATGATAACATCTTTGTAGCAGACTCATAAGCGCCATTTTGGCCTCCTAATGAATATATCTACATATTACTTAAACTTGTCATATGTTATAATATCAATACTAGTATTAATAATTATGTAGCACCCTCCTAGATAGGTGCTAGGCAGGCAGTATAGTTTGCTCTGCCTGCTTATCAGGAGAGTGGTAGGTAAAACCTAGTTGCTCTATCTGCTGAACAAGGGAGCAGGATTTCTAGTCAGGCCTGTTGCATGTGTCTATGTGTGATTCATCTGGTCTGAGGGAGTGTCCCACTGTGTCCAATAGGGGAGCCCGTTGGACAGTGGAGGAAACCCAGCCAGTGAAGCACAGGCTTTGTAACTGCCCCAGTGGGTTGGCACAGAGAGTGGTGCATCCTGGGATAGATTATAAAAGCCAAGGGCACATGTGACAGGGTTTGTCTTTGGGCAGGAAGCCAGGTCCCAGGCGGAGGGTGACGGCTGTCTCTCCTCCTGTTTGCTGAGGAAGTGGTCACAGGCAGTCGACCTAGTGAACCAGTGGTGTGGCTGAACCCAGAGATCCAGTGAAACTGACTGAGGATTTGAAGGCAGAGTAACTCTGGAAAAACAGTGTCAGTGAGTACAGGGGAGCTTGCCAAAGGGTCTGCCCAGGAAGGGGACCACTCCAGTGGCTAGAGTAAGCGGACGTGTGGCAGCACACAGGCAGTGATAGTAAAGGGGATGCCAAGTTGTTAACCCTGAAGAGAATATTCAAACATGAACAGTTTATTTATCTTCACTTCTGTGGCAAGGTGAATCAGCGGCCTTGCCGCACACTACAGATCGTTGTCCTCAAGTTTGTGCATAGTTCATAGTTGGAGTATCCCAGTCATCCCTTCTCCCATCCCAGTTCTAAATAAAACACAAAAACCAAATCCCCTGGACTGATTATTGTCTGAGCCAAGAACTGTTACTGCTGTTTATCTACTATCAGTTGCTAATGGTCACCCATGGGAACCAAGAAAGTATAATTCTTAGCAGCTCTCTAGGGGGCGGTGCTTCACATATATAGGCCTAAATATTATTGTAAATATAATTGCATGTATAAATGTGTTATCATGTACTAAGATGTAGGGTTTAGTAAAGATCACATTATCCTTATACAATACTTAAAAATCTCCATAGGTGACGCTTTAAATCAGTTTACAGGTTACCTGTTCAGAGTTACAGAGGAGGTCTAGCGCTAGAATTATTACTCTCACTCTAATGTTGGCGGCGATACCTGACGTGGTGCGAATACCGTTTGCATGTGCGTGCGTTACTTACGTATGCGTTCGCTTCTCCTCGCAAGCCCAGAGGGATGGGGGCGCTTTACATTTTTTTTTCTTATTCATTTTACTTCTTTTTACTTTTGCACTGTCCCTTTACTTTTTATTTATTTTTGGATCACTTTTTTCTATTACAAGGCGTGTGAGGACAAGTTCTTCAGTGACACACGTATGTCAATAACAAGGTGAGAACATGCGTGTCCAGCTACCATCCCTGCCTGTTTGAAAACCTGCAACTGCTGAGCAAACACAAATATAAAAAAATGTTTCTATGCTTTGCTCTCTCCATGTTACCATAACAGCTCATTGACAAGTAGTCACTGTGCTCTGTACTAGATTTTTACATGAGGAATTTAGCTAATACCCATATTTTTTTCTTTACAGTTTTGACAAATTACTGGTTTTGCCCTCTAGTCAGCTACTGTCAGGTACCTGAAAGGAGACTGAATTGATGAGGTCGGCCTCTTATATCTCCCGCCCAGGCCCCACTGAAGGGGAGACAGAGGGTGCCAAGGGACAGGAGGGACACGAGTGCCTGTGGGTGTTGATTGCAGAACCTGCAGCAGGGTATGTGGCTCTGAGGAGGCTGAGGAACCAGAGACGCAGGAACAGCAGTTATGTTCGGAGGACTTGCCCAGACTAAAGGAGCACTCCGCTTATGCTAATGGTTCAGGATAGGCAGCTTGTCAGGATTCCAGAAACTGGAACATACAGCAATGTATGAGACAGGTGCAGCAGACAGCCAGGCAAGCACTCGGGTAGCTCTGAGAGCCAGGATCAGAGGCAGGATCAGAGTTTCAGGAATAGCTGAGGTCATCAACAGGCAGGCAGCGGGGTACCAAGTCATGTGCAGAGCCAAAGTTGGGAACGGAGCCGGTCAGGTTTAACAGAAAGGCAGAAACGGAATCCAAGGTCAAGTCCAGAACACGCCAGGTCAGCAACGGGGAAAGCATACAGGAACAATCAGGACACAGGGTACAGCTGAAGATCAGTCAGCAAAGGAAATGGGAATGAGCTCCCTTTAAATAGCCCGTCTGGCGCCAAGAACTATCGTGCGTTCTCTCACTCTCGTGTGCGCAAGAACGCCAATTAGCCATTCTTCTGGAAATACCCTGTTGGTGGCTGGAATGGGTGGAATGGGGAAAGATGGGGGGAGAGTTATGGCTGAGTTAGGGCAAAGGATAAGAAGGTTCCCATGTTACAAACAACCATTGGAAATGGTACTGTTTGTACCAAAATTAAAAACATGCAAAATGGGACAATGATTTAAAGTGTTTGTTCACCAATGCCAGAAGTCTGCCAAGCAAAATAGGTGAGTTGGAAGCTCTGGTGCACAAGGAGAACTATGACTTAATTGGTATTGCTGAATCTTGGCTTCATTCTTCACATGACTGGGCTATTAATATTCCTGGCTATGCTCTCTTTCGGGAAAACACAGGGTAAAACGGAGGGGTGATGGTGTTTGTCTCTATGTGAGAAGTGATCTCAAAGTGAGTGTGAAAGAGGACCTAGTTGATGGAGAGTGTGCTGAATCTGAAGCAGTATGGGTTGAAATGTACATGGGTGTGCATAAAACAAAGATTATCATTTGAGTTTGTTATAGACCTCCCAGTATTAATGAGGAGGTAGAGGCACAGCTCCTGGCACAGATAGAAAGGGCTGCAAGGGCTGGGAAAGTGTTAATAATGAGGGATTTTAACCACCCAGACATTGACTGGAGTAATGGCACTGCTGGAACAGTTAAAGGGCAAACATTTATAAACCTATTACAAGACAATTTTATGGTGCAGTTTATTGATGCCCCCACTAGAACTGATTCTCTGTTGGACCTGGTAATCTAAAACCAGGCAGAGCTTATTAACAATGTTCATATAAAAGAACATCTGGGTAACAGTGACCATAACATGATTTCATTTAATGTTAGCTGTAAGCAAAAAACGCATACAGGAAATACAAAAACACTTAACTTTAAGAAAGCAAATTTTCCAAGGATGAGGGCTGCTCTCCAGGATTTAGACTGGGAGGGAATATTGGCATCCATGAGCACAGAACAAAAATGGGAATTTTTCAAAAAGACTTTATGCAAACTCACTGCAAAGTATATTCCCATGGGTAATAAGTTTAACCACTTAAGCCCCGGAAGATTTTACCCCTTCCTGACCAGGCCCTATTTTGCGATTCGGCACTGCGTGACTTTAACGGACAATTGCGCGGACGTGCGATGCTGTACCTAAACGAATTTGACGTCCTTTTTTTCCCACAAACAGAGCTTTCTTTTGGTGGTATTTGATCACCTGTGCGATTTTTTTGATCATGCGCTATAACAAAAAAAGAGCGTAAATTTTGAAAAAATAACAATATTTTTCAAATTTTTTTATATGAAATTCCCAAAAACAAATGTAAAAATCAAAATTTTTTTATATTTTTGGCCAATTTTGTTTTCTGCTACATATGTTTGGTAAAAAAAAAAATCGCAATAAGCGTATTTTGATTGGTTTGCGCAAAAGTTATTGCGTTTACTTACAAGGGAAAGATTTTTGTAATTTTTGCTGTTTTTTTTTTTAACGGGTAATGGCGGCGATTTGCGATTTTTTTTGCGGGACTGCGAAATTGCGGCGGACAGATCGGACCCTTGACTGACATTTTTGACACTTTTAGGGGGACCAGTGACATTACTACAGTAATCAGTGCTATAAATATGCACTGTTACTGTAAAAATGACACTGGCAGGGAAGGGGTTAACTTTATTGGAGAAGGAGGGGTTAAGTGTGTCCCTAGGGGCGTGCTTCTAACTGTGATTGGATGTGGCTGTTGATGTAACAGCAGAGATCTACGGTCCTACATGGCAGGACTGTATGATCTCTGCTGTTACACAAGGGAAAATGACAGGCGGCTTTGTTTACATTAGCCGCCTGCCTTTCTCCCTCTGTAACTGACGATCGCGAGTGACCGGCGGACATCGGGTCCGCCGGTCACTCGCGTGGAGGTGTCTGAGAACAAGCGGGGGCAGGAGCGCGCCTCCGGCGGCGCGCGCTCGCCCCCCTATTGGCTCACAGGCGAGTGACGTACCGCTACATCACTTTGCCTGCACGGGGCTGACCGCCGCAGTATATGTACTTGCGACGGCTGGCAAGTGGTTAAAAAGCTAAAAATAAAACCTATGTGGCTCATGGCAAAAGTTAAAAAAGCTATAGATAAAATGAAAAGAGCTTTTAAAATGAGGGAACACTATCATTGTTTAATTGTTACAAAGAATATAACAGAATATGTAAAAAAGAAATACGCAAAAATTCAAAATAAACAACAGATTGCAAAAGATAGTAGGACAAACCACAAAAAATTCTTCAAATATATTAACAGTAAAAAGGTTAAGTCTGAGCATGTAGGCCCTTTACAAAATAATCAGGAGTGGGTGATTGGGGAGAAAAAGAAGGCAAATTTACTAAAAACTTTCTTCAGCTCTGTATATACAAAGGAGCATGGGGGAGCTCATGACTATAATGAGGACGGTATTGACACAGCCCCAAATGACCACAATGGCTCAAAAGTGATATGGTCCAGAAATATTTAGACAGAATAAGGGTGGATAAAGCGCCTGGACCAGATGGCATCCACCCACGCATTCTAAAAGAATTGAGCGCTGTAATTTCTAAGCATTTGTTTCTAACTTTTAGGGACTCGTTAAGGACTGAAATAGTACCACTGGATTGGCATAGGGCCAATGTGGTGCCTATATGTCAATCTGTGCATATGTGGTGCAAAGTCTTTGCCAAGTAACTATAGACCTGTTAGTTTAACTTCTATAGTTGGGAAGATATTGGAGAGTTTAATAAAAGACCACACAGATGAGTTCTTGCTGGAAAAAAATATTTTAAGCAACAGACAGCATGGATTCATGAAAGACAGAAGTTGTCAAACAAACCTGATTTCTTTTTATGAGGAGGTAAGTAAAACCTTGGACAGAGGGGTGGCTGTGGACGTAGTATACTTGGATTTTGCAAAAGCGTTTGACACAGTTCCCCACACATGGCTAATGTGTAAAGTAAAGTCTTCTGGCTTGGAAAGATCGGTTTGTAATTGGATAGAAAATTGGCTAAAAGATAGAATTCAGAGAGTAGTGGTTAATGATTCTGAAGTCTGAATAGTCTAAAGTTATCAGTGGTGTACCCCAAGGTTCAGTGTTGGGACCCTTACTTTTTAATATATTTATAAATGATATAAGGTCTGGGATTAAAAGTAGCATTTCAGTCTTTGCAGATGACACCAAGCTTTGCAGTGGAATAACTTCTTTACAGGATGTCTCAAACTTACAAGCTGACCTCAATGCACTGTTTCATTGGGCAACTATGTGGCAAATGAGGTTTAATGTTGATAAATGTAAAGTTATGCACTTGGGGGCTAAGAATATGCATGCATAATACATACTAGGTGGAGTAGAACTGGGGGATTCCATAGCGGAGAAGGATCTGGGTGTTCTGGTAGATCATAAGCTTAATAATAGCACGCAATGCCAAGTGGCTGTTTCCAAAGCAAGCAAAGTAATTTCTTGTATTAACAGAGGCATGGACTCCAGAGAGAGAGATATCATTCTGCCCCTATACAGATCATTAGTAAGACCTCATCTGGAATATGCAGTTCAGTTTTGGGCACTAGTTTTTAAAAAGGATATCGGGGAACTGGAGAAAGTGCAGAGAAGGGCAACCAAACTGATAAGAGGCATGGAGGACCTCAGCTATGAGAAAAGATTAGAGGAACTGAATTTATTCTCTCTTGAGATTAGGATATTAAGAGGGGATATGATTAACATGTATAAATACATAAGGGGTCCATATAGTGAACTTGGTGTTGAGTTGTTCACTTTAAGCTCAACACAGAGGACAAAGGGGCACTCTTTACATATAGAGGAAAACAGATTTCATCTCCAAATACGGAAAGATTTGTTCACCGTAAGAGCTGTGAAAATGTGGAATAGACTCCCTCCAGAGGTGGTTCTGGCTAGCTCACTAGATTGCTTTAAAAAAGGCCTGGATTCTTTCCTAGGTGTACATAATATAAATGGGTACTAACATTTTTTTTTAGGTAAAGTTGATCCAGAGAATATCCTATTGCCTCCCGGTGGGATCAGGAAGGAATTTTTCTTCCCCTTCTGTAGCAAATTGGATCATGCTTTGCTGGGGTTTATTTTTGCCTTCCTCTGGATCACCAGCGGGTATGGGATTGTATGGTTGGGTTTTCAATACTGTTTTTTTTTTTTAATGCTTGAACCAGATGGACCTGTGTCTTTTTTCAACCATGTAACCCTGCGCATGCGCATATCCATGCGCCAGACGTCTCACAGGGATTCCCTGACAGCTACAACTACGGATCACAAGGTTCCCAATAGAGTATTCCGCCCATTGAAAGATTAATATTCACATTGAAGTAAGTTTTCATAGTTCACTGCTCCGACATGGAAGTTGAATGACTTCCGATCCGACTTTGCCCTACAACTTCATATCCCACTTCCATAAATGGGATCTGACTTTGATCTGACCATACTAGGCCCTTTGAGACACAGCACCCACCCCTCTGTGGAGTTCTAATTCTCCTGACACTGCTTGTAACAAAACAAAGTGACTATAGCAGAGAGAGAGGGAGTATACCCGCTGGGACTTTCAATGGGTGTAGCCAGAATTTTTTCTGCCTAGTGTCCTTATCCTGTAGGGGGCAGTATAACCCAGTGGTCAAGAATGACAAGAACTGTGTCTGTCAATGAACCTCAGAGAAATGGATTTTACGGTAAGTCAAAAATCCCATTATTTCCAGTGCAGACCAGTCAGTGTTTGCACCAACATTAAAAGAGCCTCTTATGAGATGATATGGACCATTTAATTATGAATGGTCAGCAGTACACAAATGTCATCCTGGTGTGAACGTCGTCTTCAGTATCAATCACCTCCCAGTATCACTATCGGGGAAAAAAACAGAAGAGATCCATTCTAAAGTATTTAATGACTAGGCCTTTATTAAAAAATTCCAAAATACACCCATAAGACAAAAACATCCAAAAATATATCACTCCAATAGCCTTTTCCTGTGTAGCAGGCTACATATCCCCCATGGAAGTGCCTGGCTTCCCATGCCTTTTGTTTGACATTAGCTTATTAACCCTAAAAACAGGTACAATTAAGTAACAAAATCCACATATTTGTGCACTTCAAGCAAGATCCATAAAGTTGTTTGTGAACTGAACCCAGGCAAATTTGCTTATCCCTAGTCATCAGTTCCCCGTTTAGCACCCATTCAGACCTGTATCCTTTTTAATAGTAGGCATTGCGCTGCTTCTCAGTGAACTGGTTGACATACTGCTGTTTAACATTATTTTTTAATGCCTGCTCTCCTTCTCTTTGTGATTGTTTTGCTCACTTCCATCCCTGCCCACTAACATGGTGGGCATTCTTCTCTAATTTCATTTATGCCCAGTCTCCTTTCTATATTAATCACATTTGCACTTTCAGTGCTTTTTTCCACCCTACCCTCTCTCCATTCTGATCATTTGTTCCTTTGATATCCATGCTCACCCTCCTTACCTTGATCATTCACCTTCACTTCAATTATTACCCAACCTCCTCCTCAATGGTCATTCTGTTCCTTTGCAGTCCATGCCTTCCTTTCTCAGCTATTCAAACTTTTAGGTCAGGTCTGATGCTGTTTTAGTGGCTGAAGAGAAGAAACTCCTGGTCTGAGTAAGACAGTTTGATACAAATTAAAGTCAAATAACGTTTTTTTTTTACATGCATTTACCTACATTTTTTAGTAAATTAGACGCAGACTAATTTCACATACCTCACTTTACGCTGCCCTCCATAAAAACAACTGTAAGCCCAAAAAGAAAGATTATAGAAAGTTAGGTGTCTATTGCTATTCATATATGTTTGGCTCTGTAGCTTAACAAAAGGAAACATTTCCTCTGCAACTCTTGGTAATATAAGGGTGAAGATATTTTATTTTTTCCCTTTCTATCTAGGAGCATCCCTTTAATATATCCCTTAACAGAAATGTGTGTAGTCCACACCTAGCAGATTGATTTTTCCATAGCTCTTCCATCTTCCCCACTGATGTGTCATCTCCCATTTACACCCTGTTCCAAGCCTTCACCTTGCGACTGATCTGTGTCGTTTACATGAAACATAATGACATCAACGTCCCTGGTGAGAGAAACAAGGTTTAAAAAGAAATTTCACCTATTTGTACACACTGTACTCTATAAAAAAAGTTTTTTTCTTACAGATCACATGTCAATACTTTGACAAAACACATCAGTATGATGATCAGTATGTGCCTTTCGCTCATCTCAGGTTGTTTGAACAAGCTGATGATTAGCCCTATAGTATTAGGTTTTCCATAACTGACCCTTCGGCAATCTAAAAAGTTTGCAATTTAACCACTTCAGTCCTTGAACCTATATACCCCTTATGGACAAGGTAAATTTTTATATTTGTGCTATGGGCCTATTCATTGATAATTTTGTCTTTACGTATGATGACAATGTATTATCTACATTGCTTTTTTTCGAAACAAACAAGACTTTCTTTTGCTAATATTATCAAAAATCATTTTATTTTCTATGCCATCTATAAACAAAAAGACAAAACAAAAGATGCATTTTTTGTACTTCATTCAGTTTTAGTTTAAAAAATAAAAATGGTGTTACTGTAGATAAAAAAGTATACATTTAATTCTAGAAGTTGTCCCATTTATAACGACACTTAAAGTATTGTTAAGTATCAAGTTATGTTATATGCAAATAAAACAAAAGTATTTTCTTAACGTGACTGTGAGGTATAATTAATAAAATAACATGTTATGCTTACAGTACCTGGTCTGTGCAATAGAATTGCACTAAGAAGCCCGATCCTCCTCTTCTAGGGTCTCCCACCAGCGCTCCTGGCTACTCCTCTTCTCGGTGTGCCACCATAGGAAGCCACTTCCTATGGTGGCATGCCTGCGGTCCTGAGCAGCGCTGTCTGCATCCATAGGCACAGACAGCTTGGCCATGCCCCCCACTCCCTCGTCACAGGATTTGACTGACTGCAGAGGGAGCCAATGGCTCCCGCTACCTCAGCAAAGCCTTTGAGAGTGAATGGAGCCACTTCAGACAGGCACACCGCTGGTTTGAATTAGGACTCATGTAAGTAAAGGGGGGATAAGGGGACGATACAGGTACTGGAACATTTTTTTCCTTAAAGTGTTACTAAACTTTAAATTCTCTTTCGTTCATTGACAGACACAGCTCCATATTCTGTACCATGGGGTTATGCTGCCCTCTGCAAGAGTAGGACTAAGCAGACAACACAAAAGCCCTGTGGGCCATCCTCAGCTGGCATAATCCCACTCTCTGCTTAGAGATACTCCATTTTTGTTTGCCTAGTTCAGGAGTAGGACCCAGTTTCCCTGCCGGGCCCTAGGTCCTGGCATTTTTGTAAATTTTTTGCTGTTTGTTTTTGGATTCCTTCCTGTTTTTTTCCTGTGGAGATCTTCTAGCAACTGCCGGGCTGAGTGATGGGCTGGGTAATTGAAGTTCCAGTGGTCCCCTCAGACTGGCCAGTGAGGGCATGCAGACCGGAGCTCCGCACTCCGTTGGCCCCAAAAAAGCCCCACTGGACAGGGGCTGGCCTGTGAGTTAAATGTCTCGCAAGGTCGCATACGACCGGGTCTCGCAGCGTTACTTCTGGCCGTCAGCTCCCCCACTTCGGTGGCAAGGAGGTTCCTGTCTTGAGAGTGTTACCCGCACACTTTGCTGAATCATTTAGTATGTACCCCCTCCTCTCCTTCCCTGGATGTGGTATGGGGCGCGGGTACTCCCTGGGGTGGTCGGTTCCCCTGGGGTTCTCTTTCCCTTGGTGGCATTGAGCTGGCTTGTCTGCCTGTGCTCAAGGGGGGGGGGGGAGGGGGTGGCTGGTGCCCAGGCTGTGGGTGCCCCTGGCCTTGGTACCTGCGGGCGCGCTGTCCCCCTGTCGCCCTAGGTGGGCCTACTGTGGGTGGCCTTTTTTTTGGTTCACTTGGGAAAGCTAGTAGGCCTCGGGTGCGGGTGGCCCAGTATCCGTGGGTCCGAGTACCACTTGTATTGAGCGGCCCCAGTTGCGGCGGCTGAAGCTGTCATTGTACCCTGGGGCATCTGTCTCCCCTTCCTTCCCCTGGCTGGTTGTGGGTTCTCCGCGAATCTCACTCACGCGGCTGGGGAGGCCAAAACTTTAGGCTGCAGCTTTGCGGCCTACCGGGCTGCACAGCTTAAAAAATTTAGGCCACAGCTTTGCGGCCTACTAGGCCCCCCCTTCTGGTAGGGTGGCTCTGGGGGGGGGGGGGGAATGGGTTAGAACCAGATCCCAGGGGGTTTTAGCTGCCATGGTACTGTGGGGCATCCGCCTTTCCTAGTGGCACTGTGGGGGTAGCCTGTCTGCGCGTCTTCCCGTATCAGCGGCAGGCGCCCACCTTAGGGGGGTCCACTTTCGGCCTTCTCTGCAGGCCTCCTTGGAAGGGCGCCTGCGGGGTCTTGTTGGTGCCCCCCCTCCTTTTGTTGGCCTCAGTCAGTGGCCTCTGTGGGGGGCTTAAGTTGCAAACCCCCTGTTAGGGTGAAAGATGGTGTTGGCTTAGCCCCCAGCCCTTTCCTGTCTTATCAGATCCTTAATCTGGTTCAGTCGCTGCGGATGGGACAACCCTACAGGGTCTGAGTCCATGTTTCCCTGACCTATCAGACAGTGAGATGATTCCTCCATGGTTGCTGCGCCGCACATAAAGGTGCTGGTAGATGCAGGCCAGGTCAAGATATCCTCTGGCAGAAGCCACAGACACTCTGGTGGCTCCATGGAGCTGGTACCATCTGTTTTATGCCTTTCCTCCGTTCCAGCTTCTTCCGCAACTTCTATGCAGGATCGAGGCGAAGGGATTCCGGTCATTCTGTTGGGTCCAGGTTGGCCTCACTGGTCTTGGTACGCCGACCTGGTCGTCAATCTCCCCTAGAGGCTTCCTCTCTGGGATGATCTGTTGTCTCAAGGGCCGATCTTCCATCCTGTTTTATGGTCGCTGGCTTTGATGGCCTGGCTGTTGAGAGCCAGGTGCTGAAGGACAGGAGCTTGTCTGGCTCTGTGATTCTGACTATGTTGAAGGCGAGGAAATCTACATCTCAAAAGCTTTATTATCGGACGTACGTGCAGGGGTGCACGGCGGCCACTTCGTTGTTGGTGTGAACTTTTTCAAAGTTTTACAAAGTGGAGTTGTTGGCATCTGCGGATGCTTCCTTTTGGCGCAAAGTTTAGCAGGTTGAGATTTAAAGGGTCTGTTTTTCCCTCTTGAGGGCGTATTTCAGGTTGGGCTCCTGTCGTTCTAGTTGAGCTACTATTACCTGGATTGGCTTGTGTTTAGCCTTGGGTTTGTTATCCCCCCCCCCCCCTCATGTTTGGCACTGCTTTGGTATGTTCCTATGGTACAGAATATGGAGCTGAGTCTGTCAAGGAACGAAAGAGAATACCTGTATAGGATTTTAGTATTCACCGTTAAATCCTTTTCTCTGAGTTCAATGACAGACACAGCACCCACCCCTCTGAGGAGTTTTCATGCTTCTGTTACTGCTTGTTACAAAACTGAGTATTTCTAAGCAGAGAGGGGGGTTATGTCAGCTGTTGATGGTCCACGGGGCATAGCCAAGCTTTTGTTTTGTCTGCCTAGTCCTACTTCTGCAGAGGGCAGCATAATTCTGGGGTACAGAGTATGGAGCTGTGTCTGTCAATGAACTCAGAGAAAAGGATTTTACAGTGGGTACAAAAATCCTATTTTTAAAAAAAATTTAAATAACAAACATAGTTACATAGTTTGTGAGGTTGAAAAAAGACATCAGCCCATCCAGTTCAACTTATGATGTGTGTGTGTGTTTTCCGTTAACATTAAATTGTATACCCCTGTATGTTGTGGTCTTTAAGGTGCCCATCTAATAGTTTTTTGAAACTATCGATGCTCCCTGCTGATACGACTGCTTGTGAAAGCGAATTCCACATCCTTACTGCTCTGACAGTGAAGAACCCTTTACGTATTTTAAGGTTAAACTGTTTTTCATCTAGTTTTAGTGTGTGGCCACGTGTCTTATTGTATTCCCCTTCTCTAAAAAGTTTGTTCCTTATGCTAGGGTCCTCTCCAGTACAGTATTTGTACATTGATATCATATCCCCCCTCAAGCGTCTCTTCTCCAGAGAGAATAAGTTCAATGCTTGTAGTCTTTCCTTATAGCCGATGCCCTCCATTCCCCTAATTATTTTTGTTAACCCTTCTCTGGACTTTCTCCAGTTCCAGCACATCCTTCCTGAGGACCGGTGCCCAGAACTGGACAGCATACTCCAGATGGGGCCGGACCAGAGTCTTGTAGAGTGGGAGAATAATCTCTTTATTTCTGGAGTGAATCCCCTTTTTTATACATGCCAGTATTCTGTTGGCTTTGCTTGCAGCGGCTTGGCATTGCATGCCACTGCCAAGCCTGTTGTCCACTAGGACCCCCAGGTCCTTTTCCATCTTAGATTCACCCAGAGGTTTCCCCCCTAGTGAGTAGCTTGCTTTCGTGTTTCTTACACCCAAGTGCATTTCTTTACATTTTTCAACATTAAACCTCATGTAGTTGCCCACCCCATTATTTTGTTCAGGTCCGCTTGTAAAATTTCCATATCCTGCATAGAAGATATTGGCATGCTTAGTTTAGTATCATCCGCAAATACCGAGATTGTGCTAGATATCCCCTCCTCTAGATAATTTATAAATAAATTAAACAAGAATGGTCCCAGGACAGAACCTTGGGGGACCCCACTTTCCACACCCGCCCAATTCGAGTACTCCCCATTAATCACCACCCTCTGGACTCTCCCCTGGAGCCAGTTCTCTATCCAGGTACTCACCCTATGGTCCATACCTACATTCCTTAATTTGTACAGTAAGCGTTTGTGGGGAACGGTGTCAAAGGCCTTTGCAAAGTCCAGATACACCACATCCACAGGCTTACCTTTATCTAGGTGGCAGCTCACTTCATCGTAGAAGATTAATAGATTGGTTTGGCAAGAACGATTTTTCATGAATCCATGCTGATTACTACTAATAATACCGTTTTCATTACTAAAGTCTTGTATATGGTCCCTTAACATCCCCTCCAAAATCTTGCAGACTACTGATGTTAGGCTGACCACCCTTTAGTTACCCGGGATATATCTCGGCCCTTTTTTAAATATTGGTACCACGTTGGCTTTTTTCCAATCAGCTGGCACCATACCAGTCTGTAGACTATCCTTAAAGATCAGGAATAACGGTCTGGCAATCACCTGGCTGGGCTCTTTAAGAACCCTCGGGTGCAAGCCATCCGGTCCCGGTGATTTATTTAACATGTTATACTCACCTGTCCTGTGCAATGGTATTGCACAGAGCAGCTCCGATCCTCCTCTCGGGTCTCCTGCTGGCGCAAAGAATTAAGGTAAAAAATGTTTGTTTTAGTATCTCTTTAACCACCTTAGGACCGCCCGCCGCAGATTTACTGCGGCAGGCAGCCTTTTCTGCACTAACCAACATAGCCCTACGTTGCTTTTCAGGCGGCACGCTCCCACCCCCACTAGGCAGCGGGGATGCCGATGCACGAGGCCTGTGGCACCGATTGCCACTGGCCATCCGCAATCGCTCCCCACTGAGAGAGAAGAACAGTTTACAACAGCTGACCGTTCTTCTCTCTGAAATGATCACAGAGCACCTGTGATCCTGCTATATAGGATCACAGATCTCTATGATCATTTCAAAAACCCATCCCCCCCACAGTTAGTAAACACTCCCCTAGGCTCACACTTAACCCTTTGATCACCCCTAGGTTAACCCCTTCCATGCCAGTGTCAATATTTGTAATGTTCTGGTACCTCTGGTACCCTTATTCCACTTTCCATTCCGTGTATGCGTCCCACCATTCTCTTCTGGTAGGTGCGCATACACCTTTAAGACCGATGCTGTCATCACTGAGCGCCGCAGAGCGGCTATTTCAACCGCCGGCGTTCTCACTCACATGTTCGTTCAATCTGCCTTGCATCTATGCTTACAAGCGTGTCTCGCTGTGGAACCTCGCTACAGATCCCTGTATCTCGCTACCAGGATCACTTCCTCAGACCCGAACCTCGCTACTGATCCCTGTATCTCGCTACTGGATCACTTCCTCATCACCGGACCCTTCTACTACTATACTACAGTGATAAGTACCCTGTAGGGGAAACCTCCATAACTTAACACTACTACTATTGCATTAAGGACTGTTACTACCTATCCATACTATCCTATCATCTGCACTGTTACATAGATTGCTAGCTCTTGAGACTACTACCATCTATCATCTGCACTGCTGCATAGATTGCTAGCTCTCCTGTCTACTACCATCTATCATCTGCACTGCTGCATAGATTGCTAGCTCTCCTGTCTACTACTATCTATCCTTGCACTGGGTTAGTCTATCCTGTATTTGTCATCTGCTGTCCTCACCATCTGTTAGCATACTCGATACTAACCTATCTGCATTCCTAAATACCATCTTGAACTCTCCTGTACAAACCTATCAAGTGCTTACCATCCTTGTCACTGTTCACACCTGTCCCTTCAGCACATCACCTTCATACTATCATATACATCCTATCACTCCAGGAACATCTCATTGAGTGTGTATATATCTGTATGTTGAAGCTGACAGGCCCACGGTGATGAGTCCTGGAGAGTTGGATCTGGTATTCAACACATCTCTACATGACTACTGAGTGGAGATTTTGCAGCTGTAAATCCAGCCTATAACAAAAACGCAGGAGCGTTACAGATTGAACGAACCATAAAAATGGATTCAGCAGAATTACCCACTCAAGTGACACAATTAACACAACAAGTAAAAGCGTTAATACTTGCTCTGACTGACATACAAGAAAAGAATCAGACTTTAACACAGCAGGTAACCCAACTCTCACGGCTTACTGCTGTTCAGCCTCCTGAACCTAAAATAAACCCCCCTCTAGTGTTTACAGGCGACCGGAAAAAATTTCGGGAATTCAAAAACGCATGTCAATTGTTTTTTTTGTTAAAGCCTCGTACATACCCCACTGATCAAATAAAAGTCTGTACCGTTATTTCATACTTGACGGGTGATCCACGGGCCTGGGCAGACTCTCTCTTTGAGAATAATGATCAGATTCTCAACACCTATTCTTTATTCCTAGCGGAACTCACCAGCTTATACGATGACCCCAATAGGCAGAGTACTGCTGATATGCAGTTGAGGGCCTTGAAACAAGGAAGGAGACCTGTAGAAGACTTTGTATCTGAGTTCAAAAGATGGACCCTTGATTCAGGGTGGAATGACACATCTTTGCGAACTCAATTCAGACTCGGGTTATCGGAAGCTGTTAAAGACGAGCTCGCCCGAGCGGATTTACCTGGCACCTTGGAGGCCTTGATACAACTTAGTATCAACATCGACAGACGACTGCGAGAAAGAAGGGCTGAAAAGATGGGAATGCCATTGTCTAGTCCTTCTCGGATTTCGGCCGTTGACCCTACTCCCATGGATGTAGGAACCATACGCCCACCTTTAACGACTACTGAACGAGCTAGAAGAACATCCAGAAATCTCTGCATGTATTGCGCATCCCCGGATCATTTGATAAGCACCTGTCCCCTTGTTCGCAAAAAAGAGGGTGAGTGTTCACATGTCTTGCTGGGAGGATTAACGACTTCCTTTTCTAACCCCTATCTTTTTGTTCATTTAATATTACAGTGGGACCAAACTAGGATCACCACCAAGGCTATGGTCGACACTGGATCTTGTGGAAACTATATTGATACACGCTTTGTTACCTTAAATAAAATACCTTCAATACCTCCAGACTAACAAGACTCTTTCCCACAGGCAGGTACGATGGTCATTATTCTTTTTAAGATTTAATTTCTTAGTGACCTATACGCCTGCAGACAAAAATAAAAAAGCGGATGCGCTATCACGACTAACCGAAGATAACTGCGCCGAAATCCCTTCCATTCCCATAATACCCTATGAACGCATTATTGGTGTTGTCCGATCCTTGAAGGAAGAGATTTTGCACAGTATAGGAATGGATTCACCTCCACCACAACTAAGTACTGATGCAGAAGGCTTCCTCTATTACAATGACAAACTTTACATACCCCCTACTATGCGCACCAAGATCTTGGAGTTATCGCATGATGTACCCATGGCAGGACATATGGGTATGACGAAAACCTTTAATTTGCTCACCAGGCAGTTTTGGTGGCCTGATATGAAGACGTCTGTACCAAAATTTGTTTCTTCATGTGACATCTGTGCAAGGTCCAAAATTGACACTACAAAACCATCTGGACTACTTTGTAGTCTACCAATACCCCAGGTTCCATGGGAAGTTGTGTCCTTAGATTTCATAGTAGAACTACCACCTTCCAAAGGATTTAATACCATCCTAGTGTCAGTGGACCACTTGACAAAGATGGCACATTTCATCGCTATCCGTAGACTACCTTCATCCAAACAAACAGCGGAACTACTGATGAAACATGTGTTCAAGTTGCATGGAATTCCAAAGACTCTTTTGTCCGATCGTGGTTCACAATTTATCTCTAAATTTTGGCAAGCACTTTGTCAAATTTTACGCATTGAGCGAAAGCTCACTTCTCCCTACCATCCTCAGACCAACGGACAGACTGAAAGAGTCAACCAGTGCATTGAGCAATATCTACGCTGCTACACATCATACCTGCAGGATGATTGGGTGGATCTCCTTCCTCTAGCGGAATTTGCTTACAACAACGCAACCCACAGTACTACGAAGCAAAGTCCGTTCTACTTGAACTATGGGTTTCATCCCACTCTTCTTCCACCACGCATCCTGCCATCGAGTAACCCAGTAGCCTCGGATTACCTTACCCAAATAAAAGACTCTTTGGGTTTACTCAATACTACCATATCACACGCTCATAGTCAACAAAAAAGGTACTATGACCTTCGTAGAAGACCTTCTCCTCAGTATGTTATTTGGGACCTCGTTTGGCTATCAACAAAAAATTTAAGATTAAAGATCCCTAGCAAAAAGCTTGGGCCTTTATTCTTGGGACCCTTTCCAATCAGGAAACTAATTGGAAAAGCTGCAGTACAGCTCACCTTACCGGCAGATCTCAAGATCCATCCCATCTTCCATGTGTCGCTATTGAAGCCACATGTTCCTAACCAAGGAATAAGGCCTACCATCCCACCTCCACCTCCTGTACAAGTTGAAGGTGGAGAAGAATATGAGATAAAGGAGATTCTGGATTCTCGTATCCACAGAAGAAGACTCCAATATCTAGTACGATGGAAGAACTATGGGCCCCAAGAAGACACCTGGCTGGATACCTCTGATATACATGCCCCTAGACTGATTCGCAATTTTCACTCGAAATACCCAGAAAAAACAGTTCTAGAGGCCTTCCGGAGCCAGCCTTAAGGGGGGGGGTACTGTAATGTTCTGGTACCTCTGGTACCCTTATTCCACTTTCCATTCCGTGTATGCGTCCCACCATTCTCTTCTGGTAAGTGCGCATACACCTTTAAGACCGATGCTGTCATCACTGAGCGCCGCAGAGCGGCTATTTCAACCGCCGGCGTTCTCACTCACATGTTCGTTCAACCTGCCTTGCATCTATGCTTACAAGCGTGTCTCGCTGTGGAACCTCGCTACAGATCCCTGTATCTCGCTACCAGGATCACTTCCTCAGACCCGAACCTCGCTACTGATCCCTGTATCTCGCTACTGGATCACTTCCTCATCACCGGACCCTTCTACTACTATACTACAGTGATAAGTACCCCGTAGAGGAAACCTCCATAACTTACACTACTACTATTGCATTAAGGACTGTTACTACCTATCCATACTATCCTATCATCTGCACTGTTACATAGATTGCTAGCTCTTGAGACTACTACCATCTATCATCTGCACTGCTGCATAGATTGCTAGCTCTCCTGTCTACTACCATCTATCATCTGCACTGCTGCATAGATTGCTAGCTCTCCTGTCTACTACTATCTATCCTTGCACTGGGTTAGTCTATCCTGTATTTGTCATCTGCTGTCCTCACCATCTGTTAGCATACTCGATACTAACCTATCTGCATTCCTAAATACCATCTTGAACTCTCCTGTACAAACCTATCAAGTGCTTACCATCCTTGTCACTGTTCACACCTGTCCCTTCAGCACATCACCTTCATACTATCATATACATCCTATCACTCCAGGAACATCTCATTGAGTGTGTATATATCTGTATGTTGAAGCTGACAGGCCCACGGTGATGAGTCCTGGAGAGTTGGATCTGGTATTCAACACATCTCTACATGACTACTGAGTGGAGATTTTGCAGCTGTAAATCCAGCCTATAACAAAAACGCAGGAGCGTTACAATATTACAGTAACAGTGCATATTTTTAGCACTGTTTACAGTAGTAATGTCACTGGTCCCCCCCAAAAGTGTAAAAACGTCAGTTAGGGGTCTGATCTGTCCGCCGCAATGTCACAGTCCTGCTAAGAATCGCTGCCATTACTAGTAAAAAAAAAAAAAAATGACATAGATCTTTCCCCTAGTTTGTAGACGTGATCACTTTTGCGCAAAACATCAAAATACGCTTATTGTGACTTTTTTGTAACAAAAATATGTAGCAGAATACAAATTGGCCTAAAAGGATAAAAAATGTTGGTTTTGAAATTTTTTTTATTGGGGAATGTTATATAGCAGAATGTGAAAAATATTGTTTTTTTTTTTTCAGAATTGTCGCTCTTTTTTTGTTTATACCGCAAAAAAAAACAATCGCCCAGATGTTCAAATACCACCAAAAGAAAGCTCTATTTTGGAAAAAAAAGGACATTCATTTTATTTTAGTACATCTTCGCACGATCGCGCAATTTTCTGTTAACGTAACGGAGCGCCGAATCGCAAAAAATGGCCTGGTCATTAAGGGGGCAAATCCTTCTGGTCCAGAACTGGTTAAAGTATAACTAAAGGCAAAACTTGCTTTTGTTTTGGATAGAGGGGAGAGGGATCAGAACAGCTGTCAGTTATTATTGTCGTCTGTCCTTGTTAGGGAGATTCACCTTCACCATTTTTCATGTTTACTATTATCATTGAATATGAAAGTAAAAGATCCCAATCTCTGTTCCCAGTAAGGTAACGGAGGGGAAAATATTTTTTTTAATGGGGACACGAGTTCTGGTGAACTGTTGGAGGGGGGGGTTTCAAAATGTTCCCTTAATTTGTAGGTCTTTCCTCTAACTTCCCATTTTGGCTATAGGACAAATCTCTGCAATGGGTAAATCTCCCCAATGGGACACAGGTGGCAAAAATAGATTTTGCAGAGGTTAGTAACCTCTCTTACTTTATCCAAAATGAAAAAAAAAAATGCCTATAGTTTTACTTTAATGCAGGGAATGTATTAATGTCAAAAATGTTTAGGCTTCAAACCACTTTAATGTTGCACAATTTTTGCACTAAAATATTACCAAAAAATTAACTAAAAAGAAATTTAAATTGTAAAGTAATAATGGTTTAAAATAAAAAATAAAGACTAGCAGAAAAAAATAGCTAAGAAGGGTGTTATGTAGGAACCCAGTTTAAAGTTTTAAATGTTCAATTTTTTTTTTAAAATAACAAACATGCCTATACTTACCTGCTTTGCGCAATGGTTTTGCACAGAGCAGCCCCGATCCTCTTCTGGGGTCCCCCATCGACGCCCAGGCTTCTCCTCTTCATCAGGTGCCCCCACAGAAAGCTGCTTTCCATGAAGGCACCCACACAAGCTTGCTCCTGAGTCCCACTGCTGCGTCCATTGACATAGGCAGTGGGACTCTGCCCAACCCCATGCTCCCGTGTCACAGCTTTTGATTGACAGCAGTGGGAGCCAATGGCTCCTGCTGCTACCAATCCGTCTAATGAGAAGTGTTACAGCAGCTGGAGCCGCTGTACTCCTGCACATCGCTGGATTGGATCAGGCTCAGGTGAAAAAAAAGGGGTGGGGGGGGGAGCTGCAGCACAGAAGATTTTTCACCTTACATAGTTACATAGTTAGTGAGGTTGAAAAAAGACATCAGTCCATCCAGTTCAACCTATGATGTGTGTGTGTGTTTGCTGTTAACCGTACATTGTATACCCCTGTAGGTTGTGGTCTTTAAGGTGCACATCTAATAGTTTTTTGAAACTATCAATGCTCCCTGCTGATACGACTGCTTGCGGAAGAGAATTCCACATCCTTACTGCTCTTACATCGAAGAACCCCCTGCGTATTTTAAGGTTAAACCGCCTTTCCTCTAGTATTAGTGAGTGGCCACGTGTCTTATTGTATTCCCTTTCTCTGAATAGGTTTTTCCATATGCTAGGGTTGCCAGTACAGTATTTGTACATTGATATCATATCCCCCCTCAATCGTCTCTTCTCCAGAGAGAATAGGTTCAGTGCTTGTAGTCTTTCCTCATTGCTGATGTCCTCCATTCCCTTAATTATTTTTGTTGCCCTTCTCTGGACTCTTTCCAATTCCAGCACATCCTTCCAGAGCACCGGTGCCCAGAACTGGACAGCATACTCCAGATGTGGCTGGACCAGAGTCTTGTAGAGTGGGAGAATAATCTCTTTATTTCTGGAGTGAATCCCCTTTTTTATACATGCCAGTATTCTGTTGGCTTTGCTTGCAGCGGCTTGGCATTGCATGCCACTGCCAAGCCTGTTGTCTACCAATACCCCCAGGTCCTTTTCCATCCTAGACTCACCCAGAGGTTCCCCCCCCTAATGAGTAGCTTGCTTTCTGGTTTCTGGCACCCAAGTGCATTACTTTACATTTTTCAACATTAAACCTCATCTGCCATGTAGTTGCCCACCCAATTATTGTGTTCAGGTCCGCTTGTAAGGTTTCCACATCCTGCCCAGAAGATATTGGCATGCTTAGTTTAGTATCATCCGCAAATACCAAGATTTTACTCGATATCCCCTCCTCTAGATCATTTATGAATAAATTAAAAAGGATTGGCCCCAGGACAGAACCCTGGGGGACCCCGCTTTCCACACCCGCCCAATCTGAGTACTCCCCATAAATCACCACCCTTTGCAACCTCCCCTGGAGCCAGTTCTCTATCCAGGTATTCACCTTATGGTCCATACCTACCTTCCTTAGTTTGAACAGTAAGCGTTTGTGGGGAACGGTGTCAAAGGCTTTTGCAAAGTCCAGATACACCACATCCACAGGCTTACCTTTATCTAGGTGGCAGCTCACTTCATCATAGAAGGTTAATAGATTGGTCTGGCAAGAACGATTTTTCATGAATCCATGCTGATTACTACTAATAATACCGTTTTCATTACTAAAGTCTTGAATGTGGTCCCTTAACATCCCCTCCAAAATCTTGCAGACTACTGATGTTAGGCTGACCGGCCTATAGTTACCCGGGATATATCTCGGCCCCTTTTTAAATATTGGTACCACATTGGCTTTTTTCCAATCAGCTGGCACCATACCCGTCTGTAAACTATCCTTAAAGATCAAGAATAATGGTCTGGCGATCACCTGGCTGAGCTCCTTAAGAACCCTCAGGTGCAAGCCATCCGGTCCCGGTGATTTATTTATGTTAAGTTTCTCTAGTTTAGTTCTAAGTCTATCTTCTGTTAGCCTTGGCAGTATTTCCTGAGGTGTGTTGTTTAGTTTGGCCTTACAAGCTGGGTTAGTGTAGCACCCCAATTCTTTTGTGAAGACTGAAGAGAAGAAATTATTTAACACTACCGCCTTTTCCCTGTCCTCTGTGGCAGAAACTCCCTTATTGTCTTTTATGGGGCCAATGTGTTCTGGCCTCGCTTTCTTACTGTTTATACTGTATACTTAAAGAATTATTTGGGGTTCTTTTTACTCTCTTCCGCTATATGTCTCTCGTGTTCTATTTTAGCCTCCCTGATTTAGTCTTTACATTTCTTATTACACTCTTTGTAATGCTTGAATGTTGCCAATGACCCCTCAGCCTTGTATTTTTTGAAGGCCTTTCCTTTAGCATTAATATGCATTTTTATGTTGGAGTTTAGCCACCCAGGGTTTAGTTTTGCTCTTTTAAATGTATTTCTCTTTGGAATGCACTGGTCAATCCCTTTGTTAAGTATGCTCTTGAAGCAATCCCATTTTTCCTCCGTGTTCTTTGTTCCCAGGGTTCTATCCCATTTGATATTTTCTAGCAGAGAACACAGTTTTTGGGAAATTGGCTCTTTTGAAATTCAGTGTTCTTATATTGCCCTTGTGTTTCCTATTACTATAATTAATACTGAAACTAATTGACCTATGATCACTGTTTCCTAAGTTGTCCCGTATTTCTATATCCGTGAGCAGGTCTGTATTGTTGGTAATCAGTAGGTCAAGTACCGCATTGTTTCTTGTCGGTGCGTTCACCATCTGACCCATGAAATTGTCCTGCAAAACATTTAGGAACTGCCGAGCCTTGGCTGAATGCGCGGTTCCTTCTGCCCAATCTATATCTGGATAATTAAAGTCCCCCATTATAATGACATTTCCCATCCTTGCTGCCAATCCTATCTGTAAAAAGAGGTCCGCCTCCCCCTCTCTTTGGGGGGCCTATAGCATACGCCCAATATTACCTTCTCCACAGTGCCTTCCCTTTGTAGTTCTACCCATAGGGATTCTGCCTCGTCCATAGCTCCATTATTAATATCATCCCTCATATTTACCTGTACACTATTCTTAATATACAAACATACCCCTCCCCCTTTTTTACCCTCTCTATCTCTGCGATAAAGGGAATACCCCTGAATGGTCGCCATCCAGTCATGAGAGCTGTCAAACCAAGTCTCTGTTATCCCCACAAAATCTAAGTCCTCCTCAAACATCAGTAGCTCCAGCTCTCCCATCTTGTTAGCCAGGCTTCTGGCATTGGTATACAAGCCTCGTAATTTTGACCGGTTACATATATCCTTATTTGATGTTTTTAGGCTGCTCGTGATTTTTCCCCATACCCACCCTGGGTTTAGGAGCTCCGAACACCCTACCGCTAATGCCCCCATTTCTGCCCTCTGAATCTTGCTTTCCACTGGCTAATTCCACATCTGTACCCTCCCCCCATCACCTAGTTTAAAAGCCCCGCTAACTTTGTGGCCATCCTCTCACCCAGTACGGCTGCACCCTCCCCATTTAGGTGCAATCCGTCCCTACCAAAGAGCCGGTGGCCAACTGAGAAGTCGGCCCAGTTCTCCAGGAACCCGAAACCCTCCTTACTACACCAGCTCCTCAGCCACTTGTTAACTTCCCTAATCTCCCGCTGTCTCTCTGGTGTGGCTGGAGGTACAGTAGTATTTCTGAAAATACTACCTTGGAGGTCCTACTCCTCAGCTTAGCACCTAAGTCCCTGAAATCGTTTAGGACTCTCCATCTTCCTCTGCCTATGTCATTGGTACCCACGTGTACCATGACAGCTGGGTCTTCCCCAGCCCCACCCAGTAATCTGTCCACCCGATCCGCGATGTGCCAAACCCGAGCACCCGGTAAACAACAGACTGTTCGGCGCCCACGGTCTTTGTGACAGATTGCCCTCTCTGTCCTTCTAATGATTGAGTCCCCTACCACCATCACCTGTCTTTACTTTGCCTTTCTCCCGGCCTCACTGGAGGAGTTCTTCCCCTGGCAGCTAGGGGTGTCACTCTGCTCCAGCAATGCTGGTCCCTGACTGGTTTCCCCAACATCACGCAATGGGGCGTATCTATTGGGGTGCTCCAGCCCAGGACCAGCCTCCTTGCCTTGTCCCCTTCTACCCCTCCTAACTGTCACCCCTCTACTCTGCTCTGATGCCTGCACCTCCAATACTCTTCCCACCTCTGTGCAGGTCCCTGCCTGCGCCTGACGGGTACGATCCCCGCTCTCCTTCGGTATGGACATTCGGCTCAGTGTTGCCAGCTGCCTCCCTAGAGGACCTGAGCTTCCAGGGAAGCAACGTGCTTACATTTTGTGCATTTGTATTCGCCCTCAATCGCATGATCGAGGAACGCATACATACCACAAGATGTACACCGAGTCGCATCTCCACACCCCCCGGGCATTGTACCTACTAATCTAATCTAATGGGGATTTAGTAATTAAAGTCTGTCCTGTGTGGCTGTTTCCTAGCTTCCTAACTCTACCTTCTCACCCTCTGGTACTCCACTACACACACTTGACACTCAGTCACACAACACTCACAATCGCACAGCCTGGTCAGTCGCACAACACTCACAGTAGCATAACACTCAGTCGCACAACACCCAGTCGCACAACGCCCGCAGCCGCCCAACGCTCACAGTCGCACAACACTCACAGTCACACAACACTCACAGTCGCACAACACACACAGTTGCGCAACACTCACAGTCACACAGCCCGGTCAGACACACAACACTCTCAGTCGCACAACACTCTCAGTCGCACAACACTCTCAGTCGCACAGTCCAGTCAGACGCACAGCCCGGTCAGGCGCACAACACTCTCAGTCGCACAACACTCTGTCGCACAGCCCGGTCAGACGCACAGCCCGGTCACACGCACAACACTCTGTCGCACAGCCCGGTCAGTCGCACAGCCCTGGCAGTCTCACAGCCCGGTCAGTCACACAACACTCACAGTCGCATAGCCCGGTCAGTCGCACAACACTCTCAGTCGCACAGCTCGGTCAGACGCACAGCCCAGTCACACGCACAACACTCTCAGTCGCACACCACTCTCAGTCACACAGCCCGGTCAGTCGCACAGCCCTGGCAGTCTCACAGCCTGGTCAGTCACACAACACTCACAGTCGCATAGCCCGGTCAGTCGCACAACACTCACAGTCGCACAGCCCAGTCAGTCACGCACAATACTCACAGTCACACAGCCCGGTCAGTCGCAGTCGTAGAGCACAGTCGCACAACACTCACAGTTGCAGAGCCCGGTCAGTCGCAGAGCCCGGTCGGCCGCAGAGCAGTCAGTCACAGAGCACAGACAGTTGCCTACAGTCCCTAGCTATTCCCCTCTGGTTCCCCCCACCAGCTCCCGAACAGCTGATCGGTCACCTACTGACGTGCTGCTGTTCTGGGTAACCAGCTCACTCCCAGCCCTTCAGCCCCCCTGGCCTTCCTCCGCCGCTGCCGCCGTTCGTTGGTCACAAGTGGTCCCCCACATGTCTCCCCCCGCAGCTCTTAATCACTCACACACACTCACAGCGCTGCACATGCTGCCACACACATGGCTTCCGGCTTCTGGTCCTTCTCTCAGCGCCTCCCCCGCACGTCCGACTCACAGCGCGCCTCCTCGCTCACAGGAATGTCCCGTTGCGTCGGCAGTCCCCCTTCAGTCACTGGCTTCTGTCCGAGTCTCCCTCAGCTGTTCCTCCTCTCCTTGTGGTGCTCTCCTCTGCCTCTAGTGGCCACAGGAAGCAATAGCAACAGCCACAGGAATATTGCCACACCTTATTGGAACTTAATGCATAGTATGCATTCAAAGTGAAAAACCTAAAGGCTTTACAACCACTTTCATTAAAAAAAAAAAAAAAAATGTTTTTTACTTGTAGGGTCGTCATCTTATGCAAATTGAAGATCACTCCTTTGTTCCTCACTTGAATGAAACTAGGGAAATACAGTGTAGCAATCAGTGGCGACTGGTGCTCAAAATGTTTGGGGGGGGGGGGGGCGCAAACAGAAAAATGTAATAGGTATTGCTTTGCTGCAAAAAACGCGGTAAAAAATTGCGTGACTTTGAGGTCACAAAAGTGTGAAAGGGGCCTTCAGTAATTAAGGTATAGTGTGCCCCCTTCAACACAGAGTGACCAGTGTGCCCCCTTCAATGCAGAGTGACCAGTGTGACCCCTTCAATGCAGAGTGACCAGTGACCAGTGTGCCCCCTTCAATGCAGAGTGACCAGTGATCAGTGTGCCCCCATCAATGCAGAGTGGCCAGTGTGCCCCCTTCAATGCAGAGTGACCAGTTGTATCAGTTGTGGATATTTTTTAACTGATTCATGACAAATGTTCCCATACATAATCTCTCTCACCCACAGGTGGTTAAGTCTCATATGTATAAAATGGCTGCCGCATATTCAATGAGCCATGTGGTTGTGGGGGATGTGCAGCCATGTGTTGATGACCTCACTCACAAAATATGTGAGGAGTGGTCAAGAGGAATGGCCACATCCTGTGGGTGGTCTTTTGTATACAGGACTATAAAAAAAGAGTAATTAGCATGAGAAAAGTGTCTTCTTGAATTTGAGCTGTGGGACAGTCATGATGCAGCCAGGTTTTCTCAATACCTTGTTTTCTCCAGAGATCCGTTAGAAGCTGTAGAATATTAACTACCAGAGCTAAGTATTTATTTGATATTCTTGGGACAAGGGTTGTATGTTTAAGACGTGGTAGATTTAAGCGTATTTCTGCTGTTTACTGACCATAGGCTGTTCATTTGTTAGGCATTGTTATATCTGCCAGTCTTGTATTATGTTCCTAATATTGTAATAGTTTGTATGTACAGCATGTTTTGTATAGTAAAAGCACATTTATACACTGCAGAGGTCTGAGCTTCCTTGTTTGTACCGCAAAGTAACCTTGCTGGATAGACGCAAGCAAAACACCAGTGACCAGTGTGCCCCCTTCAATGCAGAGTGACCAGTGTGCCCCCTTCAATGCAGAGTGACCAATATGCCCCCATCAATGCAGAGTGAGCAATATGCCCCCATCAATGCAGAGTGACCAGTGTGCCCCCATAAATGCAGAGTGACCAGTGTGCCCCCTTAAATGCAGAGTGACCAGTGACAAGTGACCAGTGTGCCCCCTTCAATGCAGAGTGACCAGTGTGCCCCCATCAATGCAGAGTGACCAGTGTTCCCCCTTCAATGCAGAGTGACCAGTGACCAGTGTGTCCCCTTCAGTGCAGAGTGACCAGTGTGCCCCCTTCAATGCAGAGTGACCAGTGTGCTCCCTTCAATTCAGAGTGACCAGTGTGCCCCCTTCAATGCAGAGTGACCAGTGTGCCCCTATCAATGCAGAGTGACCAGTGTGCCCCCTTAAATGCATTGTGACCAGTGTGCCCCCTTCAATGCAGAGTGACCAGTGTGCCCCCTTTAATGCAGTGCACTTACCTGATTTGCAGCGGCGGCTTCTCCTCAGTCCTCAGTCCCCCGTGTCTCCTCGAGTCCTCCCTCCTCCTCCTTCTTGGCCAATGGCATGGGTTTGCCTTTCGGCCAATCAGGAATTGAGTCTTGGACCCGCTTCCTGATTGGCCAGGAGGAGGATCCGTGGGACAATAGCGAATATTCATTCGCTATTGTCACACAAATGGGTGGGCTCAGGGCGCAGTTCTCTGCGCCCCGGACCCACCCTTTTCTGAAGCCTATTAGTGACGTCGGTATACGAGCAAACTCGTATACCGACGTCACAAGCCGGAAGGAATACGCTGCTGCACGGCGGTTGTATTTACAGCTGATTGCCCGCTTTTGTGTGTATTTCAAAACGTGTAACATCTTATGCATGGTGAGTGTATTTTTACTCAAATAAACTTTTGGTATATTTTGGAACGTGCTGCACTATTTTGTCCCTCCCTTTTGTCTTTTGGATTTATGGGGGAGCTGTTTTTGTATACCACCTTGCTCTGGATGATCCTGGATTTATACTGATGTCTTAAGGCTGATCTCCATTAAGATCTCAAGGCACATATGATCACTGTGAGAGCAGTGATCACTGGGATCCGGTAAGAGTGTAACGCTCCTGCGTTTTACGTATGATGTGGATTTTCAGCTGCAGAAATATTCCACTTCAGTAGTCATGTAGAGAAACGCTGAGACACCATTCCCAACTCTCAATGACTCATCATGTGTGGATGATCTCAATTCAGCAAGTAAATACACACACTCAATAAGATGTTTCCTAGAGTGACTTATGTATATAGTAACACAGTGATGATAGGCTGAAGAGACAGGTTGGGTAGAGATGGTAGATGACAGACACTTGAAAGGAAATGTTCTTGAAAGTAAGATAGTAGCAGATGGGATGCAGATAGGTTTAGCAATCCTGTATGGTAGTAGATGACAGAGTAGCAGGTGGACATACAAGAGAGATCAACCCAGTGCAAGAACAGGTGGTAGTAGGCTCAAGAGATAGCAATCTTAGATAATGCAGATGTAGTAATAGTCCTTAGTATGCAGAGCTAGATAGTGTAAGCTTTAGTATAAAGGTTATAGAGGTTTCCCCTGTGGGGTACTTATCACTAATAGCAATGTAGCAGAGGAGAGGTTCGGCAAGAGCGGATGATCCGGTAGCGGGATACAGGGATCAGCGCAGCGTGGTTCCGACAGCGAGGTATGCTTGCAAGCATGTGAGCTTCAAGACAGGTTAGCATCAAGGCACAAAGCAGTTTGAACGAACACATGTGAGTGAGAGCCGGCGATCTAAATAGCCATCCAGTCCGGCGCTCAGTGATGACAGCATCAGTCTTAAAGGTGTATGCGCACCTTACCAAAAGAGAATGGTGGGGCTCATACACTTATGAAAGAGTAATTAGGGTACCCAAAAGGTACCAGAACATTACAGTACCCCCCCCTTAAGGCCGGCTCCTGAAGGCCTCTGGAGCTGGTTTGTCTGGGTACTTCGCATGAAAATTGCGGATTAATCTAGAGGCATGTATGTCAGAGGTGTTTAGCCAGGTGTCGTCTTGGGGCCCATAGTTCTTCCATCGAACCAAGTACTGAAGTCTTCCTCTGTGGATACGAGAATCCAGAATCTCTTTTATCTCATATCTCATATCTCCACCTTCAACTTGTACAGGAGGAGGAGGAGGGATAGTAGGCCTTATTCCTTGGTCAGGAACATGGGGCTTCAGTAGCGACACATGGAAAATGGGATGTATTTTGAGGTCTATTGGCAATGTAAGCTGTACTGCAGCTTTTCCAATAAGTTTCTTGATTGGGAAAGGTCCCAAGAACAGAGGTCCAAGCTTTTTGCTAGGGATTTTCAGTCTTAAATCTTTTGTTGAGAGCCAAACGAGGTCCCCGATAGCGTACTGAGGAGAAGGTCTTCTGCGAAGATCATAGTACTTCTTTTGTTGACTATGAGCGTGTGCAATGGTAGTATTAAGCAAACCCAGAGAGTCCTTTATTTGGGTAAGATAGTCTGAAGCTACTGGGTTATTTGAAGGAAGGATGCGTGGTGGAAGAATAGAGGGATGAAACCCATAGTTCAAGTAGAACGGACTCTGCTTGGTCGTACTGTGGGTTGCGTTGTTGTAGGCAAATTCTGCCAAAGGGAGAAGATCCACCCAATCATCCTGTTGGTAATAAGTGTAACAACGTAAATATTGCTCGATGCATTGGTTGACTCTTTCAGTCTGTCCGTTGGTCTGCGGATGGTAAGGAGAAGTGAGCTTCCGCTCGATCCGTAGTATGTGACATAGTTCTTGCCAGAACTTGGAAATAAATTGTGATCCACGATCAGACAGAAGAGTTTTTGGGATACCATGTAACTTAAAGACATGTTTCATCAGGAGTTCTGCCGTTTGTTTGGACGAAGGTAGTCTGCGAATAGCAATGAAATGTGCCATTTTTGTCAGATGGTCCACTGACACTAAGATGGTATTAAATCCTTTGGAAGGAGGCAATTCCACTATAAAGTCCAAGGACACAACTTCCCATGGAGTTTGGGGTATTGGTAGACTGCATAGTAGACCGGATGGTCTCGTAGTGTCAATTTTGGACCTGGCACAGACATTGCATGAAGAGACGAATTTTTGTATAGATGTTTTCATGTCAGGCCACCAGAATTGCCTGGTAATCAGATTAAGAGTCTTTGTCATACCCATATGTCCTGCCATAGGCACATCATGCGATAATTCCAAGATCTTGGTGCGTATGGTAGGTGGTATGTAAAGTTTGTCGTTGTAGTAGAGGAAGCCTTCTGCATCAGTATTTAGTTGTGGTGGGGGTGAATCCAAACTTATACCATGCAAAACCTCTTCCTTCAAGGAACGGACAACTCCAATAATGCGTTTGTGAGGTATTATAGGAACGGAAGGGATTTCGAAGTAGTTTTCTTCAGTTAGTCGTGACAGTGCATCCGCCTTTTTCTTCTTATCTGCAGGTGTGTAGGTCACTAGGAAGTTAAACCTTAGAAAGAATAGTGACCATCGTACCTGTCGGTGCGAGAGTTTTGTTAGTCTGAAGATATTGGAGATTTTTATGGTCCGTGTATATAAGTATTGGTAATTGGGTGCCTTCGAGTAGATGTCGCCAATTCTCCAGAGCCAATTTTATAGCAAGCAGTTCCTTTTCACCCACGGGGTAATTTATCTCTGGACTGCTTAGGGATTTAGAAAAAAAGGCGACTGGATGAAGTGGTGAAGTGTGAGTTGGTCGTTGGGAGAGTATTGCTCCTACTGCCATGTTTGACGCATCTACTTCCAGAATGTATTGGAGGGATGGGTCTGGATGGCGTAGTATGGGAGCAGAAGTAAACCTTGTCTTTAACAGGTGAAAAGCTTTATTTGCTTCATCTGACCATTTGAATGGTTTTTTAATGCTAGTGAGCTGTGTGAGGGGTCTCACAATGGCAGAGAAGTTTCTAATGAACTTCCTGTAGAAATTCGAAAATCCAAGGAATCGCTGTAGCGCCTTGCGTGTGGTTGGTGTAGGCCAATCCTGAATGCAGGATATCTTACTCATGTCCATCTCGATTCCTGTTTTGGATATGATGTAGCCTAGAAACAGTATCTCTTCTTTATGAAACAAGCATTTTTTCAGTTTCACATAAAGGTTGTGTGCAAGCAATCTCGATAATACTAGTCTTACATGTCTTATGTGTTCAGACAGGGATCGTGAATATATAAGTATATCGTCCAGATATACCACAACACAGACATCTAGTAAGTCTCTGAAAATATCGTTTATAAATCGTTGAAAAACTGCAGGGGCGTTGCATAGCCCGAATGGCATTACAAGATATTCGAACAATCCGTATCTGGTTCTGAATGCAGTCTTCCACTCGTGTCCATCACGGATTCGAATGAGATTGTATGCTCCTTTCAGGTCCAATTTTGAGAAATAGGTAGCTCCACGCACCTGCTCAATGAGCTCAGGGATAAGCGGTAGAGGATAGCGATCTTTTATTGTAATAGCATTCAATTGCCTATAGTCGATGATAGGCCTGAGACTTGAGTCCTTATTGCGGACAAAAAAGAGTCCTGCTGCTGTGGAAGAAGTGGAAGGTCTAATAAAACCTTTTTCCAAATTCTCATCCAAATAGTCTTTGAGATGGGAAAGTTCATCCTGTGAAAGAGGATAAACATGACCGAACGGCAATTTGCTATTTGGGAGTAGATCAATGCTACAATCATAGTCTCGATGGGGAGGTAGTGCTTGAGCATTTTTCTCAAGAAAAACCTCAGAGAGATCCTGATAACATAGTGGTGCAATCTCATCTGTCACCACAGACAGGATCTTCCCGAAAGACGGGAGGTTACACGTACCCTCGCAATAGCAAGAGAGGAAGGTCAGGGTCCGTTCCTTCCAATCTATGGTTGGTTGATGTGTGTGCAACCAGGGAAGTCCCAAAACAATGGGAAAGTGGGGTGAAGGTATTAGATCGAAGGTAGTGGTCTCCATATGAGACCCGTTAGTAGTGACTAGGAGTGCCTGTGTCTGATCAGTGATCGGACCAGAGGATAAAGGAACACCGTTAATAAGACTCACTGAGACAGGTTTAAGTTTAGAAATAATAGGAACTTTATTTAAAGCAGCAAAACGTATTTCAATATAATTTCCACAAGATCCTGTGTCAATCATGGCCTTAGTAATAATCCTGTTCTGGTCCCACTGTAATGTTAAGCAAACAGAAAGGTAAGGGTTAGTGATTGAAGTTGTCAATCCCCCTAGGAGGACATGTGAACACTCACCCTTCTTTTTGTAGACTAGGGGACAGACGTTTATCTTGTGATCCGGGGATGCACAGTACAAGCAGAGATTACCAGATCGTCTTCTGGCTCTTTCCATAGTTGATAGAGGTGGGCGTATGGTTCCTACCTCCATAGGAACGGGGTCAATGGCCGAAATCCGAGAAGAACTGGATAATGGCATTCCCATTTTCTCAGCCTTTCTTTCTCGTAGTCTTCTATTTATGGTGATACTGAGTTGTATCAATGCATCCAGGGTTTTTGGCAGATCCGCTCGGGCGAGCTCGTCTTTAACGGCCTCTGATAGGCCAAGCCTAAATTGGGATTTCAGAGATGCATCATTCCATTCTGAATCAAGGGTCCATCTCTTGAATTCTGCGACAAAGTCTTCTACAGGTCTCCCACCTTGTTTCAAGGATCTTAATTGAAGATCGGCAGTACTCTGCCTATTGGGATCATCATATAGGCTAGTGAGTTCTGCTAGGAACAAGGCATAGGAGTTGAGAAGCTGGTCGCTTTTCTCAAAAAGAGAGTCTGCCCAGGCCCGAGGATCGCCTGTTAGGTAAGAAATAATAGTACAAACCTTAATGATATCAGTAAGGTAGGTACGGGGTTTTAGCAAGAAAAGTAACTCACATGCGTTTTTAAATTCGCGAAATTTTTTGCGATCGCCTGTAAATACCAAAGGAGGATTTATTTTGGGTTCAGGGGAC
The DNA here is from genome assembly GCF_965119305.1 of Pelophylax lessonae. NCBI lineage: Eukaryota > Metazoa > Chordata > Amphibia > Anura > Ranidae > Pelophylax > Pelophylax lessonae. The sequence goes on from NC_138769.1 coordinate 443,179,628, forward strand.
TGAGCAGTGGTAAGTTGTGTCAGTCTAATTACCTGCTGCGACAGAGCCTGATTGTCTTCTTTTAATTCAGCAAGTGCGTGTATTAACGCAGGTACTTGCTGTTTTAATTGTGTCATCTGAGTGGTTATTTCTGCTGAATCCATTTGTGGTTCGTTCAATCTGTAATGCTCCTGCGTTTTACGTATGATGTGGATTTTCAGCTGCAGAAATATTCCACTTCAGTAGTCATGTAGAGAAACGCTGAGACACCATTCCCAACTCTCAATGACTCATCATGTGTGGATGATCTCAATTCAGCAAGTAAATACACACACTCAATAAGATGTTTCCTAGAGTGACTTATGTATATAGTAACACAGTGATGATAGGCTGAAGAGACAGGTTGGGTAGAGATGGTAGATGACAGACACTTGAAAGGAAATGTTCTTGAAAGTAAGATAGTAGCAGATGGGATGCAGATAGGTTTAGCAATCATGTATGGTAGTAGATGACAGAGTAGCAGGTGGACATACAAGAGAGATCAACCCAGTGCAAGAACAGGTGGTAGTAGGCTCAAGAGCTAGCAATCTTAGATAATGCAGATGTAGTAATAGTCCTTAGTATGCAGAGCTAGATAGTGTAAGCTTTAGTATAAAGGTTATAGAGGTTTCCCCTGTGGGGTACTTATCACTAATAGCAATGTAGCAGAGGAGAGGTTCGGCAAGAGCGGATGATCCGGTAGCGGGATACAGGGATCAGCGCAGCGTGGTTCCGACAGCGAGGTATGCTTGCAAGCATGTGAGTTTCAAGACAGGTTAGCATCAAGGCACAAAGCAGTTTGAACGAACACATGTGAGTGAGAGCCGGCGATCTAAATAGCCATCCAGTCCGGCGCTCAGTGATGACAGCATCAGTCTTAAAGGTGTATGCGCACCTTACCAAAAGAGAATGGTGGGGCGCATACACTTATGAAAGAGTAATTAGGGTACCCAAAGGTACCAGAACATTACAAAGAGGCCAATCGTCTTCTATGTGTGGTGGAGGTGCTCATTATTCCAATCCTGTTCACCAGTGATATTATATCCTCACGTGTCAAGGTGTTCTTTGTGGATACTTCACATATCATCTGTGGATTCATCACTTATTGTGGACTATTTTAGCGCTGCATTTTATTTATACATCAGTTTTCTAGACAACTGCTTAGAAGATCCCATGGTGCTGATTGTTGGGGCAAGGTCAGATGAGTCTGGGATTTTAAAACCTTTGAGACTGACATCACCTGGTCTTCCCAGACGATGATTGAGAACAATCCATGACACTGGCAGGAATTGATGGTGGAGAAGGATCTGGATGTTAGATCATAGGGCCTAGATGGTAGATCATAGGGCCTAATAATTGGCATGCTATGCCAAGCTGTGGTTTCCACAGTGAGCAAAGTCTTTTCTGTATTAAAAGAGGTATGGACTGCAGAGAGAGATATCATTTTAACCCTGTACAAATCATTAGTAAGACCTCATCTGGAATATGGAGTTCAGTTTTGGGCATCAGTTCACCAAAAGGATATTGGGGAACTAGAGAAAGAGTGCAGAGAAAAACAACCAAACTGATAAGAGGCATTAAGGAGCTAAGCTATGAGGAACAATTAGCTTAACTGATTTTTTTCAATCTTGAGAAGAGGAGATTAAAGGGGGAGACGATAAACATGTAAAATTCCATAAGTGGTCCATATAGTATGTTGAGTTATTCACTTTAAGGTCATCACAGAGGAAAAGGTAGCACTCTATGTAGAATTATTTTCTAAAAGTACATAAAATAACTGGATAATAACATTTATAGGTAAAGTTAATGCAGGGAATATCTGATTGCCGCTTGGGGGATCAGGAAGGACTTTTTTCCCCTGCTGGAGCAAATTGAATTATGCTTTGCTGGGGTTTTTTGCCTTCCTCTGGATCAATTGTGGGTATAGGATTGTGTATTTTGGAGTGTATAATTTTTCCCCCTTTTATTGATCAAACTAGAAGGACTTGTACATTTTTTCAACCAGACTAAAGCCTCGTACGAACTAGTGGGCTTTTTTCATTCACCCCAGCAGGCAGAGGCGTAACTAGAACCTTCAGGGCCCTGATGCAAGAAACCATGAAGGGCCCCCCAGACCCCTGGCCGGGGCCCTTACCTTCAAGCCCAGGGCTCTTCCCACTAATCCTGGGGCTCTTTACACTCGTTGCATGGCCTTTTATTACGGTCCTGCAGCAGGATTCTTTCACAAGTTCTGCAGTGGGCCCCCTTACTGCAATCTTGTGGGCCCCCTTCCTGCAATCTTGGGGCCTCCCCACAGTGGTGCAATGCCAGGGTCCGGTCGCAAGTGTGACCTTTGCGATCCTGGAAGTTCACCCACTGGTTTGCTACCGGGCCCCCTGGAGCATGGGGCCCGGTAGCGATTGCAACCCCTGCAACCCCTGTAGTTACGCCCCTGCCAGCAGGGATGCACGAAAACAAAACTGACTTCTCGGGAGGAGCCGCTGTACTAGCTATCCAACATAGTATAGCAATCTCCCCTGCTGTGCTATTGCTGGTTTCTGTCGGTCCGACTCTAGTACACAGGGGCCAAAATTCGGCCTGTGTTTACTAGGCTTAAAAATGTACTGTACCTTTGTCCACGTCAGGCTTAGGTTGCATTAATCCAATGAAGATCAAGCTGTGTAGGATTTTTTGGGAGGCAAGAATGTACTTTTGTCTGTTATCACATACAGATATTTTTCCAGCTAGCTGGGAAATCTCTGTTGAAGCAGGTGTCAATTGTCCCGCTTTGTGTGGAAATAAGAAATGAGACTGTTATTTTGTGTGCCACCAATTATAAAGACACACTTACATTACACACTTACAAAAAAAAAAAAAAAAAAGGTGTGCAAATTTAAGCTCAAAAGTGTCAAGCTAGAAAAATGCATGTAAGGCTTTTACACTAGCACAATATTTTTAATTTTACATTATTTTTTTTTTTATAAGGCCCTGTTTTTCTGAAGTTTTTTTTAAATTGCTCAACTGGTTAACAAAGAAATTGACAGAAACAGAAGCATACATATATAGAATGTAGAAACATATATTTGATACATTTTGATAATATGAATTGCTAGTGGATCGAGTTTGTTTATGGTGCAAATGTGGTTACGGGCGAAAGTCCTTGACATGCAATTTACAGAGTCCATTTCCTTTTCATTTTAGTCTTTCAAATCTATAGCAAAGACTGTTTTTATATAAGGGTAGGAATATATACTATCTATATATATATATATATATATATATATATATATATATATATATATATATATATATATATACAGTGGATACGGAAAGTATTCAGACCCCCTTAAATTTTTCACTCTTTGTTATATTGCAGCCATTTGCTAAAATCATTTAAGTTCATTCTTCTTCCTCATGAATGTACACATAGCACCCCATACTGACAGAAAAACACAGAATTGTTGACATTGTTGCAGATTTATTAAAAAAGAAAAACTGAAATATCACATGGTCCTAAGTATTCAGACCCTTTGCTCAGTATTTAGTAGAAGCCCCCTTTTGATCTAATACAGCCAGGAGTCTTTTTGGGAAAGATGCAACAAGTCTTTCACACCTGGATTTGGGGATCCTCTGCCATTTCTCCTTGCAGATCCTCTCCAGTTTTGTCAGGTTGGATGGTAAACGTTGGTGGACAGCCATTTTTAGGTCTCTCCAGAGATGCTCAATTGGGTTTAAGTCAGGGCTCTGGCTGGGCCATTCAAGAACAGTCACAGAGTTGTTGTGAAGCCACTCCTTCGTTATTTTAGCTGTGTGCTTAGGGTCATTGTCTTGTTGGAAGGTAAACCTTCGGCCCAGTCTGAAGTCCAGAGCACTCTGGAGAAGGTTTTTGTCCAGGATATCCCTGTACTTGGCCGCATTCATCTTTCCCTCGATTGCAACCAGTCGTCCTGTCCCTGCAGCTGAAAAACACCCCCACAGCATGATGCTGCCACCACCATGCTTCACTGTTGGGACTGTATTGGACAGGTGATGAGCAGTGCCTGGTTTTCTCCAAACATACCGCTTAGAATTAAGGCCAAAAAGTTCTATTTTGGTCTCATCAGACCAGAGAATCTTATTTCTCACCATCTTGGAGTCCTTCAGGTGTTTTTTAGCAAACTCCATGCAGGCTTTCATGTGTCTTACACTGAGGAGAGGCTTCCGTCGGGCCACTCTGCCATAAAGCCCCGACTGGTGGAGGGCTGCAGTGATGGTTGACTTTGTACAACTTTCTCCCATCTCCTGACTGCATCTCTGGAGCTCAGCCACAGTGATCTTTGGGTTCTTCTTTACCTCTCTCATCAAGGCTCTTCTTCCCCGATAGCTCAGTTTGGCTGGACGGCCAGCTCTAGGAAGGGTTCTGGTCGTCCCAAACGTCTTCCATTTGAGGATTATGGAGGCCACTGTGCTCTTAGGAACCTTAAGTGCAGCAGAAATCTTTTTGTAACCTTGGCCAGATCTGTGCCTTGCCACAATTCTGTCTCTGAGCTCTTCAGGCAGTTCCTTTGACCTCATGATTCTCATTTGCTCTGACATGCATTGTGATCTGGAAGGTCTTATATAGACAGGTGTGTGGCTTTCCTAATCAAGTCCAATCAGTATAATCAAACACAGCTGGACTCAAATGAAGGTGTAGAACCATCTCAAGGATGATCAGAAGAAACGGAAAGCACCTGAGTTAAATATATGAGTGTCACAGGAAAGGGTCTGAATACTTAGGACCATGTGATATTTCAGTTTTTCTTTTTTAATAAATCTGCAACAATGTCAACAATTCTGTGTTTTTCTGTCAGTATGGGGTGCTATGTGTACATTCATGAGGAAGAAGAATGAACTTAAATGATTTTAGCAAATGGCTGCAATATAACAAAGAGTGAAAAATGTAAGGGGGTCTGAATACTTTCCGTACCCACTGTATATATATGTATATATATATTTAAATATAGCAAGGTTTCTGGGCCTGTGGCCTGATGTGGGTCTGCCATCAGTACCGGTACTCTCTCCAGCCCATATGAGCTGGGACCCTGGGTGTGACAACTGAAGCAGCGACAACTCCACCATCTTTGTTTGTGGTTTTTATTTGGTTTAAAGGGGATGGGAGAATGGAATGAGTGGGATACTCCTTGAGGCTTGAAGTAATTACATGTGGGACTTTTTTTTTTTTAAATCAGAAACAAAGTTTATTTGAACAAAATAGAAAATTCACAGGCTTCACATAACAAGCTCTCTTGCAAAGAGAGCATAAGTAGTCAAACATATTAAACATAACATCCCCAGAAGAATGCATTCCCATCAAAACAGAACACAGCTATGCACCCCGGCATGGTTACACATCAGAGCATACAGTTCCCACCCCATATCCACAATCGAAACACAGAGGGCACTATTGCAATAAGCGATCCATGATGAGATCTGCAGGGGCCAGGCCCGGTTGTGCCAACCACCCAGCCCAGATTTTGTCATACCGCAGTGGGATACCTCTATGCTGATAAATTAGGCGTTCATATCGTAGAGTAGTGCCCATGGCCCTCACCCACATCTCCAGCGAGGGAGGGGACGGAGACGTCCAGTGCTGCAAAATAAGTTTCCGGGCCTGAAAAAAAGACCTCGACAACGCCAATCGCACGTTGACATCAGGCGAGTAGTCCTCCACTGCGCCAAGTAGGCACGGCTTTGGATCGACCGGCACAGGTAAGGAAAATGCAGCATTAACAGTCTGGACCACCGCCGTCCAATACCTGTGGAGCTTGGGGCAACGCCACAGAAGGTGAATGAGGTCTCCACAATCCCTACTACACCTGGTGCACAAGGAGTCAGATCTAAGACCCATCCTATAAAGACGGAGGGGGGTGCGGTGCACCCGGAGTATGTAAAGTTGGGAGAGTCGTTGCGCAACGCTAAGGGAGCATGTACGCACCGTCTCCAAGGCCTCATGCCACTGATCATCACTGATATCCCCAACATCTGCCTCCCAATGAGATTTAGCAGGGCTGGGAAATTTCTCCAAGTAGTCAGTCAGCAACATAGAATAGCATTCCGAAATAAACCCTTTAGTCGTAATGCAGCGCCTCATCATAGTAAAAACTGGAGTCGGGGACAGTTCCGGGCACAGCAAGGAGGGCTGAGCCTGGATTGCGTGCCGCAGCTGTAAATATGAAAACAGCATGCTTGGAGGTAAGTCATAGTCTGCACTAAGCTGGGCAAAGTCCAGCAAGCGTCCCCGGAGGAACACCTGCTTAAGGTGAGTAATTCCCCGCGCCCGCCAACGCGCCGCACATGGCAGCTTGGCCAGCTCTGGATAGGTCAAGTTATCCCAAAGTAAACTATATTCAGTAAAGCCAGTAGCCCCCTGCAACTGTTTCGCCTTCGTCCATATTTTGTGCATTAATCTATAGGTGGGAAATAGTTTGTTAGATTTCAAGAAGAGCTGTGACTCTAGGGCCTCCGGAACCCCACGCACTGCCACCTCATGGAGCACAACTCGAACCGTAGAGTCCCCGTCGCCTTGGTCCCCCCACGGAGGGCCCTCACTAAATGCTGCAACTGCTCCGCCAAATAAAAAGGCCAGGCCCCCCCTATCCTTGGGCCTGTACAATTGCTCAAGGCGTATTCTGGCGACACCCGACCTCCACAACAAGGAGCGGAAGATGGAGTTCACCAAACGGAACAGCCTCAAAAGGGATAACTACCGGGGAATTATGGAGGAAATACAAAAGTTGGGGCATTAAGATCATCTTCACCAGATTAGCTCGACCAGCCACCGAAAGCCAGAGTTTGGACCAAATGGCCACCTTGTCCCTGAATCTCGTCAGAAGTGGGAAGAGATTCAGGTGACAATAATCGGTGATGACAGCGGAGATCACTGCCCCTAGGTATTTGAACTGCTGCACTACCTGCACCGGGCAAAAAGTAGGCAACTGGGGATCCACCCCCTGGTCCAGCGGCAACAAGGCCGAATTGGACCAGTTGATGGTCAGACCCGAGAAGCCGCCAAACTCAGTAATGATGCGCATCGCCGCTCGAAGGGACGGTCCCGTGTCACCCAGGAGCAGCAACATGTCATCAGCATACAAAAGTATCTTTTCCTGCAGATTCCCGTACTGAAAGCCCACCACCGAGGCGCTGGCCCGAAGTCTTTCCGCCAGGGGCTCCATGGCCAGGGCAAACAGTAAGGGGGACAGAGGACATCCCTGCCTAGTCCCCCTCTCCAGGAGAAACGGTGCCGACTGTCTGCCCCCCTCTCTTATCACCGGTCGCGGAGCTTGGTAAAGAAGGCGGACCCACGCTATGAACGTAGGACCGAAACCGAACTTCTCCAGCACTGCCCAAAGATACCCCCACTCGACACTGTCGAAGGCTTTATTAGCATCAAGGGACAAGAGGGCTAGAGAAACCACATTGTCCGCTCTACTCTGCATATTAACATATAGCCTACGGAGATTGACAGCCGTAGATTTGTTAGGCATAAACCCCGCCTGGTCATCGTGAACAATGGTGGCTACCACCAGGTTCAAGCGACGAGCGAGCACCTTGGCCAGAATCTTAACGTCAGATTGTAACAAAGAGATTGGTCTATAAGAGCCGGGATCTACCGGAGGCTTATCCGGCTTCAGGATTAACGTGATACTGGCACCAGATATGGACGAGGGCAGACGACCGCTGCGCAGAGCCTCATTGAAGACCCGCAACAGTCATGGCAGTAAGGTGTTAGGGAAGGTCTGGTACACCTCCATGGGCAACCCATCATCCCCCAGAGCCTTAAAGGTGGGAAAAGAGCTAGCCACCTCCCGAAGCTCCTCCAATGTAAGAGGAGCATCCAATTGGATCCTATGCGCCGCCGATAAAGAGGGGAGATCTAACCCCTGAAGGTACTCAGTCAGTTCCGAGTCAGTATATGACACTCTAGAGGAGTAGAGCTCGGTATAGAAGCGAACCAACTCTGCCATAACCTGCTCTGAAGAGTTAACCAGGGTGCCCGAAGTAAACCTAAGGGCCCCTATAGCAGGAGCCGCAGGGCGCACATTAACAAGTTTTGCCAGGAGACGGCCAGACTGCTCCCCCTCTTCATAAAAAGTGACCTTGGAAAAAAAACGCTTGCGCTTCGCCCTATGTGAGACAAAACTAGTCAGCGCATCCTGAGCAGACAACCAAGCTTCCCAGGACGCCTCAGTGGGTTGGCCAATATACTCCTCCTCCCGATCTCTCACATGCGCAGTCAGGTGAGCCTCCCAATCTCTAGTAGAAGATTTAACCTTGTTAATGATATCGATAAACACCCCCCTTAGATAGCACTTAAACGCGTCCCATTGAACCAGCACATCAGGGTACAAATCATTATCCAAAAAGAAGCCGGACATAGCTCTAGGTCAGTGGTTCTTAACCTGGGTTCGATCGAACCCCAGGGGTTCGGTGGGTCAGTCTCGAGGGTTCGGCACACCCTCCGCTAGTACCACTTCGCTGTCAGGGACTATTTCTCCAGTTTCGGGCATGTCCTTCCGCTCCCGCTCCGCTCGCACTCGCAGCTCTCTCTGCCCCTGGCTCACTCTCACTGCTGGCTGTGCAGCTCGGCTCCTGGCCGAATCCGATCCAGCCAGAGCCAGCGTCGCCCACTGTGGAGTGGTGGTGGTGGGGGGGGTTCTGGAGACAGGCCAGACGTGCGGTGCAGAGAGGGACTGTTTGGGGGAGGGACTAACCCGTGCAGCGGCCGCCCAGCACAGCGCGGGAGAGAACCACCAGGCCAGGCAGCCGCAGCAGCAGAAGAAGCCGGCAGGTGAGAGGCCAGAGAGCCAGTGGTGACATTGGTGCTGTAGCCTGCAGGAGGAAAGCCTAGCCTGTGATCGGGAGTCAGGACACAGGTGAAAAAAAGGTAGGACTAGAGTAGTACTGGCTGTACTAGTCTAGTGACTGACTGTGTGAGAACACTGAGAAGACTATGTAAAGGGGATCTATTTTATGGGGAACCTGGCCTGCTGTAAGGGGGGAGATCTAAATGGGGGACGGGACCTCACCTCACCCTGGTCTGCTGTAAGGGGGGATCTATATGGGGGACATGATCCCCCATATAGATCCCCCCTTACAGTAGGCCAAGGTGAGGTGAGATCCCCCCCTACAGCAGGCCAGGGTGAGGTTAGGTCACTCTGGGGTCCCCCATATAGATCCCCCCTTACAGCAGGCCAGGGTGAGGTTAGGTCACTCTGGGGTCCCCCATATAGATCCCCCCTACAGCAGGCCAGGGTCCGGACCTCATCTCACCCTGTCCTGCTGTAAGGGGGGAGATCTGTATGGGGGACGGGACCTCACCTCACCCTGGCCTGCTGTAAGGGGGATCTATATGGGGGACCTGGGATCCATATGGGGGACCTGGGATCCATATGGGGGACCTCACCCTGGCCTGCTGTAAGGGGGGATCTATATGGGGGACCAGGTCCCCCATATAGATCCCCCCCTTACAGCAGGCCAGGGTGAGGTGAGGTCCCGTCCCCTATATAGATTTCCCCCCTTACAGCAGGCCAGGGTGAGGTGAGGTCCCGTCCCCCATATAGATCCCCCCTTACAGCAGGCCAGGGTGAGGTGACATGAGACATGATAATGACATGAGAGTGGCACTTGCCAAGATAAAGCCGCGCATTTCTGAACTGGTCTCTGAAAGACAACAGCAGAAGTCACACTAATTTGCAGTAAATATTCATTATGTTTTTGTGTGAAAATCATGTTTTAATGGTTTTGTTCTTTGTTCTTAATGGTTTTGTTCATTTTGTGCACCTATGCATAAATATATTCCTAAAATAATATATACCTATGTTTTGAATTTGAAAAAATCATATTTTATTTTTCCAATTAAGAAGGGTTCAGTGAAGGCGCATATGAAACTGGTGGGGTTCAGTACCTCCAACAAGGTTAAGAACCACTGCTCTAGGTAAATCACTATCAGGGGGAAAAAGTTTTAACCAGGAGGCATTGAGACGCCAAGGGACCCGAGACAGGGACGACTGAGGTCTCAACTCCAGCCAGCATATCAGGGGGGAGTGGTCAGAAACACCCCTAGGGGCATACTGTATTTTAGACACCGTTGCCAAGGACAAAGGAGTACCCACACACAAATCTATATGGGACAAAGACCCATGCGTTTTAGAGTAACATGAAAACTGGGTAGCAGCAGGGCGCCGGGTCCGCCACATATACACCCAAGACATCTCTCCCAGAAAACGGGCCAACGGGGTACCACGGGTGCCCGGCCCTACACTAGGAGGTGGGTGTCTATCTTTGGAAGGATCCAGCACCCCATTGAAGTCCCCCAGCACATACAGCAATGCATGGGGCTTGTCCAAAGTAAATCTCACCAGCTCCCTCAGCACATGAAGTGAAAAGGGAGGCGGGACATAAACCACAGCAATAACACAGGTACGGGAACATAGGGTACAGTACAGGAATATAAATCTACCCTCCAAGTCACACAATTTGGAGATTTCTTGGTAGTCCACCGATCTATGAACCAAAATACACACCCCCCTAGAAAAGGAGGTATGCGTGGAATGGTAGATCTGTTGGGCCCAAGCATACCATACACAGCCGACTGTGTCCACAGTGGGATGCGTCTCCTGAAGGCCAACAATCGCCGGGTGATACTTGCGCAGAACAGAGCTCACCATAGCCCTCTTTAGGGGATCTCCCAAGCCCCGGACATTCCAGGACACTAGAAGTACACTAGACATATTCCATAGAGTGTATAAGTATAATCAGGGTAAGGAAAACAATAAAAAAAAAAAAAAAGGGCAGCAAGCACGGGTGCAGCAGGACCCAGCACCCCGGGTCGCTCGCAGAGCAGGAAGCAGTCCCCCTCCGGAAGATGCCAGCAGAAAAACATGAAGCAAAGCCTGTGTGAAAAATAAGGGTAAAAACTTGTCCCAGAGTCCAGACATCCGGGGCCAGAAAAAAGCAAAGGAAAAGAAAAACAAAACGGTGCCAACATGGCACAGGAGTTATCCACGGAGTAGGCAACGTGCAAACACACTCCGTTAGACAGCACAGTAGATATCGCATAACATTTGTATACATCACCGTCATTGGGAATGTAGAGCCAACCAGCCTTAACAGGCCAACAGTAAAAGGCCTCCGGTAAGGCAAAGAAAATCTCCTCCAACAGAGGAGACGCAGGAAAGCATCCAAAAGGCTAAGGCATCCTCAAGGATCCACTCCCTCTCGCTGTCGGATCCTCAAGGATGGTTCATTGACATCTAGCCACTCCGCAGCCTCACCCGCGGTCTGGAAGAAGTGGGTTTGCCCCCCGGCGGTCACCCTCAACCGGGCAGGGTAAAGCATCGCATGTGGCAGGTGCACCTTCTGCAGGCGTTGTTTGACCTCGTGGAATTTAGCACGCTTCTTTTGCACCGAGAAGTCCGGATAAAGAGACACCCGGACCCCATTAAACTTAATGATGGCCTTCTCCCTTGCCAATCTGAGGGCCTTTTCACGGTCACGATAGTGTAGTAGGCGTGCCAACATGGGACGTGGTGCGTTGCCCGGAATGGCCCAAAATGGAGTACGGTGGGCCCGCTCCACAGCAAATAAGGGGGAGAAGGCATCCCTGCCAAAGGTCTCCAGAAGCCATTGTTCCACAAACTCCGTGGGGTCCCTGCCCTCCACCTTCTCCGGGAGCCCCACAATCCTGATGTTGTTACGCCTTAGGCGGTTCTCAATATCATCTGTTTTATCTTGAACTGCCCTGGCTAGTGATGAAGTCGCCCGAGTCTCAGTAATAATGGAGGGTAACTTGTCTTCCACTTCACTGATGCGCCCTTCCACAGCAGTAGTCCGTTCCCGCATTTTCTGGAGGTCATGCCGCAGCAGGGAGACCTCCTCAGTGAGCCCCCCTAGCCTCTCCTCCACCTTGCCAACGGAGGCTGTGCACTGCTGCACCGCCAGCAGTATCTGGCCCAGGGTGGACTGAGAATCGCCATCCACCGCGTCCCCATCCATCCCCGGGTCCATGTCAGCAGGGGGTAAGCGTGAAGCAGGATCTGCAGTTTGGTCAGTCACCAGTGTCGGGGCCGCCCCCCCCCCTCACCACCAGCCTGGGAGCCCGTCGCCTGAGCATAGGTAAGTTTCTGGGTGTAGTACAACATGTCTTTGGTGCTTGCCCTGCTTACCCCCGGGATCTTTGCCCTTGTCCGTAACGCGGGGTGTCCCCTTCTGCATGGAGGCCGCAGCGTCATGTTGGATCTCCAGGCCGGCAGTGTCTTCCCGGTTTTTGCGGGTCAGCATGGTGCGGAGCAAGGCACAAAAAGTACCGGAGGAGTCCTCAGGGGGAGAGGAGAGCGTTCGTAGCAGGTACAGATGAGATATGTACCGGAGGAAGGATCGGTGATCAGGATATCAGCGGGAGCTCCGTGATGCGCGTCCGCTCACATGCCTTGCTTGGCCACGCCCCCCTACATGTGGGACTTTACTCTTGAAAAATGCCCGTTGGCGCTTCCTTGACGCCAGCCGGCGCCAGCTAACACTCACTAACGCTGTGTATAGCCTGTGGAATCCTTGACTATGAGTCCAGAAGATCCAGGACTGAGAACTGTAGAACTCCTGACACTGTTGTGCTGTGGAAGTCACTGAATACTATCCCCCGCTTTGGCTAGCTTGAGGTAGTATGAAATAGAACTCTTTATAGCTGTACTTGCAACCGGCACACTCTGCACAATTCAGGGCCCAACCGCAGGTGCCCCCTTTCACTCCTATCTCCGTGGAAGCCCAATCTGGAGGAAACGCGTCAGTGCGAAGGAGGAGTCGTGCCATCACTCATCTCGCCGCGGATTGCACTGCAGGCAACCGCGGCTTCACACAACAGGTAGAATTTTGATCGTCCTCTTGTAAGTGTTCCTGTATTTTCTAATAAATATTTTAAATGGGTATAATGCACTATTCGCCTCTTTCCTTATTCCATTCATGGTAAACTGGACCTCGGATTGAGCTATATGCCAGGAGCGCCAGGAGTCCCTCTTTACATATGACCTCCAGAGAGTCTGCATAATAACCAATAGCCTGAAATAATTGGGATCTGGTAAGCAGCCCTTTTATATATAGGTGTGGGCCTCAGCACAGCACTCCCTCTTGGTTTCACCACAGAGGTTCCCCCTTGGACCGATTTTTCTGCTATCTGCCCTTTACCAACCCAATTCTGGTAAGAAGCAAATCTGTGAGGTGGTGGGAAATCTTCACATCCCATTTGTATCACGATTGTCATCACTTCTGAATACCAGTTCACCATTATTTCACGTCCCAACATTCAGCACCTGTGGATTTTAATTGGACTTTATTTTGGGATTTATTGCACTTTTCCCATTTGGACTTTTTATTCTGTGTGACAATTGCATAATTTTGTTTTAAGTAATATTCTTTCAAGGAATATTTATTCACTCCGTATTTTATTTTTTTGTCATCATCACAATTGTTTAATAAGGTCAAGTTTTGGTATCACATAAGACTTGTTCATGATGGTAACAATTTAGCGCACCAGACTTTTTTCAAATATACACTGTTATACAAGCTGTACACTCACTACTTTACATTGTAGCAAAGTGTCATTTCTTTAGTGTTGTCACATGAAAAGATATAAATTATTTACAAAAATGTGAGGGGTGTATTCACTTTTATATACATACATATTTACTGCAACAACATTCTTCTTCTTCATTGCTTCTGGGATTAGTTCCACAACCCAAGACAACACCAATTAAAAAATACTGCTCTCAAAGTCCATGCACACTATAGTGATCAGCTATAGTGATACGAGTCTGCTGTATATTTGGCAAGGCATTGAAAGCCTTCCTTCTGAAATCTTTTTTCAGAGCGCCTCATGAAAGACAGATTTACCAAATTACAGGGATTTCTGTGGTCATCATACTTCATTAGCTAAGTTTCAGCTGTCAACAGACCTTTATGTGAGCTGACTAATGTTTAGAGCTCCCTTGCTTTTTCTCTGCTGTGGGAGCCTGCTGCTGTGTGAAAAGGCTAAGTGCTGACAGAACACAAAAAAACTGGGGCGATTGTTTCTCGTGACACAATATGGTATACACTGCAACGGCCACTTTCTGATTCAATTTTTTACAGATTTTTTCTCACACTGGCTATTTAGGGGGCTCATTATGTGGCGTCAGCTTGAAGCATTCCCTTGATAACGTGCGTGGCACGAAATGCGTTGGAAGGGGCCTTTTTGCTGACGTCTCTCCACAGCAATGTAAATGCACTTGCTTTATGTTTTACAATGTTTAAATAGTGCTTCAAATTCTAAAGTCAATAAATACAACACTAAATAAATCTTCTAGTTGCACTGCACTAGGTAAAGAAGCTCCTAGTTGGTGAGCTTCTTTACCTAGTGCAGCGTTTTGGGTATATTCCCCCAACCTATGGCATTTGCCAAAGAGGATTGAGTCCTAACTACCGATTGATGCTTATACATTTCCTTTATCTGGTGAGTGCCATGTTTAGGTGAAGGCTCACGTGTGAAGTCCTTATTCACCTGGTGATACCTTATGGATGGATGTTATGCTATGCTATAATATCTGCTACTTTTAGTACTACTTTCAACTGTATATTGGAAGAACTTTCCTTTATATAGAGTTTTACTCTACATCACAACTTTCCACAGTAGAACAGAAAGTATGTCTGGACAGCCGCAATCCAATGCAAATATTTATTTATTTAATCTTAGCTATGATTAAGCACTGTTAGTAGTGTGAAACACATCAGCTGTTTTGATCTGTACCTCTGCATGCTGTGGTATTTTTATCCTCTTTTTCAAAAAATATTTGCAATGGAGTGCGGCTGTCCAGACATACTTTCTGTTCTACATGGCTTGCACATTGAGCCTGCACCCTGCACCTGTGCTGACATTTTGAGGATTACTGAAGGATCTTTCACCTGGAGCGGTGTGTGTTTTCACTATGGAGTGGTTCTGGACAATTTTCACATTGTTAGGATTATTGGGTTGCAATATACAGATTTTTTTATTGTTATATTACCTTGGTAAAGCAATACACTTTGAGGATACTTTCTTATACAAGCACATAGTACAGCAGGCACATATCAGGAATATGATGTGTTGGGGTAACAAATGCTTTAATTCAAAGGCTCCTGCTGACTCTTCAGCCTGCTTTTCCTTTCTGCTCCACTAAGCCTTTTGTGAATCATTAAAGCTAAGTTTAATTACATATTTATTTTTAAAAGTAAGCATAAGAGACTTTACTTTGAATGAAAAGTGAATGAGAATTGTCCCTTGAGCTGGGGGCTGCTCTTTTGGTTGGGATCTTCATCCTCTGCAACCTCCCCCCCCCCCTTTTCCGTTACCCTTGCAGCCATAATCTTGAGGCTGCAGGGGTTTATGCGATCCACTGGACCCGTCACAGGCACTCCTTAAGATGGCCGACTATGCCCACCCTTTCTACCCCCCTCCTCCTCATAGAAGCTGTCACTACCCTGAAAGAGATTCTAGTCATTCTCTTTTCTAGCCTGGATAAATTCACCCTATAGCAGTAAGTGCTTACTCAAGAAACTCCATGGCAGGCTTACCAGGTACTATTTTTTAAAATATTTTTATTAATCATTAATTTTAGTAAAGACAGATAGACAATTTAAAAGCAGAAAATATCGATAATACAACGGTCGTCCTAAAATTGAGGCTCATGGCCATTACAACAAAATAACAAGTATTAGGTGCTCTAAAAAATGGAGACCAACTACCTACAAGAAAAATTCAATCCCATTCCTCCCCCTCTGCCCCATCTGCTGCCCCCCCCCCTTTCCAACCCGTCTCCTTTCCAACCTTGCATCTCCTCAAAGAAAGGATAGATGGATTGATGCATAGTTAGTCACAGTGCAGGTACAAAGTAACTTGAGCATTTCTCTAGCTCTTAGGATCTATAGGTATCAGGTTAGTTTGACTCAATCACAGATAACGTATTATCTTCAAACATATAGGATCTTAGTGGAACCAGTGGCCTCAATGACCAACCATGACCTATCAATTTAAGTGTTGCAGGTAGTGATTAATACCAGACATAACAAGGCCATGCACTGGAGTATGGTGGAGGAGGAATCAAACAGTGCCTGCCAAACCTTGCTAAATTTCTTTTGACATCCCCTGGATAGGTATGTGGCTTTATATAATAGGATCATGGAATGGACCAAGCCTTTCCAGAAAGTCAGTCGGGGCAGCTGACTTCTTCCAGTGTAAAAGAATGGCCTTGAAGGTGTAAAAAAGTAGAATATTAAGTAAAGTTCTATGAACATTGAACGGGACTACAGCCTCCACTAAGTCAAGAAGACATACCAAGACTGACATATGGATGGATGTGGTAAAGATTTCCGCTATACAATCAGTAACCAGCAACCTGAACATTTGGATCTACTGGAATTTTCAAAAATAAATGATCGAATTAGGCAGAGGAATTCGCACGTCCCCAGCATTCAGCGGAGTAACAGGAGTAAATCCCTGCCAATTGAGCCAGGGTGAAATAGATTCTGTGCAGAAATTTTAAGTGTATCAATCTGTCCCCGGCTGAGACTGTGGGCCTAATTCACTGTACCGCCATTTCGCCTTCGGTGGGCTTTTTTGCGCTATGGCGAAGTTTAACGCATGAAATTGGAATTCACTGTACCGCCGGCGGACAATAAGGCCTAGTGTTAGATTCACTAAGACGCAACAACGTCAGGGCGAGACTTAATAACAGTTCAGCTAAAAGCTTGACTACATTTTTCTAAAACATTGTTTGGCACCCCCAAAAAGCCCAAATGACCGTGGAAGATGTGGGATATCATTTGGAGATGAATGGCTTTTAAACTGTGTCAAAAAGTGACATATAAAGAGAGATTTCTTCATAAGTGTAAAAAGTAAAATTAGCTCCTGAAGTCCCGAGCTGCAAGCAGGCACATGTGCGCATGCGCAATGCCAACTAGGCTGCAAAATTTCAGTTTTGCAAAACGTAAGCAGGCCGTATAATGGATTTGAAGGTAAAGTATCCGCCTTTTCGCCCATGTAAACTGGAACGAACCGACGAACTTGGAAAACATGCAGGTTGGCACTGCACACAGTTCATACTTCTAGCAAGTGATTCATTAGTAAACACCATCACATTGCAATGTTTTTTAGGGGTTTCCTGCTCAATCATTTTTCCCTTGAATGTTATATATATATATATAGAACCCCAACATTATATAGGGTTTTCCCACAAAATATTTATTGAGTAAATATGTATGGCCAAGCCTTTGCATTTTGAAACAGATTTTACTGCAGCTGCATCCCCAACCTGAATATTTTGCCACATTTGGTAAAAACATAAATATATGTATAGCTCTCAATATTGATATATCTATATTTTTTTTGTGGTTTGTTTCTTTGTGGGAATTTGTTTCTATGAAGAGTTTGGTGATACAAATGCCTATGTCCTAAACAATTTCAAAAGTATTGATGGTAACAGACACAAACAAAGGGCAGGAAGGCGGACTCCCTAATCTTTGCGCTATTTGTCAGTCCTTACATCACAAAACGTATTAAGGATGTTTATGAGTGATGGGCATGATTTTGGGCTTAGCTATATGTTCAATCTTCATTGAAACCCCAAAAGAAATGCCCCCCCCCAAATAAAAAAAAAATAATATCTATCTATATACCCGAGTATAAGTCAACCCGAATATAAGCCGAGGCCCCTAATTTTATCACAAAAAAGTGGGAAAACTTATTGACTCGAGTATAAGCCTAGGGTGGGAAATGCAGCAGCTACTGGACCCAACTGGACCACCATGAGACACAAAACAGGGGCTGCGGGCATGGTACAGGAGATGGCGCAGGTCATGGTATAGGCATGGCAAGGGTATGGCACAGGTCATGGTACAGGCATGGCACAGGTCATGGTACAGGCCATGGTAAAGGCATAGCACAGGTCATGATACAGGCATAGCACAGGTGATGGTACAGGCATGGCACAGGAGATGCAGTGCTGCGGGCATGGTACAGGAGAATGTCCTGTACCATGCCCGCAGCACTGCATAAGGAAATGCAGGGGCTGTGGAGGAGTCTCCCTTACCTTTCGGTGAGGTGCCTTTGATTCAAAAATTGCGCCACCCGGCGCCAATACGTCACCGCGAATGTGCCGCCGATGCTCTGGAAAACCAGTACACAATTGGCAATTCCCGGGCATGCGGCACATGCACGGTAAGACGTCGGCGCCGGGCGGCGCCATTTTTAAAAAGACAGTGACTCAAGTATAAGCCTAGGGGGGCATTTTCAGCAGAAAAAAACATGCTGAAAATCTCAGCTTATACTCGAGTATATATACGGTATATATATTTTTTTTCTATATACCTCTATATAAACATTACATATTTGGAGATATAAATATATATATACATATAAATATATCTACATATATTATATATATCCATCTATAGAGAGAGAGTTAAATATATGGTAAAAATGGTACTCCATTAAATTTGCTTATAGCCCCTCTCACTTTTTTTTCAGCATTTGTTCAGGGTGGATAAAACACCCACACCAACCTTAAGTGGTTAGGGGCTCATATTATCCTGTGTATCAAATATTCTATATCATTTATAAGCCTATATCCTTGGATTGATCAACTAGTGATTTGTTACAAAACCATATGCACGTTTAAATTGATATTTTTTGTATTTTATACCCAATTTGGGGTTTCCCACGGCTGATATGTTCAGTCCAATGAGAGCGGAGGAGGAGATATTGAACAACTATTGTGGTGAGTCATGGCTAGGATTTGTGAATGAGGTTCACAAAGCAAGATCTGAAAATGTCCTATAGGAGGTAGATATTGATAGGTATTTCGTTAGACTACAAAGGTTAGTAGAAAAAAAAAACAAAACTGTTGTATTGGCATAGGAAATATTTTGAAAAATACATAGAGGAAGGAATGGGGCCTACCTATTCAAATTTTTCCTAACAGAACCTACCCTTAAAGAAGTGTGGGAATCTAATCTACAATTATGCTCTATGGGCATGATGTGGACCTTGATAGAACAATATGATACTGACATTAAGGAGGTAGACGCTGAAATCCTAACATGGCAGGATGAATATAAAAATATCACTACAACCCACAATTATGTAGATAGAAACCATAAACTCAGAAATCATCTCACGAAATACGCTACTGACCTAATCAAGGGAAAGGAAAATAAGTACATGAGGGATAAAAAATCATATGATGGAAAATATGCCTACAAATGGAATCAGGACAACTTTAACTCACGCAATAACTATCCTAAACCTAATTTTGAACTCCCAGGAACCAATCTTGATGGCATTTATTCCGATTTATCTTCCCTCTCTTCAATGTCTTTTGCACATATAGGCCCACACCCTAACTAGACACTAGGTGATTCTAAGAAAAGGAAAAAAGATGACAATACATCTTTATCCGACAATTCCAAAAAACCCTCCACACACACCAAAACCAGATCTTCACGTCATAATCGCACACCTCAGATTTCCTCTTTACCGTCCAATTCCAGTTCACAGGGATCGGCTCCACCTATCACTCAAAGTATGGTCACATTAGGCACATCCATTTGTTCTAGTTCATTGGAGAATGTCTCCAACACTCAATCACAGTTCAATGAGAAACGCACAGCACCTATGTTCTGCAATAAGCCAGATCTCAAAGTCACGTCCTCACAGGTAAAAAGTAGTCCCCTTCACCCAAACTAAATCAGCCCGGTCCTTCCTCTGGAGAGTATCGGGAGAAATATGCCATTATTAATTTGTTTTCACATAATCTAACAAAAATGGAGGAGGAGGTTTTAAAATTGCGCTTAACCTTTTGTCCAGATCAGGAAGCGGATAAATTTGAATTAATAAAGGATTTACACCTTTTTGCTAGAAGGTTAATGTTCAAAGTACTTTACGACAAGGAACGTAGTGAGCTGGACATACCCACATATGACAACTCATTACTGGACAATGTTACTTTGGAAGAAATGCGTGCACTTCAAGATCTAATGGATCTTTGGGAGGAAAGTGACCCCAAAGTTCCTTTGGGTCCTATGGTCAAAAAACCAACAGCTGGGAACTTGACCCTAATGCCCCCTAAAAGTTATAAACTCAAATCCAAATCGTTTCCCATTTTACAGGGCAATCCCAACATATGGGCATTTGTTATTCAGGTAACAAAAGCCATTGAGAGTACCAACTGGGCAACAGGCCCCCCTCATAACATTTCTCCCAAATATAGACAAGCACTCAAATCTTTGAAAAATAACACCAATATTGTATTTAAACCTTCAGATAAAGGCGGTAATTTAGTCATTCAGAATAATCTAGATTATGAGAAAATGTGTTACGATATAATTAACAATAGGAACTGGTACAGACCAGTACCTTCATCTTATGTTCAGGCCAGTGCCACTAAATTTAAACAAATCATACTACAAGCCTTTCAAACAGGCATTATTGATGAAAATACATTCAAATACTTGGACAAACCAAATCCACGCATACCCACAATGTACGCATTACCCAAAATCCATAAGAACATGCATAATCGCCCTGGACGCCCGATCATTTCGGGCTGTGACTCTTTAACTGAGAATGCCAGCTATTTAATTGATGAGTACCTCTATCCTCATGTTAAGCCTTTATTTTCTTATGTTAAGGACACTATTGACTTATTAAACACTATAGACAGTATACAATTCCCTAAAGACGCATGGCTTGTGGCCATAGACATAGAAGCTCTATACAATTCCGTTCCCCATACCCAGGGTTTGGAAGTGATTGGAGAACAACTAAAAGAAAGATGTTATGAATATTGACTGTATAATGATTTTGTTCTACGTATGCTTGAATTTGTACTGACACACAATGTGTTTTTGTATAAGCACTCCCACTACCTCCAGGTACAGGGTGTCGCAATGGGAGCACGTTGTGCTCCCTCCTATGCAAATCTGTACCTGGGGGGGGGGGGTGGGTGGGAGCGCAACTTATTCTCTTATTTTTTGGAAAATTTACAATTCAACAATTACAATCTAAGCTTCACTTACAGTTTTGATCAAAAAAAGTAAAATTTTTAGATGTCGAAATCTTCATTGATGATGAGGGCTCTCTATGTTCTACACTATACAGAAAGCCCTCCGCAGGCAATACAATTTTGCATGCTGCTAGCTCCCACCCTACTAAATTAATTAAAAGTATTCCATACAGTCAATTCCTCAGGCTGAAATGCAATTGTACATTAGACTCTGATTTTTACCACGAATCAAAGGCTCTTCAGAATAGATTTCTTAATCGTGGCTACAGTAAAACTTGCTTGAGAAAGGCATTTAACAGAGTGAAGGATCAATCTAGAAATTCTCTTATATTCAAACAACCTAAGGTAAATAAATCCACAATTACCAGAATTATAACTAAGTACAATAGACAACACTATAAAATTTGGGCGATATATAAGAGATTCTGGTATTTACTAACAGCAGATGCAAAGATCCTAAAACATATTCAGCCCCACCCTGAAATTACTTTTAAGCGAGCTAAATCTTTGAGGGACAGTCTTGTCAGAAGGCATTACTCTATTAGATTATGTAAAGTAGCACTTAAGGAAGTGTACTCCCCGCGCCTGGTGTTTAGATTTATAAAATATAAATTATATATACAAAATTGTGAATGCAGCAGCAGCAGTAGTAAAAATTGTATGGAAGAAAAATAGTTCTATGTTTGAAGTATCTACAGCGCTTGCTATCATTTGCTAATATTAATAAATATTCAAGTTGTGCAAAATACTGTGCAAACAATATATAACAGAGTGATCCCAGTGTTTGATTAAAATGTTATAAATAAAACATGTAAAAAATTAATCAAAGTGTGACATAAAAAACATATAACATTTTTATATATAATAAAAAATTGGACGCGTTTCGTCACATCCGGTGACGTTTTCAAAGGTACTTATTCCTGTGGCAAATGCAATTTTTGCTCAAACATTGCAGAAGGACCAAATATCCTCCTACCAAAAAATTGTACATGGAGTCCTAAATTCAGAATGACATGTCAAACTATAGGCGTTGTTTACTTAATGAAATGTAAATGCAATGTATGTAGGCAAGACTAAGAGACCTTTTTTACACAGAATTAGAGACCATGTTGCTTTAGTTAAAGCGAAAAAAATGGAAACACCCATTAGTAGACATACGGGCCTTTATCATCAATTTGATCTTCAATGTATGAAGTTTTTTGCACTTGATCATGTTCCGGCCCATGAAAGGGGAGGTGACATTGACAAGAAACTTCTCCAAATTGAGACTAAATGGATATATTCCCTCCAAGCTACTCGCTATCCAGGCTTAAACAAAGGCATTAGTTACAAACCTTTTCTTTAGGGTGTGCCCTTTATGCTTCTTTTGCCCTTTCCCTTGATATCCCCTGTCCCCTTAGAATGTTTTCTCATCCCCCCCTCCTCTGCTCTCTTGTATTGAACATACATACAAATGCTGGTATTAAAAATCATATTTATCAATATGTCTTTGAACAAATGTCTTTTGTATAAATTAGGTGTATACTTATTTATTTCTTGTTATATTTGTTATTGTTTTGTTTATTCATACAATATGGAATTTTATTTTTCTGTTGCCCTTATTATACCTATTTGAACAATAAGAAGTGTATATGTGGGATATTTTGACTCTTTTGCACAATGGTGTCATTCCTTTTCTATCCCTTTCCATAACCTACATTGATGCGCCCTCTGGTGGCCAGTTCCTATATGGCGGGATGTGATGGTTACTTGCCCTACCAAGAGAACCCCCATACGGATGCCCGAGGGGTTCTCAGCGTATATTTCCTCCCCTCCACCAGGAGTCCGAGCCATACTGTCTGTCAGATCACCACTACATTGTGTCACATTGCACACATAGTCACTTCCCCCTGCCGGAAATGCTTTTCCTGTATGGGCAGAAGTGCAGGTGTGCTCTCTGACAGACAGGGCGGATGTGCCCATTTCCTCTGGTCGGACCTCACGTCCGCATCCCGCCCCACACGCCTTGTGGGGGGGGGGGGGCTGGAGGGAGTATAAATAGCAGCTCAGTCTATGCAATCCTCAGGGTCATCCTGCACTCCCAGCGCGCCAGACCATTATACATCTCTAGTAAAGGTAAAAGCTGAATTTTTCTTTTTTGTTTTGAAGGTTGGTGGAATTTGCCAGAACCTTTTTTCTGATCATTTTTACTTAGCCATTGTTTTCTTTCTTCTTAGGTATCTTTGCTATGTAGAAGGAATTGGACCTTATGTGCTTTTCTTCCTGAATGCATGTCAGTGGATAAGTCTATGGGAAAGACAAAATCTCCTTTTGATTTTTCAACATATATAGTCAATTGCAGTACAGTTTTGCCTCACTATATACCTAAGTCCTTTTCCTAAAGACTGATATTAAGATATCTCTTTACTTCTGGCGCTCAGTTTGACCATTTAATTTTTTGTGCGTTTTTTCTTTTTTGGTCGTTTTTTCTACCTTTTGTAAGTATAACAAACAACAAGTTTTTTTATGTACTTATACAATTATGGAGTGTTATTCACATTCTATATTCAAGTATCGATATATAATGTGTTCCCTCTTTTTGATTAGTTATACTAATCCTATATTCCCTCTGTGGGAGATCCATTTTGGGTGGGGACCCTCGCCTTCAGGCCTGCGGCCTCTGACTATCAGCGGGTGCGGTTCTCTGGATCATTACACACCTACCATAACCTTCAAGATCTCATCTGAGGGTATGACACCATCTTTAAAGCTTGTGCACTGACTCATTTATCTCAATATCAAAGAAATCAATGGATGTTATTCATTTAAATTGTTATATTTTGCTTCTCATATATGTATATTTCATTCATAGTTCATATCCAAATCCCTGAAGAAGCCAACCCGGCGAAACCGTTCGGATTTGGAAATATTTCATTCATGCATGACTTCATGGATGTTATGTTTTTAACTTTATTCCGTCACATGTTTGTATGTACCAATAAAAATTAATAATTTTATATTTATATAAGCGTTCCTTGCTTTCTTTCTAAGGATATGGCTTGTCATTCATATTATATTAATGAGTACCTTAAAAGTCCCATACCCTAGAATTTTCTAAACTTTTTGAATTTTTCAGGGATATTGGTACTCCATTAAATTTGCTTATAGCCCCTCCCACTTTCTTTCAGTATATATGCAACTGTTTGGCCAACCACAATAAAGTTCGGGCTGTTTAGCTCTCTCTCTCTCTGTCTTTTGCAATTTGCCATTTCTTTTCTACTGGGCATACTCACAGACTTAGACATTTTATTGAGTTTCTAGATAAACCACGCATGCTACAAAGCTTTGCAATTTATCCCTGTTACATCCCACTCAAAATTGCAGTTGCACTTATGTTGGTTTTCTTCCAGGACACACACAGTTAATTGGTCTGCTGGGCGTTCCCATTACTGGGTGTGTTGTCTGACGTATCTTATAAAAAACAGTCAGACATCAGGGAAGTTTTGGGCTGGTTTCGTGGTGATTTGCTTTGTGTTTCATTTTATGGGCTTTGTTATTTTTAGGTGGGGGGGGGGGGGGGGAGATTT
This sequence comes from Pelophylax lessonae, assembly GCF_965119305.1. Taxonomy (NCBI): domain Eukaryota; kingdom Metazoa; phylum Chordata; class Amphibia; order Anura; family Ranidae; genus Pelophylax; species Pelophylax lessonae. The sequence goes on from NC_138769.1 coordinate 443,204,274, forward strand.
GGCTGCGTTGCCTGTCATGTCTAATGACACATAGCCCAGGGCTGTATTTGGGGGAATGAATACTTGACCCTCTGTAAGTTTTTTGTTATTTGTTGCTAATTGTATTTTGGTTTGTCAATCTGCACATGTATATTAATCTTATTGGCTCTTTGTTCATGTATGTCGTATGTATTTACTATTGCTGTACTTGTAAGTAGTTTATTTTTGAAAAGCTCTCAAGCTAATGTGGCTTGAGGCTTGGATACTGTTTACCAAAAATGTCATATGTGAATTGTTTGAGCTGTGTATTGTGCTTTAAATAAACATTGATGGTGGTGGGCGGGGCATGTTTAAAATGTCTTTAAAAATACTTGCTTATGTGTTAAATAAAAATGTTCTCTGGTCTACCCAAATGTTTGTTATATTTTTTCAATGTTTGTTGGACATGCATTGTGTGTTCAGCAGATTGAGTATGTCAAATCTTTCCGCTTGTTCGCAAATTCGCACGCTTTTTTCCATGTGTGTTCACGTTCACAAAATCAACTGGAAATGACACTGTTAAAAGGTGCACACGTTTCAGGAAGTTGTACAGTTCCTCTCGCAATTTGGAGAAACATGGCTCCTTCCTTCTATACTCCTGAGGTGGTGGTGTTTATCTGCAAGGTAAGATGTGTGTGAGAAAATGTACACATTAGAATGTGGGATATCTCTCAGTTAGCTAGCGGGGGGTACAAGTTGAGTGTTTTATAGTGTAGGTTCACACACGTGCACTTCCTGGCTAGTAAATGTCAGTTCCCAATTGTAGAAACTTCCTGCATGTGAACCTGTTCCTGTATGTCTGGTTACAACTCTCTCTCTCTATCTATCTATCTCTCTCTCAAAAATATAGATCTGTTTTCCTACCAAAAATATATATATATATATTTCGCAAAAAAAAAAAAATATATATATATATATCTATATATCTATATCTATTGTAAAAAAATCTATCTATCTATATATCTTTAAAAATAAATAAATAAATAAATAAATATATTGGCATAGATAAACTTGCAATTTCATCCCAAAATCTATTCTGCTACTCCTCCTGAGTATGGCAATACCATGTTTGAGACTTTTTCACAGCATGGCCACATACAGAGGCCCAACATCCATCTATTGGAATCATCTCCATTCCTGGGACAGATGTGCACAGTTAATACCTGGGACAGATGTGTGACAGATGTTGACCACTGGAATGTGGCAGATGTTTACTGGGACAGATGTGGCAGATGTTCACTGGGACAGACGTGGCAGATGTTAACTGGGACAGATGTGGCAGATGTTCACTGGGACAGATGTGGCAGATGATTACAGACAAATGTGGCAGATGATGTGCACCAGAAGATCACGGACAGACAGGGCAGATGATGTGCGCCAGATGATCATGGACAGACGTGGCAGATGTTCACTGGGACAGATGTGGCAGATGCTCACTGGGACAGATGTGGCAGATGATTACAGACAGCTGTGGCAGATGATGTGCGCCAAAAGATCGCGGACAGATGTGGCAGATGATCATGGACAGACATGGCAGATGATGTGCGCCAGCTGATCATGGACAGATGTGGCAGATGATGTGCGCCAGAATATTACAGACAGATGTGGCAGATGATCACGGACAGACGTAGCAGATGTGCGTCAGATGATCACGGACAGATGTGCCAGATGATGTGTGGCAGATGATCATGGACAGATGTGGCAGATCACTGGGACAGATGTGGCAGATGATCACTGGATATGATGATGAATGAACCGAGATAGCGGGACTTTTAATCCCACGGAGCTGCACTCCTAGGTACTGAGGAGCCAAAGCACAAAGCATTTATGGGGTTAGAGATGTCCAACGAGTGGTAAGATATTAATTCCTATTTTTTTTATAATATTTTTATTGAATTTTTCAAAAAGAAACACAAAGGAATGCAAACAGAGTACTAATGTAAGTATGCAAAATAACGATTAGTACAAAAAGAAAATACAGGAAAATATAAAGTTCAATAACCATCACAAACACATCACATCTCAAAAACTGAACTACCAAGTTATGTATGTTAATGGCTTACTGCACCTTATCAGAGGATAGAGTAGACCTTTGAAATTCATCCCTATTTAACCTGCTGGTACTTACATGCAGTACGTTTCCCCCACAATGTATGCCTTATTCAGGCAATCTATGTATTATGCTTTGAATCAGCAGTCTAAACCTGATAACCGGCCAGTGCCGTTAATCAAGCTCTTACATTGCCAGCATTAGGGTGGACAGTCATATGCTACTTGCATCTGTTACCTGCATCCACAGTGTCCTTATATGACTCACAACTACCGGCATTTGCCATTTTTCAAGGTGCTATACACCTGTACAGGACTGCCTATGTAAGCCAATTGATGCCGGCTGTATGTGTGTATGTGGAGGGTAATGCATGCGCAGCTGCCCCTTCCTGGTTTTTAATAGACAACGTTGTCTCCTTTTTTAAAAAAAATTGTGAGGTGAAGGTTGTATTGTTGTGTGTTTTTTCAAATTTGATATCTCTAATAAAGTCCTTTGTTGTATACCTGTGTGTCCCCTGGTGACTATCTCAGAGGCTCTTTATCTCCAAATTTCTTTGATACATATTGCTTAGTCACAGGACTGCACCAACTCTCCCTGCGGTGTTGTTGGTGATAAGATGCAATCAAGCTATGGAAATAACAGCTCATGCTATTTCCTAAATATTGTGGTTGATGTGGTGGAACCCCCCCCCCCCCCACCCCCTTTTTTTCTCAGATGATGACTGGGACAGAGTATTTTACTGGGACAGATGTGTGACAAGTGTTTTTACTATGTTGGGGACACTAGCTGGGTGATCAGTGAGTAAAAAGCAGTAAAAGTGCTGTAAAATCACCGACCCCCGGCTGGCAGCACAGATCCGTTCTCCTCCTTTCTGACAGGCTTTGTGTGAGGAGAAGCAGAGCCGATCACCATTACAACAGCTGTATTTACATTACATGGTGGCTGTGATCAAATCACAGAGCCCTCCTGCCGAGCTGTGTTGCGCTGTGTCTGAGGAACACAGGAACACCAGGATCGTGCAGCTGTGCAGGCACACGGCTGCGCAATATCCCTTCTTTTGAAGGACTCTCAGGAACGTCCACTCAGGAGGAGGAAGTTCCCACCTGGCTGTATATGTGAAGTGGCCGGATGGGAGGAGGTTAAGATCCATATTTAACAGAGCTATCGGTCTGTAAAAGGAGCAGTCAGTGGGGTCTTTCCCGGGTTTAGGCAAGAGAAACATATAGGCCTCCAACATTGATGGGGGAAGGGTTTGGTGTTCTAGACAATGTTCAAAAAGAACACAGAGTTGGGGAGCCATCTGTTCTGCATAGGTCCATTAAAGCTCAATCAGAAACCTATTTGGGCCTGATGCCTTGTTTGGAGGAAAGGCACTTATAGCAGCTTCAATCTCAAGTGGGGTCATTTAACCTCTAGGGTGTCCCTATCCAATCCGGAGAGCACTGGCAATTTCAGGTCACCAAGCAGGGTCTCCAAGGAGTTCATGTTATAAGGCGGAATGGATGAGTAGAGTGCAGTAAAATGATGTACAAACAGCTAAAATACCTGCTTGGTCGGTAAGCAAATCACCGCCAGCAGTTTTAATAGCAGGAATGGTGGAGGTGATTTCATGCTCAGCTTCTAACATGGCTAGAAGACCAGCCTGGCTTCTACATTTAGTGTGCGCAAGGTCAGAGAAATTTATCGAAAGAAGGCGCCTTGCCTTCAACAGAGAGGTATAGGAGGCATCTGTTGGGTACTCATCCTTATTGTCATCCTTACGAGCTGTTTTGATATCTGAGATACATTCCCCCCTGAATACTGATTACCGGTGGTTGGGCTGAATCAACATTAGTGGCCAATAGGTAGAGATGGTGAATTGCAGCTGTGTGGAGACTTGGCCTACCTGTAGCCAGCTGGGGTACAACTTTCAGGTGCCTCCATCAGTGCCTGCAGGGAACCCAGATCAAAAGACAACGAGTTTTGATCAGAAACACCCCTGCCAAATATGAGACATCCCTAACTAGGTTAAGAATTGAGAGTTACCAAAGGCTGTATCTATGCTCGCGAAGGATTAGCGAGTCCTGAGAAGATGAGAATAACATTTAGTTAAAGGATGTTTCCAGTGCCACACCTCATGTAGGCCTGCCACCAACGGCCAGAATAATAGCTCAGTAGAGCCGGGACTATTGGGGTTCGACGCATCCAATGTGACATCCAGGCCACAAGCACCACAGGGAGATGATCAAATGGGGCCAGCTTGGTCAGTAATTCATACAGTAAATGTGATTGAAAGTGTGGAGGCAGATAGATATTAACCAGTACCATTGTGTGATAGAGGATGTTGGGTACCACTGCTAGATATCGAGTCCCTGGATCAGAGATCACCAGATGTATAGTGCAAGGAACTGCTTTGCTGATAGGTGGCATGCAGCGCACATTGGATCCAAGGCCTACGAAGAGCCAGAACCTTGCTACCATCAAGGTGAGTCTCCTAAAGGAGTACGATATGCTGCCATAGTGGTTTAAGATATTGAAACGCCGTAGCCCGTTTAAACTTATTATTGAGCCCTCTAGCATTCCACAAAACAATCTTAACATTTATTGCCATTTGTAGGGATGAGGCAATCAAAAATCAGGATATAAAGAAAATAGATAAGGTACCATATTGCAAGAGGGACTGTCCATCTAGCACTGTAGTGTAGAACGTGGGATCAGCATGACCAAGAAGGGGAGAAAGGGGGACCAAAAAACAAAAACCCATCCCTGCTGTTGTACTAGTAAACCAAAAGAACAGAAAAAAAAAAGTTCTAGCATATGGTCTATACTCGTAACTTGACTAACAAAGGGAGTCAAACCGTGGTACCCGAAAGTCCAACTGTTCTTGTTGACACAATAAACCTCCTGGGAGACTCCATAATAGCAACAGGCGAATTGCAAGAGAGCATGGACACCCCATCCTGGACAAGAACAGCTCAGGAGGACCTCCGAGCAAAAGTGAGGCACAAACAAGTAGTACCAAAGGCAACATAACAAAATCACCTCCAAATGGAATCAACTGTAACCCCACGCAAAGGGATATAAAATCTGGCTGAGGGCGGCTGTAGAAGGACATCAAGTAGGTAGGCACCTGAGAATCCTTGTCTTCTATGGAACAACATCCAGCCATTTACACACTTCCTGCGGAGTGTCAAAAAACATCACAGCGCCCTTGTGCTGAGCCTCTGAGCATGCTGGGGCACAGGAGCCCCTGGAAGAATGGCACTAGCCGGAAACATGTCGGGCATGGCCGCCCACTGAAGGACCGTACTTGTACCGCTAACTGGGAGGATTACAGTGTTCTGTAATGTGAGTGGCTACTTTTATTTGCTGTATTACTTATTAAAAGTAATTTTCCATTTTTATGCGCATTGATGATTATTGGCTGTTGAGAGATGTGGAGAAGATTCTGGGCTGCCTCTATTTGATCCTAACAAGTGCTTACTGAATGCCTATTCAAGCTGTTTCACTCTAAGCAAGTGTTTTATTGAGCTCTGGTGAGTTTGCACTGCATGTGGGGGATGGAAGTGTGCTGACACTTGTTTCCTTCACACTGGTGATACCCCTCCTGCATGTGTGCTGTGCATTGATTTTTGATGTACTGCACCATAATCCCCCCCCCCTTTCTCTCTTTGTATATGTGTCCATGGAATCTACTTCTGAGGATTAGTTATTTTGGACGGTTTTTACTGTTTTTTACTGATCCTGCAATTTAGAATTGATGGACTATCTCTACTATGGAACTTTTTGAGCGCTGCAATACCCTATATATTATTTTATGTGAGGACTGGTGTATCTTTTATTGCTGGCTGCTATTAGAAGAAGGTGTGCGCTGATCTTATCTTTAATGCTGTATTGAAGACCCTTTTCCCTCAAGCACTTCCGGACGTCAGTCCTCTTTGAGTTTCTTCTGAAAAATCCAGGAACATCATGACTCTTGCATTCTCATAGTGCAGTTCAGGGTGCTTCCTGGCTTCTCGATAATTCAAAAAGAATACTAGGCAGGGCCTAGGTGGGGCGCCAGGAGGGCGATTGCCCACAGGGACTCAGTGGGCCTGCTCCACTACATATGTCGGGAAGAGCATCTAGGACCAGCAGCTGCCTGAAAAATGGCTCTGCAAAGATGGCTGGCTTAGCACCCTCAACGCCCTCAGGCAGCCCCACCACCCGCACAATATTCCTGCATTGCCTGTCCTCCGCATCATTTGCCCGGTTATGTTGTGCCCTTACCAGGTCTTGCAGCTCTGTAAATTGTGCTGTGTGGGTAGTAGTGGAATTCTCCACATCCGAGATGCCGCATTCCGCAGTGGATACTCTGCATCTGATTTTATCTAAGTCATGGTGGATGAGGGTACATTCTAATGCTAAATGGTCGATGCAGACCATTAGCGCCACTTTACAGGCGTCTATGGCTTACAGGATCAGTTTTGTGATCACTCCCGTGTCAACCTCAGGCATAGAAGGAGGCACTGGGGGCCCACACTCGGGCCCTGTGCACCCACTGGAGAGTCCATCCTTGTGGCCTGTGTATGGGAGTGAGGAAAAGCCATGGGCTGTGGCAAGATGGCAGAGGAGGAGCCTGATTTCTAGCCATGTGCAGCGCACTGAGGCCGCAGGTCTGACAGCAGCTAAGATGAAACTACGCTATTCAAAAAGCGAAACGTGTTGACGTCACTGACGGCGGTGTCTTCTCTCTAAGAACCCCCGATGGATGGCGGATTTATATTGAAGTCCGGTTACAAGCTTTTCAAGCTACCGCAGTGCAGGAGTTCCTAGTGACCAACACAGCGATCAATACAGCGGGCAGCCGGGCACACTCTGAAGAGATCACGGCACATGACACAGCAGTTCAAGAGGATTCATTCTTAAGAAACAAGCCAGGAGACTACTACTGCAAAGTGGCTGTAAGGTAATTGAGCTCCGTGCAAATAAGATGAACTAATTGAGTCAATTCCTGGTCATTGGTTTATATGATTCCAGCACAATCAAGCTCTTTTCAAATTACCGTCAGCGGTCAGCCAAAACATGTTTCCCTTATCCATACAGGAAAGGCAACAATTTTTGCAATATTGTACCTGCTGCTGATACGCTGATCCTTACACGATACATAATTTCAAGGGGAGCAGTCTTTGAGACACTCATGTATCCAATCTCTCATACAGAATGTAACCTGCTTTTCCCTGACCGCTGTGAGGATTACTGAACATTTGGCTACCATTAATTATACACATATTATGTGATTCACAATTGGCAGTTTTCAATTACCAGCAATCATCAAGCTCTACAGATTTTCCCATTGCATCACAAACTGTCTGCAATTCAACTGTGAAACTTTACCTATGAACTTTTGTTCAGGAACAGCATTAATGGTGGTCTCATGTGCCTTATTTCCACTGGACTCCCAGTCATTTTAACACAAGTTATGTGGACTTCCCATTGGTGTCCAAGCTTCTAGGGGGACTTTTTTTGTCAGGGGATTTTTCCTTATTTAGAGGCATCATACAGCATAGCTGTGGATTTATATATTATTAGCCCCTGTCATCAGATTTCAACATACACTGGCTGGTTGTAGCAATTATCTGTATACATGTTGTCTTGTCTAGTCTTCTATGTTTTTTTTTTTGTCACTGCACTCTATTTTGATAAATTACACAAAGGCACGTATCTATGTATTGACATACTTTTTTACTATATTGATTAAAAAATATATGGAATCATTTATCTGTCTCTCTGCCTATTATAATGATATAAAAAATGACTGTGGCGCTAAACCCTCTTGGTTACAGTCCCAAATATATGTGAGAAAAGCAGTCCATATGAATCCGTCTCCACACTTAAGAAGAAAATTCCAGAGTAGAGAAACCACCACCAGAAAGCACTCCAGCACCAATACTTCTTACCAGATGTAGTTGATCTCCATGAGAGAGATCAAAATGCGCATAACCGGTAAATATCAGAAGGCTTCCCCCAATGTTATCTGATGGACTCACAGAGTGGTGTGGTATGCGGAAAGAAAAGGGACATCACATAGCGCAGACTGCTTTTTAAGGCTTTATTCCTACTCACATAAGGGTACTCACAGGAAGAAGGAAGACATCTCGCATGTATTGCAAAAAAGCAGAGACCTCCCCAATGTTCCTGGGCGTCTTAATGATATAGCCATTTAACCCTTTTTTCCCCCACTCTTTGGTGGGATATTTTTTGCCTGACAGCAGCTAAACCTTGTATTTAGGTACCATGGGAAGACTCCCACAGGCGACAGGATGTATCTGTGAGTAACAGGAACCGGATCGCCGGGTGTAGTCGCTCAGTTTTCAGGATAAAATCCCGGAGTAACACAGAGCTCCAGAGAAGTGCGACCAGCATCTTTCACATCCTAGTCACACACCCCTACCAGATACTATTTTAATGAAAGTTTAAAAATACTGAAGAAATCTTTTAAGCTTACATTAACATGTTAAATTTTAATTGAGATTTTAGTGATTAGGATTAGTCAGGATCTACTAAAGCCTTTTTTTAATGATAACACGTCATTAGAGCCAAAATTACATATCCTATAAAAGGCAAGCAGGTAATGTTCTATTCAGTAATTATATCTAGACCATAATTTCCAGAACAGCTTAGTTTAAGGACTATTATTCACAACCATTTGTCACATCTTTCCTACTCTTTGTCTATCATTAAAGATGACACAGTTCTGAAACTCCTGGTAGGCATTTCATTTGTAAGGTAGAATTAAATCTTGAACAAATTGGCATGGCACTGGTAAATATATTGGTAATGTTCTTTGCAGTGACTCCTGGGGACTCAAATTCAAGTGGAGGAAGAACAATACTTTCAGATAATAAAAAAGACTCAGAGATAGGGTGAAATTGGACTAGTAATGCTGAAAGCATATCCTACTTGTCTATTTCCAGTCTTCTGTTTTCTGTATATCATGTTTATTACCAGTTTAACAGAATAGATAATTGATCGAATAATCAGATAGCAGGTAACGGTAACTTGCAGTATATTAACCACTTCCTGCCAGTAAAATGACGGGGTGGCACTCTCGTTCTGGGAGGACATCATATGACGGCTTCCCAGAACCGCCGCTCTTGGGCACATGCGGGGGAGTGCAGGGAGCTGGCTGCGCCGTGTCCCAGGAACGATGACATGGCTCTTAACCTATATGATCAGCACATGTAAATGCAGAAGTGCCGTTTATCGGCTCTCCTCAGCTCACACTGACAGAGTGTGTTACGAGGAGAGCCGATTAGAGGCATCTCACAGGAGAGTCCTGTACAGGTAATTAGGGCACTGATCATCAGTGCCTTCATTTCAGTACAGTCCCAGCAGTGCCCATCAGTGACACTAATTAGTGCCCATCATTGACACCATTCAGTGCTGCCTTTCATTGCCTGCTCATCAGTGCCGCCTATCAGTGCCCATCAGTGAGGCATATTTGTGCCTCCTCATCAGTGCCCATAAGTGCCGCCTCATCAGTGCAGCCTATCAGTGCCCATCAATGCCACCTCATCAGTGCACATCAGTGAAGGAGAAAAATTACTTATTTACTAAATTTGCTGACAGAAACAAAAAAGAAAAACCTTTTTTTAAATTTTCAGTCTTTTTTCATTTTTTGTTTTGCAAAAAATAAAAAAAACCTAGCAGTGATTAAATACCACCAAAAGAAAGCTCTATTTGTGTGAAAAAAAATGATACAAACTTCAATTATGGTACAGTGTTGCATGACCACGCATGTCATTCAAAGTTTGACAGCACTGAAAGCTGAAAATTCGCCTGGGCTGGACAGGGGGGAAAGTGCCCAGTATTGAAGTAGTTAAACAGATGCAAAGTTAGAAGTAGGGATGGACTGAACATTTGAGTCGAACGTAAGTTCGACTCGAACATTTGGTGTTCTTGTGTTCGTCGAACACACAAACAAATGTGGTGTTCGGCGGCAAGTTTGCCCATAGATGAGCGCCCCATAATGCACTGCACGATTGCACACATTAAGTGCTTGTGATTGGCCAAAGCATGCACCTGACCTGTAGGCTTCAGTAAATCACAGCACAATGTCCTGTCAGAGCCATGATTGGCCAAAGGCAGGGTGTCAATCATGGCTCAGCGGCTAAGTCCACGCCCCACACTATATAAGGCTGCTTACACGGCAGCCGTGTAGTGTGTAGTGTGTTAGTGGAGATTAGGAGTGGAGATTAGGCAGGTAGTTTGTGGATTGTGCTTTCATATTGAATTCAGTCAATGCAGTGTAGTGTAGGGAAGATTCTTGTATAACAGAGTGTACTGCAGTCAGTTTAGTGTAGTAATTTGCTGATTTTTGTGTGTAGGGCAGTCAGTGTAGTGTCTTTATTAAAAAAAAAAAAAAAAAAATACATATATATATAATAAAACGGTTTATAGTGCACCAAGTACAAAAGTATTGCACCCAGGCACCATGTTCCCTTCCCACACTCTATAAAAAAAAGTTATAAAAATCCCCCCCAACAAAATAAAAAACAAAAAAATGGTTTATAGAGCACCAAGCACAAGAGTATTGCACCCAAGAATCATATTTCCATCCCACATTCTATAATAAAAAGTTAGAAAATCCCCTCCAAAAATCCCCATCATGTCCGAAAGGCCAACAAGGAGAGGCAGACACTCACAGGCTACTAAAAGAGGGCAAAGAGCCTCTGTATCCACAGTGAAAAGTGTTGCAATGCTCTGCAGGCGGGGCACACTTGTTATTTTTTTCCAGTGCTCGCCGTGTTATTGAGGCACAACATGCAGAAGGGTTGGTGGAGTGGATAACTAAGCCGTCCTCATTCTCCTCATCCTCTATCACCCATACTAGTTTGCCTTCCACTGCAGCTGCCAAAGCGGCCTATTCCACAGGCCCCTTGTCCACAGCTACACCTTCTATAGCCTCACCCTCGTGCACGGAGGAGTCACCTGAATTATTCAATCATAGTGTCAGTTACATGATGCTGGAGGATGCGCAGCAATTTGAATGCTCCAATGTTGGTTCCCAGGTTGAGGAAGAGAATAACGTGAGCCTAGAGAGAGGGGAGACAATGACGGACAAGAAACTAGAAACTGTACCATACACAGACTGGTCTTCTTATAATGACTTTCATGTGGTATGGTGAATGAGGGATTTATTCTTCCTCCCCCCCACTAATTGTGAGCCCGGAGCAACATCCAAGGTTACCCCAAGGAGGAATCTTTGAGCTTACCTGTGAAGCCTGTTTGACCTATATGTCATATGATATCATAGGTCCATATTATCTGGTGAGCGTCCATTTTTATTTGTTCCATCTGGTGATGGGATCTGAATATTGGTTTTCCACCTTTTCCAGAGCTGGATCATTCCTTCACTTTTTGGGACTTTTTTATGGTTTCTATATTACTTTATATGGGACTATAATTCAAGTTACACCACTTCCGTTTTAGTTGATTCACTGTATGTGTTTTATTTAACACTTTATGGTACTGTCAAGGTTACCATATGTTTATGTGATTTTAAGATCAAATATTTTTTTATAATTATGTTTGTTTCACTTATCACATTTAGCGTTGCACTTATTATTTATCTTTCTATTTTTTCAACCTGTATTTTCAGTTGTTTAGTGCTGGCAGCTTTGTCTGTATTTGGTTAGCGCAATATTACACTTTTTTCCTTGACAAGACATATGACGACCTGCCATGCAGTCTGTTGTCAACAGCACCTGAAAGACCCACATCATAATAAAATGTAGACTTCCCCTTGCTCCTCATCTGGGATCTCTACCCCTACTATACCTCAAGTCCTCTCAAAAACCTGCACTAAGAGGGATGATGGTATAGCAATGGGTGCCACAGGTACTTGCACCCAATCTGCTAGCAGTACACTACCTGTTGATTTCACCAGCAGGCAAATTTCGCTACCCCAGTTGCTGAACCATAAAAAAAAATACTGTCCCAGCCACCGCATACTCTCTAGCATCTAAATGCTAGCTTGGCCAAATTGCTAGCACTACAACTGCTGCCTTTTCATCTGGTAGACTCTACCCCCTTTCATGAAATTACAAAATGTGCTGTACCCCAGTGGAAGGTTCCAAAAAGAAATTTCTTTTCACGTAAGGCCTTTCTAGCTCTGTACCATTATGTGGAAGACAATGTTGTGGCCCTGTTGGACAGAGTGGTCAGCAGGAAGGTTCACATTACTGCTGACTCATGGTCCAGCAGGCATGGTCAGGGACATTACATTTACTTCACAGCGCACTGGGTAACTCTGCTGGCAGCTGGGAAGGATGCAGAACAGGGTTCAGTGCTGGAGCTTGTTCTGCCACCATGCCTCCAAAAAACTGGTGGTGATTCTGCCACATCTGTCTGCTCCACCCCCTCCTCTTCTTCTTCCTCTATGGCCTCTTCTGCTGAATTGTCCTCTGAACCAACAGTGCTCCCTAAGCATTTAAGGGGCTATGCAAGCAGTCAGGCTAAAAGATGTCATGCAGTGCTTCAGTTGGTCTGTCTAGGGGACAGGAGCCACACCGGGCCAGAGATTCTGTCAGTTCTGCAGGCTCAGGGGCAGGCTCAGAGGTGGTTGACGCCACGGCAGCTTGAGCCAGGAATGGTTGTATGCGACAATGGCACCAACCTTCTCTCCGCCCTCCGACAGGGACAGTTGACACATGTTCCATGCTTGGCACATGTCCTGAATTTGGTGGTGCAGCGGTTCTTGAACAGGTACCCGGGCTTACAAGATCTTCTGAAGCAGGCCAGAAAAGTCTGTGGCCCTTTCTGGTGGTCCTACGATGCCAATGATTGGCTGGCTCACATTCAACGAGAACTTAATCTGCCCCACCAACCACCATATTTGTGACATGCCCACCAGGTATGGCACAAGGACAGGCTCAGGGGAGCTTGGCTTCTTTTTTGCCACAACAGTGGCTGCTGATAAAGTATGCATGCACTGTCCTGTCACCATTTGAGGAGGCCGCAAGGATTGTGAGCCATGACGATGCATGCATCAGTGACGCTGTCCCTCTAGTCTTCCTGCTGGAGTACAGGAATCGTGGACAGGGCATTTGAGGCAGAACATCAGGAGGAAGAGGAGGACTTTCTTTCTTCACAAGGCCCCCTTTATGCAGATAACATTCCTGTGGGGCGACAAAACACACAGGAGGAATAGGAGAAGGAGGAGGATTGTGGCAGCAGGGATGTAGAGGATAACATACAGCAGTCTTCAAGGGATGGTTTTCATTCCCCAGAAACCCCTGGAGTTGTAGGTGGCTGGGGAGAGGTTGCTCCTGAGAATGTCATCCTTAGTGACCCAGAGGACTTAGAATCTCATACCTCTTCAAACTTACGCTGCATGGGCTCTCTGATGCTGCAAAGCCTGCGAAAGGACCTCAGGATTCTTGGTATCATGGAGAGGGTTCATTACTGGTTGGCAACCCTTCTTGATCCACGTTACAAGGGTAAAGTTGCAGAGCTCATCCTGCCTTTGCAGAGGGAGCAGAGGATGAAACATCTTGAGGACGCCTTGAACAAAAATTTGTGTAACACCTTTCCAGACACTGGAAGGTTACCATTTCCTAGACAACGTGTTTTTGAGGCTTAGTTTGGTCAAAGGAGGAGCGGTGGAGAAGGCTGACCGATGCCTTTAAACAATTCCTTAGTCCTCAGCGCCCAGGGCTGTAAGGTTTAAGCAACCATCGGCAGCGTCTGCAGCATATGGTGGAGGATTATATAGGGGTAAGAGCAGACTTGGAGACCTTTCCAACTGATTATCCACTGGGTTACTGGGTCTTGAAGATGGACCACTGGCCAGAACTTGTTTAATATGCAATCGAGCTACTGGCCTGTCCTGCTTCCAGTGTGCTTTCTGAAAGGACATTCAGTGCTGTTGGAGTGTCAGGGTCCGGACTGGCGGCAGGTGACTGCACTGGAGGTGGATCCTCTGTGTCTGTGAGGTATTGGCGTGGACCGTACTAGAGGACCGGTTCTAAGTTACTACCGGTTTTCACCAGAGCCCGCCGCAAGGCGGGATGGACTTGCTGCGGCGGTAGCAACAAGGTCGTATCCTCCGGTAACGGCTCAACCTCACAGACAGCTGATTCAGGCGTGGTACAGAAGGACAAGGCAAAGGCAGGGTCAGACGAAGCAGAAGGTCAAGGCAGGCGGCAACGGTTCGTAGTCAGGGGCAACAGCAGAAGGTCTGATACACAGGCAGGGAAAATACACCAAACGCTTTCTCAAGGCACAAAAGGCAACAAGATCTGGCAAGGACAGGAAGGGGAAGTGGGTTTTTATATGTTTTGGGCTGATTGGGTCAGGCACCAATTAGTGGTGCACTGGCCCTTTAATTTTCAGAACAGCGGCACGCGCGCGCCCTAGAGAGCGGGGCCGCACGCGCCGGGAGGAAGTCAGGGCGGGAGCCGAGCGGGAGGTGAGTGGAGTCCGCGGGCGGGAACGTCCCGCCGCGCGGACCAACTGTGTGTGGGGTGCGGGGGAGCGGCGCTCACGGTCGGGGAAGGTGACCGGTGCGCCGCTACCCGCAGCATGCCTCGAGTGCTCTGGGGATTCTGCAGGACCCGGAGCGCTCGGCGTGAAATGGAGGTTTTGTGACTGATAAAAGAGTGCGTCTGTCCACAGACTCCATTGACCGGCTGACATTTAACAAAATGAATCAGTCCTGGATCAACAGCAGCTATCAAGCCCCTGATGCTGATGTAAATAATTCAATTTGCCAGGGATCTGGGCTCCCTTGAAGACTGCCTATCCTATTCCTGAATCTTGATTATGCTAACTTCCAACACTGTTTTTGGTTACGGCACCACCAACACCCAGGGCCCAAGTTTTCTGCACCTGTATGACAAGTACAAATTTTGTTTCTAACTTTTAACAGTAGGGTCCATTCCTGCGCCCAGCAAGAGTAACTGTGAGGGGGTTACAGTATTCAGACACCACCAACACCCATACACTTTTTATGGCAATAGCTTGCATATAAGCCTTTACAATTAGGACTTTTCATGTTCGTGTCCCATAGACTTGAATAAAGTTTGCATGTTCGCTAGAACTTTTTCCCTGTTCGAGATGTTCTGGTGCGAACCAAACAGGGGAGGTGTTCGGCCCATCACTATTGACAGGGAACTCTTAAGGCGTCAGCATACCAAGACATTTTGAACAATTTCATGCTCCCAACTTTGTGGAAACAGTTTGAGGATGGCCCCTTCCTGTTCCAACATGACTGTGCACCAGTACACAAAGCAAGGTCCATAAAGACATGGTTGAGGGAGTTTGGGGTGTACTTTAATAGGGTATGAATGTTCACAAGAACTTTTTCCCTGTTCGAGATGTTCTGGTGCGAACCGAACCAGGGGGTGTTCGGCCCATCACTAGTTAGAAGCAATAATGCAAAAATAGGTTCAGGATGGAAAAGAGCAAGTATACACTTTTTCTGAATACTAAACGCCGAGTGTGCAAGATCATAAATTGGTCCTCCTTCAACAAGACCCTATTCTACACCTCTCTGTGCTATGGAGCATACACAATGGGTACTTAGCAGTGACCAATTTGTATGCAGTCAGAGCTAATGACCCTGGATGCAAACAATCTATGTCCGTGTTCAGGTAGAAACGCTCGCATGTAACCACCGTATTACGTGCTTGGTTGATCAGCATATTTTCGGCACTACACCCACCCCTTTCAGAGGAGGCCAGCACTGCCACCACCGCTGTTCCCAGCAGTACAGAAAAGCCGGCTCTACACCAGAAACAGACCCCTGGTACATTGAGGACCCAGACACAAATAAAGCAGAGGGGCAACTTCTGCTAGACCTCCCACACCAACCTCACCACCGTCTGTATAAACATCACTGACAGCACCAACAGCTTAGAGCCAGATATGTACACGTAACTGACTAGACAGTTGCACCAACCTATAACTGGCCGCACACCTGTTAAAAATAGAAAAAAAATTCCCTGATGTGTTCAGTTAGTGCATAGTGGGCACCCTCCCCTTTGGGACTTGCACTATATACATTGGGTGCTGTCAGGAATTCACTATTATGCGCAGGCGCACTGGTGGCGCAAACCGGCAAACACCTATGCGCATGCGCGTACGCAGAGGCACCTTGAATAGTTCGAGGCTACCATGTAATAGTTCAAGGCTACCACGGTACAGTTCGAGGCTACCATGAAACAGTGTGAGGCTACAATGAAACAGTGCAAGGCTACCATGGAATAGTTCGAGGCTACCATGGAAGAGTGCGCTGCTACCATGGAACAGTCCGAGGCTACCATGGAATAGTTCACAGCTACCCTATCATATTTGGCGCCAAACGCCCTATTTAAGGGGAGTGGTCACACTGATTCCTTGCTGTGTGATCTTCAGCTCTCCTGTCTCCTGTACCTGAATTACCTGCTGTTCCTGATCATCTGACCCGGCTTGCCTTTGACCTTGATTACCTGCTGCCTGCCCTGACCTCGGCTTGTCTTGACTACTCTTCTGCCTCACCCTGATCTGCTTATCCACTACCGGGTATTGGACCTGGACCTGCTCTTGGCCTGGCTGGGGAAACCGGAGGACCGCAACCTATTGTTAGCACGCAGCCAAATCCATCCCCACCATCAGGGGCCCTGGTGAATACCGGCTAGCACTTAGACTCCGCGCCTCTGGTGAACCTGTGTCCTGCTAAGATATCCTGTCAGCATCCCTGTCCTGGGATCGCACATAGTTCCAGGCTCTTCATCCGGTGAGACATTCCTCTACACGTCAGGCTCTGCCACGACATCCCTGACAGGTGCATACACTGCAGAATAATGCCAACTGATTATGAAAGCTGCATAAACATGAACTTACTGTATTGCTTATGTTTATGTATGCTTGTTTCTGTGGCTGAATCAGTGTAAGATATAGCTGCATAACAGTTTACCCGTGATTTTTCACACTCAACCTCCTAGGCTACATGGGTAGCCTAGGAGGTTGAGTGTGCCACAGTTTTACTGACACCCTGTCATAAGGTATTGTGGCCAATCTTCATGTTAGCACATAGCTCCCAACTGTCCCTGATTTCGAGGGACTGTCCCTTATTTGGAACAAAGCCCCCCTATCCCTCTTTCCTCATTTGTCCCTCATTTTGGTCTGATCTATATAGTTGTATAGAAAATGCTTTTTTTTATCTTTCAAAGAGTATCTTCCAGTGCTAAACCTTTCATGCAGTTTCTAAATGACTGCATTTGTAAATGTCAAAAGTCAGTATAATGGAATAGTAGTGGAAAAAAGCACTTGTGGGTTTAACTAATCTTTTTTTTTTTTTTTTTGCTTTGATGAAGGTTCCATAGCCTAAACGCTTCAGCATATAGCCTGTACCTGTGTACCCAGGTACCAAATAAAGTACTTTTATTTAAGAGCATCCGAGTTGCCAGTCTTCCTAATTCAATATTTTTTTTGTACAATTCACCTTTAAGGGGGCGTAGCAGGGTGTGTGTCCTATGCTTATATACTTTTGCCAAAAGGTGTCCCCAGTTACCATCTCAAAACGTTGGGAGATATGTTAGCATACACTGCTGTGGCAAAATTTATACCACAGGTCACATTTGGCAAGCAGTATTGCCATCTGTGTGACCCATTCAAGTGAATGGGGCCACATTGCTACCACCCAGCAGGCGTGTCATGCGCATGGTTGCCGCACAGTTCTGCAAAATGACAAAAGCTATAACAGACATCCAGGAGGTGATATGTTATCTTCAATCCTCCTGACACATGCCCCTGAAAAATTATTCACTAAGGATTGCAAAAGGGCGGTTTAACACCACCGCAAGTGTAAAGGAGGCCTTATAGTCAGCATCTCTTTCAGTGAAGTCCATAGTAATGCTGGGACACAGACAAACAGCTGCATGGATCTCAGAACAAAAAGGCCACCCCACTTCAACTGTAATACTCTGGTTGCAATTGGGGAGGTCCTCCCAATAGTGGCTAGGTCTTCCAGAGAAGATGTGTGCTATTGGGTTCTGACAGATGTGTGCTATAGAGGGTTCTGACAATGAAGGGAAACTCAATCTGGCTGCAGATCACTTGCCCAGCTACCTCTCCCTCATCAGGTATGGCCTCTTTATGCTGCTGAGGAAGCAGAGTACAGGATTTTATCTGAACGTGTCCAGGAACACAAGGAGTTTTGGGAAATGGAGTTAAAGGGTTCTGTACCTACATCTGAGCATGGCGAGTACATTGGCACCCTACTATACCAGATAGTGTTGTTTCATTAGAAAGATAAAGCTGAAGAAATAATTAAGAAAGCCTAATACATTTTTTTATTGGATGCAAAACATGTAGCGAACAATAATATTACCACTGTTGATGACCTCACATTGTGCTTGTTTTATTTAATCAAAGTATCCTATTGATTTATTTTATTGTATATAGAATTGACATGTTCTGCAGAGCTGATCATAAAGAAAGACACACCAGCCACTAAGACATTGGTTAGAGCTGCTGGTAATTTTCAGGCATTCCTTTTAATACTTGCTAATTGAGCTGTGGTAATCTAATGCCACACATACCACCCTTCAGAGATCATAGTGGGTTACGTACATACTGTATATTAAAAAACAAATATATATGTACAGTATAGTTAAAATAAATAAAACATTTAAACCCAATTTTCAGAGCGATTACTCATGTTGCCTAGTGACAACTAGGTGGATACACTATTATAACTGACAATGATTCAAATTTCAAGTATATAGAGATTGCAGTTCGTGGACAGTTGAACCAGTAAACAAAGTCTCATACTGAACGTTTCCATAATAAGATGACCTGTGTGGTTTCTGTATATTACATGCATAAAAGTCAATCAGTTCGTATTCACTATTTAGTGCAACTGCTTGTTTGTTTTCACTAGATAAATTGATATTTTCTGTGATCCAACACAGTACTATTTTTCAGCTTGTCTTACTGGTAATTACTGACATAAAGCCTTGGTCATGATTCCATTTAACGTACCCCCAAGGTGTTCATCTCTTAAAATCAACACACTTCACATATAAAACATTTACTTTGGTAATTGTGGATGACCTTTTACAATGGATGCATCAGCTGTTTTAAACGTGAATAATGTTCTTCATCTAATGATAAATATTTTACTCTGTTCCATAAGATCTCTTTGGGGTCATTAACGAAAAAAAGAAGTCGTTTTCAAAATTGCTCGCTTTGTGTTGCTGGCAAAGACTCCACTATATATATACTTTTAATTGCATTTTCATTATTTATAAAGGTAGAGGCTGTACAAATATGCAAAACAAGATGGTTTCATTACAAGGTGACAGTCTTCGCTTTAGATTAATTGCAAGTCATTATTGTCTAGACACCCTTATATTTTATCACATTTATGTTGTTTAATTGTTAGGTTGTTTTGTATTGAGATGGACTGGAGCTGCACACAGAACAGTAGGGACACAATGTACAGAAAGTAAAAATGTAAAAGGTCATACAAATTAGACTAGTAGAATCCATACGTAGCTGCACCTTTGGTGCAGATATAGTATCTTACAAAAGTGAGTACATCCCTCACATTTTTATAAATATTTTATTATATATTTTTATGTGCCAACACTGAAGAAATTACACTTTGCTACAATGTAAAGTAGTGAGTGTACAGCTTGTATAACAGTGTAAATTTTCTGTGCCCTTAATATAATTCAACACACAGCCAATAATGTCTAAACCGCTGGCAAAAAAAGTGAGTACACCCCTAAGTGAAAATGTCCAAATTGGGCCCAATTAGCCATTTTCCCTCCCTGGTGTCATGTGACTCAATACTGTTACAAGGTCTCAGGTGTAAATGGGGAGCAGGTGTGTTAAAATCGCTCTCATTCTCTCATACTGATCAATGGAGGTTCAACATGGCACCTCATGGCAAATAACTCTCTGAGGATCTGAAAAAAAGAATTGTTGCTCTACATAAAGATGACCTAGGCTTTAGGAATATTGCCAAGGCCCTGAAACTGAGCTACAGGACGGTGGCCAAGACCATACAGTGGTTTAACAGGACAGGTTCCACTCAGAACAGGCCTCGCCATAGTCGACCAAAGAAGCTGAGTGCATGTGTGAAATCGACGTATGAATGCTGCCAGCATTGCTATAGAGGTTGAAGGGGTGGGGGGTCAGCCTGACAGTGATCATACCATATGCCGCACACTGCATCAAATTGGTCTGCATGGCTGTCATCCCAGAAGGAAGCCTCTTCTAAAGATGATGCAAAAAAAAGCCCGCAAACAGTTTGCTGAAGACAAGCAGACTATGGATTACTGGAACCATGTCCTGTGGTCTTATGAGACTAAGATAAATGTCTTTTGGTTTAGATGGTGTCAAGCATGTGTGCCTACAGTTAAGCATGGTAATGGGAGTGTCATGGTCTTGGTCTGCTCTGCATGAGTGCTGCCAGCACTGGGGAGCTACAGTTCATTGAGGGAACTATGAATGCCAACATGTAATGTGACATACTGAAGCAGAGCATGATCCTCCCTTCGGAGTCTGGGCTGCAGGGCAGTATTTCAACATGATAACAACCCCAAACACACCTCCAAGACGACCACTGCCTTGCTAAAGAAGCTGAGGGTAAAGGTGATGGACTGGCCAAGCATGTTTCCAGACCTAAACCCTATTGAGCATCTGTGGGGCATCCTCAAATGGAAGGCGAAGGAGCGCAAGGTCTCTAACATCAACCCGCTTTGTCATGTCAGCATGGAGGAGTGGAAGAGGACTCCAGTGGCAACCTGTGAAGCTCTGGTGAACTCCATGCTCAAGAGGGTTAAGGCAGTGCTGGAAAATAATAGTGGCCACACAAAATATTGAAACTATGGGCCCAATTTGGACATTTTGACTTAGGAGTTGTACTCACTTTTGTTACCAGCTGTTTAGACATTAATGGCTGTGTGTTGAGTTATTTTGAGGGGACAACAAATTTACACTGTTATACAAACTGTACACGCAATGCTTTACATTGTAGCAAAGTGTAATTTCTTAAATGTTGACACATTAAAAGATATAACAAAAATATTTACAAAAATGTGAGGGGTGTACTCACTTTTGTGAGATGCTGTAAGTATTCACAGCCTTTGCCATGAAACTCAAAATTGAGCTCAGGTGCATCCTGTTTCCATTGATCTTTTCTGAGATGTTTCTTAACTGTTTGGAGTCCACCTGTGGTACATTCAGTTGATTGGATAGGATTTGGAAAGGCACACACCTGTCTGTCTAAGGTCCCACAGTTAACAGTGCATGTCTGGGCACAAACCAAGCATAAAGGCCAAGGAATTGTCTGTAGACCTTAGAGACAGGATTGTATGGGGGCACATACCTGGGGAAGGGTACATAAAAATTTCTGCAGAATTGAGGGTCCCAATGAGCACAGTGGCCTCCATCATCCATAAATGGAAGAAGTTTGGAACCACCAGGACTATTCCTAGAGGCTTCTTGGCCAAACTGAGTGATCGGTGGAGAAGGGCCTTAGTCAGGTTGGTGACCAAGAACCTGATGGTCACTCTGACAGAGCTTCAGAGTTTCTCTGTGGTGAGAGTAGAACCTTCCAGAAGAGCAACTATCTCTGCAGCACTCCATCAATCAGGTCTATATGGTAGAGTGGCTAGACGAAAGCCATTCCCCAGTAAAAAGGCACATGATAGCCCATTTGGGGTTTGCCAAAAGGCACCCGAAGGACTCCCAGACCATGAGAAACAAAGTTCTCTAGTCTGAAACAACGATTGAACTCTTTGGCCTGAATGGCAAACATCATGTCTGGAGGAAACAAGGCACTGCTTATTACCTGGCCAATACCACCCCTACAGTGAACCATGGTGGTGGCAGCATCATGCTATGAGGATGATTTTCATTGGCAGGTATTGGGAAACTAGTCAGGATCAAGAGAAAGATGAATGCAGCAATGTACAGCGCTCTCGACCTTAGATTGGGATGAAGGTTTTTCTTCCAACAGGACAACGACCCAAAAGATAACTAAGGAGTGGCTACAGGACAACTCTGTGAATGTCCTTAAGTGGCCAGCCAGAGCTGAAGGGGCTGTGCACAGACACTCCCCCTCCAACTTGATGGAGCTTGAGAGGTCCTGCAAAGAAAAATGGGAGAAACTGCCTAAAAAATAGGTGTGCCAAGCTTGTAGTTGTTTTATTTTTATTAAATTTGCAAAGACTTCAAACAAACTTTTTTCACGTTGTCATTATGGGGTATTGTTAGTAGAATTTTGAATTTAATCCATTTTGGAATAAGGCTGTAACATAACAAATTGGAAAAAAAAGTGAAGCGCTGTGAATACTTTCCGGATTCACTGTATGAGCAGCAAGCATTCATATCTGAAGCTCTTCAGTGTTGCCAAGTCATTCCATAATGCTAAAGAATGGGTCAAGGCAGCTCACATAATTTTAAGCTGAGCTGACCAACTAAGGAATATCAAGTCAAGCTTGATTGGGAAGGGAAAAGTAACCCAATATATCCATTTTTGATATATCCAAGTGTGATATCCATTACATGATTCCATGAGAAGATTAAGGAGTATCAAATTATATTCCTTTCAAGATCTCCAGAAGAGGCAGTGCATAAGGCTTTAACCAGTTGCCGACCACCCGCCGCAGTTTTACTGCGGCATGGTGGCTCGGCTGCGCAAATTGACGTCCCTGTAAGTCGGTCACACACGGAGGTAGGGGACGTTCGCCCGCCGTCCCTGCTGTGATCTGATTCGGCTTTGAGCCGATCAGTCATCAGGCCAGGCCAATGATTTATGGCCTGGACCTGGTGATAAGTTCAATGGCAGAACCTCCGGTGCCTGTGTAATGTTAAAACAGGCACAGGAAATTATGCATTATCTCCTCTCTTGGAGCCCTTTTCGGTTTCAGCATGAGAGGAGGAGAGCATCAGCTGTGAGTACACAAGCACTACACTGACACCAGTACACATAGGCACATATTTAACCACCTGATCACTCCCCCCTTTAACCCTTTCACTCCCTGTTACAGAGTCACTATATACAGTATACCAATAATTTACTGATCACTGTATTAGTGTCACTGGTGACGCCAGTTAGTGTGAGCGGCAGTTAGTGGTAGTTAGTGTCTGTCCCAGATAAGGGATTTTTGGCAGGTATCCCAAACCTAATAAAGATTTAACCCCCTGATCACCCCTAGTCAAACATGTAGAGAGCAGCGGCACCCTGACAGATAGCTCTGATGACGGAGTAGTGGTCCTTGCTAAGGTCAGGCATACCCGACCCCGTTCTTCTGTTGCTGAAGTGCAACAATTGCATGGTTCTAGTATGCAGCAGAGTGTTGGTTCTAGTGCCACCCAATCTTCTGGTGAACTGGCAAGCACCAGCAGCCTAGTACATCCTGGTTGTAGACAAACCAGCACTGAAGTAACACTTGATGACATGGCGAGCCCCATAAGTGCAGTTCAAGCTGCTGCGGTGACTAGCACAAGTAGTGTCCTGCAGCCACCAAGAATTTGAAGACAGGCTCATAGAGCCCATAGTGTCCTTTCTGATGTGCTTGCAAATCCTGATTGGGAGCCCACCACTTCTGCAGTGCCCATACTTCCCCCATTCACTGGCCAACCCGGAATTCAGGTGGAAACAGCCGATTTTACTCCCCTTGGTTTTTATGAGCTGTTTGTCACGGAAGATCTGTACAGATCTATTGAGGACCAAAGCAATTTTTTTGCCGGTCAATTTATCACCGCTACTCCAAATTTGAGCCTTGCCAGAGAGTTTGCATGGAAACATATCACTGTTTTGCGAATTTAGAACCTTTCTGAGCCGATCCCTCATCATGGACATTACTAAAAAGAGTGAGTTGCTGTCATATTGTTCCACTGACCCAATTCATCATATGCCCATATTCTCTGCTGCCATGGCCAGGACTAGATAAGAGCAAATCTTGCGGTTCATGCACTTCAATCACAATGAACTCTGTTGTCCTAGGGGTAACCCTGGATATGACCGGCTCCCCAAAATTCAGCCCCTCATAAATCACTTCAATCAAATATTTGCAGCCCTGTATATGCCCCAACAAGCTGTGTTGATGAGTCTCTGATTACATTTTCTGCCTGCCTTGTTTTCAAACAGTTTCTCTCCAGCAAGCCTGCAAGATGTATAAGCTTTGTGACAGGGCAACAGGCTATACATGTGGTTTCTGGATTCATGAAGGAAAAGATAGCAGTGTGGAGCCCCCCAACTGCCCAGATTACATAGGGAGTAGCGGCAAGATTGTTTGGGACTTGATGTCACCCTTATTTGGAAAGGGGTACCATTTATATGTGGACAATTATTACACAAGCATGCCACTTTTTAGTCACCTTTTTGATTCTGGAATTGACACACGTAGCACCGTGCGACCTAATCGCCAGGGCTTCCTCCAATGGCTTGTAGATTCCCAACTTAGACGGGGAGAGAGAGCCTGCTTGAAGTGTAATAAATTACTTGCAGTGAAGTGGAGGGACACACGGAAAGTTTTTTCTCTGTCTTGGATTCACGCATATACGACTGTCCAAATTACAACGGTTACTGATGTTGTTGAGAAGCCCCTCAGTGTCCACAAATACAACCTTAACATGGAAGGGGTGGACATCAATGACCAGATGATGGTGCCGTACTTAATTGCCCGTAAGGCCAGATGCTGGCACAAAAAAGTGTCTGTATACTTATTCCAATTGGATCTGCTGAACACTTATGTGCTATACAAAGTGTCAGAAAGAAGAGGATCCTTCCTAAAATTCCAGGAAGAGATTATCACTGCCCTTCTGTATCCAGAAGGTGCTGTGACCCAAATTCACAATCCAGATGCAGTGAGCCGGCTGCATGAGAGGTATTTTCTGGATTTCCTCCCTGGTACCTCTACCCAAAGAGCACAGCAAAGAAGATGTTGTGTCTGTAGAAAGCACGTATATAGGCTTGACACACACTTTTTTTGTCCCTCCTGTCCTGGCCAACCTGGTTTCTGCATGCATTGGGGACTGTTTCCGTCGCTACCACACTCTAGTGGAGCATTAGTATAGGGTAGGGATAGACCGATATGTTTTTTTCAGGGCCAATACCGATACTGATATTTTGGTCACAACGGATCGGTATTGGCCAATATGAGCCGATAATTTACATTTACTTATTTTACATTATACATTTGAAGTTTTGAAAAATAAAGACAATTTTTGACACAAATCTGGTACTGAACATGTTAATTTTTGTTTAATGCTTAATGGATGGCTTCCTGGCACCCTGTGGTGGGTGGCTGGCTGGCTGGCACCCTGTAGTGGGTGGCTGGCTGGCACCCTGTGGTGGGTGGCTGGCTGGCACCCTGTGGTGGGTGGCTGGCTGGCTGGCACCCTGTGGTGGGTGGCTGGCTGGCTGGCACCCTGTGGTAGGTGGGTGGCTGGCACAGGGGCTGTGAGTGGCTGGCTGGTACAGGGCCTGAGGGCGGCTGGCTGGTACAGTGCCTGTGACTGGCTGGTACAGGGCCTGTGGGTGGCTGTCTGTCTGGCACCCTGTCTGTGGATGGCTGCCTGTCTGGCACCCTGTGGTGGGTGGCTGGCTGTTTTGCACCCTGTGGTGGGTGTCTGGCACACTGTGGTGGGTGGGTGCTGGCGCAGGGGCTGTGGCTGGGTGGCTGGCTGGTACAGGGCCTGTGGGTGGCTGGCTCGTTGGTACAGGGCCTGTGGGTGGCTGGCTCGTTGGTACAGTGCCTGTGGCTGGCTGGCTGGTACAGGGCCTGTTGATGTGTGTGGCTGGCTGGCACCGGGCTGCTGTGGGTGGGTGTATGGCTGTGATACACTCCCACAAGACTAGTCCTGACTCCAGACGAGGCTGTCCAAGGCGAGAGAAGTGGCCTAAGAAGGCAGAATGATGTCACAAAAATATCGGCAATATCGGCCTTAACTTATAAACTTATGTTTTGGTAATTCTCTAACCACTGCTTTTACTTACCTATGCACTCCTATCAAGCACTCTAATTTACTTATTTTTTACCCATCTCCACTACGTTTCTACTCCTCCTTTTCTTTCCCCCTTCCACCCCAGCACCCTACCTTGGCACCCCTTGCACGGTAGGGGGTGTCTTTCTTTCCCCATTATCACTTTTCAGTACACTCTTTTCTCTCATCTCTCTCATTTCTATTTCTACATGGTATGCACCATTTTCACGTACAATCTTTTGGCACCTCCTATCAGGATATTATCTTGGTGGTTATATTTTCGGCACTACCTGGGCTAATATGTTTGTATTATTTATACCTTTTAACCTATATTAATCTCCAGATTGAGTTTCTTATTATCCTAATATCCTAATGATCCTACATATTTATATTTATACTTTCAGATTCTGTTGGCCCCAGTGTGCCTCCATCATTCTTCCCTGGAGTGTTGCCTTTACATTTTTGATTCTCACTTTGTATGTGGTCTCTTCCTCTCCATTGCCCCCTTTTGTGTTGAATGGTGTCCATGCCTCAGCCCCGGGTCAGGCGTTCCTCGGATCAGCTCTGCTCTCCTTTTCCAGTACTGGATCGGTTTTGGAATATGACATTACTTAAGGTAGTGGTTATTCCACACACCTTCTTTAGATTCGATTTTTTTCTAAAATAAATATTTCAATACAATCTATATTCCCAATTTCAGATATTAATTATATTCAAGCTCCTGATGAATGGATGGAGGTCCATGAGACGCGTCGAGCCTACAATAACTATATCGAGCCTACAATAATTTCGATATATTTAGAGACTGTGAGTTTACAGAGACATGATGTCATATTGAATTCGCTATACCCCGCGGAGATCTTTGTTTGGTCCTTGTAGTACTGTAATTACTTATATTCAATATGTATTATACAATTTGCTATGTCATCTCTCTGTTTGTGTTCATATATTATTGTTTTTATATTTGTATCTATTCAATAACATTTTACATGTCTAGTTGATCTCATTTTAGGTCCCATATCTTGGTCTTTTTTTTTGCATATATTCAGGGATGGAGACAACTAGACATTTCATGTGGCAGAACATAGTTTATTTTGTTTTGAAGCCAAAAATAGTTGTCATTTTTTTTAGGTAATTTTCTGTTCTTACTTTGTTACTGTACTTTATAATATACTGCTATACTGTAATGTTTTATTGTAACTGTTTTTCATGGTTAACCATAGTTTGCTTTGCAGATACCGCCATTCGACTGTTTTACTGTACTGTATACTATTATAATGTAATGTTTTATTGTTGCTGTGTTTTTCATTGTTAACCATAGTTTGCTTTGCAGATACCGCCATTCTACCTTTTTACTGCACTGTATACTAATATATTGTAATGTTTTATTGTTGACCATTGTTTGCTTTGCAGATACGCCCATCAGCTTCAGAACTCATTTGTTTATTCTGACAGCAACAGCGTTTGCTCTCCATATACACCATATACGTAATCAATAATTGCAGCGCTGTAGGAGGTGATTTCACCCCCGCAGTTAAAAAAAAGAGCATATATGGCGAAGCATAGGGGATGGAGTGGACACAGAGGGCAGATCTCCCCTATGGTTTAACATTTTTCTCGGCAGAGATTTCTTCATCCACATCAATCGATGTGAATAGAGGGATCTGTTATTTTATTTTTTTTCCTTCAGCCCCTGGGCTGAAGGAAAAAAAGAACATTGCATGTATGCCCATCATTAGATGTGGGTGGATGCTGGGAGTTCTAATGGTGGGCATGCCACACACTTTCTGGCAGAGATTTCTTCACATCAATCAATGTGAATGGAGGAATCTGTTAGGTTCTCATTTGTTGTTCAGCCCATAGGCTGCATGAAAAAAAAAGAACCTTACAATATATACCCAACAAGGACCAGCAACGTACTGGTACGTCACTGGACTTTGAGTGGTCACACCAGGATGATGCCTCTGCAGGTTTAGGCATCATCTTGGTATCATTTTTTTAAATTTCAATCATTTTTATTAGTATAATTATCTTGTGAAAACAGTAAAAACATACGAAGTAAGAATGCAGATTGAGAAACAACAGATGCAAGATACAATAATCGTACAGATAACATTTTGTAGAATTCAGAACATTGCAATTTAAACAAAGAATGAAAAGCCTGGGAAACCAGGCAAAGAGGTGTCATGAAGACAAAACAAGAATTACAATAAAATTTAACATGGCTCAAAAATTGACAACTGGAGCAGGTAACTACTAAAAGACCACCTTCCTGAGTCCCTCTGTTGTTCAAGGTTGCCATATCAGACGTGGTCACGTCTGGCCCCAAGCAACTGGGTAAGGTTGCGACACATTTGGGGTCCAGGGTGCACCTCGTCCAAAAAAAAGTGCCCTTTCAGAGCAAAGAGTCGCTGTGAGAAATCTTAACACAGAGAGGAAGGGTAGGAGAAGCTACGTAGAGAGCTGCGGGTGGTTAGTAGGAGAGAGACAGAAGAAAAGAAAAGGGATAAGAGAGAGAAAGGAGAACATCAGAGAGAGGTGGGGGGGGGGGGGGAGAGTAGAAGAAAGGCCTCCTGAGAGAGAGAGGTCCAGCAGTGGTGTGGGGGTAGACATCATAGCGAAACGTGTTGTATTTGTGCCCATGGTTCCCAGACGCTCTCAAATTTCAGTACCTTGTCATGTAGGATGGCAACTATTTTCTCTTGTGCCATTATCCAGGAGATTTTCCATTTGGCGGCGACAAAGGAGACCATGGGTTGTTTCCAAGCCCTAGCCAGGGTGAGTTTGGCTCCTAGGAGCATAAAAAATATGAGGGATAGAGAGTGTTTGGGAACCCTTTGGGGTTTCTCATGAAGAAACTCTGATTTGGGGGTTTGCGGGACTTGAAGCCCCGTGACTAATCGGATCAGTCTAAACATTTTGTTCCAGAAGCTCCTAATCCTGGGGCATGACCACTAGATGTGTAGAAAGGACCCTTGGAGTTCACAGCCTCTAAAACATAATGGAGAGGTGTTTGGGAACATTAATGAGAAGCGTTTTGGGACCAGGTACCAGCGGGTAAGTATTTTGACATTGTCTTCGATTAAGGTAACATCAATTATTCCCTTGAAAGATCTGCGGAAAATCTGGTGCTAGTCATCTAGCTTAAACTCCATATTTAAGTCTTGTTCCCAACCTGGGGCATATTTCCTTCCTGGGACCTTCCATTGTGGTGTTCCAATGGCCACAAATTTTCTAAAGGCCTCCGAGTCCACCAGTTTATATGGCAGTAGTTGGCGGGCTATCAGTTCCGACAAGCCAGTGGTCAACAGTTGGGCAAGAGGGTTATCCGGCTTCATAATTTTTTTTACGCTCCAACATTTGGGCCACGGAAGCCTGCCTTTTTTCAGAAAAAACTTGAGGACGGCATGATGGAAGGTGGAGT
The DNA here is from genome assembly GCF_965119305.1 of Pelophylax lessonae. Taxonomy (NCBI): domain Eukaryota; kingdom Metazoa; phylum Chordata; class Amphibia; order Anura; family Ranidae; genus Pelophylax; species Pelophylax lessonae. The sequence goes on from NC_138769.1 coordinate 443,233,718, forward strand.
GGAGGACAATTGTGAGGAGAGAGGAGAAGGAGAAGAGGCTGGACGGTGAGAGCCTGGAGTGTGGCTTTGTGGGTTCTGATGGCGTTGCTCCCACTGGGCTCGGTGATGGGAGTCCAGGTGCCTTCTTAAGGCGGTCGTCCCTAGGTGAGTGTTGGGCTTACCGCGACTTGACTGCAAAGGCTGCAGATGGCAACACTATTGTCAGCAGTGGACACGTTAAAAAAGTCGACACTGTGTAGCCATGTGTCGGCATCCTGGGAGCACCAGATGTGACCGTACATGGTTGATGGCTCACTCCTGATACATTACCAGTCTGGTTTGTCCCTCCTGCGCAATGTAAGATTGGCCTGCTTGTCCTCCCTATCTGCTGGTCCATCTCTCCCTCTGAACTCCCCTCCTCTTCCTCTCTTGTGGGCACCCACGTGACGTCCATAGACACGTCATCATCAACGTCACCTTCCCCACCACTATAATTTGAGATCTCAGAGTAGGCAGCAACAGCAGGGACCAACCTCCATGGGCTGATCTGGGTACTGTCGTCAGACTGCTGAGTGGCGGCTGTTGCTACCTCCTCTTCCTGATCCGATGCCAAGAATGGCTGCGCATCGTAAATGTCTTCTGATGGATCAGAAAATAATTCCTGTGACTCAAGCGGAGGGTATATGGTGGTGGTGTCTTTGCAGGTGCACACAGCAGAGAGTGCAGAGGGTGCAGATAGAGAGGATGAGAAGGGTGCAGAAGAGGAAGGCTGAGTGAGCCACTCAACCAAGTCTGGTGCGTCTTTTGACGTAATCGAACGCACCTTCTGCAACTTCCCACTTTGGCTCTGGCCTGGGGCTCCTGCCCTACCCCTACCACCCCTGCGGAAGTGCCTGCCTCTTCCTCTGCCTGTCATTTTTTAGATGACCCTGTGACAAAAGTCTCTAGAGAAGCTCAGTATATGTGGAAGAAGGTATATAACACCCCGCTTCAATCTGTCGTTTTGGAGGGCCACTGGTCTATTACACCAGTTATGAAAAATATTTTCTAGTAACTTTTATCGCTGTGTGTGGCAGAGTTAACGCAGCGAAAGAGGCAACATTTCTGCAGTACCCAAAAACACTATCATGAAAGTATAACACCCCGCTTCAATCTGTCGTTTTGGGGGGCCACTGGTTTATCACACCAGTTATGAAAAATATTTTCTAGTAACTTTTGTCGCTGTGTGTGGCAGAGTTAATGCAGCGAAAGACTCAACATTTCTGTAGTACCCAAAAACACTATCATGAAAGTATAACACCCCGTTTCAATATATTAGAAAGTATATTATAAGTGTATTACAACCCTATATACTGCACACCCAACAATAGTACACCTATACCAAATACCAGTCCTTGAAAGGACTTTTGTGGACCTATAACAGAGCGATCTGTGTTACTAACAATCTGTCCCTGCTCCCTACAGCAAACCTCTCCCTACACTGTCAAAAAGCAGAATGTAAAATGGCCGCCAGGTCAGGTCAGGTATTGCCACGAACGTCAGATCGAAGGCAGTAATTCTTGCAGTAGACCTCCTCTGTAAATCTAAAGTGGTAACCTGTAAAGGCTTTTAAAAATGTATGTAGTTTGTTGCCCCTGCACAGGTGTGCACAATTTTAAAGCATGTCATGTTTGGTATCTATGTACTTGGCATAGGATCATCTTTTATATTTTACCAAACAATTAGGTAATATATAGTGTATTTGTGCATTACATTTAAAAAAAAAATTTCCCAAAAAATTGCTTTTGGAAAATCTCTGCGCAAATAGCGTGTTACAAAAAAGATTGCAACACCCAACATTTTATTCTGTAAGGCCTCTGCTTTAAAAAAATATATAATGTTTGGGGGTTCAAAGTAATTTTCTAGTAAAAGAAAAAACATTTTTTTTTCATGTAAACAAAAATTGTCAGAAAAGGCTTGGTCTTCAGGTGGTTAGAAGAGTGGGTGATGTGTGTCATAAGCTTCTAATATTGGGCATAAAATGCCAGGACAGTTCAAACAACCCCCAAATAACCCCTTTTTAGAAATTAGACACCTCAAGCTATTTGCAGAGAGGCATGTTGAGTCCATGGAATATTTTATATTTTGCCACAAGTGTCGGGAAAATGTTGTTTTTTTTTTTTTACACAAAAAGTTGTCACTAAATGATACATGTCATAGGTATATATGGAATTACACCCCAAAAAACATTCCGCTGCTTCTCCCAAATACAGGGATACCACATGTGTGTGAGACTTTTGGGAGCCTAGACGTGTACAGGACCCTGAAATCCAATCACCGCCATCAGGCTTTCCAAGGGAGTAAATTGCACATTTTACTTCCCCACTACCTATCAAAGTTTTAGAGGCCCTGAAATATCAAGATAGCCCCCCCCCCATGACCCCATTTTGGAAAGTAGACACTCCAAGCTATTTGTTGAGAGGCATGTTGAGTTCATGGAATATTTTATATTTTGCCACAAGTTTTGGGAAAATTCGAAAAATGATTTTTTTTTACATAAAGTTGTCACTTACAGTATCTCACAAAAGTGAGTACACCCCTCATATTTTGTAATTTTTTTTATTATATCTTTTCATGTGACAAAACTGAAGAAATGACACTTTGCTACAATGTAAAGTAGTGAGTGTACTGTTTCTATAACAGTGTAAATTTGCTGTCCCCTTAAAAAATAACTCAACACACAGTCATTAATGTCTAAACCGCTAGCAACAAAAGTGAGTACACCCCTAAGTGAAAATGTCTAAATTGGGGTCAATTAGCCATTTTCCCTCCCCGGCTCTTCCATACTGAATGCCCTTCTCTCACTATGTATATCTTTTTGTGTTTCTTTGTCACAAGGGAATTATTTTTCAAAAAAGTCTCTTTTATGCCACAGGAATTATCTCTTCTACTCCAGACAGAATAAGTCTTTTGGGAAACAGCTAGTATTATTTTATACAATTATCATTATAATATATAAAATAAGCAATAAATTGCCTCAGTAATATTAACAATATGTTTTCATTCAAATACTCTGTCAAAGTGGCAATTGAAGAAGTTAATGCAACAGAGTGGGGTTGTGAACAGCAATCCTTTTTATCTACAGTAGATGGGTTGTTTAGGATAAATCACTGGCTAGGTGTCTTTGGATCTAAATGTAGTCCTGATCATATACAGTAGCCTGAAGCAACCTTCTTTAATGTCAAAGTATGTGCTGATGAAAGAAGACATCTCATGGAAGAAAATGTACAGGTGATTTAAAAGAAAGAAAGAGAAAAAAAAGTTTTATATATATATATATATATATATATATATATATATATATATATATATATATATATATACATATATATATATATATATATATATATATATATATATATATATATATATATATATATATAAAATCAAGGGGGATATCCTGCGCTTAAATGATAAATAAAAAAGTATATGATAAATTAACATAAAACAAGGTAGCAGCTAGAACACTGGATTCATAGTAATCCCATTCATATTGTGTGTCAAGTAGTGCAGCGCTATGAACAGCAAAATTAATTGTGCTTAAAAAGTTGATAAATTAATATACAATTGACAACAAGGCAATAAAATGAAATAAATCAATTGCACTAAATCAAAAGTCCATTCGGCATATATAGATGGTGGAGAGTCCACTAGAGGGTGAAGATCCCAAGATGTGAAAGAGCAATGGAAATAAAACAGTCACCCGTGCGGATAGGCAAGATGGCAGCTTACCGCAATGAGTGGGCCTCCAAATTAATGGATGGGCCACTAAGAGCATAAAGTAATAACTCCTATGGACTGGGTTCTCTCCTCTGCGTGAACGGACCAAGTATCACTAGACTGCATCAAACCCTCACTCGCTCATAGATCCAGACACGACTCCGATATGTATGGCAATATGTAGAGGATAAAAGCATTCATAGCGTAATCCCGTTTGGCGGTATAAAAACAACTTTATTCAAAGTTCTACTTACATGGCAGTAGATCAATACAAGCGAATAACACATAAAAAGCGGCGTCCCGCTATAATCAGTACAAAGCCGGCGTCTTGGGGGCGTGGCAAGCGTGATGTCCGGAACCTCCCGACCGGTTTCGTCAGAGTGACGTCGTCAGGGGCGTGGTTACCGGACATCGCGGTCACGCCTTACAAATACCCCATACAAGAATCACATCCGGAACTTCGTCCAATCACGGACGAGAAGGGCGGAAGTGACGAATCTGACCTTTGGCCATTAAGGGCGGAAGTGCACTATAAAAACAATAGCGTCGAGGAGAACATAGGATTCAAAACGGAATAACTAATTAGCCATCCTCGATCAAGCCAATCAAATAAGGGCAGCAATAATTACTTCGGCAAATAATATAAAAAAATAAACAATAAACATGGTGTCATATGAAAGAAAACCAGGATTAAATGCATATATTGATCACCGATGTCAATAAGCGCCATCTAGTGGCCAAATAGTGTATAGTCAAAAAAAACAAATTAATTTGACTTGATGAAAAAAGAGAAAAAATATTAATAAGGCCAAAAGGCAGATTGCAGCACTTTTCCCTTATAATACATAACTCTACATATCAACCTGACAATGGTCTCTAGCTGGTCAGCAAAAGCAAGAGATATAAAAACTTAAAAAAAGATTTTACCACATAGTAACAAAATAAAAATGAAGGATTCATATTCATACACGAATGTTGAGTGGGATAGAGCATGATTATGCTTTTCCCATCTCAGCAGCATTTAACTGTTATTAATAAAACTGTTAATGTCCCACTCAACATTCAAGCCATGAGGGACATAGGTTTTCAAAATATAAATCCACCGCGTCTCAGCGCGGGATAACTCCCTTTTTGCATTTGCCCCTCGCCAATTTGGAGTGAATTTGTCAAAAGCCACAAAAAGCGTATTACGGGGGTCTTTATGTCGGCAGTGGTCAAAATGTTTCGACACACTATGGCCAGGGAACGCTTTACGTATATTTGCCACATGTTCCCCCATACGGATTTGCATGTTTCTCAGGGTTGGTCCAATATATTGTTTCCCGCATTTACATTGAAGTAGATACACTACATTCTGTGTTGAACAAGTTATGAAGGATTTAATTGGATACTCTCTCCCGGTGACATGGGACCTGATTTTCTCAATTTTTCTACCTTTAAACACATTAATATTAATAATTAAACACATATATATATATATATACACACACACACACACACTCACACACAGTATCTCACAAAAGTGAGTACACTCACATTTTTGTAAATATTTTATTATATCTTTTCATGTGAAAACACTGAATAATTGACAATTTGCTACAATGTAAAGTAGTGAGTGTACAACTGTACAACTTGTATAACAGTGTAAATTTTCTGTCCCCTCAAAATAACTCAACGCACAGCCATTAATGTCTAAACCACTGGCAACAAAAGTGAGTACACCCCTAAGTCAAAATGTCCAAATTGGGCCCAAAGTGTCAATATTGTGTATGGCCACCATTATTTTCCAGCACTGCCTTAACCCTCTTGAGCATGGAGTTCACCAGAGCTTCACAGGTTGTCACAGGAGTCCTCTTCCACTCCTCCATGATGACATCACAGAGCTGGTGGATGTTAGAGACCTTGCGTTCCTCCACCTTCTCTTTGAAGATGCCCCTCAGATGCTCAATAGGGTTTAGGTCTGGAGACATGCTTGGCCAGTCCATAACCTTCAACCTTCAACCTTAGCTTCTTTAGCAAGGCAGTGGTTGTCTTGGAGGTGTGTTTGGGGTCGTTATGTTGGAATACTGCCCTGCGGCCCAGTCTCTGAAGGAAGGGGATCATGCTCTGTTTCAGTAAGAAAGAAAAAAAAAGTTATATATATATATATATATATATATACACACACACATACATATATATATATATATATATATATATATATATATATCTCACAAAAGTAAGTACACCCCTCACATTTTTGTAAATTTTTTTTATATCTTTTCATGTGACAGCACTAAAGAAATGTCACTTTGCTACAATGTAAAGTAGTGAGTGTACAGCTTGTATAATAGTGTAAATTTTCTGACCCCTCAAAATAACTCAACACACAGCCATTAATGTATAAACCACTGGAAACAAAAGTCAGTACACCCCTAAGTGAAAATGTCCAAATTTGGGCCCAATTAGCCATTTTCCCTCCCCGGTGTCATGTGACTTATTAGTGTTACAAGGTCTCAGGTGTGGATGTGGAGCAGATGTGTTAAATTTGGTGTTATCGCTCTCAATCTCTAATACTGGTCACTGGAAGTTCAACATGGTACCTCATGACAAAGAACCCTCTGAGGATCTGAAAAAAAATTGTTGCTCTACATATAGATATAAAGTATATGAATAAGTGTCAGCGCTGCTACAAATAGTGCTAAAAGTGTAAATTATCAATGTGTCATAATACATAAATACATAAAAATGATGTGCATAAATATACTCCTTACAAAAAAATATAAATATACATAAAACACCAATGATTAAATGTTGTAACTCATAAAGTGGCAAAGTGGTATCTCAATATTTTATCAATACTAATAACAAATATAAATTAATAGTCCCTTTAAAATTTTTTTTTTTTTTTTAAAAAGTGCTCAGTGCTCCTTATACATATAATTCTAGTGATTCCACACCAATCTTATAAAGGTGCTCTGTGCCTAGGTATCATAAATTGCAGACAGTTCCACATCAAGTGCTGTGTGCCAGGTGCCTCCACTGCGTGCTCCCCTCTCAGTTCCCCACTCACCGGACGAACAAGGGGAATCAGCCTGTATATCCCACTTCCTCCACAGGTGTGGTAAATGGATGCCAGATGGTATATAGTGTCTACATACACTCTGCTGGTATGAGTGGCGTGGCACTAGCGTTGCTCTCAGATTCTTGGATCAACCTTATTTGGCTCCCCCACGGGTATAAAAAAGGAAATCTCCATAGTGAAGTATCTTCTAAAATTGTTTATTAAATAAAAGCAGTAACACACTTACAAACAACGGAAAATCAAATCGCCTTTCTCCCTTCCTGGTGGTGGATGCCGTTTCCGCCGTCTGCGCTCCAACCACCGGAACAAATTTATATTTGTTATTAGTATTGATAAAATATTGAGATACCACTTTGCACTTTATGAGTTACAACAATTAATCATTGGTGTTTTATGTATATTTATATTTTTTTGTAAGGAGTATACGTATGCACATAATTTTTATGTATTTATGTATTATGACACATTGATAAGTTACTTTTTTAGCACTATTTGTAGCAGCGCTGACACATATTCATATACTTTATACCAAAAAGGCACCTCCTTTTTTGTTCAGCAGCAGCTTATCCTTATTCATATTTATATAGTGTGCTACTTTCATCCTAAGCGCAGGCACCCATATCTTTTATAACTTCTACATATAGATAGCCTAGGCTATAAGCAGATTGCCAAGACCCTGAAACTGAGCTGCAGCACAGTGGCCAAGATCATACAGCGGTTTAACAAGACAGGTTCCACTCAGAACTAGCCTCTCCATGGTCGACCAAAGAAGTTGAGTGCCCGTGCTCAGCGTCATATCCAGAGGTTGTCTTTGGGAAATAGACGTATGAGTGCTGCCAGCATTGCTGCAGAGGTTGAAGGGGTAGGGGGGTTAGCCTGTCAGTGGTCAGACCATACGCCGCACAGTGCATCAAAATGGTTTGCATGGCTGTCATCCCAGATGGAGGCCTCTTCTAAAGGTGATGTACAAGAAAGCCCAAAAACAGTTTGCTGAAGACAAGCAGACTAAGGACATGGATTACTGGAACTATGTCCTGTAGTCTGATGAGACCAAGATAAACCTGTTTGGTTCAGATGGTGTCAAGCGCGTGTGGCGGCAACCAGGTGAGGAGTACAAAGACGAGTGTGTCTTTCCTACAGTCAAGCATGGTGGTGGGAGTGTCATGGTCTGGGGCTGCATGAGTGCTGCTGGCACTGGGGAGCTGCAGTTCATTGAGGGAACCATAAATGCTAACATGAACTTAGACATACTAAATCAGAGCATGGTCGACTCCCTTTTGAAACTGGGCCGCAGGGCAGTATTCCAACATAACGACCCCAAACACACCTTCAAGATGACCACTGCCTTGCTAAAGAAGCTGAGGGTAAAGGTGATGGACCGCCCTGAGCCCACCCAATTGTGTGACAATAGCGAATGAATATTCGCTATTGCCACACTGATTCTCCTCCCGGCCAATCAGGAAGTGGGTCCTGTTTCCCGATTGGCCAAAAGGAGAAGGCATGCTATTGGCTAAGAAGGGGGAGGAGACAGTCGCAGAGAAGGGACATGAAGGAGCCTGAGGGGGAAGCCGCCTGTCATTCTGGAGGAACAAGGTAAGTAAACTGGCGGGCAGGCAGGCGGGTGGGGGTGGAGAGATGTAGTGGTGCAGGCTGGAGTGATATGGGGGGCAGGTCCCTCTGATGCCCCCCCCCTTTCCGACTGATGGAGCACAAGTCTCCACTGCTGTGGATCGGGATGACTGCACTCCTGCATATAAGCAAGAGTGACATCATCCCATGCCAGCCAACAAGAACGCAGCAGCTTGGCATCGGAAGAAGCTAGGTAGAAGATGCCAGCACTGGCAAGAGATGTTGGACTGTTAAGGAAAGCAATGTATTGCAGAGTTTAGTCCAGCTTTAAATAAAATTCTGATACATGTACTTTTTCTCTTTTCAATACATGCTCATAGTCTTAAAATTTTCATTCTTATTATTATTTTGGGCATTGGACTTCTTTTATCACCATGTGAAGACATCACAGTTTCTACGGATGTTCCCATTACAGCTGCTCAATACTGCTTTGGGAAAACCTTTTATCTTTCACTTGATCTTCATCTATTGTACTAATGGATTTGTACTTGACATTCTGATATTAGAACAGAATGTAGGAGGGCGTGTTCTGCATATATGAACTTTACTGACTGTTTAGGTTTCTTTTTTTTATTTTAGTGTATCTGTGTATGCTGCTGCATTCCTTACACACATTACTTAGGCCTCATGCACACTGGATGCTTTGGCCATCTCTCCTAGATGTCTTTCATCTGGCAGCAGCTCGTTGGAAGAAAAAATGTTTAAAGCTTGTAATCGTGTGTAACGTGTTTAGGTGCATTTAGAAGTGTCAAGCGCTTGGGCATTAATTAATTTATTTAGACAGAATAATTTATGTTAACCAAAGAAATTAATTACTGCTCTGGCACTAAATGCACCTGGCATTAACGCACATTCAGACGCATTTACACGCGTCCACACAAGTTTACACATTTTTTCTGCCACAACTCCTCTGCTCCTTGACATGCTTCTCTCCAAACACCCCAGCACATAGGGGTTGATTTACTAAAGGTAAAAAAGACTGTGCACTTTGCAAAATGCAGTTTCATTCTGCATGTGCAGTTGCTCCAGAGTTTAGTAAATGAGGTAAAGCTTGTTATGAAAGTCAGCAGAACTTTTTGCTCATTTAATAAGCGCTGGAGAAACTGCTCTTGCAAAGTACAACTGCACTTTGAAAAGTGTACTCAGACTGGTCTGGAGTGGTATGTCAGGACTATTGGGGGGTTAAACAGGAGTCATATAAGGCCCATACATATTATTTTATACATATTGTTCTACTGGGCAGCCTAGCAGCCATTTTGTCATGGGGTGAATGAAAGTTCATTGTCTGAGTTTCTTTACAGACAATTTTTAAGTCTCAGCAAAGATTTTTTTTTTCAAGCCATAAATAAAGAGGCCCCTTGACATCACACCAAGATAAGATCATGGTGGTGCCAGACCAGGTTCTAATGAGGGTGATGTAATTTTAGTCTGTCTATAGTTTCACAATGAACTATCAGTATATATTTTTAAGGGCTCATTTAAAATATGCTTGAGGAAACATTATTATTATGTATAGTGATTGTTTTAGCAACAATATTTTTTTTATATATCATTGATATAGTAGGTGTGAACTTTAAATATATATAATGTTTGGTAGATATGTATACCATTTTTTTTCTTATGTGTGAAGAACTAAATTATTTCTTGAACTAAATTACCTCATTACCATGTGAAGAAGGTTTGTGTATCCTTATGGTCTCAGACTTATCCAAGCAAACATATATCTTAAAGAGGAAGTAAACCCGCTGAAATAAAATGTGAAAAAAAAACCTGTAAAGACAAAGGCATAATGAGCTAGTAGCATCGCATACTAGCTCATTATGAAGTACTTACCTAAAAACGAAGCCCCCACAGTGCCGACAGGAAGGCCGACATGTTCGGCCGTCCTGCTTCCTGGATCGTGTCCTCTGGCCATCTGATTGGCCAGAGGCATGATTACATCACTCCCGCGCATGCACGCGGGAGCCATCGTCCACGGCACTGGGCTCCGAAGGAACGGCACGGGTAGCCGTTCCTTCAGAGCGCATGCGCCGATCACATCCTCGGCTGCATGCACTGTACATATCTCCTAAACTGTGCAAGTTTAGGAGATATTTATAGCACCTATAGGTAAGCCTTAATATAGGCTTACCTATAGGTAAATGTCAACAAAGTGGGTTTACAACCACTTTAAAGGGAGCTTTTATTCTTGACAGAAACTGACGTGGTAGACGACAATCCATGAGATTTAGTTTCTTTCCTAAACTTAGGTCAAAAGCTTATCTTTGAGAAAATAATTAAATTAAATTCAATGTCCCAAACTTGTATGTAATACAACAGTGCCCCCTGGTGTTCTTCAAAGTCATATCAGAGTTATAGAAATTTAGCGAATAAGTCCATTTTTTAGGTATTTTTTTTCATATGGAGGACAAGTTCCCCGCCTATTTTTCCAGGGGGCAAAAGTTTCATGTCAGTTAAGAGAAAAGGATTGAACAGCCCAAGAAGGGAGTAAGATGCTTTGAAGGAGGTTCTGGGACACTGAAGGGTAACATTTAAAGCTAAGGCTACACAAGCGTGACATCCCAGGCAACAGAAATAGAAGTTTGTTTGGTAAAGTATATATTTCTATTTTTCCTACAGGCAATTAATTTACCTTATACACCTGACTGAACCATTCTTACACTTTAAATTGTAGCATCAAGATTTTAATTTAGACCATTCTAACTGCAGTATGATTAGTTTAATGTTTCTTATCTTGGAATTGTGGCTAATTTTAGCCATAGTAAATGGGTCAGTTATGATGTATTCTTAAGAATAGATTAACTTAATAGAAGTTTATTTTACCAAAGACTATCTGGACTTTTAACAAGCCTCAATGCATGGTGTAACAAGTTATGTCCATGCATTTCTTTAAACATTGTGTTGTGAACATCTGTTGGCTGAGAGAAGTCACGTGTCAAATCTGTTAGATTTTGTTGACATCTTTTTGTGTACTCTTAGTAGGCAATTCATGAGTTGGAAATTCAATCTGAAAAGTTTGTTAATGAAAGGAATAAGTTGTCAGATCAAATATCAGTTCATCTGGATAAAAATAACCAGACCAAAGAAATGATTGCTTCTCTTAAAAGGGAACTGAATCAAAAACATCATGAATTGGTAACATGTGACAGAGAGAGGTGTACTTTAAAAACGGAATGTGAGAGATTGCAATTTACTAACAAAACACTTCAGCAGGAGTTAAATGGTTTGTCCTATCTAAAGTCTTTGCAGGGAAAACATGCCAGCAGTGTAAAGGTTAAATCTTCTATTTGGGAAGGGGAAACTGTCACTGAATGTGTGAGCCGAACGCCTGTTGGACCAAATATTTTTAAACGGCCCATAAAAAAAACAGATGTCAGATACTGAAAGTAACTCCAGTGTCCTATCAGAGGAAGAAGAATTTAAATCTAAAGAAGGTTCTCTTCCTAAAGCAAGTCCAATCTCACCTTATAAACAATCTCATAGGAGTGAAAGAACTGCTCAACCTGTATTTGACAGCACAAAGGTGATAACATTTTTAAAAGAGACTGTGGGTCTATTTACTAAGAAAGGATCACCTTCTAAAATTAATCATATAGGAGTCTACGAGGAGGCCATGATGACTCTAAATTTAGACTTTGACAAGCAGAAAATCAAATTAATTTCATGGATGTTTGAGTCAAAATACAGGTTTTTCTTTAATTCCCTACAAGATATGGGCAAAGATACCTGGTCTGAAATTGTTTCAGAAATAAAAACAGAATGTGGTCCCTATCATACAGTCACTGCTGCAAGGAAAGTCATGTTTACTTTAAAATGTTGGCCAAATCAAAGCCCTAGGGAGTTTTTGTCCATTCTCAAAAATGCCTATAGCTTGGCTGAGGAAGATCCCCAGTTTGAGAGCCATGAATTCATCCAACTGTTTTATGATGCTTTGCCAAATAAATAAATAATTATTCTTGCCCGGGATTACAAACCCAGAAACAGCCTGGATTGGCTACTGACAGAAAGTACAACCTTTTTGCTGTTTTACAACATAGCGAGGAGACTCAGGATAAGAGGTTTAACCGCTTGCCGACTGCTCACAGTATATTTACTGCGGCAGTCGGCCCCTCACAGGCAGAGTGACGTAGGTCTACGCCGCTCGCCTGTGAGGCTCTGGGGAGCGAGCGCGCGCCCGCGGAGGCGCGCTCCCGCTCCCGCGCGGTCACGGACCCCCCCGCGCGTGTGACCAGCGGACCCGATGTCCGCCGGTCACTCGGCGATCGGCGGGGGAGAGGAAGAATGTCAGGCAGCTTGTGTAAACAAGCCACCTGTCATTCTCCTCGCTGTAAAGACACTGATCACTCGGATCTAGTATGTAGATCCGTTGATCAGTGTCCTTACAGCTCAAGCCACAGCCAATCACAGTAGAAAGCACGCCCCTAGGGACACACACAGCCCCTCCCTCCCAAATAAAGTTAACCCCTTCACTACCAGTGTATTTTTACAGTAACAGTGCATATATATAGCACTGATTACTGTAGAAATGTCACTGGTAACCCCAAAAGTGTCAAAAATGTCAGTCAAGGGTCCGATCTGTCCGCCCCAATGTCGCAGTACCGCAAAAAAATCGCAGATCGCCGCCATTACACGTTAAAAAAAAACACCAAAAATGACAGAAATCTTTCCCTTTGTTAGTAAACGCGATAACTTTTGCGCAAACCAATCAAAATACGCTTTTTGTGATTTTTTTTACCAAACATAGGTAGCATAAAACAAATTGGCCGAAAATTTTAAAAAATTTTGATTTTTACATTTTTTTTTGGGGGAATTTCATATAAAAAAATTTGAAAAATATTGTTATTTTTGCAAAATGTACGCTCTTTTTTTGTTTATAGCACAAAAAGTAAAAATCGCACGGGTGATCAAATACCACCAAAAGAAAGCTCTGTTTGTGGGAAAAAAAGGACGCCAAATTTGTTTAGATACAGCGTCGCACGACCGCGCAATTGTCTGTTAAAGTCACGCAGTGCCGAATCGCAAAATACCCCCTGGTCGTTTAGCAGGAAAATCCTCCGGGGCTTAAGTGGTTAAAAAGCCAAATAATGAAATAGCTGAAGTTCATAATAAAAGAGATGAGGGACACTTTGAAGCCCCAAAAAGGAGTTATGCTGATGTGGTTAAGAACCCCAGTACTCCCAAATTGAATAAGGCTAAACCCAAACCAGATGATAAAAAGGGTCCGGTAGTTGATGGTGAACCAGATAAAAAGCATCAGTGGGTAAAAAGGCGCAACCCTCCATTTAAGAGATACCTAAGAGGTAAATATAGGAATTATCAATATGGCCCTCAAGAGGTTTTAAAATAATTGTTCTGAATCAGAAGGTTCTGACAAGTCTCAGACTTCTAATTCCAAAAATCCAACTACAAGGGGTCACTGGAAAAATAGAAGTAACTTACATGAGCGAATGGATCAGATGCAGAGTCAGTTTGGGGTTTTGTCAGAACAGATGGAAAAAATATCCCAGCTCCTCATTGCAAAACCCACAAATCATTTTTTAGGGGAGGACACTCCTGTGGGAAGCTCTCCCCAATAATAAATGTGGAAGAGCAGGCCAAGGTTTCAAAACATGTAAATGCCTGTACTATACCAATACCTAAAAATGAGATAATTAACCCTAGTGTCTGTATGCCTGAAAAGAATTTAACCCTCCCAATGCCAGATGGCAAGAAGGAGGGGCAACCCGTTTATGATTTTATCTTGCAGCCCGCCGAGACTTCAGCTGTGAAACTGACAGGCACACATTCCTGTGTAAAAAAGGAAGGGGGGTCGCTGGGTGAAATGCAACATGAGAGCCGTTTTACAGGACATCCAAAATATCTATGCTCCTTACAAGAGATAGATCACAGGTATTTCATGGAGGTTAAATTGCATAATGATTTACCACAAATAATGACTTTATTTGACACAGGTAATCATGTCTTCAATATCTTCTGAGAAATACAAGCTGAAAAGTTTTAAAGCTAACCTTATAAATGTTTCAGGTACTGCTGTAAAGGTCAGAGGAGAAGCTTGGTTGAACCTCAACTTGGGAAATAAAATAATTTGCCATCCCACATTGATAGTTGATTTGCCCTATGATCGTTTGATTATCTATCGGCATTGATCTCCTTAAGAGATTGAATCCCATTGTGGATTTTATCAATAAGGTTATTTGGTCCCAAGCAAAAATGCCCATTAATTATGAGCACTCCCATTCCTATCACAGTAAACGTAACTGCCATGTGATTGAGGAAAGACCGGACTCTATTGAGATCCATTTTAGGAATTCCCAAGTTCCAGATATCTCATTCCTACAAGCAACACCCACCTCTACAGTAGGTGGACAGGAGGATAACACCATATGTGTGTCCACTGAAAGAGTTAAAAATGTTTGCTTGGAAAGTGATGTTTTGAACATTCACCTTCATCCAGAAAATCCTGACCCTACTGGGTTGAGTAATCATACCCAATTCTTGGCAGGAATTGAAAAGGTAAATGATGACATGTTCTTTCCCCTACAGGTTAATGACCTGGGAAGAACTAAAAGGGCAAAACTGGATCTGCGCCAGGAGCACAGTTACATTAGTAGGGATCTGCTAAAACAAGTGGCCAATCCTAAAGTAATTAGGTATCCAAACCCTCAAGATAACTGGGGATTTCAGTAAGTCACATCCCCATGGTAAATATTCATCAATCCAAAACCCAAATAATTGGTAATAATGGTACTCCCAATCTGGTCTGGCCTTAGATTCAGATTATTATACTTTGGGGTTTTAAAATGTAGTCATTGGCCTAATTCCTGAACAATATCTCATCGAGGAGCAAATGGTCGAACAAACATTTTATTGTTCACCATTAACTCAATTTATCCTTTTGATCCTGAAAAAGGTACCTGCCAGGTGGAGGAATCTGCCCTTACCTTTGATCATCCACTTAATGAGCAGGAAGCAAAGGAATATAGTGTGTCTATCCGAGTGACTAGTAAGCCAAATCATGACCTCACTGACAAGCTTGAAGAAGCCTATGAAATAGATCAACCTGAAGCTTTTCCAGGATTTTTGGAAATGGTCCAGCAGGAAATCTCCTTAGCTGATGGATGCTCTAATGACTCTAACGACAAAAATTAAAAGAAGTTCTCCTGGAGTGTCAGGATATCTTTGCTAAAGATTCCTATGATTGTGGTGTAACAGACATACACATTGCTAAGATTCAGACTGATCCAGAGGCACCTCCCGTTTATGTCAAGCAATATCGTCTTCCACTAGCTTGTTATGATTCGCTGGCAGAAATAATAAGAAATCTCAAGGAGAGAGGCATTATAAGATTGCTGCACAGTTCTTATAATAATCCTATCCTTGGTATCCTTAAACCGAATGGTCAATGGCATTTATGTGCTAATCTCAGACAGCTCAATAAACATGTATATATTTCCGGCTGGCTAATGCCATATATCGACCAATGCTTGGCACAAATGCAAGGCACCAAAATTGTTACCACACTGGATTGCGCCCAAGGCTATTGGACCATCAAGGTTAAGTCCTGAAGACCAATATAAACTAGCATTTACATTTGGCAAGGAGCAGTTTACCTGGAAACGTATGCCATTTGGTTATATAAACGCAGGTCATGAATTTACTGTGTTCTTACATAAGGCTATGCCTGATGCCACCAAAAGGGGAAATATGACATATGTGGATGATATTTTGTTGAAAAGCACCTCATTTGAACAGCATACCCAAGAGATTAGGCATGTGCTTAACCAGTTGAGAGAGGCAGGTGTTAAAATTTCATTACAGAAAGCCCAGTGGTGCCGTACCAAGGTCAACTTCCTGGGACATGAGGTCACTTCCGAAGGCCTAAATCCTCAAAAGAAGAAAGTGGAGGCTGTGATTAAGTCTAAAACACCTACCAATGTCAGTGAACTGAGATCATTTTTGGGTATGATGAATTATTCACGTAAGTTTATTGATAACTATGCAAAAATCAGCAAACCATTGTTGACATTGTTAAAGAAGGATGTACCATGGACATGGGGGGAAGACCAGAAACAATCCATGGTTGAACTTAAAAAAGACTCACCTGGCAGTATCAGTGCTGTATTGTGTCAAAAACAAGACAAATTGAACAAGGTCATCGCATATGCCAGCAAGGCCCTGTCACCTGTAGAGGTAAAATTTAGCCACAGTCTGGGCCCTTCAAAACTTTAGAAGTTGAAAACTTTGAAACATTGAAACCGCACAATAACCACTACAATATTTACAAAGTGACAAAATCAGAGATGGTAATTTTTCAAACAGCAGAATAACTGCGTGGATGTTATCTTTACAAGGTTGGCCATTAGAAGTCCGGTATAAACAAAATAAAAAGAGTCCAGTAGCTCAAGGACTTGCCGAACTTCATGATTGTGTTGCTCATTCTCATAAAGAGGAGCTGATAGAGGATTTCTTGGAGGAACAAATCTCTTCCCCGTACAAAGCATATGATGAGGATTACTGTCCTTTACTTCCATGTGTATATATTATTGGTTGTGCTTATCACACCACCACAGGGGATGAGAGAAAACTAATAGCAGGTATTGGAATTGCTTGGACAAGTGCATTTCCAAATGTTTCGGTAGGATACAGCATTGGTGCTAAGAGCAGCCAAGTGGCCGAATTAGCAGCTGTATACAAAACTGTTCAAATTGCTATAGAGCATAATATCACTAAATTTGTCATAGTCACTGACTCTAATTATGTACGTAACAGTTTTGTTGAATATCTGCCTAAAAGAAATAACATGTTACGGTCCAATAACAAATCTGTAAAACATGCCAAGTTGTTCTGTGCCATTGATGAATTAGTCAACAGTAATGGTCTAACCATTTATTGGAAGAAAACTAAAGGTCATTCTAAAACCCAGAACATGGACAAAGAAGGTAATGATCTAGCCGATCAACTTGCCAAACAAGGTGCAATCAATGGAACAAATGTGGACATAGATCATCTACTAGGACTGATACACATTGAAGCTGTCACTAGACAACGAGCTAAAGCTCAAAATACAAATAATGTGGCACAATGGAGTCAAGAATCCACAAGTGAGGATCTAATTAAAAGCCAAAAGGAAGGTCCTATGCTTGGAATCTTTTATAAGCACATTGAGGATCCTAGTAACCACCCTATATCGGAGGAAGATTATGCCCAAAAGGAAGACCTCCGATTACTTGTGAGAACCAAATCTCAGTTTAATATTCAGGATGGTTTACTAATGAGGATATCTAAGAATGGTCTTTAACAGTGGGTAGTTCCTACTATATTTAGAGGCCTAATTTTACAACATGCTCATGGCGCACCTACAGCAGGTCACCGTGGTGAGAAGATTACCTATGAATTACTATGTGATTATGCTTACTGGCCTCATATGTTGAAAGATGTCCAAACATACTGTCAGGGTTGTCTGGTCTGTGCTCAGTTCCAACCTCAAGGTCCTACACATCGGGCTCCACTTAAGAGAAAGGGTTTCTCATTGCCATGGTCCGATATACAGATTGACTTTATAGGTCCTGTTACAAAGTCATTCAGAGGAAACAAATATATGTTAACAGCCACTTGTGTTTTTACCAAATGGGTAGAAAGTTTACCAGCTCATAATAACACTGTCAAAACATGTGCCACTTTGCTTGTTAACCATGTATTTTCCAGATTTGGTTTGTCATTAAGGATCGAGTCAGATCAGGGCTGGCACTTTACAAGTGAGGTAATATCTAAGCTATGGAAAATCTTGGGGGTCAAACGAAAATTGCACATTGCATATCGTCCAGCATCTAGTGGAGCAGTGGAGCGCTATAACCAGTCAATTGTCAACATCCTTAAGAAATTCATCAAAGAATCAGGTAAAGACTGGGACATAAAGTTGCCTTTAGTGCTCATGGCTATTAGAGCCACACCAAGTGCTACTACCAAGATGTCACCCTTTGAACTGATGACAGGTAGGAAAATGGTCCTTCCACAACATCTGTTGTATCGCACTTTAGGTCATAACCTGATCAAAGAAGCCACGACACATCAGTATGTGGAAAACCTACGTCAACATCTCCAGCATGCTTTTGCTTTTGCACAGAAGAATCTCGAGAAAGCAGCCGTAAGTAACAAAACGTATTATAATCTCAAAACCACCGAGAAGGAGTACGAGACAGGTGATAAGGTGTGTCTGTACAATTTTGCTCGAGATTGAGAAAAAGAAAAGAAGTTTCTTCCTTCATGGAATGGTCCTTACACCATCATTGATAAGATCTCACCTGTGGCTTACAAAATAAAAATTGCCAAGAATGATGGTTTTGTAGAAAAACGGGTTCATGTCAATGAATTACGTGCTTGTCATCCTGTGTCTCAACTGAGAATACTAGAAGGTGAAGCTGGAGAAGAAACCTAATAAGTGTATCCAGAGGATGTATATAATGATTTGACATTGTGATATTTTCTCTCAATTGACAGATTTTTACATGCGTTGCATAGATCTTGCAAAATATCAATTGATAAGAATATATATTTATACTGTATGTTTTATCTAATAGGAGGAAATTGACCTTCCATACCAGGTCGTTGATTGGTACAGACGATGATGAATACCAAAAACGCAGCGATCGAATGGGTCATCCTAATCCTTGGTGCCCAGTCCCGGACAGAACCTATTATTGAGTTGGGTCCTTCATCAGGAATCATGTTGCAAGACGCCCCTGGATTCTTGTTGACGGAGTGGAAGATTTTGTTTTAAAAGATGTTTGTTAATTTTAAATCAAAAGATATCCATTGAGAGGAATTACAGTACATTCTATTTTCAGTTGGGGGAGATGCGAGAATGGTATATTGCACATGTAAGCAGAGCTAAGTCTAGGGTGCGTGACATTCTAGACCCTGCAAGGAAACCATTCATTATCCAACCAACATCCAAGAATGAATGTCCAAAGAGATTTCTCAAATTTCTTCTTGCTAGCATTGTTTTCACTACAATTTGAATGGTGGTTGCCAACACCACCTCAGCAGTCAATTTCTGTCTCCATAAGGAAGTTGGAGATTTCAAGTAAAATGTGAGTTTCTTTACCAGGAAATCGAAATTAAAAAGACTAATATGGAACATTTTGTGACATAGCTAACGATATTAAAGTCACTACGAACTGATTTTTCATTCTACCGAACTACTTAAAAAGTCATGATACATCATAGGTGTATGTCCGTTAGGTGTATGTCCAGACGAACGACTGCACGGTAATGGACATACACCTATGATGACTATGTTTGTGATTCAGTTTTAACATGTGAGTGCAATTCTTAAGAGTTTGATGTTATGCATACCTTTTAAAATAAAGTGAAAACGGGGTTACGCTATGTGCCTATGACGCTTTATTTTTGCATGTACACCCTGTGAGTGGTTGAACCAGCCTTCTTGTCAGTCGGAGAGATCTCGGGTTGAGGAGGACCTGGCAGGGTTCTATTACTACGAGCCTGTTGTTCAGTCACTTCTGGTAAGTGCATTTCCTTCAGGGTGTGCACCGTGGTGAGGTGGAGGTATTTTCATCGTATCACCCTCAGGAGTTTAGTCACATTGCAACTGGCTGTCGGCTGGACTGTCAATATCTGGATTACCCTTACACATCTGGTGTTGGACTCTTTTTTGCATTTACCTATATACTGTACAGTATATGGTGAACATAGACTAGCAGCGCCGCTAGTGGACTCTAGAGGAGTTTATTATTATACTATTTTTTAATATTATTTTAATACTTTTAAGGAGTGCACCTGATTTTTGATGTTTATCAGAGCAGTATAAACATTCTAACAGGTAAGTGGGGTACCCCAAGGTTCTATCTTGGGACCAATTCTGTTTAATGTATTGATATAGAGGAAAGGATACATAGCTTAATCTCAGTTTTTGCGGAGGACACAAAAATAGGCAGGACAATAACTTCACATCAGGATATAGAAATTTTACAGAAAGACCTGAACAAAAAAATGGAGTGGGCAACTATAGGGCAAATGAGGTTTAATGTGGAGAAATGTAAAGTAATGCAATTGGGGGCTAAAAACATAAAATGTAAACTACTCACTAGGGTGAAGAACCTCTGGGGAATCAAGGATGGAGAAAGTTCTGGGGGTCCTAATGGAAGACAGACTGGGCAATAGCATGCAAAGTCAAGCTGCAACTACAAATGCTGGCAGAATATTAGCATGCATAACATCAAAGGTCTTCATAAATGTAGGTCAAAATGTATTCTGCTACATGTCTTTGGTAAAAAAAAAAAATCCCTTTTAGTTTTAGAGTCTACAAACTATGGTATATACTGTATGCTGGAATTTTTATTTATACTAGTAATGGCAGTGATCAGTGACTTATAATGGGACTGTGATAATGCAGTGGGGTGGGAGGTTGACTGACACTGAGATCACCAGTGACAATAATACAGTGGTCAGTAATAATACTATACACTGTCACTCTACTAATGACACTGGCTGGGAAGGGGTTGACATTTTGGAGTAATTAAAGGGTTAAGTGTGTGTCTAACAAGAGATAATGTGTGTATTATGTGCTGCTTTTTGCTAAAAATCTGTTTGTTCCTTTTCCCTGCCAGAAATCATTGGCTGAAACCTGTTGACAAAATCCTGCTGTGTCCAATCACTGCAGGAGTCGGCGGGGGGCGCACGCCGGGGCACCCCCAATCCTGGAAGAAGGTGCCAATGTACAGGTATGTGATGGTAACTGTACATGCAGCGTGTGAGCAGCAGTAACAGACTTGTTATGCATTGTTTTATGCATTTGTACTATCTGGTCAAAAGTTTAACACTCCTTTACTGTCCTGAGGAGGCTATCATGTGTAAAAGAAGTTGAAAAGTCAGAGGATTACAATGGTGCTCCCGTTCCTATTCTGTAATACAGTGAGGCCTTGTAAGAATGAATTCTGCGAGTAGTAGCTGTAAGGTAACAAGGTTACATGGGTAGGCAGTTTTTCTGATTGTCGACAAAGGGTCTCAAAAGAGGTCTGAGAACTTGTTTAGGAGGCTCTCTGCAAAAGCAGAAGTCATGAAGTTGGATATACCATAGTCAATGTCGGGGGACTTCAAGGAAACGGTTTCAGTTTTCCTCTTACAAAAAAAAAAAAAAAAACAGGTGAGGAGTTCTAAGGTTTCAAAGGAAGAATTTAGTATTGTCAATACCAAGAGGAAAATCTGGAATTCCCATAAGTGGCTTCAGCGGCCCTATAAATGTGGAGAGTGTGGAAGATCTTCAAAGAGAGTCCCACGTTTTTAATAATGGGGCAGACAATATGGTAGATCAGAGAGTTTATGGCGGACAATAGGTTGCAGCCAGGGGAGGGAAAATGGGAGGACTGGTGATATATCTTTTTCAATAGTCACCTAGAGTTTATGTGAGTCATTGCAGTGTCTATCCAAAATATATGCAAGTAAGGCAGATTTATAATACAATTCCAAGTGAGGTATTTAAAATGAGAAGGTCTACCACCAGATATAGTGGAGTAAGGCTGATTGAAGATGTTTGAACAAAGTTTGAGGAAGAAAAACCGAGACTATTTGAAATAAGTAGGGGACATGTGGCAGGATTATCATCCTAAAAAGATTTAATCCTGCCAAACCAGGATGTCGGAGGAGCACCCAGTTTTTATGATGTGTGGCAGTCTGTTCCAAGTCTATGATTTATCCAACTTTCTGTTGGAGGAGTCTTGTTTCTTCTTCACGAAGGGAGACATTCAAGACTTCAGATTTAAAATGATTTACTTAAAAATTACACAACACTCCAAATCAAGTAAGCTTGGTTAATATGTGAGGAAAAGCAACTCTAGGATTTGAAATGAATAACAGCATGTTGTCCTTGTATAAACTGAGTTTATGATAAAATAGACCCTATTGGGATTTCCTTAATTTCTGACTTTTTACAAATGGACACTGCTAGATGTTCCACCGCAAGTAGAATTTTTTTTAGTAGTTAAAATACACAGAGGCTTGTGCAGAAGAGGAGGATCTGACATAATTTGCCCCTATGGAGTCATTGTTGAAGTTAATGATCTAGAGTGTTGAGAAAACACAAACTCAGGAAAAGATATTTTTTGGTCATAGACAGAATATATAATTCATTAGTATGACAACTGAATAATGAGATGTTTTATTTATTTCTATTTAGTGATAAATGGGTTACATATTTGTAATTTTTCAGTGTCAAGGATATTGTACACAGGCATATATTGTACTAATCATATGATTATTGAAATATCCTGGGATAAAAGATACTAACTGATAGTTTACATCATGCAGTCATTTTTACTGATGTGACAAAGATATTATTTACCTCTTCCTCATATTAAATTTGAAAAACAGTTATATGATGTGGGAAAGGATGTCAGAACTATTAGGGGAGTAGTAAGAATTTATGATACTAAAAGAAGCAAGCATTTGATATCTGGATGAAGAACTGACCAGTATCAAAAGATAATATAAAAATAGGACCAGGCCTATTTCTGACACTTGTTGTTTACAAGTTAAAATCAGTACTTTTTTGTTAGAAAATTACTTAGAGCCCCCAAACATTATAGGTTTTTTTTTTTTTTTTTTAGCTGAGACCCTTAGAGAATAAAATGGAGATCATTGCAATACTTTGTCATGCCATATTTGCACAGCGGTCTTACAAACGCAATTGTTGTTTACAAGTTAAAATCGGTGCTTTTTGGTAGAAAATTACTTAGAACCCCCAAACATTATATGTTTTTTTTTTAGCTTAGACCCTTAGAGAATAAATTGGAGATCAATACACTTTTTTAAATTAATAAATAAGAAAACAGTAAAGTTAGCTTAACTTTTTCGATAATATGAAACATGATGTTACGCTGAGTAAATTGATACCTAACATGTCTGCGCACACTCGTGGAATGGCAACAAACTTTGGACTTAAAAAACTACATAGGCGATGCTTTAAAAATTTCTTCAGGTTACCAGTTTAGGGTTACAGAGGAGGTCTAGTGCCAGAATTATTGCTCTCGCTTTAATGATCGCGGTGATACCTCACATGTATGGTTTGAATAAAGTTTTTATTTTTCCCCCTGTCCTTTAAAAAAAAAAAAATAAAAATGTGATCACTTTTATTCCTATTACAAGGAATGTAAACATCCCTTGTAATAGAAATTAGCAGGACATGTCCTCTTTAATGTGAGATCTGATCAGATCTCACATTTACACTTAAAAGCAAAAAAAAAAATTTTTTTTTTCATAAAAAAGTAAATACAATTTGGCCCTTTAAGGCCGTTGGGCAGAAGTGATGATTTACGTTGCTCCGGTCCTCCAAGGGCATAGAGTGGAGTGGGGCCCACTTGAAGAGGAAGCCACTCGATTTCCTGCCCAGCAGCACAGGGGTTTGGATAATTTTCCCTGCTACTGGTGGCTCCGGAAAGCTGGGAAAACGACGGGTAAGCAGAGGGAGGGGGGTGGGCACCTCTCCTGCCGCCCATAAATCTGCCACTGGGACCACTTATATTAAAGCAGTCCGCCTGTAAGAAAATATCGGGTTATGGCAGCTATCTGCTGCCATAACCACCGGTATTTAAGGTCAAAGAAGAGACGTAAATACACGGTGGGCGGTCCGGAAGTGGTTAAATAATATTTTAAATGTTTCTTGGCGTAATTAACTAGGTCATTTTCCAATTTTTAACAATGCTAGTGCACTATTTGACACATTCACTTTTATGGTTAATTCTTTATTGGTTTTATTGTTAAACTTTACTGTGAAATCAAAAGAATGGTCAGAGACATTTCCTATTTGAATGACAAATTATAGTTACAAAAATATGTTAGATAAATGCTCTTTGATACAATGCATTAAAGGGGAATTGTTATGAATTACTAGCACTTATAGTTCTTGTAACATTGTGTATCTTGTAACTAATCTAAAGACACTACCTTGTAATTTGTAAACTCCATTTTAACTTTGTACATGAATCTCATAATGAAGAGGTATGTCTCTCTTCTTATCTCTATTTTGATAATCTCTAAAGGCCAGGCTTCTTATATTCAGCCCATACATTAGGTTATAATTTCCACTTGGGGCAGTAGAACAGATGTACGTTCTCAGTCATCTGATTGTAAACAATCACCTTGTAAAACAACCCATTCAGTTTAAAATAGAAGTGAAAGGCAAAACATTTTTGTTTCAATATACAAAAAAAAACAAAAAAACACCCCTCATAAATACATTTTTCCTTTTGATCACATTCCTTCTGTTCTTAGCTGCATGAGAGCTGAGGGGAGGAGAAGCAGCAGCACACTGAGCTTCTCAGTGAATGGTTATGCAGCGGGGGGAATGTCAAGACTGATCAGTCTGAGCATTGGAGGAGAGCACACTGAGTTCCCAGCATAGCTAGAGAACTGACAACGGTGTGTTCTGCTTAGTGTGGTCAATTTCTAAAAGGAAAGCAGAGGGACAGGCAGGAACACCAGGTATTTCACACAAAGGAAGCAATACAAAGAGAACAGGATACTTTCTCATACAATTACAGGGCACATATCAGAAATAAAAGGTTTTGGGGGTAACAAACACTTTAACTGCTTAACGACCGCCCATCATAGTTATACTGCGGCAGGCAGCCGCTCCTGGGCGAATCGCCGTACATGTAGAGCGCTCGCTCTCAGGAGGCTAGGGGGCGATTGGGCGCCACCGGCTGTGCACTCCCACCCCCGCTCTTCAGAGGGGAAGCCGATGCAGCGGGCAGGCGGCTCCGATTGCCGCCTGACACCCGCGATCGTTCCCCGCTGAGAGAGAACGGTCAGCTGTTGTAAACACAGCCGATCGTTCTTCTCCCTGCAATGATCATAGAGCCCATGTGATCCTTCTATATAGAATCACATGTCTCTATGGTCATTTCAGAAGCCACGCCCCCCCACAGTTAGAATCATTCACCTAGGGTCACATTTAACCTCTTGATCACCCATAATGTTAACCCCTTCCCTGCCAATGGAATTATTACAGTAAAAGTGTATATTTTTAGCACTGATTACTGTAGTAATGTCACTGGTCCCCCCAAAAGTGTCAAAAATGTCAGTCAGGGGTCCGATCCATCCGCCACAATGTCGCAGTCCTGCAAAAAATTGCAGATTGCCACCATTACTAATAAAAAAAAAAAACCCAATAAAAATGACATAAATCTTTCCCGTAGTTAGTAGACGCAATAACTTTTGCGCAAACCAATCAAATGTTTTTTTTTTTTTTACCAAAAATATGCATTTTTTTTTCAAAATTATCGCTCTTTTTTTTGTTTATAGCGCAAAAAAAAAAATCGCACAGGTGATCAAATGCAATACCACCAAAAGAAAGCTCAATTTGTGAGAAAAAAAGGACATCAATTTTATTTGGGTACAGCGTCACATGACCACCCAATTGTCCGTTAAAGTAACGCAGTGCCAAATCGCAAAATAGGGCCTGGTCAGGAAGGGGGCAAATCCTTCTGGTCTTAAAATGGTTAATAGAGAGACTATGGAGGTTACCATACTCAAGTATAAATGTAAGTTCTGAAATTCATTGCGCAGTAAGCATTACCATCTAAATCTTCTCAATGCTGCTATCTCATTACACTATGCTAAAGAATAAATTAAGCCTGCTGACATCTTGAGCTGAACTAATTAAAGTATAACTGAAGGCAAAACTTTTTTTTTTGTTTTTGGACAGAGTGGAGAGGGATTAGAACATTTGTCAGTTTTTATTGCTGTCTGTACCCTGTTAAGGACAGTCATCCTCTCTATTTGTCCTGTGTACCATTATCATTGAAAGTAAAAGGATATTTACAATTTTGGGCTGTCCCCAGAAAAGTAATAGATGGGAAATCTTCCAAATGTGGACACTAGGTCTGGTGATCCTGGGGGTCCCCAAGGAATTTCCTTAATTTGCAGGGGTTTCATCTCACTTCCTGTTTAGCTATGGGACAGGAAGTGAAGGGAAATCATCGCAATAGGACACTAGATGTCAAAAAAACTGACAGGGGTTATAACCTTCCCTTGCTCTATCCAAAATAAAAGTTTTGCCTATAGTTCTACTTTAACTAAGTAGTCTAGAGTCAAGTTTAATTGACAATCACTCCCTGCACTCTGTACATTATATTCCCCTGAACTCTGCATTCTGTGCATTACATACTCCTGACCCCTTATTCGAATACATTATATTGTCACGCATTACACACTTCTGCATTTGGTATTCTGGGTCCCTGCACTTTGAGCATTACATACTCCTAACCCCTGCACCTTCTGAGCTACACACTCCTAAACCCTGCACTCTGTTATATTCTCCTGACTGCTCTACTGATCACATTACATCCTCCTGTACCCCTCACTTTGTGAATTACATAATCCTGACTTCACCCCTGACTTATGCACACTGTGCATTATAAACTACAGACCCCTGAAGTTTGTGTGCTACATTCTCCTGACCCCTACACACTGAAAGATACTCTCCTGATGCCTTTATTGTCTGCATTAAATTTCCTGATCCATGCACTCTATACATTACATACACCTGATCCCTGAATGCTGTATGTTACATACTTCTGACCCCTGCTATCTGTAAATTACATTGTATTCTTCTGAATTACATTGCAGTACATTTTGCACTCTGTACAATGCACACTTCTGACTTTTGCTCTATGTGTGTTGCCCATTCCTGACCCTTCCACTTTCTGTGTTTCATACTTTGGACCCCCTGGAGTTATGCATTAGATAACATTGATCACTACACTCTGTGAATTACATAATCCTTACCCCTGCTACCTGTACATTTCATTGTCTTGCTTTCTGCACTTTGTGCATTCAATATTACTGGCCCTTGCTTTCTGTAGACTGCATTGTCCTGCATTAAATACTCCTAACTTTTGCATACTGTGCATACATACTCATGACTCCTAAATTATGTTCATTACATTCTGCTAACCCCTTGCACTCTGCACATTACATTCTCCCAACCAAGGCATTCTTTGCGTTACATATTCATGACCCTTATACTCTATACATTAAATAACCCTGATCCCTGCGCTCTGTATGTTACATACTCCTGACCCCTGCCCCCTGTACATTACATATTCCTAAGCCGTGTACTCTGTGCGTTACATAGTCCTGATTCCTACACACTGAGTTACACTCTCCTGATTCCTGTACATTACATTCTTCTAACCCCTGAACTCTATGCTTTGCATAATTTTGACCTAATACATGTTCTTGAGCCTTTCAATCTGTACATTAAATTCTCCTGAATCCTGCGTTATGTGAGTTACATACTCTGCACCCCTACACTTTGTGCAATACATGTTCCTGACCGCTACACCATGTGTTACACACTCCTAACCCCTGCACCTTGTGCATTTAATTCTTATGACCCTAGCAATCTGAACATTATAATGTCCTGACCCCTGTACTTTCTGACTTGTGCACTCTATGTGTCATGCACTCCTGACCCTTGTACATTAAATACTCCTGACCCCTTTTCTCTGTATATTACATTGTCCTAAACACTGCACTTTGCATGTTACATACACCTGAATTCTTCACCCTGTGTGTTACACACTTCTGATCTCTGTATACTGTACAGTACACACTTCTGACTCTTGCTCTATGTGAGTTGCACATTCCTGACCTCTGTACATTACATATTCTGACCACTGAACATTATATGCGGTGGTTGCTAAACTTGCACCACAACAATGCGTGACTCTGCACCAGGGCAGGTGTCATGCAGGGAATTCAGGAAAAGATGGAAATCTTCCTCCTCCAGACCTCTTTTACCTCCTGCCCTCAGTTGCACTTACATACTCCTGACTACTGAACATTATATGCTGTGGTTGCTAAGTTGTTCCCCACAATTATTTCTCAGCCAGGGTGCCCCAAACATGGGACCAAGTTTACCTTGGATCAGAGTCATGAGTTGTCATCGTGCGGGTGAGCCAGAGCACATGTTCATTGCCATGGTGATGCACCCTCTTACGAGGGGCGTTTAAGTCAAACCAGGACTTTTGAGTTTATATAAAAAAGAACAATACCAGCGTTTAACAAATGCCTAGAAAGCTTTGGCATAGAAAGATTTATCAGTAGGGCTGAACCATCCTAGAACAGCCTGCTTCACTTCATCATCATAAAGATTTGTCTCTTGTGCAATTTTACAAGAGGTTGTGCATCGATTATCCAAGTCAGGCATTTTACGCTCTGAATGTTCACAGGAATGACTGCTGTGGGCTGGACACATCACGGCCAGGATCATTACTGACAGACGTACGTCCATCTTTCAAACGATTACATCATTCAAAGGTCTTACTGAGGCTTAGGGATGATCGAACGGTTCGGGTCGACCATCGGTTCGGCCCGAACATTGGGTGTTCGAGGTTCGGCCGAATTTAGAACTTTTTGCCCAAAAAGTTCGGAATTCGGCAACCAGAACCGCCCAAAATGCAATGCTTCAGGAAATGGGCTTTAAAAGCCCGTGATTGGACCAGAACCATTAGCAAAAGCCAATTGAGGGGGCAGGAGAATGCTAGGAATGTGATTGGAGTGACTAGGGGGTCCCTAGACCAATCATTAGTGAATACGCCCCCCAGTATATAAGATCGCCCCCGCCATATTCCTAGCATTGAAAGTAAGGGAGAAAGAGATTGGACTTTACGAGGCACACTCCTATAAATGCTTTCTGTAAAGGATCATTAACGCTGTCAGCCTGTGATGACTGACAGCTGCATTTATTCCCCCTTTTTATATATGTTTCCCTTTTTTTTTTTCCTTCCTTAGTTTCTCCCTTTTTTCCCCCCCCCCTTCCCTTTTTCCTTTCTTTTCCCTCCCCCCCCCTCCTTTCTCTTTCCTTTTTCCGCCCCCCTGTTTAACTGGCTCAGAGTTTAAGACATCACTGTTGGATACATCTAGTATAAATATCCAATACTATGTATTTTATTGTGGTTATTGTGAATGTTGTATGGATAGACTGCATCATGCCCATGTGTTTGTGACATTATTGTCCAACACATGGTCAGATGGGCTTTCGAGTTATTATTTGTGATTTGTACCCGAGATGTAACTAGTTAAGATTCACTGACACTTGCAGGTGCACCGTCTCTCCCAGGCTATACCAACGGCGCACCTGCCAGATATATTAGTCACTTCTCTCTACCTCTCTTCCCCCGCTTTCTATTATGCTATATCTTTTCCATCTTCATTTTTTGCCCTATCCCAGCATCCCCTCTTTATTTTCTTTAGGAAAGTGCCGTGCGTGTGGGGGCATATGCACACCATCCCCGCTGACTGGTTGGAGCCGACGTACGGCCGGGTAATCACGCCCAGCGGTTGACGGCCAATGGGCATCCCCGCTGGCGTGAATAGGAGGAGGCGTTGTGGGTCAGCTGACCCACAAGGACTCTCCCCTCCCCGTGTCGTGACGCGGCCAGCTGCTTGCTGGGTCACTATGGTGACGCCCGTGGCCCGCGCATGCGCGGGAAATACCGGCCGGGGTTGATGATGTCACATGTCTGACTCATCACCCGGGACCATGGCCTTCAAATAGAGCGTGATATTCGCTCTAAAGTATGGCGGTATCCCCATCCGGGGGGGTGCATACACGGTCGCTGTAGTGTGAGGATCCACAGCCTTAGCATACTATTGGTAAGCTTACATGACCTTTTGAACTATCTATTTCTTTACATGGCGCTTTAGTGTGCTTACTATCTGTAACCTTTACAGGTCTATTGGCATGTGAGCTTTTTGTCTCACTGGTCCGCGATTTGGGTCTGTGGGCCGGGGTTTTTCTCCCCACCCGGTCGCCACACAGTATCTCTTTATGGGACCATACCTTCCATAGTAATAAGCTAATACTTTGCTCTATATTTATGTAAGTATTTTCCATCAACTACCCTATCTCTGTTCTATCACAGCTTGGTGTTTGTGGTCACCCACTACAGTGGGGATGCCTATTTTTCACCCTAGGCACCCTAACCCTCATTTTAACTTATTGATGCATGTTGTTACATCTTCTGGGAATTTTTCTCTTTTTATCTACCATCATCACTCTCATTGGGTAATGTATGTGACGCTGGTCCTTGTATTAACTTGGGGTCCCTCTTGAACTATATTTATTTAGTTGCACGGAGGTGGAGTGTTGGACGGCTACCCTCACCCTATTTTTCCTTTCAAACTGACCCATTCTCAATCATTGTGTATCATACTCATTCCATCATTTATTTTAGGCTACTCCAAGCTCTATACCCTATGATAGTTTGGATGTTCATATTTGGCTTCCTGTCCCAACTACAGCGCACCGATCCCCCTCGTTATTACTATTTCCAGCCTTTATGGCATGATTCATCACAAAGTTCTCTCACCTGTAATATCTTTTTCAGGTATGTATTTTGCTAAGTATATTGTTGTTTTTTACTCATCTTCTCAGATATACCCCAGTCTACTCTAACACCAAGCCTTGGTCCCTACGTCTGGTTCTGTGTCTCCGGGCATGGCTAGCACCCCCAAACGCTCAGGCTTCTTTCTCTTCAACCCCTCTTTCTTTTTCTTTCTCTTTTTTATTTTTCTTACTTTACCTTCTTTTCCTTTTCATTACTTTTTCTTACCTCTCCCCAGTTCACTCTTTCTCTTTTTTTCCCCCTCCTTCTTGCCACCCGGCTCTCTTACTCTCACTCTCGCTACTTATCCTCTCATGGCCCTCTGCTGTGACAAGGGTATGGCATGCAGCCTCAGAATGCAATGATGTGCTGACTGATTATTAGACCTATTCAGTCATGACTGTATAATAAATCGTCTTGTTTTGTGTTTTTTTAAAAATGTAAACGTTGTGTCTTTGCATAAGAATACTCATTTTTAATGTTTTGTCCTTATGCAGATGTTTGTCTTTACCTTGTGCTCCAGAAGAAGCTTAATAGGTTAAGCGAAACATGTAGAGCAGCTGGGATTCAACCTAACATCTGCGTCTACTACATACAGACGACCCTTTGGAGACGGCCATCCCATCTCCAGGGCCGCCTCATGTACACAGGTTATTGTTGTATCGCTTGTGAACACTGTATAATAATCAATATCTGATTAGGCTGTGTGTTTTGCACTACTTTTTGTAGGCCCTGCCGCCATACTGCAATTATCAACGTATATGACATGTTGCTCTTTGTTTTATATGTTCCCCCTTTTTGGGGTTTACTATGTATGTGTTTTTTGTAAATTTTTCTAATAAAGAATATACTATTTTATATTGGTGCCTATAAAGTCCAATCTCTTTCTCCCTTACTTTCAACTCTGTTAATTAGGATGTGGCACTTTTTAGCTATCTTCTCTTTGGTGCGCCTAGACATCCTGCGACCTAGGAGCGCACATATCTAATTATTCCATATTCCTAGCATTGTTATACTGGACATGGAAGAGAGTGGAAGCAGTTCTGTTAATTTTACTTTAAAAGTGTCATTTAGGTATTTATTAGTGTGAGGAAAGGGATATCTAGTGTAGTTAGAGTGCTCCTTTACACTTAAGTTAGCTTCAAAAATTTAGTTTCTGTAGGGAAAGTGTTAAGTGTAAGGGGGCCGTAGTGTAGTGTAGGGTTAACTGGCAGTGACTGCTATGGCATGGTGACAAAACCCTTCCATAGCAGGGTGACCGCTATAGAGAAATTATAATTTCTCTGAATTGCTTTGGCACACCCATATGGCTTCTCACCAGCCAAGCATTTTTTATGCTGCAGGGGCTGCCACTGCCAGTGTTTTTTTGAGGACATGTTTGATGTCAGACATGACATCTGAACATGTGTATAGGGGGTATATATACACATATATGTCTGTATATATACCCCTAGACATATATAGGTGTGATAGTAGCAGAAATAAATGCTTGCGCTAATGAAATCATTTACAGTAATATATTTCTGCTACTATCACACCTATATATGGCTAGGTGTCTATATACATATAATTATGTGTGTATATATACCACTATACACAAGTTCAGATGTTTTGCCTGCCTCAAAAGAACCCAAAAAAATGCCAAAAAAACGCTAGCGTCAAAAAAAAATGCCCAGGTGTGTTTTTGCTGGCATTTTTGGGGGGTTTTGGAGGCAGGCAAAACATCTGAACTTGTGTATAGTGGTGTATATACACACATACATATATTTATATACACACCTAGACATATATAGGTGTGATAGTAGCAGAAATATATGCTTGCGCTAATGAAATCATTTACAGTAATATATTTCTGCTACTATCACACCTATATATGGCTTGGTTTCTATATACATATAATTATCTGTGTATATATACCACTATATACAAGTTCAGATGTTTTGTCTGCCTCAAAAGAACCCAAAAAAATGCCAAAAAAACGCTAGCGTCAAAAAAAAAAAAAAAATGCCCAGGTGTGTTTTTGCTGGCATTTTTTGGGGGGTTTTGGAGGCAGGCAAAACATCTGAACTTGTGCACAGTACCACTATACACAAGTTCAGATATTTTCCTGACTACAAAGAACCCAAAAAAATGCCTGCTTTGAAACCGGCAAGGTGTGAAAACCGAGGAGAGAAGCTAACCCCCTGAGCTGAAAGTTTTCTAATACATACAATCCTTTTTTTTCTGGTTCTGGACATGCTACAGAACTGAAACTTCACAGGTACACCTTTTAGACCCCCCAGACACAAAATCACACAAAAAAAGTTCTTAAAAATTGTCATTTTTGATAAAAAAGCCAATTATTGAAAAAATAAAAAAAAAAAGAAAGAGATTTTTTGATTTTTACTTTGGATTTCAGATCTGGGGGGTCTAAAAGGTGTACATGTGAAGTTTCAGCTGTGTGGCATGTCCAGAACCATAAAAAAAAAAAGATTGTTTGTATTAGAAAACTTTCAGATCACCAATATGGCTTCTCGGTTTCCACACCTTGCCGGTTTAATAGAAGGCATTTTTTTGGGTTCTTTGCAGTCAGGAAAAGCATCTGAACTTGTGTATAGTGGTACTGTGCACAAATTCTGATGTTTTGCCTGCCTCCAAAAACCCCCAAAAATGCCAGCAAAAACACACCTGGGCATTTTTTTTGACGCTAGCGTTTTTTTGGCATTTTTTTGGGTTCTTTTGAGGCAGGCAAAACATCTGAACTTGTGTATAGTGGTATATATACACACATAATTATATGTATATAGACACCTAGCCATATATAGGTGTGATAGTAGCAGAAATATATTACTGTAAATGATTTCATTAGCGCAAGCATATATTTCTGCTACTATCACACCTATATATGTCTAGGTGTGTATATAAATATATGTATGTGTGTATATACACCACTATACACAAGTTCAGATGTTTTGCCTGCCTCAAAAGAACCCCAAAAAATGCCAAAAAAAACGCTAGCGTCAAAAAAAAAAATGCCCAGGTGTGTTTTTGCTGGCATTTTTTGGGGGTTTTTGGAGGCAGGCAAAACATCAGAACTTGTGCACAGTACCACTATACACAAGTTCAGATGTTTTTCCTGACTGCAAAGAACCCAAAAAAATGCCTTCTATTAAACCGGCAAGGTGTTACAGCAGCGAAGCCAACCTCCTGTGCTGAAAGTTTTCTAATACAAACAATCTTTTTTTATGGTTCTGGACATGCTACAGAGCTGAAACTTCACATGTACATGTTTTAGACCCCACAGATACTAAATCCAAAGTAAAAATCAAAAAATCTTTTTTTTTTTTTTAATTTTTCAATAATTGGCTTTTTTTTATCAAAAATGACAATTTATAAGAACTTGTTTGTGTGATTTTGTGTCTGGGGGTCTAAAATGTGTACCTGTGAAGTTTCAGCTCTGTAGCATGTCCAGAACCAGAAAAAAAGATCATATAGGTGTTAAAGGAGGGTCCCACATCCCTGTTCTACTGAAAAATTATCTTTTTTTTTCCATGGTTCTGGACATGCTACAGAGCTGAAACTTCACATGTACACTTTTTAGACCCCCCAGATACCAAATCCAAAGCCAAAATAAAAAAATCTCTCTTTTTTTTTTTTCAATAATTGGCTTTTTTATCAAAAATGACAATTTTTAAGAACTTTTTTTGTGTGATTAATAGTTAATGGGGCATGACCCAGAACCCTAGGCACTTTTTAGGGGCATTTATTGGGTTTTAGGGCTTAAAAATTGTGTTTTTTGATTACCGAAGTTCGGGTCCCATTGATTTCAATGGGGTTCTGAAATCCGGGCCGAACTTTCGGGAAGTTCAGATGTTCTGGCCGAACCGAACTTTTCAAAAGTTCGATCATCCCTACTGAGGCTGAGCTTCTTGTTACCATTTTTTGCTTGAAGTCTTCTGTAAATATCCACGGGTTTTAGGCCTTTGTTCACAGAAAAACTCATTACCACATGCTGTTCCATGCAGGTACTAAAACTGTTGTATGCCATCTTGATTAATGGTCTCTGAACTGGCCCGTCTATTAGTAATAGGACATACTTGTAGTACTGCCACGCTAGTATCCCTCTTTATACCTTTAAAATTCCCAGTTGACTTGAACGCTTCTCGTAGCTTGCACCACAACAATTCATGACTCTGAATCAGGGCAGATGGCATGCAGGGTATTCAGGAAAAAATGGAAGTCCACCTACTCCAGACCTCCTCCACCTTCTGTCCTCAGTTTCACTGCTGGAGCCAAAAGGTAGGGCCCTGATGTGAAGAGAGGGCTGTGTGGTTTGGGGGATCAAGACTGAGGATATCTAGTATCGAAATGTGTGTTGGGGTAGCTCAGGAGAGGTGGTGAGTTTTGCCGTCAGTGCTGATTTTTTCACCATTTTTTCACCACTGCTGGGGAAACTGTAAAAAAAAGAAAATATACAGAGTTGGGCTGTGAAGGCAAACCTGCTGCTTTGCCATAAATGGTAAAAAATTGGATTTTTGACTTACTGTAAAATCCATTTCTCTGATGTTCATTGATGTACACAGCTCCTGATTCTTCTTAACCATTGGGTTATACTGCCCCCTACAGGAGTAGGACACAAGGCAGGAAAAAGCTTGACTATGCCTATGGGCAGTCCCAGGGAGTATACACCCACTCTCAGCTATAGGCACTCAGTTTTCTTACAAGATTGGTCTTTGGATGGAAGATTGGTCTTTGGGACAGCAGATCCTCCCTGGGAGGAAGTCCCCAAGGATCATCGGTGACCAGCCGTACTAGATCGACGTACCAAGACTGGCGAGGCCAGTCTGGAGCCACTAGAATGACTGGAATTCCTTCTGCCTGGATCCTGCACAGGAGTCGTGGCAGAAGTTTGAGAGACTGGAACGAATCAGTCAGCCCACCTTAGAATGCGGGCTACTTACCAAGCCGCCAGGACATTTCTTGTGCCCCCTTGGTGATTGATATAGACCACGGCCGTGGCATTGTCTGAATGAATTTGTACCGTACACCCCTGAAGACGAATTGTCTAATGAGCCAGACAAAGTCTCATCTCTCGGAGTTCCAGTACATTAATCAGCAGTCTGGACTCTGCCAGAGTCCGGACCCCCTGAGCTGGTCTGTACTGAGGACGCCTTCCCACCTGGACAGGCTGGCATCCATGGTGACAAATGTCTAGCACAGGGGGAAAAGGATTTTCCCTGTTGAAGTGCTGGAGAACAAAGCCACCTCTAGAGACTGTGAATCCTGTCCCATTCTACCAGAATCTCTTTAGCAGGGATCTTGTGTGGAACTGTGTAAACAGACCACCTCAAGGGTGGACACCATCAGGCCCAGCACCCAAATGCAAGCCCGAAGGGATGACAGAGGAAGGAAGAAACACTCCGGCTGAGGCGGAGTCCTGAGTCAGACCCAGATAGTCCAGTTTTTGTAGACAGAACCAAAGCAGACTCCTAAAAGTTCAGGATCCAACTGCACTCCCTCAGAGTTCACAGAGCAATCACCAGTTGGCCATCAGAACAGTCAGAGACTCTGCTCGCAGAAAAAAATCGTCCAGGTTCCCCAGTACCACGATCCCTCGCTGACTCCACCAATGCCTAGACCAGGGCCAACACTCTTATGAAGACCTAAGGAGCGGAGGCGAGACAGAGGTTAACACTGCAAACTGATAATACTCCCCTCCCATGGCTATATGGAAGAAGCGCTGCTAACCAGCACACATTAGAATGTGCAGGTAGTTGTCCTTTATGTTGATAGAAGCGAGAAGAAATCCCCCTGAGGTAAGGACACCACTACCGTGTGAATGGACTCCATGCGGAACTTCTGTACTCGCACAAAGCAGCTTAGCGCCTCGAGGTCCAGAAATGGACGTATCTTGTCTTCCTTCATGGAGACTGTAAAGAGGTTTGAGTAAAAACCCCTGAAAATGTTCCAAAGTCGGAACAATTACCCTTGAGGTAACAAGGTTTGCACTGCCCCAAAGGAAAGTGCAGGTTGGAAAGGAAGAACCTTTCCGAAGGATAAGACTGAACTTGATCTTGTAGCCTGACCGAATAACTTTGTGCACCTACTTGTACTGTATGTACCAGGGAGGTCCATGGATCTGGAAACCAGTGAAGACGTTCCCCCACCCCAGAAAGGGTGAGGGCGCCCCTGCATGCAGAGGCAGCCTTGTCCGCAGGTCTGGAAGAGCCTGCTCATGGCTTGCCAGACCAGGTCCTCTTGGAACCTCTGGTGGAGGCACTGACTTTTGATCCCTTGTCTTGACACACTAAGAGACAAAAAGGCCTCTTATGAGCCAAGGAGAATGGCCCACGTCTACGATGGACTCCTTGCCCTTGGTAGCCTGAGGAAGAAGAGTACTCATCCTCCCTGGGAGACCCTTAACAATGTCATCCAAGGAAGCCCCAAACAGGGGATCCCCTACAAGGGGGAGATCAGATAAAGCTTACTTAGAAGTCTGGTCTGCAGACCAGCAGTTCAGCCAGATAATACGTCGAAGGACCCCTGCTGATACCGACAGCCTAGAAATCAAAGGAGCCGCATTCAAAAAGGCATTACAGATAAACTGTAGCCCCTGGACCAACTGATCTGCTAGCTCTGCAAAGAAAGGGTGAAGTTGTTTCCGTTCCCGGTCCCGGCATAAAATTTTAGCCCACTCGGTCAGAGTTTGCGACATCAGGGCAATAGTAAATACTGGTCTAAGTGCCGAACCAGCCACAGTGAACATATGGCAGGCCAGAGCCTATGCCCTCCTATCAGCCGGATCTTTAAAGGCCAGGGACTCCTCAACTGGAATTAAGGTAACTTTATTTAACCTATTAACCGACGAGACCACTACACGGCAAGAGGAGCAGAGGAATCATCCTCACTATCTGAGCACTCAGGGTGCGTGGATGCAGACCCAGTTGGGTCGCTATATACCAAGCTCAACCCAAAAACATAACAATCAGAGGAGGCCACCACTGCGACCCCACAAACGGGACGACCACCAAGGGTCCACAAATGGACCACCTACTGGACCCTGCAAAAAACAAGAGGGTCGCCCTCCGAGCACTCGACAGAGGGCATAATAGGAAATAGCCACCTTAAAAGGGGCCGCCTGCCTCACAGCGCCACTCCTTTAAAGGGGGGTGCCAAGCTGACCACACGGCCTAGCTGGCTGCAAGCCGTGGCTTAAATTTCTGTTGAGGCCCAGCTGTATGTGCACAGATCCTCAGCCCAGCAGATGCCCAAAGGAAGAGCGAGGGCTTCAGCTAAACATGCTGGGGCCGCAAAGTCGTGGCCTAAATTTTTGTGGACGCCCAGCCGCTTGGACGCGAGCCCCAGTGGAGCCGACCACCCAGGGGCAGTAGAGGGGAAGGCGGATTGCCAAAACAGGAGACAGGGGCCTCAGCCACCTTCACAAGGGCCGCCTCACAAAATTCCCAATGGGTAGGCCGCAAAGCCACAGTCTAAATTTTCAGCTGGATCCAGCCGCGTGAGGCCTATACCCAGGGATGGTAAACCATCCGCTCCCCCAGCCCAACAACCACTGCAGGGAGCCCTAGTCACCAACCCCCAGAATGGTAAGGAACCCTGCTCCACCCTGCTCAAACCCCCCCGTTGCGCACCAGGAAAAGTTTCAGTGGGACTATGTCCCGGCCGACCTAGTGCAGAGCTGCAGTCTGCATGTGCTCACTGGCCTGGACTGGGGGGACCCTAAAGATCTAGATTATTCAGTTTATCGCCCAGTCTGACACTTGGTTGTAGATCACAGGAACAAAATAATTAAAAGGAGGAAAAAATTCCATCTAAAAAGAAAAAATTGCCAGGCCCAGAGATCCCAGCAAGGAACTAGGTCCTAACTCCTGACTAAGCAGAAAAAAACTGAGTGCCTATAGCTGAGAGTGGGTGTATACCCACTGGGACTGCCCATAGGCATGGTCAAGCTTTTTCCTGCCTAGTGTCCTACTCCTGTAGGGGGCAGTATAACCCATTGATTAAGAAGAATCAGGAGATGTGTTTGTCAATGAACATCAGAGAAACACAGGTTTTCTATGAGGTTTTGAAAATGTAGAGTCATTCTAAGGCTTCCACTGAGTTCTAGAGACAAACCATTGGAGATAATTCATTTGCATTTTATAATTGCCAGCTAATAACTCCCCTACTAACTTCAATACCTCAATAGCATCGAATGGGACATTGTAAACAATAAAAATTATTTTTCTCTGGGGGCTTGTCTGATTGACATATTGGGATTAAAATGTATCACTAAATACTGCAGTGTAAGCAAACTGTATAATGACACTATAAAAGTCTGCTGAAAAGAGATAAGGACAAGCCACTTTAGATAAACTAGATCATCTTAATGCAATTTCTTGTGAAGCAGGTTTCATGGTAAATCTCCCAGAACAAGGATCAGCAAATGTCACTAAATAGCAATTGTTAATAAGCTCCATAGGTAGCGAAAAACCTATTATATTTCAGAAGGCATGTGCCGTGATATCACATAGTGTTCATAAGCAGCATTTCCTATCCACCACAGTTCAGTGTTAGTTATAAAATTCCCTATTGTGCAATAATATAGATCCTCTGTTCTTCCCCACTTACTCAACCCTTAGCTAATCAGGCAACATTGATTTAGGGGGGGCAATGCCTGATAAATAAGAGCTCAGCATGATACCAGCAGAGAAAGTAAGATCCTGCCAGGTGCTGATTGCTTGCACTCCTATGGGATACAGTGTTACATTTAAAGAGATAGAGCTGAACTGTGGATGAGCCAGTACTCACCATTATCATTTCCTGGCAAGATGCTCAGGGCTTGGAGCCACAAGAGAGGCAGATCCCTTACAGATAGAAAGAAAGAGTTCCTTAACAGTAAATCTGGAAAATACCGTCCTTCTCTGCCATTGCTGTTTGCAGTCTGCTGCTTGAGTTTTCTTCATCTTTCCTCTGGTAAGACATTACCATTTATTTTATTAAATACTGGTTATGTATTGATAGCAAATGACCTTTCAAATGATGCAATTATGAAAGCTGTGAAAAATTATGAAGCATAAATGGCATTAACATGACTATTGTTTAAGTGGCACACTGAGAAACATCTTGAGACCCCTCTGAAGGTCCTAACTAATGGATTGCATGCCCTAGGTCTAATTTAAAAATACTGCTGAAACAAAGTAAGTTCTTCCTAGTGTATTTTAGTAAAGTCTACATACTGTACTGATATCCAATATGAGCATGAAAAGTATTATGATCTGAAAAGAACTGAGGTACAATTAGGTGTTATGAAAAATTTTAAATTGAAACATTTTACATTCTAATATGTTATTTAATAACACACATATAAAACCGGATTTGTCATAAATAAGGGATTACATTTCAAACATAAAAAAAATAATGAAAATGCATTAGTGTTTTGAAACAGCTTTTCAAAAGTAAGGTCTACAAGCAGGGAATTTAAAAGAGAATGGCTTAAGTGGTTTGATGTTGATTGCTGTAAGACTTAATAGTTAAAATAAAAATATTCATTAGGGAGATTACAATAATTAAACACATCATTCTGATGTATTTTAAATTTGTTCATGTTTGCTAATAAAGTAACATTTTTATGCTTTTGTGTTTATAATTTCATCATCTTTTTTTAGGGAGGTTACCAATAATGATGGTTTAATTGTAGATTATATTTTGTTTCAGGGTATGGGTATATTTGTTGCAAGAAGTATGGATAATATTTGCAGTAAATGCACATATTTTTGAAAATAGGCTTTTGTAAGTCTTTAATAAAGTTTTCTTTTATGTTTGTGTCTGTTTTAAAATAATCCTACTTTTCTTTTTAGGTTTCCCTCAATCGGCAGCACAATATATGGCTGATATGGACATTCCAGAAAGTGAGGTATTTGTTCACTTCTGTTTAGTTTTGTCAAGTAGATTGTTTGCATAATATTGTAATAATTACATATACAGCAGTAATACATACATGCCAGAAGTCACGGCCTGATTTATGGAAGATCTTCGAACATAACAGAAAATGTACTGAAGTGCCCAGATGAATATTACTATTAACAATGTTTAGTGAATACAATGTACAACATGAATGTCATTTTCTTACACATGCGTATTGGCAGGTATCTGGAAAGCCATGCTACTGTTCTGAGGTACCTCTGCAAAAAAATTTTTACAGTGTCCTCTGCAAAATTGAGTCCCTTATTGGGACATATATATCTAGCAATAAATAAAGAGATCAAAATGAAATTAATGACTTTTTTTTTTACATCATTGTGAACAATAGGTGCCAAAACACTGGAAAAAAGCCTTATAGTTAAGGTTTTCTTCAAGAGTTTTGCTCTATGATAGTTAAAGTGGTAAAAAGTACCCATAAATGCCACAATGTGATTTTTGAAAATGATCATGATTATCATGTATTAAAAATGTTCCTCTTATATATACAATGTTTTACAAATGTTCTGAATAATATCTTGTTCTTTCTTTAGTTGGCAGCCTGTTGACCACAGCTTTTTTTATCAGGCCCCCATCTGTAAACTCAGGGCTGCGTTCTGTGTTTTCATCTTGTGCCAGATAGATAATTGTGCCCATGTATAGGGAAACCATTTCCTCAATAAAAAACATTTAAACTGTGAATGGTATGAAAAATGTAAATGCCTAGATCATTTACACAATTGATAACCAGAATGGAAAAATATTTGTATAAATGACCACAAATAGTCATTGTGTAGCCATGTTTATTGCCCCACGTAATAGTTGGGCACATAGGTGTGCACAGCCTATTGTATTAGGGTGTGCACCCCAAAGCTCAAGCACACATGCATGTATCTGTGTGTATTTATGCATGTACCGTATATATAGTATATATATATATATATATATATATATATATATATACACACACACACACACACATACTCATAAATAAATGTAAAAAACATTTTAAAATATATTAAAACATGGACAGTGTCAGTAGTTTTTCATTTTTATTATTTTTATATTTGTAATATTTTTTACAATTGTATTTTTTAATTATCTTTTTACATTTTTTTAAGGAGCCTCGTTGGGGGGCTTTGGTGAAATATCAGCAGGGAAGAATCTGCGTCGCACGGGGTGATTAGGGTGTGCCCAGGCACACTCGGCACACCCCCTGCGCACGCCTATGTTTGGGCAGATGGTTAAAGTGTAGAACAACCAAAACTATTGGTCATAAAGGTGTATGATAAAGGTTTTAAAAGCGAATGTTTCAGTTGAGAAGTCAGATCTGCTTATAAATACACCTGGGTTAGTTAATCATCTTGGAATCCAAGAAAACAGCATGAAAGTCTCCTTGCAGTGTAAGTAATTATGAGAAATTAATTTTTAAAAATGAATGACACATTGAAGATCTAAGAAATCGAAGAAAGAAATAGGAAAAAAATGAAAGATATGCTCCAAATTGTTACTTACAGCAAACATTCTAGTGAAATGATGTAGTACAACAGTAATGGAATTTAAAACAGGCAACCTACCTGTCCATAATCTTCAATTATTAACTGAGCTCTAACAGGGGGCACTAATATGTAAAAATGCCCACAATACTTTACAAAGTCAGTGGCTGACCTGCCCCTCCCTATACCTAGCAGGGACAGTAACCAAAAGCTAAATACAGCAGTCAAAGGGGACAAAGCAAAATTATTAATTTAATTAGAGAATGAGCTGGCTCTCAGGATTGCAAGGGCACTTGTTACACTGCTTAAATAGGGAAAATATAAGTATATATTAATTAGAATATGCAAATAGCAGGTCAAATGAGGAAAACAGCAGTTTAACTGTTTATGACAGTTCTGCCAGCTGCCTAAATTTCCCTTCATTCTCTTACTACACTGTTTTACCACTAAGACCAAAAAAGTACCTGATGCTTTAAGGTAAAGGGAACCTATGACTTTATTTTCTTCTATGTGACTGTGCTACTGCATGGTAACTAGCTGCTCAAGCACCCAGTGCAATCACATGGAGGCAGGGAAGAGTCCTCAGCACTGTGGAAGCCTCAAGTTGCACAACTGTAGCCCACAAAGGTCTTCTTCTTTTGACTAAGAAGCAAGAAGTTGGTCAGTGGTTGAGCTGACAAAATATAAATCGATTGCTTTTGCCTATATTACGTGGAACATTCTCACTTT
Organism: Pelophylax lessonae; assembly: GCF_965119305.1. Classification (NCBI taxonomy): domain Eukaryota; kingdom Metazoa; phylum Chordata; class Amphibia; order Anura; family Ranidae; genus Pelophylax; species Pelophylax lessonae. Next base: position 443,276,719 of record NC_138769.1, read on the forward strand.
ACGAGACATCTTACTGATCATGCTCCCTTTTCTTCTTTTATCCCTAGAGATTAGCCTTCTGCTTCAGCCAGTGGACAGCACTATTGGATCAACCACAGGTAACAGAAAAAAAAACATTATGTGGGGAAACATGTTTTGGAATAATTTTGGTATGCATTAATAAATATATGGTATCTATTATAGATGAAATTTAAAATACAAGCCATAAAAATAAGACATCTCTCGGTATGTTCAAATATAAAATCACCAGAAATTATGTAGAGTTGTAGCACCTAGCACTGTAATGCGTAGAAAAATGTTATATGTGTACAAGTATTGGTATATTCACATGAGGCTCCATTCATATTTGTGCGACATGTCATGCAACTTCGGACATGACAAGTTGCAGCTCATTCTTATCAAGGGCACCCATTCAGATCGGTGTCACTTAAATTCACAGGAATTTTGAAAAGGTGCCTGGACTATTTTGGTGCGACTTTTGATGCAACTTATGTCCACTGAGTGTAAAATCAGATCAAAGTCGTGCCAAAGTCGCACTGGAATCATGTGAATGAAGTCTTGTTGTAAAATATTAAATTCTTATATTTTCAGGATAGAAGGGCTGTACCTAAATAGCCACAGCTGAAGGTTCCATTTCATGTTCTAATAGTTATTTATGCCAACTGCACAAACATCCTGTGCAGTTAGTATGTATTTTAGTCCAATATGTGTTTGCAACAACATTTTTAAAACAGATTTTTAAAAAAAGCACCTAACTACAGATAGCCAATATGTGTTCACCAGACCTTTAAATTATTGGTGTTAAGAAAAGATTTTTTATAGTCTGTGATGATTGACAGTATAATGTTTAGCAAAATATACTGTAGCTACCAAACACTTTAGGGTAAAACTGTAATATCATAATAAAATAAAGTCTTTATTATACTAAGTATTCACGTATTTGTGAATGTTTTTGTTTGTATTTGCATAGCATTTGTGCGTAAGCCTTTGTGAATTTAATGCAATGTGAGAATCTAATGATTATTGTATTAAAGTTGTTATGGTATATGGTTAGTGAAGTTGTACATACAAGAAGGAAAAACAATGCTGTAAAAAAGTTGGTACCTACTTTACTATTTTAAAGAGGTGAATATTCTGACATAATAATTTTATGATGGAGAAAATCCAAAAATTGCAAATTCCTTTCTACAGTATTTATGGCATTGGAAAATGTACTTTTCCAACTACCTAATTATTGAACATTGCAATCCAGTGCTTTAAGGAAAAATTGTAGGATCAGAAATATAGGAGATTCCATTGCTGACATTTTTTTTCAAGGTGCATATTTTATGGCTTAAGCTTGCACCTTTAAATACAAACAGAAAATGGTGGCTCCTATATTTCTGTCCTTATCTAAAACCCTTTTGCAGGGTTTTTAAATAATAGTATTCAATTTAATAGACTACCCTGCAGTATGATTCAAAAATAGTAAGTAAATGTTATAAATGTAAAACAAATCTCTTCTATATTACAATGCAAGGGTGTTATCTCTTTTATCAATTTTCTTTAGATTTTAACATAAAGATTCTGCAAAACCAAAAAGCCATATTGAGAGCTCTTTGTAGACACATCTATACAAAGTATCAACGAGGAGCTTAAGTGACTGATGGCAGCTACTATGCCTAAATCCAGTCAACATATTGGAGTTAATTTACTAAAACTGGAGACTGAAAAATCTGGTGCAGCTCTGCATAGAAACCAATCAGCTTCCAGGTTTTCTGCCAAAGCTTAAGGCGGTTTTATACTGCCGGACTTTTTTTTTTTTTGTTTCTGCAAGATAAAATCATAATGTGCTAGTATGCATCGCAAACTAGCACACTATGTGAAACTTACCTTAAAACAAAGCTGTTCCAGCGCCGGGATGTCAGCGCTGCAGCCAATTTTATTTCCACCCATCTTGCTTCTGGGTTTATGGGCTCCGGCTATGTGACTGGCCGGAGCCACAATTATGTCACTCCCACGCATGTGGGCGGGGGCGGCCGTTCACGGCACAGGACTCATAAGGAACGACACAGGTGGCCGTTCCTTCAGAGCGTATGCACCAGTGATGTCACTGGCTGTATGTGATGTAGATATATTTACACTACCTATAGGTAAGCCTCATTATAGGCTTACCTATAGCTAAAAGACAGGAAAGGAAGTTTATTTTCTCTTTAATTGATGCAGATCCTAAGCCAAGAGATCACAGGCCAATCAATTTGGTAGAAAAAAATGTAAATATATTTGAATCCATACATTTCAGTTAACTCCATATTTACAATTGGCAAATGTGAGACATTTGGCAGTTTATTAGATAGAATATTATGCTAATGCTAAGTCGGTTAACATCCTTATTCATTAAATAATGTGATGGACAATTCTGTGCGGCTTCATTTTAAATTATTTGCTCCAGGAACTAAGCAGTGTCAAGTTCTCCACAATACAGTCTTTTGCTACAAGTCAAAATTGAAAAGATGACACTAAAAATACAAAATGTTCTGTTATAGAAAGTAATATGATTGTAAGTCCTTTATGTCTGATAGATAATTCGATTACTAGTAGTTTAAAGTTTATAAAAAAATACATTAGAATGCAGTAAAAGGAGACACATTTTTTGCAAACATATGGTATGTGCATAATATAAGCAAAACATTACTAAATGAGTATCAGATGAACTAGGCCAGTTTTAACAGCAGGGTTGCTATCCAATAAATCGCAATCACTTATCACTGTAGCTTTCGAGGAAGCATTCAGCACATCCCCAAGGTATTCGCCTATTAGTTTACGTTTCTGTAGAGACAAGCACTATTGATTTATCCTGGACACTCACTGTGCCCGAACTACTACCCATGTGCTTCTACAGATTAATGTTTGGAGCCAGGGATCCAAAAAGAGAAACCTTAGTATGATTCTTATCTTTCTAAATGTTTTACCAAATGTAAAAATGTTTAAATTTGTTTTTTTTGGACCAATTACACCTTATGATCAAATTCTTGTAGCACATGTATGCAGTACTTAACAGATCTACATTTGCGGTGGTCATAAATGAATAAGCAGGATTTGTTCACTCATAATAGACCTTATTTAAACTAAAAGTCACTCAATCCTAGATCAAATTCAATCACCTTTTATTTGCCTCCATAGTTAAGCCAAATAACTAGCTCATTTAGAGAGCTGTGCTTCTCTTAATGTAGAGGAGCTTAATAGGTGATCTTTATATCTACCTGCTTGTCTGCCTATCCATAAAGATATCCATCTATAGTAGCATACCCAGTTAGCGGTGACGCAATATTTTCTAAGAATGCCAGCCTTCACCAGAGCAGACAATTGATCAGGCCCACTGTATGTGGTTCAAAACTAGTCAAGGCTACCTTTATAGAATTCAGGATTCCACAAAAATTGCATATTAAATCTCAACACCTATATCCTCTTGCTAAACATTCAAAAGACTCCATGCTAACCTGCAAGTCAAAATTATGCTTACAATTTTATTTTCTGAATTGACCAATACAGTCACAAGAGCACCTATCTGTGTCTCCTAACCAGTCCTTTTTTTAGAAGGCACTTGATGTGTCTCATTTCCTGGCCTGTCTGAGAGAATTAAAATTGGTTATGTAAGGAGCGGGGAGAGACATGAACATCATCCACCACTCTACAAGGAGACCTGTCATGCTCAATAATATGTAAATGTTGACTACCACTTAGTTCATATCTAATCTTACTTACAATCAACATTTTATTTGAGATGTGATTATACTAGAGCCTTAAACATCTTGCAGTTCAGGAAATACAGGTGTTTTCTGTACATGTTGTTCTGCAGGAAACACAGTGGTCAGCTAAGAAAACATATGAAAGGCACATCATGCAGTCTTCACTTGGCAATTGGAAGATGTTCAGTGGCACCATAAGCTTAGACTTGGTGGTTCTGTGGCCCCATCAGCTCATAACTGGCAAGAACCAGTGGAACCATACATATATACATATAGCTACAATCAGGAGAGGTCTGGTCAGAAGTGGTCTTCTTGGAAGTATTTCAGTTAAAAAGCCATACCTTCTATGTGGAAACAAGAACAAGTGACTTGCTTTAGCCCTGGACTAACACATCCTAATTATAAATATTTTGCTGTAACTGAAAGAAGTTGCTTCGTGAAGGCTTGGATAGTAGTACACAGATGAGAGTCTGCAGGCAACAGTGAAGCAGGGTGGAGGTTCTAGGTTTGGGGCTCTGTTTCTGCACATTGATTTGGGGTATTTTATCAGAAATAATAGTCTCCTAAAGCTGCCTTTTCAATCATGCAGTGCCCTCAGTGAGCCATCTGATCCCTACAATGCACATTTTTCTGAAGGACAAAGACCTCCAAATATACAGCCAAAATCAAAACAACTATCTTCCGTGAATAGAAGAACAAGGTCTGTGGCTGGTTTTCCTAAATCATTTGAGCAATCTTCCTGCCAAGTTCATTAAAAAAAAAAAAACAGGCAAGCGTAACCAGAAGAATCAATGCTGAAAGGGTTGTCACAACCAAATACGGATTTTTAAAATCCCATATGGAGCAAACACAGTTGGGAATATGTATACAACCTGTACTTCACCCCCCACTTGATACTCAAAAACCTACTTTATCCCTCCAAAAGATGGCATGGCCTCTACAGATGCCAGGACTTGCATATTCTGAGTGGCTGGGTATGTTACAGATCCTTTTTGTCTTCTTACATACCATGGAGCAGAAGAATTTGAAATCTGTTACACTTAATTTACTAAAGGCACATAGGCTGTTCACTTTGCAAGGGGTATGTACTCTTAACTTTGCAAATAAGGTGAAGCTATACTAACGCGTCCATCATCAATCAAGTAAAAATACTGTTACTTTTTTTTTGCCCCTACATAGTCAATTATCCTTTGCAAAGTGCATTTTCACCTTATTTCTTACAGCCTATTTGCCTTTAGGTAATCAACCCCAACACATCCACAAACTTTAAAGCTAAACATTTAAATAGACTGAAGAATTACATATAAAAGGAACTTGTTTCACCTGCCCTGGATTTAAAATTGACATACTGTATCTCTGCCGCAGCACATAGACAGTCGAGCTGGTAGGGAGACCTAATTTTTCTATGCTGCAGTTCAGTAATACTTTTATGTCTCCTCCCCGCACCTACCCTATGACTGGACAGTGAAGGAGAAGCAGCAGACTAACAAGCTCATCTCTCTGCTGTATCCACCTATCAGCATGCTCATTTCACTGCAGCACAATTGACTGCTTCCCTGTTCTATATTCAGTATAAAAGGTAAAAATTATTTCTAATATTTTAACAAAATTGTAATGACATGTAGACTGTTTCAAAACCCTTGTTGCAGTGATTATTTACAAACTTATTTCTTTTTAAATGTTTTTCAGATTTCCAATTTTGTCATGGATCTTTGTAGCTCCATTTACAATCGAATGAAGATCAACGAGGTAAGGAATGAGAAAACGAGATAGTATATAGTATACTATTAAGCACTTGTATTTACTGTTGACATACAGCATCGTCAACAAGGTAAATTTTGCACATCATTCACCTAAATCCAGTTGTGTTAAGCCCCGTACACACGTACCGATTGTCGGTCGTAAATATTCGGCCGCCGACCGATCGGCCGATTGTAGGCTTGTTAGTATGATGCTTCCGACAGCCGACAGCGCATTTTCGGCCGAACAGAATCTGTCGTGCAGACTTTAAAATATTTGTTGGCCGTCACCAGAACGGCCGATTGTTCGCCAGTCAGTACAGAATTCGGCCGACAAACAGCAGATTAGCAAGACTGGGCATGCTCAGAGAAGAAAAAACACACGGAAAGTTAACCATCACATGACATCACTTCTGCAGTCGGCTGTTGTTGGCCGACAAAATTTGTGTGCGGTCTTTAGCACTTTTCAGCCGACAGGACAGCACCGGACAAAAGACGGCCGATCGTTCGGCCGACATTCGGTACGTGTGTACGGGGCTTTAGGCTCAAGTAAGCAAAAAAAAAAATGTTTGCACAAACCAAGCTAAGTCAGCTTTAAACCTGTTTTGGTTTTCTACCACATGGTGCTACAATAGAAATGAGAATTTAAACATCATCCATGACTTTCTTTAAAGGAAATCTATAGCCTTTTAAATGATTTTTAGATACAGGGGTAAAAAAGAGCAGCTTGATGTCAATTTTGTTTTTTGTTAAAAATGTTTCCATGTATAGCTTTAGTATTATATATGTACATGGGGGACAGCCATGTTTGCTCATTACACGAGTAAGCTCTGCTTCCTGCTTTGCAGTGGTACACACTAGTTCTGATTTGCTGCTTTTTCTCACAGTATAAGTTTTTTGGTGACTGTTCATTTACAATTTTCCTTTTAAGTGATTAAGATTTAATACGGGTTGCTTTCGTGATATTGTGTCCTTAGACCATTGGTTTCTAATAAAAGTGGTGAGCAAAATACAGTAGCTGGTCACTTGTGTACCATCTCTCTAAGGTGGCAATGAGATCTACATGCATTAGTGTGAAGCATCCCAGCACACCTTGCTGATGATGTGCCTTGCGGCCCAGCACAATGTGCAGTGTAGAGCTTACCCCCAGAGGGGCTGATGAATATAACCCAGGTTTCCCAAACCTGTTCTGGGCTGCTGGGCCCTGAGACCAGTTTCAGAGCTCACCCACAAAATTCAGGTTTAGTCTAGGGGTGTCTTTTTGAAGATTCATTGCAGTACTTGAACACAGTCAAGTAGAGGGATGAGGATACAGGGTAGAGGATGTGGATGATCATGAGAATGCAGGATTAGATGTGTGATAAAACACATGAAGACAATAGATGACAGATTCTCAGGCAAAATCCTTCAGTAGCAGTCATAGGTATTGTTGGAGGTAGAGAGGATGGCCAGCTAACCTGAGACCCTGTAAGAGCAGTCAAAGTCCATGTAGCAACCTTTGGTGTCTGATCCTTAAAGCACAAGCACCCCTGGAGCTCTAGGCAAGGTCCTACTCACAATGTCCAGACACAGATCCCCAACCAGCTTCCATGAAACACTCTTCTGTAAAAGGGTTCCCTATTCAAGCTGAGCTTCACAGGCAGTGTTTTCCAGCAGATTTCCTTAAGTCCGAATTCCTCCAAGGTCCTCAGCTAAGAACATTCTGAGGCCTGACAGCAACAGCTCTCCAGTAGCACAGGCTGCCTCCCAGGAGCAGAGACCCCTGGAGAAGAGGGCTCTGAACAGCCCTCCCAAACATTTATCTTCTCCCCAGCCACGCCTTCTAGGTGCCCCCTCCCAGGGATTGGCTGGAATTAGATTAATATTCATAACCCAATCGCTGCTCAGCTGAGTACAGCAAAGTGAAAAACTGAATTTATCCAGCTTAGCGCAGGATGCTACAGCAGCAACACACTAATGTGTGTTATGTTCCATTTTATTTCAATGAATATATATTATTTACATTTTTTAGTCCTAAGTATTATATATAAATCAAATTGATTGTATACTAAATACTACACAAACTATCTTTTTTGTCAAACAATCCAGGTCATTCAGCCCAAAATGTTTCTTTGTGCTTACTAAAATGATGTCCTCTGCCTGTCTGCCGAAGCTTTTAGTAATGCATAGTTTTACTTGTTTTATTTGTTTTAAATGTCCTGCTGAATCCTGCCTTTTTCCTGGACCTCCCTCTCCTCAGTGGCAACACAATAGCAGCCAAAACTCTAGTTATTGTATAGCGACTGGCATGCTCCAGAATCTGCCTTTTGGGAAGCTTTTTACTTCCTACTTTGTAGTTTTGTGGGTTGCCTCCAACTGCATATAAGGCATGATCTTCCACTCCTCCACTGCTAGCCACACACATGTGTATTGCAAGGTAGAGCTGGAGGAATAATCAAATATTTACACTGAGCACCACCTCATGGCTTGTGTTGAGGCTCCCAGATTGTGATTGGCGGTCAGGGGAACAGGAAAAGAAGTTCCTGCAGTGACATCTACAGGATGCCTCAGGAGCTTACGGCTTGATCCGCCCACCTATTTCACAATTAAATGCAGAGCATGTGAATGGTGTCGCATGCCTGTGGTACAATAAGGAGAAATTTAGGTAGTTATACTAATAATTTATATGCATTCTACCCTGAATGGATTTTATTGCCATATCTACATAATATGAAAGAGTGGTATTGTGTTCAGTAAAACTTTAGAGACACTACACAATAACTTTGTAAAACAGATGCACCAAGTTATAGTCCGATTTCCTGTAGACACACCATGGAAATGCCAGGATCACGCAATGTTCTCATTTAATAGTATTGATAGAAATAGAAGAAGACAAAATATTTTAAGCTAGGCGGCTAGCACTTTGAGAAGTACAGTCAGCAATAGTAGCCTCCAAATATTTCCTTTACAATGATAAGATTCTTATTGTGTATAATGCAACGTACAAAAATCTTCTGGAAACAAAACACCACCACTGGAGTTGAGTAAGAAGGGCTAGAACTTTGAACAGCAAATGCAGTGCCCTGCCTATCAGTAGGAGATTAAAACTCCCTGCATACTAGTTTTTTTCCTGCTCCTAGAAGCTAATTGTGTTATCCTATGTGTCCATGCACGCTACTTTAGGCTATTAGCATTTTTTGAGCTTCAGCTTCTAGGAGCAGAAAAAAATTAGTTTTTGTAGAGTTTCTTGGAATGCTCCTAAATGCTACTAACTGCTTCTAAATGCTGCTAAAATGCTATTAACAGTTTTTTTTAGCTTTTTTTATTTCTTTTCTTCATGTACTGCAAAAATGCTAATAAAATGCTAATGCTTCCAAAAGTTAATAAAATGCTACTAAATGCTACTAGAAGCTGGCACAAAAATGCTATTATCAGCATTTTGCATCCAGTTTTTTCTAGTTTTTTTTAAGCTTATGAAAAATGCTAGTGTGCATAGAGCCCTAAACCACTGAACCAGCAATGGCCCTTTCAAGTTGATGTACATTGACCATACATTATATTAATGATACACAATGCACCCAGCAGGATGTCTTCTCTCATATGAATGCCAAGGGTATACCAGGGTGTCATTTTTTTTTTAAATCACTTTAGCCATGGATATTTATTCAGCTCTGTTTAAATCAAAAACATGAGGGTTTTTTTATGTTTTCCAGGGGAATAATCAAGAGGTATATAAAAGAGTGAGTCACAAAATTACATATACATTATATAAGCATGGTGTATTCTTTAGGAATATAACTATACTGTTATTCATAGTTTCTATTTCAGTACTCCAGGGCACAAGACCCTGCTCTAAAAACTGGGGTGAGTACAAACTATTGTTCACTGTTGTTTGTGGAAGTTTTAAATTACAAATAATATATACATTTTACATTGGAAACCAAAGCTAAACTGACCTTTTATAATAAAGCAGACCCCCACCCCCTCCTTTTAAATTGCCACTTTCACTCAACTAGTTGCAAAATAAGCCTTCATATGCATGCAAATGTGCCTCTTCTCTTCCAAAGCCAAGCCATCATCTTGCTCCGTTTATCTGGGGCTGGCTTCTTCTTTCTTTTTCTCTGCCGGCCAACCACTGACATTTGTGCGCCATTTCACACATGCGCCATACCACCTTAAAAAAAAAAAACATTTCCCCCCAAGATCTTGTGGCAGATGAGAGACAGAGTTACAGTGTAATGTTGTATGACAAGAGGTCTTGCACCTCATCTTGGTTGTAACACACTCATCTGTTGAAAAACAAGCCTTTTTTTCCTGAGATCCTGAGAGGTCTCACAGTTTAGGAATGTGATCTCCCTGGAAAGCGCTGGTGCCTTTCCAGGGGGCATCTGTAAGATCTTGGCTATGTCATTTGTGTCCAAAAAGATAAGGAAGTGGAATTACATACAGTAAGTACATAAGTATGTAACAGCAATGTTCTTTACCATGTGATTTTATCACGTTATCATGTGATTTTTTAGTAAAAAAAAAAAAGGAAAAGCGAAAGGGAAAACACGTAGACTATAAGAGGGAAGGGGCACTGTCTAAACACATGAATGCAGAGGTTCTTAACTTGGGGTCCATGGATGGGTTTCAGAGGGTCCATGGGGGTCAGATAATATTAACATACAGTACATTCACTTAACACCCCCCCCCCATCCCAATCAATGATTTCCCATTGAAAGAAATTAAAGAAAATGCATCTGTCACAGCTTAAAGTTCCAATCGCTAAGCGCCTCTTGACTTTTTATTGGCCCATGTTTACCATTCAAATTGATATAATTGTTTTCTGCAGAACTATCATCTTGTGCCACTCCATAACAGCAAGTGCAAATTATTTTTTACTGACACAAGCATGACAGCATATACGTATGGGGTATAGGCTCTGCCCCTCGCCCAATCAGGACTGGTTATACTATATAAATGAGTCACCTCCCCTAAGGCTGCATTCTCTTTTTGTTTCTCAAATGCTCAACCAGTTATATCTATAGAAAGAAGATTTTTATTTTTGCCCTCACCTTGCCGGATTAATCTGGCCAGCTGCACAGGTTCAGCCTCTCTCCTGTGATGAAGCCCCCCCAGTTAGGGTGTAAACCACCTATATGAGGGAGGCCTCCCCCAGGTCCAGGTACAGGGATGCAGGATACTGGTCTCTAGATGCAGATAAAACAGTTCTGCCTTGGTTTTTTGGGACTCTCCTCCCTGGTGAGTTATGACCCCACACACTATTTGGTTAGTCTGGCGCTCTGTGTATGTTTTGTTTCCCTTGCAAAACGCTGGCATTGTTGCTAGGGCGGCTGCCCCCTTCCAAGATGGCTCCTTGTCTACTTCCTGTGGCTGTACTGCAGGCTGCCCTTTCCAGATGGATGTGTGGATGGGGATGGCGCCCAGCAGACATGTGGACCACAGGAAGCAGCAAAATGGCATTGGGATAACTTCCGTCTCACGGTAGTTGCAACAGGGAACCCCGGTGCCTGGGGCTGTTCAGGAATCGTGCCTCTCCCATCACCTTAGAACCAGTCAGAAATGTGTGCTGCACAGGTAGGCAAGCTAAAGCATAGGTTGTCATGGTTTGTCATGATTATTATGTGGTTAATATGTCAGGCTGCCAAAGTAGGGTAACTTACGGTTTATTGTTCTGTTTGTTTCATTAATGCCTCACAGGTTTTGTTTTGTCTTCAGTACTGCTAATGCATGGCCTGATATACAGGTGTTGCTGAGCAAAGTTCAGTCTTTCCTATTAACTCAGCAATGCCTGGCTCTGGAGGTTTGTATTACTGTTTATACTCTAATGCCTGAGTTTGCTGTTTAACCTTTGCAGACCAATGGCCTAGTGTAGGTTATCGTGCCAGAGCTATTGATCTGAGGTATATTAACCCTTCCTTGTGCTGCCTATGATATAGTAATACTAAAAAGGTGTAATGTATATAAGAGCAACTAAATAAATAAAGTATTTAAGTATCAAAAAATATTGTGGCTGCAATATCAAAGTGGTGAATCACTACACATAAAATCAATAAATATATAAAGTGATATTGCGCTACAATAAAGTGCTAATAACAAAAAATTGCTGTTCTATTCGAACAGCAAAAAATACTGTGCAGTGCAAACAACAAAAGTTGCTGTGCTGTGCACAGGTGCAATGATTAAAAGAGTTGAAGAAATTAACAAATCAATCAACATAAAACATATGTGTCCATATGACTCCTTAGCATGAACACTAAAATAACATGTCAAAATCAGTGTTGGCGGTAAAGAGTTACAATGTAACGCGTTACGTTAACTACGTTCCTTTTTTTGGTTACATTCATAACATCGGTAACTAAATTACTTTACTCGGCTTGAGTAACGCGCTTTCCTGCGTCACCCAAGCTGTTGACATCTCGCGCAGGCCGAGGAGGAGGCGGGAGGACGAGGAGACGCGGGGGATCGTGTGGCCGCGGAGGAGGCGGGAGGACGAGGAGACACGGGGGATCGTGTGGCCGAGGAGGAGGTGGGAGGATGAGGAGACGCGGGGATCGTGTGGCCGAGGAGGAGGCGGGAGGACGAGGAGACGCGGGGGATCGTGTGGCCGCGGAGGAGGCGGGAGGACGAGGAGACGCGGGGGATCGTGTGGCCGAGGAGGAGGCGGGAGGATGAGGAGACGCGGGGATCGTGTGGCCGAGGAGGAGGTAGGAGGACGAGGAGACGCGGGGGATCGTGTGGCCGAGGAGGAAAGCGGGAGGACTGAGGAGAAGACGCCCGCCACTGCAGGTAAGTGCACTGGTCTCTCTGGCGTGGTCACTCTGGCATTGAAAGGGGGCACACTGTGGTCAATCTGGGGGCACGCTGTGGTCACTCTGGGGGCACACTCTGGTCAATCTGGGGGCACGGTGTGGTCACTCTGGGGGCACACTGTGGTCAATCTGGGGGCACGCTGTGGTCACTCTGGGGACACGCTGTGGTCAATCTGGGGGCACGCTGTGGTCACTCTGGGGGCACGCTGTGGTCACTCTGGGGGCACGCTGTGGTCAATCTGGGGGCATGCTGTGGTCACTCTGGCATTGAAAGGGGGCACTCTGTGGTCACTCTGGCATTGAAAGGGGGAACGCTGTGGTAACTCTGGCATTTAAAGGGGGCACGCTGTGGTCATATATATATAAATAAAACAATAAATATTGTATTGTTTTTTTGTGCACTACAAATAAATATGCGTATTGGAATTTGTTCATATTTTTTTCAAAAGTAAAGTAATAAGTAGTGAAGTTACTTTTCAAATGCAGTAACTAGTAAAGTAATCTCATTACAATTTACAGAAGTAACTAGTTACATTTTTTGAGTAACTACTCCAACACTGGTCAAAATCAGCTTAATTGCATCAATTGAATAGAAATCAAAAGTGCAAGGTGCTAGTCCATTAAAGTGATTTCAAGTGAATAAACAGTCTCTAAAGTGCCAAAATAAGTGCAGCTGCCACAATGGATCATTCAGGTGCTCACGATCCCACCACCAGTGATGGATGGCCTCTCACCTCTTCACCACTAGGTCAAAAACAGCTTTATAGTATCCCCAGACAAATGGGTAGACTCGATCCTCTCATTAGGTCCCTGTGCAGCAACCAGTTTTTGACCTAGTGGTGAAACACTGGTCAAATTGTAAGGTGAGAGGCCATCCATCACTGGTGGTGGGATCGTGAGCACCTGAATGATCCATTGCGGCAGCTGCACTTATTTTGGCACTTTAGAGACTGTTTATTCACTTGAAATCACTTTAATGGACTAGCACCTTGCACTTTTGATTTATCTTTTCAATTGATGCGATTAAGCTGATTTTGACATGTTTTTTTAGTGTTCATACAAAAGAGTCATATGGACACATATGTTTTTATGTTGATTGATTTGTTAATTTCTTCAACCCTTTTAATCATTGCACCTGTGCACAGCACAGCAACTTTTGTTATTTGCACTGCACAGTATTTTTTGCTGTTCGAATAGAACAGCAATTTTTTGTTATTAGCACTTTATTGTAGTGCGATATCACTTTATATATTTATGATATAGTAATGCTTCAGTATTAATAAATGCTATGTGTATTATGGCTGCTATGCATTTAATTCCTGCTTTTGGCTGCTAAACGTTAATGGCTGCTATATGTTAAGGGTTGCTATGTGTTTAAGGATTGTTATGCATTAACCTGTTATGTCTATATGTTGGAGTGAAGTTCAGTGCTCTGCTTAAGTTTACAATTAGAGATGGCCTTGCGGTTCAAACGGCTGTCGGCTCGCGGCAAATTTTGCTTGTTCGCTACCCGCCAATTTTGCGAACACATGGCATTGTTCGCAGCGGCCATATTAGTTTACATTGGGGAGAACTTTGACCCATGACACAGCCGTCAACGGGAACGGGACAGCCAATTAAAACATTTCAGCACATTGACATGCTCCCTACCCTATAGACCTGAGCTGTCTGCCATTTCACATTCTGCTTTTTTCCAGCGTAGGGAGAGGTTGCCTGTGCTCATGAGGGAGAGATTGCCAGACACAAATAGTTCTGTGAAGATACACAAAAGTCCTTTTTCAGGGCTGGTATTTCGGTATAGGTCTACTAGTATCTTTTTAGGTTAGGGGCAGGTATCCAGTCGGTGCTTTAGGGGCAGTTAGAGATCGGCAGCAGTCACACAAATCGCTCTGTTAATGTCCACAAAAGTCATTTAAAGGGCTGCAATTTTTGGTATAGGTCCAGTCTCTTTTCAGGTTGGGGCAGGTATCCAGTCTGTGCTTTAGGGTCAGTTAGAGATCGGCAGCAGTCACACAAATCGCTCTGTTAATGTCCACAAAAGTAATTTTAAGGGATGCAAATTTTTTGGTATTGCTGTGCAGTGCACTAAAAAAGGGGGGAGGGGGGTAATCCACAGTATAATATACTTTGTAGAAAGCATATTATAGTGGTTTAGTAGTATTATTGTGCACTGTGCAGCATTGTGACAGGTGTGGTGTGACTGAGTGTTGCTGCAGAAATACTACACAAAGTGACAAAAGCACTTTATTTTATTGTATTATAACTGGTGTGAAAGACCAATGCCCCCCCCCCCCAAAACCACATATTGAAGTGGGGTGTTATCTGAGTATACTTTTACAAGTGTATTTGTGTCCTGCAACAATATTGCCTCTTTTACTGAGCTAAGTCTGATACACACAGTGCCAAACTCACTGGCCATTTTTTTTTAACTGCTGTGATAGACCAGTGGCCCCCCAATACCACATATTGAAGTGGGGTGTTATTTAATAGTATAATTTTCTAAGAGTGTATTTTAGTCCTGCAAAAATTTGGCCTCTTGCTGTGTAAACTGTGCTACACACAGTAACAACAGTTACTGGCCAATTATTTCTAGAACTGGTGTAATAAACCTGCCCCCCCCCCAATACCACATATTGAAGTGGGGTGTTATTTAACAGTATAATTTTCTAAGAGTGTATTTATGTCCTGCAAAAATTTGGCCTCTCTTGCTGTGTTAACTGTGCTACACACAGTGACAACAGTTACTGGCCAATTATTTGTAGAACTTTTGTAATAAACCTGTGGCCCCCCAATACCATAGATTGAAGTGGGGTGTTATCTGAGTATACTTTTACAAGTGTATTTATTGTTCTGCAACAATATTGCCTCTTTTGCTGAGTTAACTCTGGTACACACAGTGCCAAACCCACTGGCCAATTTTTTGAACAACTGGTGTGATAGACCAGTGGCCCCCCAATACCACATATTGAAGTGGGGTGTTATTTAACAGTATAATTTTCTAAGAGTGTATTTATGTCCTGCAAAAATTTGGCCTCTCTTGCTGTGTTAACTGTGCTACACACAGTGACAACAGTCACTGGCCAATTATTTGTAGAACTGTTGTAATAAACCTGTGGCCCCCCAATACCACATATTGAAGTGGGGTGTTATCTGAGTAAACTTTTACAAGTGTATTTGTGTCCTGCAACAATATTGCCTCTTTTGCTGTGTTAAGTCTGGTACACACAGTGCCAAACTCACTGGCCAATTTTTTGTACTGGTGTGATAGACCAGTGCCCCCCCAATACCACATATTGAAGTGGGGTGTTATTTAACAGTATAATTTTCTAAGAGTGTATTTTAGTCCTGCAAAAATTTAGCCTCTTGCTGTGTAAGCTGTGCTACACACCGTGACAACAGTTACTGGCCAATTATTTGTAGAACTGGTGTAATAAACCTTTGCCCCCCCCCCAATACCACATATTAAAGTGGGGTGTTATTTAACAGTATAATTTTCTAAGAGTGTATTTTAGTCCTGCAAAAATTTGGCCTCTTGCAGTGTAAACTGTTCTACACACAGTGACAACAGTTACTGGGCAATTATTTGTAGAACTAAACCTGTGGCCCCCCAATACCACAGATTGAAGCGGGGTGTTATCTGAGTATACTTTTACAAGTGTATTTGTGTCCTGCAACAATATTGCCTCTTTTGCTGAGTTAAGTCTGGTACACACAGTGCCAAACTCACTGGCCAATTTTTTTAACAACTGGTGTGATAGACCAGTGGCCCCCCAATACCACATATTAAAGTGGGGTGTTATCTGAGTAAACTTTTACAAGTGTATTTGTGTCCTGCAACAATATTGCCTCTTTTGCTGTGTTAAGTCTGGTAAACACAGTGCCAAACTCACTGGCCAATTTTTTTTAAAACTGGTGTGATAGACCAGTGGCCCCCAATACCACATATTAAAGTGGGGTGTTATTTAACAGTATAATTTTCTAAGATTGTATTTTAGTCCTGCAAAACATTGGCCTCTTTTGCTGTGTTAACTGTGCTACACACAGTGACAACAGTTACTGGCCAATTATTTGTAGAACTGGCGGACTGATGGACTGGCAGATAGGGAGGTGAGGCAGGCAGAACTTGCATTGCACAAGAGGTACAAAGCAGACTGCAAATGTATCAGGAGCGAGCCATCAACCATGTAGTCACATCTGGCGCTCCCAGGGCGCCGGCACATGGCTCCGTAGTGTGGGCTTTTTTTAATGTGTCCGTTGCTGACAACAGTGTTGCCATCTGCAGCCTTTGCAGTCAACGTATAAGTTGCGGTAACCCCAACACTCACCTAGGGGCAAACCGCCTTAAGAAGGCACCTGAAATCCCATCACCGAGCTCAGTGGGAGTAACACCGTCAGAACCCACAAAGCCACACTCTAGGCTCTCACCCTCCAGCCTCTTCTCCTTTTCCTGTCTCCTCACAGTTGTCCTCCACTCCACCTTCCATGATGCCGTTGCCACATTGTTCTGGAAAAAGGCAGGCTTCTGTGGGTCAAATGTTGGAGCGTAAAAAAGGTGTCCGACAGGTGTCCGACTACATCGGGTTAACAGCCGATGTGGGCGCTCTGAGGAGCGATGAAACCCTTGGACGACTAGGTGGGCAAGCTTGACCTCTGGCTAGAGCTTGCACAATTTGCAATGGAACTGTTGGCATGCTCCCCGTCCAGTGTCCTGTCCGAAAGGACGTTCAGCGCAGCCTAGGGGATCGTGACCGATAAGTGCACTTGCCTAGCTCATGACAGTGTAGACTACCTCACATTTATAAAAATGAATGAGGCATGGATCTCTGAGAAATTCAACACATGTGACCAGTAGACCATGTTTCATTGAAATTCCTCATGACAGGCCACAAATATCCAACAGACCGCCATCCACCCACAGCGGCATAAAAGGCATTTCATGTCCATTGGATGGCTAATGTTTGGGGTCTATACAGGCAGACACTTCTGTATACTGTGAATGCCTAATGTACCTCTAGCCATCAAATACACTACGTTCTTTGCTGTCAGTTAAACCCATGTGAGCTAATTTTTGGAGTCTATACAGGCTGACACTTGCTTCTGTATACTGTGTGAATGCCTAATGTACCTCTAGCCATCAAATACTACGTTCTTTGCTGTCAGTTAAACCCATGTGAGCTAATTTTTGGAGTCTATACAGGCTGACACTTGCTTCTGTATACTGTGTGAATGCCTAATGTACCTCTAGCCATCAAATACTAAGTTTTTTGCTGTCAGGTAAACCCATGTGAGCTAATTTTTGGGGCCTATACAGGCCGACACTTACTTATGTATCCTGTGAATGCCTAATGTACCTCTAGCCATCAAATACACTACGTTCTTTGCTGTCAGTTAAACCCATGTGAGCTAATTTTTGGAGCCTATACAGGCCGACACTTCTGTATACTCTGTGAATGCCTAATGTACCTCTAGCCATCAAATACTACGTTCTTTGCTGTCAGTTAAACCCATGTGAGCTAATTTTTGGGGCCTATACAGGCCGACACTTCCTTCTGTATCCTGTGAATGCCTAATGTACCTCTAGCCATCAAATACTCTATGTTCTTTGCTGTCAGTTAAACCCATGTGGGCTAATATTTGGGGCCTATACAGGCCAAAACTTACTTCTGTATACTGTGAATGCCTAATGTACCTCTAGCCATCAAATACACTACGTTCTTTGCTGTCAGTTAAACCCATGTGAGCTAATTTTTGGGACCTATACAGGCCGACACTTACTTCTGTATACTGTGAATGCCTAATGTACCTCCAGCCATCAAGTACTACATTCTTTGCCGTCAGCAAACCCATGTGAGCTAATTTAGGGGGCCTATACAGGCTGACACTTACTTATATATCCTGTGTGAATGCCTAATGTACCTCTAGCCATCAAATACACTACGTTCTTAGCTGTCAGTTAAAACCCCTGTGGGCTAATTTTTGGGGCCTTTTATGGCCGACACTTACTTCTGTATCATGTAAATGCCTAATGTACCTTCAGCCACAGAATACTACGTTATTAGCTGTCAGGTAAACCCATGTGGGCTAATTTTTGGGGCCTTTTATGGCTGACACTTACTTCTGTATCATGTGAATGCCGAATGTACCTTCAGCCACAGAATACTACGTTCTTAGCTGTCAGGTAAACGCATGTGGGCTCATTTTTGGGGCCTGGAATGGCCTACACTTACTTCTTTATCCTGTGAATGCCTAATTTTTCAGACTGGTTCTGCCAAATTGTGGAATGGATGCGGACCCATTTTACAGATGTGTGAATGGACCCTATATGTATTAGACATGTATTTTCCGGCTGCTGTCAGTTTTGGCTGATTTATGAAAAAAAAAATAATAATTTTTTGCTGTAAAAAAAAATAAAAATTTAGGGCAACTTTTCCAATTGCAATACTTCTGTTATGACATTGTCCATGTGCTGGGACTATTTGTGCACAGCTAGCACGTATTTTTTGGCTGCAAATATGACCTAAAGGTTTTTAAAGTTCGCCTCCCATTAAAGTCAATAGGGCCCGCCTCGAACTTGCGGTTCGCTGACTTTTGAGAAAATTTGCGGCTTACGTTCGCGAACTGCCCTGGCCGATGTTCGTCCATCTCTATTTACAATGACTTAAGTAATTTGTCTATTACACATCTATTGGTAATTACTTTTTATGAGGGATAAATCCTAGCTCACAATAGCATATAGGTCCTTTTGCTGCTTCAATGTCTGCAGATGGATGTGTGGACGGCCACTGAGAGTGTATTCATGCTAGCCAGTGCTTCCAGGCATTTATTATGACCACAAACCTGACGCTCATATCCTCACTCAAATGTGCCCAGTAGGTGTTATTGTAGGAATCATCGCAAATTTGGGCAGAGGAGGCTCAGGATCGGTGGGGCTTGTGCAGTAAGGAAGTCATTGGAATTTTCTTTCCACTCCTCTAATTCCCACTATGGTTCTTTAAAGCTTTAAGCAAATGTTGTTCTAACAGTGAGCCATCGATCCAGTGTTCAAAAAGCAGATTTAGGCAGGAAATAGAATGAAGAATCAAAATCCAAGACTTCATATGGAGTTATCGAGAACAATCACTCAAACCATATGATAAAGCAGCTGTCGCTTTCTCTAGATCTAGCTGATGTGTACATACGCTTTTCGGTACACCCATGCTTCTGAGAGTTTTTACTTCGGGTCCATTCAACATCCTTTGGCCTTTCCACATACTCAAGACATTTTTCCAGAACATTGCTTCCAGTAGTGGCCATCTTGTGGAAGCAAGGGAAGCATGTTCCATAGTTGGACTACAGCCTGCGGTTGGCTCAAAATCCTCTAGGTCCAGGCAAATAGTGATGGGCCGAAACACCCCCCTGTTCAGTTCGCACAAGAACATGTCAAACAGGGAAAAAGTTCTAGCGAACATGCGAACACTATTAAAATCTATGGGACATGAACATGAAAAATAAAAAGTCCTAATTTTAAAGGATTATATGCAAGTTATTGCCATAAAAATTGTATGGGGACCCGGGTACTGCCCTGGGGAACATGCATCAATGCAAAAAAAAAGAAATGTTTAAAACGATAGTTTTTTTTACAGGAGCAGTGATTTTCATGATGCTTAAAGTGAAAATAAAAATGAAAAAATCCTTTAAATATCGTGCCTGGGGGGGGGGGGGTCCCCTTGATGTGCATGTAAAGTGGCGTATCTGTACAATGTATGGAGCCTGCTGCATACTGACTAAAGTAAAAAGTTGAATATAAACTTGCTTGCGGCTGTAATGTATTGCTGACACAGATACAATACAGATGCAATACAGATAAAAAAAATGAAAAAGAAAACGTAGGCCCCACCCAGTCCATACCACTTGTGCCTGGTATGGACTTTAAGGGGAACCCCATGTCAGAATTAAAAAAAAAAAGGCATGGGGTCCCCCTTAAAATCTATAACAGACCATGCAGCCCCCTAGTGAGTGCCCCCCTCCCCCCGAACCATACCAGGCCACATGCCCTCAACATGGGGGGTGTGTGCTTTGGGCAGGGGGGCTCTGCCCCCAGATCCTGCCCCCCCTATGTGAATGGGAATGGGGTACATCGTACCCCTACCGATTCACCGAAAAAGTGTAAAAAATAAAAATCACAGAACACAGTTTTTGACAAGCCTTTTATTAAAAAGAAAAAAAAAATTGTCCCTCAATGTAAATCCATCGTCAATCACGATGAAAAAAATTCCAAAACGCTTCACCTCTTCAGACGCTACCCATCGTATGCCCAATCCTCAGGTTTGACAGTTCTTTTATAGGCAAGGGGTGGGGCCACATGGTTACGTCACCTTCGAACTTCCCGCCGAGGGCCCCATTTGTTCAAGTGTTCTGCGAACATACGATCAGCTGATGTTCGAGTCAAACTTACGTTCGACTCAAACACAGAGCCCATCCTTATGGGCAAACTCTGATTCAGACTTAGATCAAATTTGGATAGATCATCAGCTAGGAAAGTCCAACTCATCTCATTATAATAATAACATTTTGGACACTCAGGAGAATACTGTAGAGTTGCTCTCACAGAAGGTGACAGTATTAGGTTCTCACTTGGGGAAAGTCCTAGCTCTATCCCATCTGTTCATATCTCATAGTCTCTAATGATCAAGAAGTAGTCTGTAGTAATCCATGCAGTCGGTTGGACTCACTGGAAGATTGGGAACATTATAATCTGACCTTCTAAGGTAATGGAAGATTCGCTTCCTACTCCAGAGAATATGACCCCACATATGAGACAAGTCCCGTTGGTGGTGGCTAAAGATAGTATATCTTTTCAGCTTTCATCAGCTTCCTGGCATACCAATCATCACAATCTATTTACTTTCTTGGTATTCACCTCAGTGAACTCCTAGCTCAAGGTCAATGACATATGCCAGTGGAGGATGAAGTGGCTAACATCGGGGATGCAGTGAAGTTGTTTGGGCAACACAGCCTAGGAGGCCTCAGTTATGCTCCAAGCAGACAGTAATGGTAATCTCCTATCCTCATGGCAAGAAGGAATACAATATTATTAAACTTTTGTCAAAAGGTATCTCCCATTCAGGTTTGCCAACAGTAGAACCTGTCTCATATCATCATTCTTTGTGTTCTGGCTTCCCGGAACTTCCGGTCAGATACTGTAAGATACAAAGTCTTGGATGTCAAGAGTGTGTCCCTAGACCAACAAGCAGTTCAGTGAATCTCAACGTGTGAGTACCCTCTGTGGTCATGAATGGAAGTTATTCCTGCAAGAATGAGTTTCCCAGAAGTTGAAGCAGTGGATCTACTAACATCCAGTTGGGTCGGCAGGTTAGCCCATATAGCCACCAAATCCATTGGTCTCCAAGCTCCTCATCAGGATTCATAGTCGTCCAGTTGTGATGAGCGCAAAAATTTCCTGGCGGGCTTGCAGGCCGCAATGTCCTCAAGTACAGTCTTTGGCCCAAAAACCTCCTTTTCTTCTTCCTCAGGTTTCAGACCTTACACGGTGGGGCCAAGTGTATCCAAATTCAGCCAAGTTTGATCTAGCAGCTGGGAGACCAAGTATGGAAGGCTCATCTAGGGGTCTCACCTTTCAGTATTTGAAACCCTGTAGAAGCCAGGGCACCTGCTACAAACTTCAGGTATACTAGAACATGGGAAACCTCGCAGAATTTAAGGATGGAATCCTCTGCTCCCGACCGTAAAGACTAAGATGTCTGCAAGTAAACCGAGATAAGGGATTAAGTGGTAGTCAAGTCTTGGCCAGGTCCTCACTTCCTGATATCCAAGGACCGCCGCATATCTTGGTAAATTAATTTCGAATGGCCTGTACAGATCATTCTTTCCCCTTAGAATTTGCAATGCAACTAGTGTTGGGAAGGTTGTCCCACTCCTCCATTCTTCTGAGCAAGACTTCCTCAATCATTTCCGTGACACTAAAGCAGTATTTCCTAAGGCTATCACGTCTAGGAGAAGGATTTCAGATATCCAAGCATCAAGTGGTAAACTACCTTATTGCTACCATTATCAAATAAAATAGCTCTAGTTTCTTCTTCTCCAGCACCATACAACGGTCTCCATTCTTGCATCTGGAACAGGACATTGCCCTTCCAGCATGTCCAAACTGAAATGTCTAAGTCACCACATAGGGCAAAGATGAATCCATCAATCTAGTGCAGAGCCCACTTTATCAGACTGGCATGCTCATGGGCAGAATTCATAGGTCCAAATTATTTTTACAGGATACCAACTAGGTTTATATACTAAAAAACATTTTTAGCCTATAACAAAGTTAATCAAGCAACATTGGAAACAGGGGAGTTAACTTCAATTCTAAAGGAGTCTAAGTATATGTTGATTAAAACACTTCAACATGGCCCTCCCTTATGGGTTTTGTTGGCATGCTACATCCCATACGTGTATGCTGTCATGCTTGTGTCAGGAAAACAGACAATTTTATACTTGCCTGACGGTAATTTTCCTTTCCTGATGCATAAGCATGACAGCATACAGGTCCCTCCCTTGGGGGTATCGCATTTGAATATAGTTACCAGAATGCCACCTTAGGGGAGGCGACTCATTTATAGAGTATAACCAGTCCTGATTGGGCGAGGGGCGGAGCCTATACCCCATACGTATATTATGTCATGCTTATGCATCAGGAAAGGAAAATGACCGTCAGGTAAGTATAACATTTTCGGTTTTCTAGTAGTAGCAGTAGTTATTTTTAGCAGAATTAAAATTCTTTTGTTTAATTTGCACAAGATGATTGTATTTCAGTTTGGTAATGTGTGTTTTTTGCATGAAAAGGAGTGAGTTTTTTGTTATCCAAAGTTTGAATAAAGCGAACAATCATATGTCATATATAAATATGAGGCAATTTAATTTCAATTAAATAAAGTACATATATTCATTTTATGAAAAGTTGTGTTTATGTGCATATTTCTGGGGAGAGGGTCCATAACTTTCATGACATTCTTAAAGTGATCCCTGGATTAAAAAAGTTTAAGGTGGAAGGGTTTGAAACATGATGTTTACCTGTCAACTTTTAGCAATGTATCTGTAGGTTTATTTCTTCAGTGCCTTTCCTTTGCATTTTTGAATTCTACTTTCAGCATTTCCTATTCTAATGCTTCTGAATTGCATTTTTTCACAAAAGAAATCTATGCGAATGCACAAAAAAAAAAAAAAAAAACATAATCAGGTGGGAAGCATCATAAATGGATCTCATGTGCAACCCATTTCCGTAATAAACAATATGTATGCAAACCTCAAGTTCATACAGTAAGCAAGTCAGGAATTGCTTAACACAATAAAGATTCACAATATGAAGGCTCAAAATAGTTAAAAATAGTAAATAATGCCATAACATTAGCATATATCTGAGCAGGATACTGAGGTTGCAGTCAAAAGGTAGAGCAAACAAAGGTCATGCCAGCACCATATCATATCTTTGAAATTTAGGGGAACCTTGACATGGGTATAATCAACTTTAGAAAGCGTATCGCTTGTATTGCATCTCACATACGTTTTATATTAAGTAATGAATACAATTTTTTTCATCATCTCCTTATAGGAATCACATATTACTACAGAAGAGTTTACAAAAAAGGTATGCTTATATGGTTAATCCTGATGTTTACAGGTATAGAAATCGCAATGCCATAAAGTGCACTGGAAGCTCCCTCCCGGCCCTTTAAGAGGTTTCTGATGCTGGAAGAGAGGGCAGGGTTTCTGACCATGTGACTGCCATGATTTTCACGGCAGTCACATGATCAGAAAGCTCCTGATCGCAAATAGAGATCAGGAGCTTTTCACTAGCCACTGGTAACTGTGTCGGGAGCGCGCAGGGCGTGTGCTCTCGGCACAGGTCTATTTACATTCAGGTACACATATATCCCGCCACTCGGCGTTAAGGCCTACACGCCGAGAGACTGCACATATGTGTTCGGCAGGTGTGGAATGCTAGTCCAATCCCTAAAATCTCATAAAACCTTAAAACATGTTCCAAAATAATTTTCAATATTTTTAAATCTTAAGATTTTGGGTTTGTGGACCCAGTAATCTGTGAGGTTTTTGTAAGAACAGTCTGCTGATGCCTTTATGGGCTAATCCTACTCTCCCCCTTTTGTGGGCCCTGCCTGATCCACAAATTTGGCATTGAAACACATTATGTTCGAGAGCAGGTGGACTAGTTTTACTGAGCTTAACATTGAATGTAATCTCCCAAATTGTTTAAATATCTGCAATTTACATGCAGTGCAATCACAGTTTCCTGCCCAAATCCCCCCTGAAATCCACCTGTCTGCACATTTTACTCACCTCATGAGTGATGCGGAATCTCTTGTCTTGTTTATCTCAGACTCTCTTCCGCACATTTGGTCTAACTGACCTGGCTTTATTAGAAGTGACAGGCTGATCTGCTGGATTTGTCAGAAGATGGCTGGAACGATTGTATGCACCATTAGTGTCAGCAGTACTGTGTCAAAAATGTGTGTTCCTATATAAAATCCAATAGTGCAAAAACCTCATAAAAATAATCACATGTCATAAACAAAGTGCTAACATGCTCTAGTGAAAATATCAGTACCAACTATCATTCATTTTACCTTATACATTATTACATTCCATCAACAATTAAAAGTGCACATGCTGTTGTGCAAATATTAAGACAGTAGCAAAGTCGCCCAAAAATTGGCATAGTCTCTGTGTGTATATCAACGTTTCAAAAGGAAGATCTGTCTCTTCAAAGTGCTTGTTATCTTCTTATCCGGCTTCCGCCACACCTTAGTGAAAAAAAAACCCGCCACCACTTAGGTCCAAAAATTACTCACTAAATGTGATTGCTGGTAAAGTTATAAACCAGCAAACAGCCCATTCCCTTTAAAGAGCAATCCTCTGCAGAAACCTCATGTGTAATCATCTTTGTGTGCCGTAGATCCTCAAATGGCCATTATCACAATATAAGAGAGAAAACTCTACATAGCATAAAACCTTTTTTAAAAAGACTTCCAATTTATATACAAAATGTTACACTCATAAAGGTGTCTGCATTGACACAAGTAAGCAGGCATAAAATTAGCACCAGGATTGCTCGGACATTACCAGAGCCCCAAGCAAAGATGCAGCATACCATGGCGACACCGCATCCAATCCCTGCGGAAATTACTAATATTCTTACATAGTAACACACGGGACTTTGTTATATTTTCACATTTATGTTGATTACTTTGAATGTTTATTTTTTTTGAAAAAGAAACTATGGTAGCTATTTTTTAGTAGAACAATAGCACGTTAGCACCTTACAAGGTGTAATTAGTGAAAGTGTATATTATTTGCACAACAACACGTGCACGGTTTATGGAATGTGATAATGTATAAGGTAAAAGGTAAAATTAATGATTGTTAGTACTGATATTTTCCTTAGAGCATGTTAGCACTTTGTTTGTGACATGTGATGAATTTCTTTTTTGTTATGAGTTTTGTGCAAGATTAGATTTTAAATAGGAACACTAATTTTTTGACACAGCACTGCTACCCCATAGAGTTCATCTCAATAGAACAACTCCAGTATACTAATATCATTTAGCACGTCGGTGCGGTTCCACCTCCTGGTTTGCACCATTACACTACTAATATGGTTTCTGCCAAATACAGATTTATACAATAAAAAATCCTCCATGGAGCATACTATACCCCTCATCACCTAGCCGCTATCTACCCTACAGTGTTTCCATGTTCCATGTCTGCCAATGGGGGACATAATGTCTTCCCCTTTATTGGCTGATGCATGGTCGTAAATACTTTGCCAAAATTGGCATTATGCCTAACCGATATAATAGCTGCCACACTCACATGTCATTAGATAGACAATGCCCATCGTTTGACAGTGTAAAAAATGTTTGGCCTGATGGACTTCACCGTTCAGTAGTGTGTGTGTGTCTCTCCCCAGGCCACAAGAATTGGCAGTAAGAACAACTGCCACATTTATGTGTGCCTGGGTATTTACATTTGTAGTGTCTACCAGTTTTGGTGTAGTCACTGTGTACTAATTGGTCTCGTATAGAATTGTTCTTGCGATAAACAATTTCAGCTTGATCCTTGATGCAGTCCACTACTTAAGGATCTGCTTTCAATAAAGGCCCGTACACACGTACCGATGGTCGGCTTACAAATGTTCCTCTTTTCTCCCCGGGATGTCGGTGTCTGCTGAAAAGTGCAAAGACAGCACAAGGACAGCACAAGAATTTTGTCCGCCGACTGCAGAAGTGATGTCATGTAATGGTTAACTTTCCCTGTGTTTTCTATTTTCTGAGCATGCCCAGTCTTGCAAATCTGCGGTCTGTCGGCCGAATTGTGTACTGACAGGCGAACAATCGTCCGTTCTGGTGTCGGCATACAAATATTTTCATGTTTGCAAGAAAGACTTTTGTCCGCGGATTGTGCGCAGACATCTGTCGGAGGCACCATACTAACACGCGTACAATCGGCAGATCCTTCGTCCACCGACGTTTGTATGCCGACGATCGGTACGTGTGTACGGGCCTTAAGTACCAATATTTGTTTATGATGTAACTTATCTGACTGTGTTGTCTAGAGTATCTCAACATTAGTTTGGTCATTTGAGTTTATGAGAGTCCTGGTTGTGTTTAGATTGTTGGACGATCAGGTCTTCCCTCTGGTGTCCAATCGCTCTCTGGTACGCTTTTTAAGTGGGTGTTTTTGTTTTTTTTTTAGAATAACCTAACCAACAACCTCTCAATTCATTAGTCTGTTTTTGGAAATTATCCTACGAAGAAAAAAATGTATTTGATGTGTAAATATTGCCAATACAGGATAGACCTGACAAGACTTGTCGGATGCCCACTGTTTGTTCTCAGTATAGTGTTTCCCGACGTGGGTTTCCAATAAGGAGTCCTACCCAGGGTCAAATCTGGCTTCATGAATATCTCAATATCCAGAAAGGAAACACGTTGCTAATTGCATGTATATATATATACACACACACACGTACTGTGTATATATATATATATATATATATATATATATATATATATATATATATATATATATATAATCACTGTATCAGCAAGTGCCAATTAATGCACTCATTATCTCTTAATTAAGTTGTCCAGCAATCACCAGTGATACAGACAGATTATAGCTGCAACTAGGTAGACTGCGCTGCTCTTAGGGGGACAGATAGTGCTCTGAGAAACCGCCCCTGAAAGTGTGCAGTGGTACCATTAAAGTCTGACATTTCTGTTGAGGAAATAAAGTTTCTTTATGCATATTTATGGATGTGATACTTTGGCCCATAATTTTAGATAATCGGTAATATCCTTAATGGTAACTTTCATTTCCAGTTTATTAAGTGGGCTTTTCCCTGATGTGCTGCAGGATCATGTGAATGCAGCCCTGACAAGCCCAGGCAAACTCTATCAATTCTATTAAACTAGAAAGATACACAATAACTCTCTGTTCTTTGCACATTTACACTTGTTATAGTATTGATTGCAAAGACAATGTCCATTATTTTGGATATATCGTCAAGCCTTCAGTGCAAAGTTGTGCTGTACACAATGATGCTACTTAATAATCTTTCTGGGTGTTTGTTATGTCTCAATACAGTATATAGTATGGTCTCATAGGCCCCAGAAATTTTTAGCGGAATTTGTATTTGATTAGAAGATAGTAATAAAAGAATAAAATTAAGAAAAAGTCTGTATAGCAGTGTACAATACTAGGAGGCCAACAACTATCACACTTTTGTGCATTTAATGCACCACACCTCAATGCTGCTTAACATACTAACTTTTGAAATATAAAAAGGACATCCTTGGCGATGATGGAATATATGTTGGGGCTTGCAACACCTATGAAAACTTTAGGTATTGAAAGGTCTGGGTATAAAGCCCCGTACACACGTACCGATCGTCGGCCGAACGATCGGCCGTCTTTTGTCCAGGGCTGTCCTGTCCGCTGAAAAGTGCAAAAGACTGCACACGAATTTTGTCGGCCAACAACAGCCGACTGCAGAAGTGATGTCATGTGATGGTTAACTTTCCGTGTCTTTTTTCTTCTCTGAGCATGCCCAGTCTTGCAAATCTGCTGATTGTCGGCCGAAATCTGTACTGACTGACGAACAATCGGCCGTTCTGTTGTCGGCCTACAAAAATTTTAATGCCTGCACGACAGATTCTGTTCGGCCGAAAATGCACTGTCGGCTGACGGAAGAATCATACTAACAAGCCTACAATCGGCCGATCGGTCGGCGGCCGAATATTTGCGGCCGACAATCGGTACGTGTGTACGGGGCTTAAAGGAACACTTAATGACATCACTTTTATTGTAATACTAGCTGTGATATTTCTTAATGTGAATCAGAGAAAGAATTCTTCTTTATCATGATGTGAGGAGGGGGAGACTTGAGACTGGAAGATGCCCTCCACAAATTATCATTAAAGCACCACATTATTTAAAGGAGCATGAGGCTCTAGCACTAATAATGCTGAACTTACGCATCGGCCACCAGTGATAATATTCTTTGCCAGCAAGCTTCTTCTCTTCTCTTTCTTCTCCTTATCATCATATAGGTTGATTCTCATTTCCAAACCTATACCACCTGTACCTCTTAAAAATGTTACTTGGTTAACAGCCAGCTGTGTTTCTATTTCATGGTTACTTGGTGGATGTATGAGCAGACAGACCATCATCGAGTTTTAAATCATTTTACATGTCTTGTATTAGCTAATCTAGCTGCATTTATGAGGTAAAAATCTACCCCTTTCATTATATTATACCCATATTATTTGCTCTCCTTTTAAAAATGTAGTTTATACAGTGAAAACTGCATTTATAAAACACATTTATACAAGTATGTTCCTCTGTGCCTCCATAACTTTGTTTTTACCAGCATTTTAACTATAATTATTTATTTGCATTTTATTTCAAAAGTATTTTAACTATGCTAGTACATGTTAGAGACGTAAAGTGGTTCTAAAGCCTTAAGGTTTTTTTTTACCTTAATGCATTACGGCAGTGGTCCTCAACTCCGGTCCTCGGGGCCCACTAACAGGCCAGGTTTTAAGTATTACCTTGGGGAGATGCAAACTAGAATACTGCAATCACTCAGCAGCAAATGAGATCACCTGTGATGTAATTTAGTTATCTTGCAAACCTGGCCTGTTAGTGGGCCCCGAGGACCAGGGTTGAGGACCACTGCATTACGGTAAAAAAAAAAAAATTGTCTGTGCTGCAGGATCCCCAGAGCCCCCATCCTAAGGCCTCATGCACACAGGACATTTTTTAACTCTCCTAGAAGCCAGCAGCATTTTTGCAAAAAAAATGCCTGATGCTTGTGAAAGTTTTTAGGAGCTTTTACAGGCATCAACCTCTTGGGCATCAACTTCATTTGCCAGACTAAATAATTAAAAGCCTCTAAAAGCCCCTGCCACTAAACGCTGCTAAAAGCCTATGTGTGCATGGACACATTGGCTAACATTGAGGGGCATTTAGAGGCAGGAAAAAAAATGGCAGACGTCTCAAGAAGCAGCTGTAAAAATATCCAGTATGCACTTAACGACCCGATCCTGATCCATCCATGTGCACAAGAGCAGGGGCTCTTGCCGCTGTCTCCCTCCTCACAGGACAAATTGATAGAAGTGGGAGCCATTGGCTCCTGCTGCTGTCAATCAAATGCTGTGAGGAGGGAGCAGGGTTTGAGGGCTGAGCCGCCCGACTTGTGTCAATGGACGCAGACAGGACTGCTCGAGAGTGAGCCCGCATCAGTGCCCCATACAAAGTGGCTTTCTATGGGGGCACTTGCCAAAGAGGAGGAGCCTGGAGCACAGAGCAGGTAAGCATAACACTTTTTTTTAATTTAAATAATAAAAACAAAGCTTTAATGTTTAATTTAGGCAGCAGCTCAATGTATGATTATAATTGAACATCATTCATTGGTGAATCTCCCAAATATTTTAATGCTGGATGTGTTGTATTTTACAGGATAGCTCTGGTGCAATGGGAAGGCCATTTTTCCTTTTCAGGGTATGCTTTGTATCTTTTAGACTTTAATGCATGTCTTGGTCTTTTGTGCTACAAGGGGATGAAGAGTATGGACATGGTCAAAAAAGTCTCTGTTCAGAACTATAATTAGGGTCCCGAAGATATAAAAGCTTGGGTTTGGTCCAAACCTGAAGGTTGGCTGTATTGCTAGGCCAGTGAGCTGCGGGCAGAAGATTAATTGCACCTTAGCTGCACATACATTTACTAAGGCGGAAGGATGCTGCTGACATCATAGACCTATTATGGCCAAATAAGGACAGCAACATCGTTCAAGTACAGCCATGTGGCTGAATTAGGACAATGTTTTCATGATCCTCTCCTCCACCCCTTTGTTACATGCAGCTGTGTGATGGGGAATTTCCAACGGTGATGCAATCATGTGACAGCTTCCTGTGGGTCCTGGCAAATGTGGGCTTGGACCCAGTTGAGGGCCCAGTCCATTGATCCAGTTCAATATACATTATTTTCCTTTTGTGTAAATTGTTTTCCATTTTTTATACCTGGTGATTCTGCCATTAACACATTTCCTGTTCTGGGGGGAGAGGGAGGCACCATTTACTCACTGTACTTTATTTGAAGAGGAGCAGTGGTGTCACTGAATTGAACAATGGGTACCCCCTTCTCGCCTTATCTCTATTACATATGTGTGTGTGTGTGTGGGGGGGGGGGGGGGGGTGTAGTTCAAAAACGATAGCTGAGAAAGCAATAACACTGCTTAAGATTTCAGTTCATTGCACAGAAAGTGACACAGTAAGGATACATGGTTTCTGGCCGGATCAAAGTATGTGAGAGAATGTAAGAAAATGTGCTTAGCTTGAAAATAGAAAACAAATAAGGTCACTGTAATTAACCACTTGCCGACTGCCCCACGTAGATTTACTGCGGCAGGGCGGCTCGGCTGCGCATAATCATGTACATGTATTAGACACAGCAGGAGCCAGACTGTGGGAGGAGTGGGCTGGATCGCCACTGGCCTCCAGCGATCTTCAGGGAAACTGATAGTAGAGCCGCCTTCCTATGTAAACAAAGCAGGCGGCTCTTCTGTCAGACAGGCACAGACTCCGATCTCTTTGTGCCTTTCACTCCCCCCCCCACAGTTGGTAAGCACATTTAGGCTTACATTTACCCCTTGAGCACTCCCAGTATTAACCCCTTCCTTGCCAGTGTCATTTATACAGTAACAGTGCATATTATTTAGCACTGA
Organism: Pelophylax lessonae; assembly: GCF_965119305.1. NCBI lineage: Eukaryota > Metazoa > Chordata > Amphibia > Anura > Ranidae > Pelophylax > Pelophylax lessonae. Next base: position 443,308,274 of record NC_138769.1, read on the forward strand.
TTACTGTATTAATGTCACTGGTCCCCAAAAAGTGTCAAAAATTTCAGTTAGGGGTCTAATCTGTCTGCCACAATGTCGCAGTCCGGCTAAAAATCGCTGATTGCCGCCATTACTAATAAAAAAAATAAATAAAAAATCCAGAAATCTATCCCACAGTTTGTAAACGCTATAACTTTTGCGCAAACCAATATAAAATACGCTTTTTGGGATTTTTTTAAACAAAAATATGTGGCAGAATGCAAATTGGCCTGAACTGATAAAAAATTCGATTTTTTTTTTTTAATTTTTATTGGGAATGTTTTATAGCAGAAAGTAAAAAAAAATATATATATATTTTTAAATTGTCGCTCTTTTTTTGTTTATAGCGCAAAACCTAAAAACCGCTGAGATGATCAAATACCACCAAAAGAAAGCTCTATTTGTGGGAAAAAAAGAAAATAAATTGTATTTGGGTTCAGCGTCGCACGACCGCACAATTGTTAGTTAAAGTAACGCAGTGCCGAATCGCAAAAAATGGCCTGGTCATTAAGGGGGTAAAACCTTCTGGAGCTAAAGTGGTTAAGGACTGGTAGGCTGCAATATATTCCATTTTGTTCTTGGGCATAGATATACTTTAAACATGCTGCCACAATAGACGCTAAAGAAAACCGGTCATGAAAAATGTATATATAGCTTGCCGATGCTGACCTGAACATGCTAACTGCCTGTCGTTTTTATAGTGTCATTAAACCGAAATCATTATAAACTGTCACTACACGCTATATTACATCGCATTTATACTCATTTTGCCACTAGAGCATTCATTTTCTGTAGACTGCAAAATAACCTGGTTAATCACTGTGCATCTTTCAGTAACCAATTACTGGATTTATCTATGATTTGTCAAACTATAGTACGGGAAAATCTAATTAGCTGCTATGGGGTAACTGCATCTTGCACATCATCATTGCTCTTGACACTGCCTGTCAATGTAAAACAAGCCATATCTAAAACGGGATAGTAAATCTAGGGTATTTCGTTGCTGATATGCACAGTGCTTTACCATTTTTAAATATGATATACCAATTACTAATTACATCCACTTTGTTTTATTCTAACAGCCTAGAAATGGAAGAAAAGTTTCCATAGATGAACATTAGCATATTTATAAAAGGTATACATAAGCATGATGGTGTTAATGTGTGTAATATTACTTTCTGCAGGGCAAGTTTCACCTTAATACCAGTTTGTGTTCATTGATCTTGTGTTGTCATTGTTATCTAACTAACATACTCAGACTTAACTTTGTATTAGAGATTTGTTGATTCCCCCTAACTTAAGAAACATTTCCAGGAATGATTTCAGATTTGGGTGCCCATTATTGTACAAAATAATACAGAATACATAGGGGTTGATTTACTAAAAAGGCTATTCACTTTGCAATGAAACTTTTACGTAGCTTAGTGAACGTAGTAAAAATTCATTTTGCAAAGAATACTCAATCACATGCAAAGAAAATTAAAAAAAAATAAATAAAAACTGTTTTTGCTTGCACATGTTTGGATAATGGAAGTCAGCAGAGCTTCACCTCATTCACTAGGCTATGGTAAATGAACTGAATGTTTGCCATAATTTAAAGAAAATATGAAAACAAAAAATATATAAATGTTATGTAATGTATATAAAAAGATTTAAAACATATACAGTAAACCCCCCTCCATTGCGGGGGTTACGTTCCGGACCCAGCCGCGAAAAGTGAAATTCCGTGAAATAGAAAAACCTGATTAAAATGCATTGTAGGCGTGTTTATTTTACTGTCACTGTACGTGTAGAAGCATTTTAAGGTCTTTAAACACACTTTTAAAACAATAGGAACTCATTTAAACACATAAAAGATACTAAGAGACATAGCAAGAGCTATGGAAAACACAAAAATATTTCATTTTTAATGATTTATATAGTAAAATAACATTACAAAAGAAAACGCGAATTACCGGGACCGCAAAAACTGAACCGTGATGGAGCGGAGGATTACTGTAACCCCAAAACTAGTCATTGGTTTTAGTATATAGAGCACTGGCAGCTTAACCATCACAACAGATACTTACTGAGTTTAGTTGCCATTTTAAAGAACAGTCATTTACCTAAACAAAAATGATGTATTTCTGCTATCAGAGGATTAGGGGTTTACACAAATTATAGCCTCAAGTTCAGTGTTTAAAGCGATATTAAAGCCTTGTTTTTTTAAATAATAAACATGTCATATTTACCTACTTTGTGCAATGGTTTTGCACAGAGCAACCTGGATCCTTCTCTTCTCGGGTCCTAAGCTGGTGTTTTAAGCCCCTCCCTCCTGCCAGGTGCCCCAAGCAGCTTGCTGTGGGGGCACCCAAGCATGCGCGTTCCCGAGCCACGGCTCTGTGTCCATTTTACACACGGAGCCGCAGCTCAGCCCTGCCCTGCCCCCTCCATCTCCCGATTGGCACATAGGCTGTGATTAACAGCAGCAGGAGCCTTTGGCTGGCAAAAGGCAATAAGGAGTGTGAGTCCCTGGATAGGCAAGGCTCTCTTGGAAATTTCTGGATTGAGAGGGAACTCAGGTAATTATTAGGGGGGCTGGTGCACACAGAAGGGTTTTATTTTCATGCATAGAATGCATGAAGGGAAAAAAAACTTGTGCCTTTACAACCACTTTAAACTCTTTTAAATCAGGGAAGCTATGGATTGGGGGGGGGGGGATTTTTTTTTTGTTTAATTTAAAACTTAATTTAAACAAGCTCAAAAGCTCTGAGAAGCAACTCTCGCACAGTGAGGCAAGGTTCACACCTATGCTTGTGGCTGCGGGTGCACCCCCAACCACCCTCAGTGAAAAAGGTGCTGCTGAAAATGGGCTGTCGTATCCATGCAAACGCGGCCCGCAGAGACGTACACTGTAGATGTGAACCTAGGGCGAGGCTTCCTAAAAGTAGCTCAAACCATAGAAATACAAAAAGGAGTGTCTGGCCCAACCTGGATGAAAGAGTCCAAGATAATTTTAATTGTTACTAAAAAAAGTCATACAAAAATCAGCCAAAGTTTTGCAGGGGCAACACCACTTCCCCTACAACAGGGCTCAACATAGGATAAAACTTAGATGGGCTCCGAGAAAACAACGATTATAGATCTATATCGGAATCGGTATTGAACTGTCCAAACTGGGTAAAAACATGACAGCAGTGGAGCTCCATTACTGCTCAACAATTGCTGCAAAGTTGTTGCCCCCTGCGGTCCTAACATAGATCAGTGAAGTCACTGTCCATCCACGTTTTATCCTATGTTCAGCCCTGTTGAAGGGGAAGTGGTGTTGCCCCTGAAACACACAGGCTGTTTGTATATGATTATTTTATCAACACTTATCCTGGACTTTCATCTGGCTAGTGTTAGGCTAGACAGAGTGAGAACTTGTTTACATAAGCATTTATTTTGTCAGAACTGCTTTTTTCCCCTATACAAGTCAAAAACAGCTCAGAAGGATGTCAACAACAGGGCAGAAGGACCTCACAGTCATCTAAATTGACATAAATGCAGTTCAAAACTTGCTGCCTTTGGCCACCTACGTTGTAAAAAAAGCTTTAATGCTTAAGACACTTGATGAACGAGGCTTACCTGAACTTAAATATAAACAGAGAGGGAAGTAAAGTGGTGAAGGGGGGGCCTGAACTGTTACTGACAACCAATGTTTCCTCTATCTGTTGGTGTAGGTGGTGGGACTGGTTTCGAGCTTTTAGCATGATATGTCACCTGATGTGGCTGTGACTGCCCAGCAGGACAAGGGGGAGGGAAGTGACTGCGATTGTTGAGTGGGGTCAGGGTGTTATATGCAGCACTATCTATACATTATTTAAGAAAAGGAATAGGCTCTCAAGAATGCTAAGATCCTCATTTTCCATCAAATACCCTCTAGGAAGGTTTCCTTTTATTTTGCTGTGTTCAACATATCACGCACTTATCAGAAAAGGGGTTTGCTTTAACTGATTTTTTTTTTTTGTTACAGAATTTACTGAAGATATTGTCTGTGGGGAACAAGGCCTTATCGAGGATCCTTTTGTATAATAATATTAATAAAAATAATAATAATAATAAATTAAAATGGATACATTGGTATACTTTTAGTGTCTTGCACCAAAGTTCTGTCAGAGACGCATTATTTTTTTACTGTCCCCAATAATTTGAACTTTCCACAATACTGTAATCTAAAGGCTAACTGCACTTTAACTACAGTTAGGCTGGGTTCGCAGTTATGCAAATTGAATGCAGGTTTCCCAGCATCCAATTCGCATGACAAGAGAGAGTGTGCCTGGCTTGCAATGGAGCCAGTTCACATACCTCCGGGGCAGCCGTGGTCCGCATTTGGAAAGGGTCCTGTGAGTCTTTGGCTCTGAATCAGGTGCACATTCAGTCAGAAATTTTGACCTGATAAGTACCTGAATCGGTAAACAGCCACAGCAAGTGCGAACCCAGCTTTATCCTTTATTGGGCCAGCTCCCCCCTCCACAAATTAAGTCTTATATTTACATGTCCCCACCCCTCTGAGATCTTTGCAGGTTGACCCACTGGGCACCACCATTGTTCTTCAAAATGCTCACAGCTAAGCTCTGCTTCTTTTGCGTGACACAATCTCCATTCATATCCATGAATAGGCTATACAATTTTGCAAAAAATAATGTCTTTTCTTTGAGGAATCAATGAAAATTGCAACAAGCAGGATCCGATTAGGAGAGCCCTAGGGAAGAGGTAGTGATTTTGGAGGATCATGGACTTTTAAGTGTAAGATTTTGGGAGAGGTAGGGGGTGCTGGGATTGGCCCTATAAAGGATGTTTGTACTTAATGTCCAGTTATCCTTGAATGACCATTTTACTTTCTACTGACATTATCCATTAAAAAGACAAATTAAAAAACAATATATATGTTACAACGAGTTGTAAACATTTTTTGCGCTTGATAACATTACCAAAAGTGACAAAATCCAAAATTTAGCGTAAAATTTTGATCTTGTTTTTCTATTAATAATATTTAAAGCACAGATAAAGCCCAAACCTATTTATTTCTTTATTTTTTATTTTGGATAGAGCAGGGTAATGGTAAAACAACCTGTCAGGTTTTCTACTGCTGTCTGTGTCCCCACTGGGGAGATTCACCTTCTCTGTTATTATTGTTGACCATTGTTGATCATTGTCGATACAGAAACTGATGGGAAATCCAGAATTGTACAGTTGTCATTGGAACAGGAGGTGATGGGAAGTCTTCTAGTGTGGACATCTGTTCTGGTGACAGAGAGGATTTTCCCCTTGCTTTGGAGAGATTCCTCTTACTTCCTGTTCTGGTTCTCAAACAGGTAGTGAAAAGAAGTCCACCCTGATGAGACAACAGCAAAAAGCACCCAACAGTGTTCTTAACCATTCCTAGTTGTTTCAAAGCTAAACAATTGTGGCGTTATTGTTTTTTGACCAGATTTAAACTGTTTTGGGAAGTTGTTCTTTCCTTGTATATACTTTCCACTAGCTATAACCTTTATACGTGTATGTATCTTATTTTGTTGCATAAAATACTGATTTACACAACTGTAATTGTAAGATGTTACATATTTCTCATGGCCTCAGATTAATAAAAACATTTGTGCTATGCATACATAGTGCCAAAAGAGAATGTACATGTTTACTATTTCAGAGCTGAATTTATTATTTTTAAAACTCCATTGCCCTATGTGATCAAATCTGATTAAATATATGTCCCTTTTCAAGTCCACCGAAATTGTATTTGTTTGTATTTTAGACATTGTTTAATCAGATGTGAAAGATTTTAACCCAAAAAGGGGTTAATATAGCGCTTGCTTCTAATTATTCAGGGGCGAGCAATTCCTTGTTCGCACCCTGAATATTAACCACATAAGCCCCGGAGGATTTGGCTGCTAAAGGACCAGGGGTTTTTTTGCGATTTTTTACTGCGTGACTTTAACGGACAATTGCGCGGTCGTGCGACGCTGTACCTAAACGAATTTGACGTCCTTTTTTTCCCACAAACAGAGCTTTCTTTTGGTGGTATTTGATCACCTGTGCGATTTTTTGATCACGCGCTATAAACAAAAAAAGAGCGTAAATTTTGCAAAAATAACAATATTTTTCACATTTTTTTATATGAAATTCCCCAAAAAAAAAAGTAAAAATCAAAATTTTTTAACATTTTTCGGCCAATTTGTTTTATGCTACCTATGTTTGGTAAAAAAAATCGCAAAAAGCGTATTTTGATTGGTTTGCTCAAAAGTTATCGCGTTTACTAACAAAGGGAAAGATTTTTGTCATTTTTGGTGGGTTTTTTTTAACGCGTAATGGCGGCGATCTGCGATTTTTTTTTCGGTACTGCGACATTGCGGCGGACAGATCGGACCCTTGACTGACATTTTTGACACTTTTGGGGGTACCAGTGACATTACTGCAGTAATCAGTGCTATACATATGCACTGTTACTGCAAAAATGACACTGGCAGGGAAGGGGTTAACTTTATTGGACAGGGAGGGGTTAAGTGTGTCCTAGGGGCGTGATTCTAACTGTGTAGGGACATTCCTATTGGTGTAAAAGCAAAGATCAACCGTTCTACATAGTAGAACGGACAGATCTTCACTTTTACACAGGGAGAACTGACAGGCAGCTTGTTTACATAAGCTGCTCTGTCTTTCTCCCTTCACAGGAGCGATCGCAGTGTGACTGGCGGACATCGAGTCCGCCGGTCACACGCACTGACTTGTCTGTGAACGAGCCGCGGCGGGCGCGCGTCTCGGCGGGCGCGCACCCGCCCGCGATAGGCTCGCAAGTCAGTGACAGGCGAGTGACGTACCGATACGTCACTCTGCCTGGCCGGGGCTGACCGCCGCAGTATATAGTCGTGCGGCGGTCGGCAACCGGTTAAAATAGACGATCAAGTGATAAAATATATATAAACCATTCAAAATTTACACAGCTAAATGGTGGTAATCCAAAAATATTAACATATAGTGTACATAAATAAATACATCAGATTTTAAAGTGCAAAATAGTGCCAAATAATAAGTCCCAATAAACAGTTCATAAGTGACTTTGTGCGTGAATAAAGTGCCAAAATATAGAGGAGTGCAAGTGTTAATTCCTCCAGTAGTCCAACTGCTGGTATATTGGGCGTGACTTGAGATAATAGGGGTTCACAATCACTGGAATTAGTGGGTCTTAGATACCATATGGTAGAAAGACCTTTCAGGCTTATGGCTTTCTGAGCCTAGAAGGTGACTGCTGGGCCTTGTGGTTCCCTGTGGTCCGGGGTCGCTCCTTTAAGTAAAAAACGATCCTAAATTATGAGCTCCTTCTCTTTACAGCTCTGCTCTGCTACAAGCCTGATTCAGATGTGATAGATCACATAAAAAAGTCCCATTGATAAATGTCACTGGGACATTTTATTTTGACAGCAGGGCCTGGTGCTGTTGGAATACACTGATCAGCTGCTGAAGCAATTCAACAAAAGTTTTGTAAACTAGTCTGTTTTACAGAAGTCGATCCAAAGATTGGCTTTTGTTGAAAGGGGATGGCCACATACTGATCGACCTTTAGCGAGTCCATGTTGAACAGGTCGAATTTCTGGCTAGCTTAAAGTGTTACTAAACCCAGGACCCTGCATTCACTATATCTGGTCTCCCACAGTACACAGTACATGGAAATGCAATTATGTTGGTAAGTATAAACTGCTAAATACATTTTTTCATCAGCAGTATATAGAAGTCTTGTGACTTCTATCAGTGTCTGGTTAAAGCTTTTAGGAGGAGTTTTCATTCTATTCTGACTGTCCTATGAGGCTGCAGGACCCATGGCCCTCTGTCTGGACAGTGCTGATTAGCTCTGTGCTGATCACATGCACCCTCCCAAGAAAAAAAAAAACTCTCTAGCAATACACACCAAACTGGGCATTGTCAGAGTGACTCCAAAGGCTCTGACTTATCAGGAGATGGATTGGGGACTGTGGAAGAAGTGGAGGATCAGAGAAGACAGGTTCAAAAAGCCTTTTTACACAATGCATGTGGATTAACCCCTTAGGTTCCACTGTGGGTATAACAAGCATTCTTTATACTGCATATACAGACTGATTTTTATGTTGTGGGTTTAGTAACACTAACTCTTCAATGAGGGCAGATACCCCGTGAGTGCTATTAAAAATGTTTGTCTTTGAATAGCACCAGTGCATAAAAAGGATGTTGTTGATGTAGAAAGGATGCAGAAAAAAGAGCAAATACATTAATAAAGGGTATGCAAACTTTATTCTGCCTTTAAAAGAGGCAATAAAGGATTCATCTTGCTTAAGGCTGCATTCATATTGGCATATGCAACCGGCTCTGATTACATGCAAGGACCTCGACGGGGGTTCCCAGCAATTAGCTGCAGGAGGCAGCCCCATTAAAAGCAATGGGAGGCTGCCCACTCCCGCAGCTTACTGCAGCCACTCACATGTACTTACTCATGCAGCGATCGCATGTAAGTTCATCCAGGGCCAATCACTTGTATGTGATCGCTACATAAGCGATTCCATGCGAGTGGCCACAATTAGCTGTGGGAGCCAGAAGTTTCACATTGCTATCAATGCGACTGCTTCCTGCAGCTACTCACCATCAAATCATGCTGGGGTTTTCAGAGTAGGGTGCATTCGCAGGTGTGAATGGTCCCTAAAGCACCTCTGTTACTATACAGAATGTTTGACACCAAGCCACGCCAAGAGGGTTTTTCAAATTTAGTGGAAAAAAGTGTCTTTATTCAACCCGACCTAATATGTACAGTGCACCTGGAAAGTATTCACAGCGCTTCACTTTTTCAACATTTTGTTAGGTTACAGTCTTTATCCAAAATTGATTCAATTTATTATTTGTTTCAAAATTCTACAAGCAATACCCCATAATGACAACGTGAAAGAAGTTTGTTTAAAATCTTTGCAAATTTATTAAAAATAAAAAACGAAAAATATAATTTGTACATAAGTATTTACAGCCTTTGCCAAGGCACACACCTGTCTATATAAGGTCCTACAGTTAACAGGACATTTCAGAGCACAAACTAAGCCATGGAGTCCAAGAAATTGTCTGTGTACCTCTGAGACAGGATTGTATCGAGGCACAGATCTGGGGAAGGGTACCGAAAAAAAATCTGCAGCATTGAAGGTCCCAATGAGCACAGTGGCATCCATCATCTGTAAATGGAAAAAGTTTGGAACCACCAGGACTCTTCCTAGAGCGGGCCGACCCAGCCAAACTGAGCGAAGGGCCTTAGTCAGGGAGATGACCAAGAACCCGATGGTCACTCTGACAGAGCTCTAGCATTTCTCTGTGGAGAGAGGAGAACCTTTCAGAAGAACAACCATTTCTGCTTCCGTCTGGCCACTCTACCAAATCCGGACTGTATGGTAGAGTGGCCAGACGGAAGCCACTCCTCAGTAAAAGGCACTTGACTGCCCGACTAGAGTTTGCCAAAAGGCACCTGAAGGAGTCTCATGAGAAACAAAATTCTCTGCTTGGATGAAAAAAAGATTGAACTCTTTGGCCTAAATAGGAAGAATATTGTCTGGAGGAAACTAAGCACCGTTCATCACCTGGACAATACCACCCCTACAGGGAAGCATAGTGGTGGCAGCATCATGCTGTGGGGATGTTTTTCAGTGGCAGGAAATTGGGAGGCTAGTCAGAATTGAGAGAAAGATGAATGCAGCAATGTACAGAGACATCCTTGATGAAAACCTGCTCCAGAGCGCTCTGGACTCAGACTGAGGGTGAAGGGTTCATCTTCCTACAGGACAATGACCCTAAGCACAAAGCCAAGATAACAAAGGAATGGCTATGGAACAACTCTGTGAATGTCTTTCAGTGGCCCAGCCAGTGCCCAGACTTGAACTAGATTGTACATCTCTGGAAAGATCTAAAAATGGCTGTGCACTGATGCTCCCCATCCAACCTAATGACGCTTGAAAGGTGCTGCAATGAAGAATGGGCAAAACTGCCCAAAAATAGGTGTGCCAAGCTTGTAGCATCATACTCAAAAAGACTTGAAGCTGTAATTGTTGCCAAAGGTGCTTCAACAAAGTATTGAGCAAAGGCTGTGAACACGTATGTACATGTGATTTTCTTCCTTTTTATTTTTTTTAAATTTGCAAAAATTTCAAACAAACTTCTTTCACGTTGTTTAATGGGGTATTGTTTGTAGAAGTTTGAGGAAAATAATGAATTTATTCCATTTTGGAAAAAGGCTGTAACAGAACAAAATGTGGAAAAATAAAGTGCTGTGAATACTTTCTGGATGCACTGTAACTAACATATTCTAACCCTTCCCTTCCTCCTATCCAAAACAAAAAAGTCTAGATCCCAATGGTAAATTGTATTACACTCCTGAAAGACATGAAATGCAGAATATAAGCAATTACAAAAGCGTATTGCATTCACACCATGTTCCCTCTGCTTTCGTTTTAATGGACACTTATAAATGACAGAGCAGGAAGAAAACATTAAGTCTTCCTCGCAATTATACATATTTTATGAGTTTCTATTGCTTGGCTGCACATCTAATACAACTTACACTGATCTATAGGCAATATGGACTGGTAGCATAAAGCATATTAAATGATGGCTATTAAACCTTTATTGTCCAATTAGAGGACCCTTATTTACAATCATTGGTTGAAAAGATGAAACACGTCAGTCAGATTCTTCTATATGACCGGTACTTTAGGGATCTGGGGAATTATGTTTGTTTAGAGGATTGAGAGCTTTAAAAGTCACCAATCACTGTCTAAACCATAAAGCTTCCTCTTGACTAACATTTCTTTTTAAATGTAAAATCAGGTACCTTGTTTGCACCATAATTCAGCTTAGTTAAAAAAAAAAAAACTGTTATAGAAGTACAGCTTTGTTGTGTTTTTTTTAATTCTCTCTTTCCCCCTCCAAACTAGCAGCTTCACCATAACTATCAGAGTTTGTTCACACATTTGTTGATTACGAAGAATGAAGCAACAATTATTAATGCCCCTATAGCATAAATGAGGTAATCTTGAAGCATTTTTGATGTGTTTTTGAAGCTTAGAAAAAGCATCAAGAATGGTTGTTAAATAACCATGAAAGTGTTGATTAACCACTTAAGCCCCGGAAGATTTTACCCCCTTCCTGACCAGGGAGTATTTTGCGATTCGGCACTGCGTGACTTTAACGGACTATTTGCGCGGTCGTGCGACGCTGTACCTAAACGAATTTGACGTCCTTTTTTTCCCCACAAACAGAGCTTTCTTTTGGTGGTAATTGATCACCTGTGCGATTTTTTGATCATGCGCTATAAACAAAAAAAAGAGCGTCAATTTTGCAAAAATAGCAATATTTTTCAAATTTTTTTATATGAAATTCCCAAAAAAAAAAAAGTAAAAATCAAAATTTTTTAACATTTTCGGCCAGTTTGTTTTATGTTACATATATCTGGTAAAAAAAAATCGCAAAAAGCGTATTTTGATTGGTTTGCGCAAAAGTTATCGCGTTTACTAACAAAGGGAAAGATTTTTGTCATTTTTGTTGTTTTTTTTTTTTTTTTAACGCGTAATGGCGACGATCTGCAATTTTTTTTTTTGCGGTACTGCGAAATTGCAGCGGACAGATCGGACCCTTGACTGACATTTTTGACACTTTTGGGGTTACCAGTGACATTTCTACAGTTACTGTAAAATTACACTGGCACTTTTTTGAGAGGGAGGGGCTGTGTGTGTCCCTAGGGGCATGATTCTAACTGTGATTGGCTGTGGCTTGAGCTGTAGGAACAGTGATCAACGGTCCTACATAGTAGAACCGTATGATCACTGTTTCTACACAGGGGAGAATGACAGGCGGCTTGTTTACATAAGCCGCCTGACTTTCTCCCTCTGCAGCAACGATCGCCGAGTGACCGGCGGACGTCGGGTCCGTCGGTCACGCGCGCGGGGGGGGGTCCATGACCATGCGGGAGCGCGCCTCCGGGGGCACGCGCTCGCTCCCTAGACCCTCCCAGGCTAGCGTTGTAGATCTACGTCACTTTGCCTGTGAGGGGCTGACTGCCGACGTAAATAGTTGTGCGGCAGTCGGCAAGTGGTTAAGAGTAAAGTTCTGCTTTAAGCACTCCCCCCCCCCAAATATAAACAACACTGACTATTTTTAATCCTTATGCTGCTAGAATCAGTAAATAGATAGGAAAATATATTATATTTGCTTGTTTTAAACTTTTTTTCACATTTCTTCAGTTACTTCCTCCTTTCCATGCCTAGGCAAATTAGGTCATACATCCCAGGAGGGGTTTTCTCAGATAAGCACACCCTCTTACCTGCATGGCCGAGCTAAAGGCAGATGGATTTCCAGGAAGTAAATGCTACATGAATCATCTGCCCTTTCTCAAGATGGCCAAAGCCAGAAATGCAGAAATGATATGGGGGGGGGGGGGGGGGGATGATTTCTAAACAAAATAAAGCATGGAGACATGGATGGATGGGGGAATTTGTTTGAATATTGAAAATTAATTACTTGTGGAAAATGCAGGATGAGTGGATGTGGACATTGGCTGAGCATGTCCTTCCAAAATGCAACATACTGTGAAAGTATTCATTAACACGGGGAACTGAAAGTTAACTGGAGAACAGTTATGTGTCAGTGTACATAGTGTACATTCATCTCAGTGTAGAGGTCTGCCTTAAAGAGGAAGTAAAGTAAAAAAAAAAAACCGAGAAAAAAAAAAGCCCTGTAAAGAGAAAGGCATAATGAGCTAGTATGCATCGCATACTAGCTCATTATGTAGTACTTACCTTAAAATGAAGCCCCCGCGGTGCCGCCACCTCAGCGACAGGACGGCGACATGTCCTGCCGTCCCGCTTCCGGGTTCGCGTCCTCCGGCCATCTGATTGGCCGGAGGCGCGATTACATCACTCCCGCGCATGCGCGCGGGAGCCGCCGTTCACGGCACTGAGCTCTGAAGGAACGGCACGGGTGGCCGTTCCCTCAGAGCGCCTACGCCGATGACGTCATCGGCAGTTTGCGCTGTAAATATCTCCTAAACGGTGCAAGTTTGGGAGATATTTATAGCACCTATAGGTAAGCCTTAATATAGGCTTACCTATAGGTAAAAGTTATACAAGAGGGTTTACAACCTCTTTAAGTTTAAGTATTCCTCCACCACAACCTCAGCCTGGTTCCTAGGCATGAGTGAAGACGACACAGAGTAAAAAGTACCCCAATTGTGTATGTGTAAAATGACACTGTAACAGAGTGCCTAACATAGCCAAGAAGAACCCACGTGGGGCAGGCCTCACATGTGACCCAGTACTTGCCACTCAGTGAATTAATGGGGAAATACGAAGGAGATGTCTAAAAACCACACAGCCGTCCCACCTGCCCACAAGCATTGATGCCTCATGAAAGTGGCACAACAAAAACCTACCTCTCTTGTGTGTACTGCACTTAGTGGTGCCCATTGTAATGAATATGGTAGGCAGTGAAGTTTGTTTATGAGGTTTTAAATGCATTGCATTAAGTGTATTGACATATATGTGAATGAGCTCATACTTCTCTACTCCACATTCACACACATTTCCCCTGCAAGGTGTAAAGAAAAAAAAAAAAAGAATAGGCCCCACAAAAAAAAAAACATAAAATACATTATAGTGCAATGCCACTAGAGCCCTGGTGTCCAACTTGTGGCCCTATGGCAGTTTCTGTACAGCTTAGGAGGCCCCTACAGACACTAATCTGTGTTTCTGTATTGCCCTAGTATGGCAATGGTTTCTAGCAGTCTCAGGTAATATGTCCCTAGTCTCCAATAACCCCAATAGTATGTTCGCAGTCTTTAACTATCTCTTGTATCATGTCTCCAATCTCTTGCCATCTCTTGTATCACGTCTACAGTCTCTGACCATCTCTTGTATCATGCCCATAGGCGTGCGCACGGGGTGTGCCGGGTGTGCCTGGGCACACCCTAATCACCATGTGTCTGTTAGTGTAGGGCCAGCTGTCTCCCGAGATCTCCATCTTTGGCACTGATGGTAGTGATATACTCGGTGGAGAGGCGGCTGTGCTGTTGGCTCCAGCAGATAGTGAGGCTTGCCAGAGCCACTCAGTGTGTGTGATGCTGTCAGGTAATGTTAATGCTTGTAGAGAGAAAGACAAGCTGAAGCTGTCAAAACTCAGCGGTGATGTCGGGGGTGGGCAGGACTGAACAGCTATCAAACATCAGCCAATGGGATGGGGTCTGTGCGTCCGCTTCGTTTATGTGGCTCCGCCCCTTTCTTAAGCAGCCCAATCATTGGCTGGTGTTTGACAGCTGCTTGATCCCGCCCACCCCCGACATCACTGCTGAGTTTTGACAGCTGGTCTTTCTCCCTGCAAGCAGTAACATTACATGACAGCATCACACACTGAGCGGCTCTGGCAAGCCTCACTATCTGCTGAATGTGAACCTCCCCCTCTCCCCTGTTAGTGTCCATAAGTGGTTCCCAGTAGTGCCACCTAACAGTGCCCAGTAGTGCCACCTCATCAGTGCCCACCAGTGCCACCTATCAGTGCCCACCAGTGCTGCCTCAACAGTGCCTATCAGTGTCACCTAACAGTGCCTATCAGTGCCCACCAGTGCCGCCTCATCAGTGCCCAGTAGTGCCACCTATCAGTGCCCACCAGTGCCGCCTCATCAGTGCCTATCAGTGTCACCTAACAGTGCCACCTATCAGTGCCCAGTAGTGCCACCTATCAGTGCCCAGTAGTGCCACCTATCAGTGTCCACCAGTGCCTATCAGTGTCATCTAACAGTGCCTATCAGTGCCCAGTAGTGCCACCTATCAGTGCCCATAATTGCCACCTATCAGTGTCTACCAGTGCCACCTCATCAGTGCCCACCAGTGCCGCCTCATCAGTGCCCACCAGTGCCGCCTCATCAGTGTCATATATCAGTGCCCCCTATCAGTGCCGCCTTATCAGTGCCCATCCGTGACACCTAACAGTGCCTATCAGTGCTGCCTATCAGTGGCCATCAGTGCTGCCTATTAGTGCCCAGGAGGGCTTCCAATCAGTGCCCAGCAGTGCTGCCAATCAGTGCTGCCTATCAGTGCCACCTATCAGTACCCATCAGTGCTGCCAATAAGTGCCACCTCTCAGTGCTGCCAGTCAGTGTCCATCAGTGCAGCCTCATCAGTGTCAATCAATGCTGCCAATCAGTGACCATCAGTGCAGCCTCATCAGTGCCAATCAGTGCTGAAAACAAGTGCCCATTGGTGCTGCTTATCAGTCCCTATCAGTGCCTCACATGTAATACACATCAAAAGGAAAACAAGGCATACATCTTTTTCAAAACCTAGCAGGGATAGTGGAACCCTTCTACAGATATTTGCCATACAATTTAACTTAAGTGCAAAAACTTTTTAGCTGGAAGGTTTACACCAGTAGAGCACTTTATAATTTTTATTTTTTAGATTGTTACACTTAATTTTATATGTTTTAGTTACTATTATAATGTAAATTATTGCACTTGAAGTTAATTTTCCACCACCCATGCTAAGTCTTTATGGACCTTGGTTTGTGCAATGGTGGGCAGTCATGTTGGATCAGGAAGGGGCCATCCCCAAACTCCTCCCACAAAGTTTGGAGCATGACATTGTCCAAAATGTCTTGGTATGCTGACGCCCTAAGAGTCTAAGGGGCCAAACCCAACCCCTGAAAAACACCCCAAACTATAATCCCCCCTCCACCAAATGATTTGGACCAGTGCACAAAGCAAGGTCCATAGAGACATGGATGATCGAGTTTGAGGTGGAGGAACTTGACTGGCCTGCACAGAGTCCTGACCTCAACCCGATAGAACACCTTTGGGGTGAATTAGAACAAAGACTACGAGACAGGCCTTCTCGTCCAGCATCAGTGCCTGACCTCACTAATTCGCTTCTGGAAGAATGGTGAAACATTCCCATAGACACACTCCTAAACCTTGTGGACAGCCTTCCCAGAAGAGTTGATGCTGGCATAGCTGCAAAGGGTGGGCCAACTCAATATTGAACCCTACGGACTAAGACTGGGATGCTATTAAAGTTCATGTGTGTGTAAAGGCAGGTGTCCCAATACTTTTGACAAGTGTGTATGTATATATAGTGTGTGTGTGTGTGTGTATATATATATATATATATATATATATATATATATATACATATATATATATATTTATTTATATATATATAATATATATATATATATATGTATATACACACACACGAATGTGTGTTTGAGCTTTGGGGTGCACACCCTAATGCAATAGGCTGCGCACGCCTATGATCATGCCTGCAGTCTCAGTCTCTTGTAGCATGTCTGTAGTCTCTGGCCATCTCTAGTATCATGTCTTCAGTCTCTGAACACCTGCTGTGCCATCTCTGACCATCTCTTGTGTGATATTTTCAGTCTCTCATCATCTCTTGTATCATGTCTGTATCATGTCTGCAGTCTCTCACCATCTCCTGTATTAGGTCCACAGCCTCTTACTATCTCTTGTATTATGCCCGCAGTATCTAACCATTTCTTGTATTATATCAACAGTCTCTGACCATCTCTTTCATGTCTACAGTCTCTGACCATACTTTATCTTTTAATATGCTTATAGTCTTTTACTATATCCACTTAAATGGGTCTCCCCTCTCACTCAGTTAGGAAATAAGAGAAATGCTATCATTGTGCAACATATTTATTGATTTTTGCAAAAAAAAAAACAAGTTTACAATTGCCAACTTACATTTAAAAGTGCCTCTGGCCAGCACTGAGTCTATCCAGCGATCCATTTTAATGGCTTGCAAGCCGTTTCGCGCATAGGAACCTGCTTTTTTCTAAAGTCTTGGATATGATGTTAACCAAGGGCAGGAAGTGATGTATGCATCGCACCACTATGCCTCAACGCGTTTCACATGAATAATGTGTCAACAGGAAGCTGTCTGATGATGCATTATTCATGTGAAATGTGAAAATAATATCTACACCGCCACGCTATCTCAATGTGCCTTACAAAAAAAATACATTTTCATACAGCCTAAATGTAGAACATAAAGTAGCTATACTGATTGCAAAAGTGGATTTTTGTTTCCACTTCTGCAGCCTTACACAAGTGCAATTTAAATCATAAAAAAACACATAAGTAAAAAAAAAAAGTCCTTACTGAACTTCAAAGTCCTGCAATACACTTCATTGTGATTTATTCCCATGTGTATTGCCGGATTTGTCCATCAATAAGTACTTCACAGCAAAATAAAAGGTGATCTATGTAATCCTCTACCATCTGTAAAAACAAAAAAGACACACTCACTTGCTATTATGGACCTCAAATAATCATGGTCTTACTGCACACAATTTATCCTCCAACCATGTAAAATATCCTCTGAATTAGTAAACATCACTCACAATCCCTCCATATCAACAAACATTCATGGCAGAGAATCATGAAACATAGAAGTGGAGCTGAATAGTCCATTATTATCAAAGACACAAGACATAAACTCTAGGAATATGCTCACATTTAAAAAAATGCATCTAACACTATGAATATGAAGCGTATGTACTCAACCTTGTGTCTCTTTCTCATTTGCCAGAGTGTAACTTGGGCATGTCTCACCGTGTATCAAGAGTCACGTAATAATGTGATGATGTAACCTGCTAGGTCCCACCTGATGCATTTTATTATTATGGCTTCATTATGAGTCTTGGCTCTTCTGATGAAGTCATGTCGTTCATGATTTGAATTACATTTGTGTAACACTTTGCAAAGGTTGCTGTGCAAGAAAACCCATAAGAAATTTGTATAACACTGCATAAATGGAAACATCAGAAGTTGTAGTTTGTTCACACCCAACTCTGGGCTCAGTCCCCCAATTCCCAGTGCTTCCTCATAAGGGCCCCTGGCCATATTTTTTGCTTGTTTTAATTTAACGTGACATGTATGAGGTTTTCATGTTTTCCTTGTACTTGCATGGGTTACTTCCGGGTACTCCAGTTTTCTCCCACACTCTAAAGACATAATGGTGGGTTAGTTGGATCCTGTCTAAGTTGGTCCTAGTATGTTTATATATGCATGAGATATAGGGACCTAAGATTGTAACCTCCCGGAGGGCAGGGACTGATGTAAATGTACAATAAAGCGCTGTGTACATCCTTAACACTTTATAAAGTGTAGTCAGGAGTGGAGGCCCTTTTCCAACCAGAATGTCACACAGGGCCTCCAAAATTCCAGTTTCCAAATAAGGCACTTCTAATGCAGAGAGTACGGCGAGTCAGTCCTCTCACCTGTACAAATGTCTCGGAATCCCTCACCTTGTATGGGTGAGACCCCTGAGTACACAACCCTAACCCCCTTAAAAGGAACAACAACCCAAATATCGGTGCCACATAGCACCCATCCAGAATACACTCTTGGCATCCTGTACAAAACAATTAATTTAATTTGTTTTTGGTGCTGAAACTTCCATGCTAAGAAAAAACAGTGCTAGCCTTTGAGTGCCAAACACCAAAGTATGCTCTATACAGTATGTACCTGCTGATGTGTGAGGCCAAACAAATGAGCATGCCATCCATATTAAGTATCTAAACTACCAATGCAACTAAAGAACAGGTGCCAAGAGATACCTGTAATCCTTTTAAATAATTCAAACATTGATTGCAATAGCAGTGACAGATCTGCCAATAGAGCATCTGTGGACTAGATTGTTGAACAATGGGGTCAGGGCACGGCTCTAGTTGAGGAGAAGCTTCTCACCAAGAGGTAGAAGATAAGAGCTACAGTATGTGGACAGTGCAACCAGGATAGTAAACTCCCTGCACACCAAAAACTGTATGGGGAACTTAAAAAGAAGTTGCAGACATCTTTTGATGTTTGCATTTGATCTCTATTAATAGGAGAGATTAGGATGAAGTTATAAAACTGTACTTTAATTCTGAATGCTTGCTTTTTAGGCAGTGAGCCTCTTTGCTACCTTTTATTTCTTATCATTGGAGACTTTTTCTATCTTTAATTTTATTTTGTTGTTGATTTGAGGTCAATAGTCACTTCATTTGTTTTTCATTTTATGTTAATGGCGATTTATTTTAGAGAATCATTCACTTTTTACTAACCACCTGTTCTTTAAGCTGTTTTTTTAATTGGGAAATGCTGCTGCATCATTTGAAAGGAAAAAAGAATAGCACGAACAGTGTACACCTAAACCACCTCATATTATATCATTCAAATTCACCACAACCCCTATCCCCCATTTACTTTATAGATTAAATATAAGTTAGGCACACACCAGTTAGGCCTATTATCACAAATAAAACTGTCCTGCTGCTGGCCAATTTTACACTGCTGTATCCACCACAGTATCTAATTCTAGTAAATCACTTACCGGTATATGTTTCTTGCAATTTGGAGCCTATCCTTACTTTTTAAACATTGCTCTGCTGCTGGCCAAATTTACACTACTGTATTAGTTGCTGTCCCTTAATTGCTGATGTAAAACACCTGCCTGTACTTTAGTATCTTATGTCTTTAGTACATTTTGGTCTATTTTCATAGATTAAAACTGCCCTAATGCTGGGCAATTTTACACTGCTTTATCAGCTGTAGTATCTTAATGCGCTCTTTGTTCCTAAAAAATTTTGCCCTACATTTCCATTTAAAATTGTTACATGCTGTGCTTTATTTTTTGTAGTAAAGCACCCTTGCTCTTTTGCTCTAGTAAAATTTAGACAATTCTCAATCATTAAAAATGTCCTGCTGCTGGCCATTTTTTTACTGCTATAAAATATGCGGCCTCCTAATTCTTAATGAGAGTTTGATAGAAATTGACCAAAAGCAGGGCAGTTTTGCATCCACAAGAACAGGGACAGCCACAGTAAACTACTGATTAATTTCTATCTGGCACTCAAAGCAGGTATATTACTGCTTGATGAAAAAGCATTTGCCCTTGCCAAAGCTAGTATTTTTTCAAACTGGAATTAATCAGAAAGAGATGCTGCTGCATGTAACCCAAAATAATTGTTAAAGAAAAAAAAAATTAGTTCCACAGCCAAATATGTGCTGCCAGTGTTTGCTGTCACCAAGGCTGTCTGTGAAATTCAGACTGTTCTTTAACCCTACCTAAAGTTTTAGGGCAGCCTCCATGCATGTTATTTAAAGAATGTGTGTATTCTCAATGTTGAATAGAAGCTGTATAAAAATACCCTCCCCCTGCAGTACAGTATTTTAACTTTTTTTGTTTGCATTGGTATGTTTCCCAAGGCAGTACCCAGCTCCGTATGCCTTTCTTTTTTTTTTTTTTACAGTAGTTTGCCTAAAATTTCTACAAATGGCCAGCCAAATGGCCAAAAACAGCAGGATTTGCTCCTGAGAGACTTCAAATTCCAGGTTCGGTGAATTGTGAAGAAGATCTGCCTAACCTTTATCGACTTGATCCTGGACACATTCGCCCATCCCTAGCGTTTACTTGTTATGATAAAAACCCAAAACGATTATGATCACATTGTATACCATATACAGGTTGACATAAGAATGCAAGAATGAGGACCACTGGAGTAAAATAGAGTTGTTGTCTGAATTCAGTCATTCCATGTCATATTCTATTCTCCTGGAAAATGTAACAAATGCTGTGATTATCAGCTTTAGATAACAGCCCTACTTCTGCTTCACATTTTCTGTACTAGATATTTTATAAATTGCAATGATTGTGATTATCATTTATCACAGACAAATGATCCAAGTTACCCTGCACATTAACAATCAGTTTTACTCTTTTGCTCTCTTTATCATTTTCTGGCTTATGTGCGAACAGATTACCGGCTGTGTCAATACAATCAATCATTTTCTAAATATGGGTTACTGTTAATATTCTATACAGATTTTTATATTTACAAAAGTCTGCATATTTGGAAAAGTGAGAAGTCATTATCTGCATATTTTGGATTGGTGATTCTAAGTACTCAGTCACATGACTTAGCATGACAGCCAAACAACTTTCGGAAAGAGAGCTTAGAAATACGTAGCAGTCTCTGTGTCTTATAAATGGGTTCTTCTACATATTTCATCACTTTAGACTATGTATTCAGATTCTTTCTTTATACTACTTTTAGGCACATCCCCATTGTCTTCAGATAAAAACATCACTTTACTATTGCATGAACTTATGTTCAGCTCAGTTGAGCACTTTTTGTCTATGAAAGGCGACCAGGATACGATTGGAGATGTGTGGGCAAAGAGTTGTGTCCATTCAATAATTTTTTTTTTTTTATTTATAATTTTTTTTTCATCTTTTAGCACTGCATACACATCATGGTACAGTAAGTCAGCCTCCAAAACCAGACAAAATACAACAGAAACAAAGAGGTCACAGGCGTACATAGATTTCTCTACATCATGATCCAAACTGTTGTCAAGTACTCAGGGATACAGATAATTCAATTTCCAGAAAAGTAGGAGTTCCTCATCCAACAGAACTCAGATCTTGCCCTAGGACCTCAGAAAATGTCACCAGGCTGAAAGGACTAATTTTCCAAAAATTTAAGTGAGCGCTCCAGGACAAGCAAATAGTGGTAGAAGGCTGCAACAAGGTGGGCAGGAAAGCAGGGGGGAAATAGGAGGAAAAAGGAAAAATGACCCAAGGGGAAGGAAATTAAGTTGAGACCTGTGGCGCGGGATGCCTGAAAATTAGCAGGGGCCTGCAGTATCGAAGAATAGCAGGAGGTACTGTCTGATTAACCAGAGTAGATATGTATGTATTAAAGTTCTTAGAGAGTGTTAGAAATTGTGCCAATAATAAAATGTTTTTAGGACCTGTTCATCTTTACATTTTATAACTGCCATCATGCGTTCCATCTCATTGATTTCATTTACCACAGATATCCACTGGCCACCTGTTGGAGGTCCTGAGTTCTTTATTTTTGCATGATGCAGACATTAGCAGGATTGAGCAGGTTAATCAAGATGGATCTTTTGTAGCTATGCCTTGAGAGTGGTGTAAGGCAAAGTAGACACATCCCCGGTCGATCTGCCAATGAGATGTCTGTACTTCTACACATCGGAACTAAGTCCCAGAAGGGAAAATTAGAGGACATGAGCAAAAGATGCATATCAAGGATCCATGCTCCTGTTGGTGAAGCCAACACAGGGGTGAAACCGATGAGTAAATCCTATGCAGGAGTGCGGGCACTCTGTACCACTGTGTCAAAAAATTTCTAACTCGCTTCTTAATATCTAATTGAGAGGAATGGTGTGCAAAGAACAGGATACATTCTTTCTGACACCAGTGAAAGTTTTGTCCAAGTTCTATTGTCACTTCTGCAACAAAGGAGGGCTAAGACCCTTAGGGGGTGTTTCACTCAATCATTTTCCCCACAAAACAGTCAGCCAGGGTTTTCTGTGGGTGCTGCTAACATGAGATGACTGCTAATGTGGCCTACAATATGTGTATCTGGAGACGTTCATCTCCATGTCTATTGCCTGATTAAGGGGCTTTTGTTTGCATCAGAGAGATGGTGCATTTCTATACAGGTTTATGGGAATGCAAAGCAAAGCAGTTCAAAAGCAAGTCAGAAGGGGGCTAACTGTGGGTCAAATGCACCTATCAGAGAATTCTGATCTTATAGGCATCTCAAACTGATGCTATCAACACAAGCCCAAAGCCTGTCAACACAGACCCTTATGCCGCTGTCCAGAAAAGCACTTCAAACCCAACTTCGTAAACTTAAAAGCCCTCCCTTGCAGTTGCAAGACTGAAAGAGTTAAATGCTCATTTGGGTCTAGAGGATGGTGAAAGCGATTTTACTTACCTGAGTCTCTGCTTCCTTAGCAAACGCTGCTACCCTACGCTCCAGTACTGGACTGTCCCTCTGCATCCTCACGTTCAATGCAGGGCTATACAGTAGTTCCTGCACTGGTCCTGATGACGTCAGGGAAATCTGGCTGCCATAGTGCAGGGGAGAGACCAACATTGCAGTGCAAAGGAGTCTGTGGGAGGATCAGGTAAGTAAAACTGCTTTATCTGGTTACCATTTTTTTTTTTTCACACAAAGATCAATTTACCTTACAAAGTAAATAACAGAATAATACATTTGATCCATTACCATGAAGAAATATTAAAAAAATATTCAAAAAAATATTCCAGAGTTTGATGCATCTATCCATTGTTTCCATATTTTTTCAAACTTATGATAGACATTACATTGAGAATAGGTGTATTTCTTAAACATTACATGTTTATCAATTTCCCGAATCCAGTAAACCTAAAAACAGTTAACACTTGCAGTAAGGCTGCAGTGGGGACAAGCCATCTAAAAGGTATAATTTATTTCTCAATGATCAGAGCAGAACGTTCCTAGAAAGTGTTCAATGAGGAAATGGTCTGACTATCCATTTTAAGGCTTATCCAAATTGATCAAATTAAAACTGAATATCCGAATAGGTGAAAATGTTTTAATCAATAATCCAACTGAATTAGATAAAGCTCCAAAGCATTGAACAGTTCTTTTCCTGTGCACGATCAATCGTTTTAATCAAGAGAGAAATCAAAACATATATTGAATACTTTCCACATCTGTATGTTTACTTCAACTCTGACGGTGTGTTTGAGACTTCCTGGTTTACATTTGTGAAAAGGGGATCACACAGGATTTTGTAGATCAAATGACCTTAATGTAGTATTAAACCATAAACATTTTTAAGCTTAAGATATTAAGTTCAATAATATAAACATTCCCAGTGAACTGTTTGTTAAAATTCCTAACCCAGCACTTGCAGTTTACAACTTTAAATGCTACTGGTTCCTGCTTAGTGCTTCTTCCCTGAACTTCTGGTATTCACAGGAAAGAGTTGACAGTGGACAGTGCAGTCTCCAGTCAGTCAGTTAGCTCAGAGAAGGGAATTGGGAAGAGGAAGGAGGAGCAGGGGTGTGACTTGCCATCCTTGACAAGGGGGCTGTGTATTTCTATTGCTGCACACAGTGTAGGAAGACACTACTCTAGTCCCTGCATACAAGGGCGGCTCCACAGAATGCTGGAAGAGTAAGAGGCCACCTTGAAACAGGAAACCTGAGACAATGGTCAGTGCATCAGTTTAAATTGGCAAGGACTAAACGATGAAGAAGCTGAGCACCCCGTAAGTGATTATATTAGTTGCTAAAGGTGAGTATTTTGTATCACTTTAGGATACACAGATAATCTTAAACACTGGCTCATTTTTCTTGTGCGAACCTGGATTCAATTAAGACTTGTAAGCTATTAGCAGATTTTTTAAAAAACCACACATTTTTGTTAACATTTTCTGGAAAAAATCTATTTAATGTACATAAATAAATAGCATATAAACTACAAAAATATGGTGTTATTTAAAGCGACTCCGTCATTAAAAAACTGACAGGTGTAAACTGTAGACTTGAACTTGAAGTAGCTTTGACCTTGAACTGAACTTGAACTGTAAACTTGAGGAACCTTTCAATCATGTCTACCTGAATGCTGGATCATGCCGATAGTGTAAAAAATTGGCAGCTTGTCAAGGTCTTACCTTGCCCTCCTGTTGGCAGCCATCATGAACATGTGCAGACTGCTGCCTCTTATAAACTCTGATTGCATCATCACTTCCCTGCTACCTGGGCGTCGCACAGTGATGATGCTGCACACCTGACTTCAGAAACACAATCCAACCTTTGATTGGCAGTCAGTCGAGATCCTCTTGGTCTCCACAGTATGGCGCGGTTTGAATTCCATGGGTTTGTTAAGGTACTTTGTACGTCCTGGGATTCAGTGTTGCCTACTAAATATCGTGAGTATCAAAATGTATTTGACAAGGTGCGTGCTGGTGCTCTTCCTCCTCATTGTCCGTACGATTGTGCTATAGATTTGCAACCTGGTGCCATTCTCTCTTGTGGCAGGGTTTATCCTCTTTCGGTTGCAGAGAATAAGGGTATGGGTAAGTACGTTGCAGATGCGCTTGCCCGGGGCCACATTCGCAAGTCCACTTCTCCAACGGGTGCTGGTTTTTTCTTCATAAAGAAAAGGGGGTGAGTTGAGACCATGCATTGATTTTAGGGGCCTCAATCGGATCACGGTCAAGAATGCATACCCAATTCAGTTGATTACTGAATTGTTCGACCCGCTTCAAGGGAGCAATGGTCTTTACCAAGCTTGACCTAAGGGCCGCATACAGTATAACCTTAAGGATCAAGGAGGGTGACGAGTGGAAGACCGCGTTTAATACTAGAACCAGTCATTACGAATCTCTGGTTATGCCCATTGGTTTGTGCCATGCGCCTGCTGTCTTCCAGGAGTTCATCAATGATGTTTTTCATGATAATTTGCAGTAATGCGTGGTAGTCTTTTTGGACGACATAGTGAGTTACTCGGACTCCATTGAATCACACCTTACATACCTGGATGTCAGACGGGTGCTGCAGCGGTTACGTGAGAATGGGCTTTTCTGTAAACTTGAGAAATGTGAATTCCACCTGTCTCAGGTTTCCTTCTTAAACAACATAATGTCTGCTGAAGGGTTCTCCATGGACCCACAGAAGGTTTAAGCTGTTCTACAATGGCCTCGTTCCAGTGGTCTCTGTTCCATTCAGCGTTCCCTTGGGTTTGCTAACTACTATCAGAAATTTATCAGGGACTTTTCCTCTTTGGCCAAACCTATCTCAGATCTGATCAAGAGGGGCAGCGATTTCCACAATTGGACACCTGCTGCCATCCAAGCTTTCGAGGCCCTCAAGTCTGCTTTTGCTTCAGCTCCTATTCCATCTCATCCCAATCCTGGTTTGCCTTTTGTTCTAGAGGTGGATGCGTCTGAAAACGGGAGTAGGCACCCTCCTGTTTTAGCTTCCGACACCTGATGGACCCTTACTTCCTTGTGGGTTTTACTCCAGGAAGCTGTCTCCAGCTGAATGCAATTACAAGATTGAAGACAGAGAGCTCTTGGCCATAATTCTGGCACTTGCTCGAAGGTTCTGTTGTTCCTGTTCTCATCTGATCATAAGAATCTGACTTATCTCTCACCTCATCAGGCCAGATGAGCCTTATTCTTATTCGTTTTAACTATGTGGACTCCTATTTGCCCAGCTCCAAGAATGTTAAGGCTGATGCCTTGTCTCGCCAGTATTCTGAGTTGTCCAGGGAGGACTCCATGCTGACATTGGTCATAACTTCAGATCATATCCTGGCTTCATATCATATCATACCAACTTAACCTCTCCTCTTGGGGAACAGATCTTGGCTGCCCAACCTGATGCTTCCACAGAGAGACCTGCTGGCAAATGTTTTGTACCTGAGGGGTTGTGCATCAGACTGTTGCGCACGTACCACAATTCCATGACTGCCAGACATCATGGTAAGAACCAGATGTCCTGGGCCATTTCCTGTCAGTTCTGGTGGCTCTCTCTCTGCACTGATGTTGCTGCGTATGTGACTGCTTGTTCAGTCTGTTGCCCAGAACAAATCTCCACAGCACCTTCCCTTGGGCCTATTGCATCCAATTCCCAATGGGGAGCGTCCCTGGTCTCACCTGGCCAAAAATTTTATTGTGGAACATCCCGCATCTCGAAGTTACACGGTTATCCTCATGGTTGTCGACCGGTTCTCCAAAATGTGCCACTGTGTTCTGTTTAAGAGGCTGCCTAACGCTCACATGTTGCCTAAGGAGATTGTCTCTGACCGTGGGAGCCAGTTTGTCTCTAGTTTCTGGCGTGCCTTTAGCTCCCAGTTGGATATTCGACTCTCCTTCTCCTCGGCCTACCATCCACAGACCAATGGTGCTGCTGAGCGTTCCAACCAAGCTCTGGAGCAATTTCTCCGTTGCTATATCTTTGACCATCAGGACAATTGGGTTGATCTGTTACCCTGGGCGGAGTTTGCCAGGAACTCTGCCATCAACTTGTCTTCCGGAATGTCTCCATTAATGGCCAATTTTGGTTTCCAATGTGCTGTGTTGTCCGAGTCGTTCGCCACAGGACATCCCAGCTGTGGAAGATCATCTT
This sequence comes from Pelophylax lessonae, assembly GCF_965119305.1. Lineage (NCBI taxonomy): Eukaryota > Metazoa > Chordata > Amphibia > Anura > Ranidae > Pelophylax > Pelophylax lessonae. The sequence continues at coordinate 443,335,294 of NC_138769.1, forward strand.
CGTGCCCTCCGTTTCTCTTGTGTGCAAATTCCAGAGTCTTTATGGGTCTCTGCACAGCATCAGACGCTTCAGGCAGACCAGAGACGTTTATCTGCTCCTACGTACCAGGTTGGGGAGAGGGTATGGTTGTCGACCCGTAATCTCAACCTCAGGGTGCCCACTCCAAAACTGGTACCCGGTTTTGTTGGTCCTTTTCGCATCCTCCTTAAGGTGAACCCGGTGGCCTATGCCCTTGGTCTTCCCCCTGGCATGCGTATTTCCAATGTCTTTCGCATGTCACTTTTAAAGCCACTGGTTTGCAATCGCTATACTTCACTTCCTCACCCTGGTCCCATTCCTGTGGGCAATCACGAGGAGTATGAGTTTAGCAGCATCTTGGATTCTCATCTGTTCCAAGGTCAGGTTCAATACCTGGTGCACTGGAAGGGTTATGGTCCTGAGGAGTGCTCCTGGGTTCCCTCTGCTGATGTTCATATGCGTTTGTTGGTACCTCAGGCCACATAGGATACAAATATCCTATAAAAGATTTGATAACATGTGGAACTATAGGGGTGATCTATATGCTGGAGTGTGGCTGTGGGCTTCAGTACATAGGACGCACATCCAGAAGCCTCAGTGTAAGAATTGGGGAACATGTTAAAAATATCAAAAAAGGTACCCTTACACATAATGTCTCGAAACACTTCAGATTGGTTCATGACCGAAATCCCAGTTCCTTGAAATTTTGGGGAATCGAACGAGTGATTAAACATTGGCGTGGTGGCAACTATATTCAGCAACTAAGCAAAAGAGAGTCTTACTGGATCTATGAGACCAAAGTTTTAACACCTATAGGATTAAACGTCGAGTTTAACCTGAATTGCTTTATCAGTGATAAATAGGTTGTTTTTTGCTTTATAAAATATTTTTGTAGTATTCTTGTAATTTTAATATTTTAATATAGTAAGGATTATTTTAATATTTTAATATAGTAAGGATATTTTGAATAAAGGGCCTCCTTGCCTATTTTAGTATATAATACTTAACTCCTTATCTGATTAATATGTTCTGATATTTTTAGGAATTTTTATTTTTATTTGATCCTTTTTAAATAGCATTTATATGATTCTAGCATAACTATTGAGGTTTAATAATTATTTTAATTAAATATGTGTTTTAGCTATTTGATGTGTATTTATGTACATGTATATGTATAAGAGAGTTTTATGCTAGAATGTGAGAATTAATATGTTCTGAAAAAGGTAAAGAATCAGTTAATAATGATTTAGCAGAATCTCCAGGGATCTAATGAGAGTAGGCTCCCAGGATTTATTTAATCCATGTGTATATATATATATATATATATATATATATATATATATATATGTATTGAATATGATTTCAACTTTCTATGCAATCCCCTCACTGCACTACGTAGGACGTACGCTCGATTCAGGCTCCACCCCGCTGACGAAGTCATCTGACGTAACGCATACGGGGGAGGAGCCTACTCGGTGAACGCCAGACCCAGGGAGGTTCTGCCACGGAGTTGATATCAGCTGTTCGTAGCCCGCACTGTCTGAAGTGCCGGCAAATGCAAGTGTATTTCCTTCTTTGCTTAATCAATAATGTATCCAGACTGAGAGCACTAGATCCCTCTTCCTTTATATATATTTTTGCTGAGTTTCTATCGCACTCGGAGTACCAGCAAAAGGAGAAATGGAAGGTGTGGAGGGAACAGGCTGTCCATTACAATGACATCCTAATGCTTACAAGACTCCTTGGAGTCTAACCTTGAGGTGAGCTGCTAATCTTGCACTAATAACTGGGAGCACTTGGTTGAAGTGTGGAGCACGTTTGCACCTGTAATTACATTGGATCACGGATGGAAATATTTTGAAAATTTTTTTGATTAAGATTGAGTTTGGGACTCTTTCTTTCTGATCACTTCATTACAGCACTTGGAGTTTTCATTTTGCACTGGTTTAGCTGTATTTGCACTTTTGGCATTTATAATTTGAGTATTCCAGTATATTTGTATTTAGTCCAAACACAGTTTTATTGATTTTTATATGTATTTAGTTAATTATTCTGATTGAGTTTGATCACTTGGCACAGCAATATTGATTTATATGTGCAAACTGCTATCTGTTACAAACTCCGATTGCATCATCACTTGCCTGCTGCCTGGGTGTCGCACAGTGATGATGCTGCACACCTGATTATATCTATCACCTGATGAGTTGCAGTCCTTGCCCTTGCGTTTGTGCTCCAAGGTGCATCTCTGCTAGCAGTCTTCTGTTTTCCGTATTCCTCTATGTATGACCTGGCTTGGCTGATGACTCTCCTGGCTCACGACCCCACATCGGCAGACTACCCACTTCTGGATTCGACCCCGGCTTGGATGACTACCCGCTTCTGGACTTGATCCTGATCTCGCTTCCTCACTGTTGCTGTGCGTTTATTGTTGTTTGCTTCAATAAACTGCTTTATTTTACCTGCATTTCCGTGTGGTCTGGCTTCCTGGCACCCTGACACAGCCCCTCCCACTCTCATATTTCTAGTGGCCAATTAAGTAGCCGATCATAGTCAGAGATGTATAGTAACGAAGTAGAACTACTTAAGTACTGTACTTAAGTACCGAAATGCGGTATCTGTACTTTCCTAGAGTAGAATTTTTTTCTCCTACTTCTACTTTTACTTCACTACATTTTTTCGATGATTTCGATACTTCTACTCAAGTATTTTTTTTTTGTGCTGCATAGTTACTCGTTACTTTTAAAAAAATTACCACTGCCAGAACAGTAGATGGCAGGTTGCATAAAGCTCAAAAAAATGTGTATAATGTCATTTGTAAATCAGCGCATACGAAAATAAAGGCTGTGTATAATAAAAGCTGCTATACCAAATCTTTCCAATAAAAAGAAAATATGAAACAAACAAATAAATGGTGCTACAGCGCTTAAAGTGCATCAAGAAACTACTAACAAACACAGGTTAATCATTTGAATAAATCATTTGAAATAATAAAAAACAATATGATGTTCAAACTTTTGACTTCTTTCTTTAATAACTACATAACACAGTACTTGTACTTCTACTTTCAGTACTTGAGTAGAAATTTTTTTTCAAAACTACTGGTACTTTTTACTTTTAGTACTTAAGTAGCAAATTTTTTGAAAAAACTACTTGCAATACTTAAGTAAAAAAAATGTTGAATACTTTAGTACTTCTACTTAAGTAACTTTTTCTGCGAGCACTTCCACTTCTACTTAAGTAACTTTTTGATCGAGCACTTGTACTTTTACTCAAGTAGAAATTTCGAGTACTTTATACAAGTCTGATCATAGTGATGGTCCAATAGGGATGTAAGAGGGAGGGGTGAGGGAGGGGTGAGGGAGGGGTAAGGGGGGGCAGGTTAGGCACTAACAGGAAGTATGTTTCTTAGATTGTAAGCTCCAACAAGCAGGATCCTCTGACTTCTCCTGTATTGCATTGTATTGTAATTGTACTGTCTGCCCTAATGTCGTAAAGCAATGCGCAAACTTTTGGCGCTATATGATACCTGTATTATAATAATAACAATAATAATAATGGTGCAATGTCTTTGACACATTCAGACAAAGCAAAGATATTTTGTCTGAATATTATTCAAGTAGACCATCGGATTTACACTTGAGTCCCCTTTCACCCTAGAGAGAAAAGAGTCCCTATCACACTCACGGCTGCCTGAATTTTGTATGTCGATCTGTTGGTTTCTGGCCAAATAGGATAGGATATGTTAGCCTACAAATACAAAACCTAACTCCTAACATATAATGTTTTTTTTTTGGGGGGGGGGGATAAAGCTTCAATTTTGTAGTAGATTTAGATTACATCTAAACACAAATTACTGTTTTGATGTTACAGATGTACTCTGGAAAGCATTCTTATTAAACATTGGAACAACATTGTCAGCCTTTGGCAGACAGGAAGATATATGACAGCTCCCTTTTCACAGGTTTCTTATCACAACATTTATGACAATTTCTGACATTTGCTGTTGATTATGCATGTAACACTCACGCAGGAAGCACAAATGTGAATCATAGCACCAGAATATATTATTAGTATGAGCAAAGGCTGATGACAGAAGAATAACTATCTGACCTGGATGGGAACGCTCACCTAAATATTAATTCTAAATCTTAATTACTGCACATTTAAAGCAGTAAATTTGACTTCCAGCAAACATTCGCTGGTAAATCACTTACCGTCATTGAAAACACATATTCCTGGAAGATTCACCTGCAACAAATGTTTGTTGATTGTCAGATTCACTGCTTTAGCCCCGCTTCACACTGCGGGGCTAAAGTAGTAGATTTTCTGAAGACTTTTTCCTTTAGACTTACCAAAACCATATAATATGAGGTCAAACCTAAACACTTTCAATTTGTATGCAATCTGGCAGGCCCTTTCACTACATAGAAAAGGAAAATCTGAAGGAAATCTAACCACAAAAGTTGGATAGTGTGTATCCAGCTTAAGTCGCAACAATTTTGAATCTGACATCCCAGTGCAACTTCAATGTGGCTGCATACGACTTCTTTAACCACTTAAGCCCCGGAGGATTTTCCTGCTAAACGACCAGGGGGTATTTTGCGATTCGGCACTGCGTGACTTTAACGGACAATTGCGCGGTCGTGCGACGCTGTACCTAAACGAATTTGACGTCCTTTTTTTCCCACAAACAGAGCTTTCTTTTGGTGGTACTTGATCACCCGTGCGATTTTTACTTTTTGCGCTATAAACAAAAAAAGAGCGTACATTTTGCAAAAATAACAATATTTTTCACATTTTTTTTATATGAAATTCCCCTAAAAAAAATGTAAAAACCAAATTTTTTTTAAATTTTCAGCCAATTTGTTTTATGCTACCTATGTTTGGTAAAAAAAAAACGCAAAAAGCGTATTTTGATTGGTTTGCGCAAAAGTTATCGTGTTTACTAACAAAGGGAAAGATTTTAGTCATTTTTGTTGTTTTTTTTTTAACGTGTAATGGCGGCGATCTGCGATTTTTTTTTGCGGTACTGCGACATTGGGGCTGACAGATCGGACCCTTGACTGACATTTTTGACACTTTTGGGGTTACCAGTGACATTTCTACAGTAATCAGTGCTATATATATGCACTGTTACTGTAAAAATACACTGGTAGTGAAGGGGTTAACTTTATTTGGGAGGGAGGGGCTGTGTGTGTCCCTAGGGGCGTGCTTTCTACTGTGATTGGCTGTGGCTTGAGCTGTAAGGACACTGATCAACGGATCTACATAGTAGATCCGTGTGATCAGTGTCTTTACATCGAGGAGAATGACAGGTGGCTTGTTTACACAAGCTGCCTGCCTTTCTCCCTCTCCCCCGTCGATCGCCGAGTGACCGGCGGTTAACCACTTTCCGGACCACCTGCCCCGTATATACTGGGCAGAGCAGCCCAGCTGCACAAAATCACGTACATGTACATGATTTTGTGCAGGAAATGTGGGAGGGGGGGGCGCACGCACGCCGCCGGAGAGCCGCTCCCACTGTGATTGGACACAGTGGCAGCCAATCAGTGGGTCCGGCGGCCACGAAGATAGCTGATTGCCACCATTACTAGTAAAAATAATTTAAAAAAAAAATTGATGAAAAAATTGAATTTTTTAAATTTTTTTATTGTGTATGTTTTATAGTAGAAAGTAAAAAATATTGTTTTTTTTTTTTTTTTTTTCAAAATTGTGGTTCTTTTTGGTTTATAGCGCAAATAATAAAAACCACAGAGGTGATCAAATACCACCAAAAGAAAGCTGTATTTGTGGGGAAAAAAAAGGACATCAAGTTTGAGTACAGCACTGCACGACCGCACAATTGTAATTTAAAATAACTCTGTGCCATATCGCAAACAATGGCCTGGTTATTAACGGGGTAAAACCTTCCGCAGCTGAAGTGGCTAAGAGAAGTCAATGCAAGTCTTAGGCTGGCCATACACTATACAATTTTCTTATTCAATTTCCTTTAGATTTACCTTAAACTATGTAGTGCAAGGGCCTGCCTGACTGCAGACAAATTGAAAGTGTTTAGGTTTGATCCTATATTACATGGTTTTGGTAAATCTAAAGGAAAGTTGAACAAGAAAATTGTATAGTGTATGGCCAGCCTTATTGAAGTCGCACTAAAAGTAGTGCAGTAGTGGGAGCACTTTGAGTCGCACCCATTAGAACGGTTCCCCTGCAGTTAATGGAAGCGACTTGTCATGCGACTTTGAACACTCAAATCGCATGGCAAGTTGTGGCAGTGTGAACCAGGGCTTATGATGAGTCCGTCTCAAATGAAATATATTAAACTACAAGTAAGAGACCCCAGCAGAGCACTGTGCAGTTTGTAAAAATACCTCCCCCTACCCTAATACTGCCTGAGCTCAGCATTACTGGGATAGGGAAAAAGAGAGCACACTGCCCATGCACAGCTTTTGCTTCAGGAAGCATGCTTGTTCCTGTGATGCTGGGGTCAAGCGCCTAATGTCTGCCATTTCTTGGAAATAAGTCAGGGTGTAGGAGTTTAAACAGTAGGAGAATTGAGGCCAGGCTTCCTGGGTGACAGAAAATGTCTGGCTTTTGCATTAAAGTACAATTAATGAAAAAACTGTTTTTTCAGCTGTCTATGCCTTTGTAAGGGAGATTCGCCCTTTCTTTTTGTCCTGTTTACTGTTATCACTGAGATACCAGAACAGGAATGTTCCAATGGGGTGACTGGTTTTGGTGACAACCAGAGTTTATCTCACTTTGGAAGGTTTTCCTCTAACTTCCTGTTTTGGCTATGGAATAGAAAATGAAGGGAAACCTCCCCAATGGGACACAGATTGCAAAAAAAAAAAAAACCTTCAGGGGTTATAAACTTCACTTAACACGGCCCTACATTGATAGAATTGTGGCTGGTTCAGCATGGACTAGCTGAATTTCGATCCATGCATGAGCAAGCTGGTTGTACAGAAGACAATCTAACGATTGACTTCTGTACAACCAGCCTATCAGAGTTTCCCCGCTTGATCAGTGTATTCTGATGGTGGGAAAGTCTCCTCATTGTCAGAATACAATAGCTCAGCAGGGAAGATTCCTCACAGGGCAGCCATCGGAAATTTTGGGGGCCCTTATACCTTTAGGCCTGGGCCCCCCAGGTCTGACCACCAACATTCCCTAGAGCCTGCTCACTGGCCATCCTACCGAATCCGCTCACTGACCATCCCACTGAGTCGCAAACCATTTCCCCCTCCTCCTTCCCATGTCCTCCTACTCCTCCTTCAGTCCCATCTCCCCATCTTATGTTCTTCTCTCACAATCTCGTCTCCTCCATCCCATGTTCTCCTCCTCCATCCCCGTATCCTCTTCCTTCACCAGTTTCCTCTCCTCCACCCATGTCCTCTTCCTTCAGTCCCATCTCCCCATCCCATATCCTCTTCTTACAATCGAATCTCCCCCATCCCATATCCTCCTCTTACAATCTAATCTCCCCATCCCATTTCTTCCTCTTACAATCTTACCTCCCCAATCTCATGGCCTCCTCTTACAATCTTATCTCCCCCATCCCATGTCCTTCTCTTACAATCTCATTTCCCCCATCCCATGTCCTTCTCTTACAATCTCATCTCCCCATACCATGTCCTCCTCCTCCTCCTCCAAGAAAACGACAAGAGAAGGGAGCACGACCTTCTGCATTACCACTAAAAAAGTTGATTAAAATCAAAGAAGGTAGCGTAAAATATACTCACAGACATAGGATATGTACAAGCATGTAGGAAATAGGGACTGCTTGCTTCCAGGACACTTCTCTACTGCTGGATAGCATGATGGCGTCCTCACAACCTTGTATGGCTTACACGTTTCGAGGGAGGACCCTCTTCCTCAGAGCCAAAGTTGCCTCCTCCTCCTCCATCCTATGTCCGCCTCCTCCTCCATTCCATGTCCTCCTCCTCTTCCATCCCATGCCGTGTCCTCCTTCTCCTCCATTCTATGTCCCCCTCTTCTATCCCATGTCCTCCTCTTCTGTTCCATGTTCCCCCCTCCTCTGTCCCATGTCCTCCTCCTCCATCCCATGTCAGTAGGGCAGTGAACAGTGTCATTCATTTTTTTATTATTATTTTTTATTTTATATTTTTTAGGGCCCCGGCAACAGAAAGAAGTGATAAAACAAGGTGATTGTAGCAAAAGCTGATATCCAGAGTGACAGAATTGCAAGGAAAATTGGTAAAATGCAGCAATCTATAAGAGCCCCAGTCCCTCCACTGGGTAATCACAGTGATGTTATCCAGACCTGATATTAGGGATTCTTGCTGGAATATTTGTGCAGCACTCTGTGGTTATGAAAAGACTGGATCGTGCTCACATACATTATAGGCATTGAAGCAAGCAGGAGGATTTGATTGGATAAGACCCCCAGATGCCTTCCTAGTTTCAATACTGTTCCCGGGCACCAGGAGCTGCCCCATGGCCATGAGACCCACTATCCTTGGAGCTGCTCCACCAGACCAGCGCCAAGCTCCTCACAGATGCCACCAATTAAACGCCTCGGTATGCACTCCTGCTGCGATTGTTGGAGGGGGAGGTGGTCGGAAACAAGTGGCTACGGTGGCTGTCAATGATCCAGCCTTAAGGCAACAGATAGAAATACCTCCGGGCCCGGGTCCCTTACATGTGTGTGGGCTGTCGTCGTCCCCCTGATGGCGGCCCTGATTCCCCAACCACCTCAACCCTATTGGTTGAATGGAAAAAAAAAAAAAAAGGATTAATCTATGGGTCTACTTTATCCAAAAGAAAAAAAAAAAAGTTTTGCCTTTAGTTATACATTAAACAATGATTTGTACAGATGAAACAGTACATTTTAAACTACTGTGGCCCTTTGTTTGCATGGGCCTGTTTTAATGTAAAATGTGAGCTTTTAATAAAGAGTTAACAGGCACATAGCTAGTTTCCAAACTTCAGCAGTTCCTACTAATAAACACAGGGTGGCACTATATTACCTCTTTTGTTAACTGTGAGAACAATTATTAAAAATGTTTTTATTCTTTCACCTAATGCCCAACCCAAAGGGACTTTAATGTATCATACCGTGTTTATTAAACAAGATATAGAGTTTAAATAATTACTTACACCAGTCAAATAAAGATTTTACATCAACGTTTGTTCCAAGACAAATTAAGCTGAACTCAACAAGGAACATCATATGTAGACCTTTGTTGTGTCACACTTTTTTTTTTGGAAGTAGATCCTGTGAAAGGGTTTCGGAAAAGCTAAAATTAAGATTTCTAAAAAAAATATGGAATATGAATTTCAAGGGTTAGATGCTTATTTCATGCACAGGAACTGCAAATTTAGGATTTATGTTTCAACATTTTTAGGAGAAAATTGTCATAATGTAAGCTACTGAATAGAGTTAGATTCAATCCTCTGTTTGCTTGGCATTCACTGTATTGCTTAAAGTGGTTATAAAGATGTTTTTTTTTTTTTTTTAAACATAATTTAAAACACATCATACTTACCTGCTCTGTGCTTCTGGACCCTGCCCTTGCCGAGTACCCCTAGAGCAAGCTGCTTTCTTTGGGGGCACTCGTGCACGCTCGCTCCTGAGCCTCCACTGTGTATCTTTGGGACACACAGAGCGTGGCTCATTCCCTGAGGGAGAGACCCCGGAGAGCACCTGCACTCATGCACACCGCTGGATCAGGATCAGGCTCGGGTAAGAATTTGGGAGGCTGCACAGAGAAGGTTTTTACCTTCATGCATAGAATGTATGAAGGTAAAAAAACTTTACCCTTTACAACCCCTTTAAAGCAGAGCTGTCCAACTCAGACTTTGTCTTGTGGCCTGCCAGTGGAATACAACAGAATAAAACAGATACACATACACCATTGCCTGTTTTAGGCTATATTTTTCATATACTACGTGTAGCACTACTCCCAAGGGAGCTGCAGGTGATGGGTTCCCCTGGGTTACCATTAGCAACGGTAGAACATTCTGGCATGTTTCCAAGTGTTTTTACCTTAAACAAGGACCAATCCATTTTCTTTGGTTTTTAGCAGACATGGGAGTAAGTCACACATGTGCAAGTCACAAGCAAGTCTTAAGTCTTAATCTTCAAGTCTCAAGCAAGTCCCAAGTTACTGTGGCGAAAAGCAAGCAAATCAAGTCGAGTCCCTGCTAAAAGTCAAGCAAGTAAAGTCAAGTCATTTATTTTGGTCAAGTCACAAATCAAGTCAAAATACTGATCTACCCCAATTTTCACCTTTAAATCAGTTAAAAGTCAGTGGTCAGGAAAGGTTTTGTTTTATTTTCAACATTAACAAAACTGCTTAGTGCTTTTTTCTTGGCATATTAAGAAACACTTTGAATGCCCAAACAGCTCAAAATCCTTCATCCGGTCATGTTTCAACACCACAGTCACTAAAAACATGTTGGAGTTTCACCCATTTTAATACGTTTAGATGTACGTAATCCTCTTTAAAAATGCTTTTACCAATGGAAACAATTTTTTTTATTGCAAGGAAATACCTTTTTTTCTTCTTTATTCATCCTCACTTCCGGGTCTGGCCGCCTATAGGCGATTACGTCACTAGGCGATGTATCCCAGCAGCCCTTGCGTATCGCCTAGTAACAAAATCTAGCATTATTACACTGGCACCAGCTGTACTCAGAGATGTATTGCTTGGAGTCTGCGCTCTGCCCCGCCTCCTCTCAGTGAGCTCTACGGGATGTATTGCTTTGAGTCTCCTCTCAGTGAACGCGGACTGAAAGCATTACATTCTGTAGAGCTCACTGAGAGGAGGCGGGGCGGAGCGCGGACTCCAAGCAATACATCTCAGTACAGCTGGTGCCGGTGTAATAATGCGAGATTTCGTCACTAGGCGATTACATCCCAGAAGTCCTTGCGAATCGCCTAGTGACATAATCGCCTATAGGCGGCCGAACCCGGAAATGCGGATGAATAAAGAAGAATAAAAGGTATTTCCTTGCAAAATAATAGTTTACATTGGTAAAAGCATTTTTAAAGGGGATTACGTACATTTAAACTTATAAAATGGGTGGAACTCCACTTTAAGTATTTCCATTGTTAAGCAGCCAGTGTCCTAAAAATAAGAACACACTAAGGTGTTTTAAGTGACTGTGGTGTCAGAAACATAACAGTCACATTCGTTTTGCTTTAACACATCTTGAGAAAATGCAAATATTTAATAACTTAAAAAAGTAAAGTCATTTCGAGTCATATGTCTCAAGTCAAAGTCAAGTCTCAAGTCATGAATACCAAGTCAAAGTGAAGTTGAGTCTTTTATTAACTTTAGTCAAGCAAGTCTCAAGTCCTCAAACTGGTGACTTAAGTCTGACTTAAGTCAAGTCATGTGACTCAAGTCCCCCACCTCTGGTTTTTAGGTTTTAGTAGGAACTTAGATAGGAGAAGGAACAAGTGGGATACTCCAACTGAACTAAACTATGCACAATAGGCTGGGACGACTTGAAAAAAAAGCTTGTTAATGCTGGTTAACGCTGAGTAATGCTGAATGCACTGAAACTGAGCTCGCCACAGCTAGGCCGCTGCTTCACTTTGCCCTTGGCTATGAAAGGTTATCTTTAAGCTTCCTGAGGTAATTCTGTCCTAAGGCAAGCTATTCCTTGAGGTAAATTGTACTGCTGAACAACTTCAGGGCCCTTCCTGGCACCCCCTTTATCCCTAATCTTAAGGGCTGAACAACTTGGCACCCCCTTTACTGTAACACTTTGGGTTAACTGGCTCCTTCATCCCTTTGACCTCTCTGGAGTGGTCCCCTCTCTTAAGCAGGCCCTGGGGCAGATCCTTGAGTACTCACGACACTGTTTTTCCTGAAGTCTTCTGCCCAGCAGCTCCACTTGGTCAGCACACTGGATCCTGTCAGCTCAGCTCAACCCCTGGTCCCTAGGCCGACGGCCTGGACCATCTTCGTCACTTCAGCAGGAGGAGAAACAGCCGTCCACCTCCTCCTGGGACTTTGCTCCCACTTTGCTCCCACCAAAAGACACCCTGTCACATGCCTCCTCCGGATTTATTCCCAATCCCAGGATGCATTGCAGCAATGCCCACCCACTGGGACAGTCATAAACCCTGGTGTGCTATTGGCTAGGTTTCCTCTACTGTCCAACAAGGTCCCTTATTTGATACAGTGGGGAGACTCCCCAGACTCAACAGGACACACCTGGAAGCATGCGACAGGCTAACTAACAGATCAGGCCCTCCTGATAGGCAGAACAGGGCCACACATATGCTTTGCAGGATGGCTACATATATTCCCCATGGTCCCTCCTGTATGTAAGAATGCAACCACCCTTTCTTTCTCTGTACTGTGTATAGAGCAGTGCACATGACCGCAACTGACATGCTCTGTTTAAAGAAAACAGAAGGGAGGGAGAAAGGTTTGGGAAATGACGAAAGAGGAGCAACATCACAGTAGAAAAGGATTATATGAAAAATTGATTACAAGGCTTTTTTTGTTAATTAAAGAAAAACAAACATGTTATACTTGCCTGCTCTATGCAGTGGTTTTGCACAGAGCAGCCCAGATCCTCCTCTTCCCGGGTCCCTCTTTGCTGCTCCTGGCCCCTCCCTTCTGTTGAGAGCCCCCACAGCAAGCAGCTTGCTATGAGGGCACCTCAGCCGAGCCACATCTCCTTGTGTCCATTCAGACACGGAGCCGTGGCCTGGCCTCCTTTCTCTCCTTATTGGCTGACTGACTTTAAATGACAGCAGTGAGAGCCAATGGCACCATGCTGCTGTCTCAGCCAATGAGGAGGGGGTCTCGAGCAGCCAAGACACTCCTGCAACATCGCTGGATCTAGAGGAACCTCAAGTATTAAGGGGGCTAAGGGGGACTGTACACACAGAAAGCTTTTTAATTTATTGCATAGAATGCATTAAGATAAAAATAAAAACCTTCTGTCTTTACAATCACTTTAACCACTTAAGCCCCGGAAGATTTTACCCCCTTCCTGACCGGGGCCCATTTTGCGATTCGGCACTGCGTGACTTTAATGGACAATTGCACAGTCATGCAACGCTGTACCCAAATGAAATTGACGTCCTTTTTTTCCCACAAACAGAGCTTTCTTTTGGTGGTATTTGATCACCTGTGCGATTTTTTGATCATGCGCTATAAACAAAAAAAGAGCAACAATTTTGCAAAAATAACAATATTTTTCACCTTTTTTTTTTATGAAATTCCCCCAAAAAAATGTAAAAATCTAAATTTTTTAACATTTTAGGCCAATTTGGTTTCTGCTACATATGTTTGGTAAAAAAAAATCGCAATAAGCGTATTTTGATTGGTTTGCGCAAAAGTTATTGCGTTTACTAACTAAGGGAAAGATTTTTGTAATTTTTATTTATTCAATGTCCTTGGTGTTACCAGAGTTCAGAAGCTGAGCCAGTGTGATTGGTTCTCAAACTTGATAGATGTTCCTTTCTTGATGTTACCATGAGAACTCTCCAACCCCATCTGCTTCTCTCTTTTTCTCTGAGACCGCAGGGGGTGTTAACAGAGGTCCCTGACCAATAAACACAGTGGCCATGGGCAGCCCTAAGGTTTACGACAATACCAAGGAACTTCCCGTATAGACAGATTTATAACATAAGTCATATCTTCCAATATCTACCAGTTGCCTTCTTGAAACTGATAGATTATGGTGCAGCATTGAATTTTATATCCATAGATACCAGACACGGGCTATCTTATAATAACCTCTGACCCGTAAGGCATCTGACAGCTAGCTTCTATTCTATATGTGATAAGGTGGTCATGCCTGGTGTTAATTCGATCAGTATGACATTTCTAATCCAAATACATACTTTTTGTTAATGTGTCATGTTCCTGTCTGCATTTATGAATTGGGTATGGATTGTTGGATGTTCTAATGAACAGCTTGGCTGTTGTGGCATTTACGACACAGCCTGGTCAGCCTTAATGGATTTGCTCCGATTTACGACCAGCCAGTTACAACATCTGCTAGGATTTCTGTCTGTGCTGAGATAAGGTTTCTTTGAAGGGCCGTTTCTTTGAAGTTGAAGCTCTCTGCATTCTAGGAATTAATTGACGTAGGGGAGGGGGGCTGTGTGAGTGAGGATCTGCCTGTCATGGCAGAGCCCTGAACAAAATGGTTGCCGTGACAAAATGGTTGCTTGCAACAGCTTTTAGGATATCCAGTGTAGGATATCATTACACTAGTGACTTCATCTTATTGAATGAAGTAATTGATCAGCTGACAATTATAGTATCTAGTAGGGGGGCCCCTACTCAGATCTCCTGAAGACCCAAAACCCAGAAGATGCCACAGTTTCTATGCAGACCCCGGAACCTATAATAACCACCAGAAGTAATATATATTATGTTATGAGTCACGCGCTGTCCAAGGAAATATCTAAATACAATAAATACTTCCTAGATGCTGCATGTACCGTTACTGAAAACCATGCAGTAAAGGAACTTGTAGTGAGGGTAAGGGGGTACAGCGCTTCTGGGAAGTAATGCAACTAAAATAAATATTGCAGTGGAACTCCACTAGGAGTGTAATAAATGTAAAAAATTAATTAAACTGTGTATCTCATTTATGTATCAATATACTTTGTGTAAAGTGCATAAGTGTATTCAATCATAAGAGTGGATCATACAATAAAACAGCGTCCAATCCAACGTGCAAAAATTGTAAATAAATAGATAAAAAATATACGCAATCTTATCTCAAATAAAAACAATATAAAATCAATATAGTCTCCTGATGCGGGTAGTAGTGTAGTGGTAAGCTGCTTGCGTGAGGAATTAAATTAAAGTAGGTCAAAATTGCTAGTCCGGATGCCCCCCTCAGTGCCCCCTCAGTGTCCAGCCGCTCTGCGTTTTATGCGGCAGGCTAAAATGTAGCCAAGATAGGTCTGTAGCCAAGGCAGATGCCCTGCAGCGGGTTGGTATGTGACAAGCTGCTTACTGCGGGGAATTAAGGTAGATCAAAATTACTAGACCGGGCGCCTCCTCAGTGTCCCCTCTGTGCAGCAGGCTAATGTGGGTTTCCTGCGGTGGACCTGTGTGTGGCGATGGCGGAGCTCCCTGTCAGTCCCTATCAGTCCTCCGGTATCCGGAAGTGGTATGCGGCCGTTGGCGAGGGAGTAAGGTAGGGGCTGACTGCGGAGAGTAGGGTAGGATTGGGGTAGGGCTATTGCTCCATCTCCGCTCCGCTCCGGGATCTCTCTAGAATCCAGCCGCTCTGCACAGCAGAGCGGAATATAGCCGCAACATGCTCCTGCGGCGGGCTGGTGCTGGGCCGAGAGAGAGACACCTGATCCACCTGATCCACCCTCCGATATCCCAGAGCCAGAGGCAGCGTGCGGCAGCTTGTGTGGCCGTCAGCGAAGAGGCAGGTGGGACTAGGCTGCTCTGTTTTGCCGCGGAGATATTCCTGATCCGCCCTCCGGTACCCTCCGACTCCCCGGGAGCAGCGTGCGATGGCGTATGTGGCCGTCCAAAGTAAGGCAGACAGGGCTAGGCTGCTCTATTTCGCCGTGTCGGGTCGTAGCTACGGACGAGCTGGTGGAGTGAGGAGCTCCCTGCTCACGCGGCCATCTTGGACCGCCCTCTCATCCCTTTTGCTTTTTAAACGCAAATGGGCACAGATTTATCCTGGCTACATACTAGCCTGCCGTATAGAGAGGTCACTGAGGGGGCGTTTGGACTAGTAATTCAGACCTACTTTATTGCAGTAAACAGCTTGCCACACACCGGGGGCTATTGTCTGGGTTGAGTGCCATGCCTAGACGTAAGATAACCGCGGTGAAACTCCGCAAATTATCGGAGTTCTACCCGCAGGCACAGCAAACAACGGCGGGACCTCGCCAAAAAGGCGGCAGAGATGCACCCAGCTCACAACCTTCTGGCCCTCTAGGGATGACACCAGAGGCAGGACACACAACAGCTCATCAGCCGGCAGATAGCTCACCTATGAGAATAGCACGCTCAACAGATTCCTCCCCTGCTTCACCCTCAATGCAGAGTCCTGCAAAATCTAAGCCAAGGAGAGAGGAGGAAGTGCAACAAGAAGACATCCAGCCTTTTCCTAAAGGTACCCAGCAGCATAGCAATCCATCTATGGAGGTGAGCAGTAATGTCACAAAACCACAGGATGCTTGGGCTTTCACACCACAGCCAGACCCATTTATGCATCTCCCAACCACGGGCCAACCAGTATCAGACACGATATTGAAGGAAATGTTATCAATATTCCACACATCTATGCAAAATAACATCTCAGCATCAATTCAGTACTGTCAGAAAGAACTGCACCAGATGGGAGACAGAGTGGACGTAGTGGAGACTAAAATGGGAGAATTTGTGGAATCTCATAATGCTTTAATTGATTCTCACCTCTCACAGCAAGAAGACATACAACGCTTGCAAGCTAAAATAGCTGACTTGAAGGATAGGTCGAGGCGAAATAACCTCAAGATAAGGGGAATCCCTGAATCTATACAAACGTCTCAACTACCAAGTTTTGTGCACGATCTCTTCTCCAAAGCCACGCCTGACCTCACGGACTCTGATCTCACCATAGATAGGGTACATCGTATCCCGAAACCCTCTTTCTTATCTCAAGAGACCCCTAGGGATGTACTGGTGAGAATCCATTTTTTCCAGGTGAAGGAAAAAATCATGGACACCTTTAGGAAAAAGGATCATCTTCCTGATCAGGCTGCGTCACTACAGATTTTTCCGGATTATTCCCAGCACACCCTCCAAATGAGGCGTAACCTTAACACAATAACTAAAGCTCTTCGTGACAATAAAATATTGTACAAGTGGAAATACCCGGCTAAGCTATGTGTGACCCATCAAGGTTCAACTTCCCAGATTACTACTAGGGAACAAGGGCTAAGATGCCTTCGCCAATGGAATATCCTCCCAGATAATATCGACCTGCAAGAAGATAGCGACGATCAGAAACCACAGTATCTACAACCTGATTGGCAGGTCGCCAATCGTTCGTCTAGATCTACTCATCGCGACAAATGAGGACTATCAACACTTTTTTTTTTTTGAGCTAGATGGAGTGAGACCCCCTGTTTTCTTTTTTTGAATAGCACCCCACATCGTGCTTTTTTTTTCTCTCATTGAAGATGCAGCTACAGCTGCGCACTTGGTCCGTTTGGGCCTCGTTTTTTTTATATGTAATGTCTGTCTGTACGATAGTTTGTATGCCTACATGTTGGTCTTTTTTTTTCTTCTTTTTTTTTTGTTCTTTTTTCTCTTGTTCCCTTTTACTTTTGCTTTTTCTTGCAGAACAGGTTTATGATGATTATACAAAGCTATATGTCACGATCGATACGAAGCACCACCGCGCTCTGGTTGACCCTCCAGACCGGCAATTAGGACCGGACAAACGGTACTTTTTTCCTTACCTCTTGTCCTGGGTGGACCGAACCATCTCAACGGTAACCTGGCATTGTCCAGAGGCTATCAAATCTAATACACATCTAAGGTACTACTCTTCCAAATATATATCTACAACCAATGTCCTAAAACAGAATGTACTATCATGTCTCTACAATTATTATCTTTGAATGTTAGAGGGTTGAACCACCCTGTTAAGAGGTATTCCATGTAGAAGGAAGCATGCTCACATAGGGCAGATATTCTCGCTATTCAAGAGACACATTTTCAACTTGACCACAGCCCGAGATGCTCCCACAAGGATTACCCGCACATCTTCCAATCCTCAGCAGGGGAGAAAAAAAGGGGAGTCTTGGTGGCAATTAGAGATTCAGTGTCCTTTACCTCCAATAGGGTGGTATTGGACACAGAAGGTCGCTATATTATACTTAACTGCACTATTGATAATTGTCTATACACCATAGTAAATGTGTATGCTCCCAATACGCACCAATTGAGGTTTTTCCGTAAACTGTGGGTAAAAATTAATAAACTTAAATCAGGAAGACTAATTGTTTGCGGAGACTTTAA
Organism: Pelophylax lessonae; assembly: GCF_965119305.1. NCBI lineage: Eukaryota > Metazoa > Chordata > Amphibia > Anura > Ranidae > Pelophylax > Pelophylax lessonae. The sequence goes on from NC_138769.1 coordinate 443,353,299, forward strand.
CATGGTGGCAAACCACGGTATGGATGCTTCATCTAAAGGAAGATCTTCGGCTCCCTCTTTGGCCACATTCATCCATGCTGAGGGGCTCCACGATGTGTGGCGTTATCAGCATGCAGAGGAGAGGGATTATTCCTACTTTTCTGTGAGCCACAACTCCTATAGTAGAATTAACATGTTTTTGGTTGACATACAAACACTATCGTATGTCACTCATACATCTATTTCTCCCATAACATGGTCAGACCACGCCGCAATTCACATGTCGTTGTCCCACCGTCCTGTCTCCCCTACTACATTTCTATGGCGATGTAATAATTCCATTTTATCAGACCCTGAGTCTCTTAAATTTTTGAAAGCTCAGATGGAAGAATTTTTTTCTTTCAATAATACACCGGATATAGACCCAGCTATGTTGTGGATTACACATAAGGCCTTTGCGAGAGGACTCCTCATTCAGCTAGGGGTTAAGCTGAGGAGGAGGTTCAATCGCAAAATGGAAGATCTCATTCGCGATATCCAAGTTTTGGACACCGCGAATAAAAAGACCCCCTCCCCATCCAATGCTTCCAAATTGGGTTCCCTTCCTGCTGACCTTAGAAGACTCCTGTTGGAACGTCATGAAAACATGTTAGCACATCTTCATATGCAGTATTACTCTGCACATAATAAAGCAGGAAAATTTCTGTCATCTAGGATTAAGACGAAGAGAGTTAAAACCAGGATTGAAGGCATTGTACATCCACATACGGGCAGTAAACACCTACACCCACAAGAGATAGCGGATGCGTTCGCTGATTACTACAGCACTTTATATAGTCTTAAGTTAGACAAAGATACCCCTCAACCGACGGATGCATCCATTCGCGATTTCTTACACAACTTGCATTTTCCATCCTTGTCGATCGATACATTAACACACCTGAACAGACCATTCACTATTAAGGAAGTGACTGACACACTGGCAAAAATGCCCTTAAATAAGTCTCCAGGCCCTGATGGATTCACAAATGAATATCTCAGGTCCATGCAAGATCAACTAGCACCCCATCTGTTGAACCTTTTTTCAAATACGGTTAAGTTGGGCATATTACCCACTGAAATGCTACAAGCTAATATAATTACAATTCCTAAAGTTGGTAAATCTCCCACTGACCCTGCTGGCTATAGGCCGATATCTCTTCTGAACAGTGACATTAAGTTATACGCTAAACTTATAGCTAATAGGATCGCTTTAATTTTGCCCACTTTGATAAAGGAGGACCAGATGGGGTTCGTTAAGGGGAGACAGGCCCCTGACGCTACAAGGAGAGTTATTAACCTGCTCCATCAGGCAGAGCGCACCAAAACGCCTTCTCTGCTCTTATCTATAGATGCAGAGAAGGCGTTTGATCGCGTCCATTGGGGATACATGAGGGCAGTATTGGAAAAGTTTGGTTTCATTGGACCGATTTTTTCAGCTATTATGAGCTTATATACATCTCCAACCGCTAGAGTGCTCTCTGCGGGAACCTTATCCAAAACGTTTCCAATATTAAATGGTACGCGTCAGGGTTGCCCACTCTCCCCCCTGATATTTAATTTATTGATCGAGCCCTTGGCGGAAACATTAAGACAAAATTCTAGGGTCTCTGGCTTTAAAATTCAGTACCTACAACATACTATCACGCTTTTTGCGGACGATATTATTTTGAGCTTGACGAACCCCATCGTGTCCTTACCTGCTGTCCATGAAATTTTGCAGACATTTAGCAACATTTCCTACTATAAGGTTAATTTTGATAAATCAGTCATCCTAAATATGGGTATACAGGGCCATGCACTTAGCCATCTTAAGCAAAATCTACCTTACACATGGACGCCCCAAGCCTTGCAATATTTGGGTATAACCTTGACATTTCCGACCTCAGGGCTACAGACACTTAACCTGCGATCACTAATAACTTCTATTGCCAATGATACCAATAAATTAAAGAATACAGAACTATCATGGGCTGGAAGAATAGCTGCATTTAAAATGACGTGCCTCCCCAAGATACTGTATATCTTTCGCGCCCTTCCGACCCATATTCCTAAACATTATATTAACTCGCTCAACAAACTCTTGCGCACCTTTGTTTGGCAGGGGAAACGTGCAAGGTGTGCATATTTACATACGATACGACACAAATCAGTTGGCGGATTGGGACTACCAAGCCTTGAGGACTATTATCATTCATCTCGTTTGGCTCCTCTACAGTATTGGTTTACCCATAGAACCCATAAAATACCTCTTCCGTGGCCTCCGATAGAAGCCGCACTATCTAATTCTCAGGATTTATATACATTACTTTTGGCAGACATGTGGAAACCTATAACAATTCAGACCCTTCCGTTAACAATAAGAGCTTCTTTACAGTCCTGGCGTCATCTAATTGCTCAACTACAGTTACAACTACAGCCAAATAACATATCAGTTCCCATACCCCTATCGACAATGTGTATCTTGCTCCCTAGTGTCCATATTAACAAACTGGTGGCAGCAGGTATTGACACAGTAACACAACTATACCAAAATAATACTATTAAGTCTTTTGCAGCCCTCCATCGAGAATTTTCACTCACTCCTCAGGCTGTTTTTGCTTACATTAGTATAGTTAGCTTTATATCTAAACACCCACTCCCTAAACTTGAAATTCCTCAACTACTTTGGAAATATCTTACAGACCCAAATTCCAAGCTTAAAGGGATATCTGTGTTTTATAATCAACTACAGCAAAAACTTACCTTTTTTAAATCATCTTACATGATGAAATGGGAAAGAGACCTCGGTCTGTCCTTCTCCAACGAGCAATGGAGATGGGCGATACGAATGTCTTATAAAGCAACACAATGCGTAACACACTGGGAACAATTCCAGAAAATAGTTACTAGATGGTACCTGACTCCCTTCCGCCTGTCCTTAATATACCCTAAATATGATTCATTGTGCTGGCGTAAGTGCGACCAAACTGGCACAATTTTTCATATATTCTGGTCCTGTAAAGGCCTTATTCGTTTTTGGAGGAAAATCTTTGAAGTACTTTCCGAAGTTTCGGGCATACTGATCAAACCTGAACCCGCAATAGCGCTACTATTTTTGGGTATTGAAAATATACCATTTGATATCAGAACAGTATTTATACACATATTGATAGCAGCCAAAATGGTAATCGCTAGATGTTGGAAACAACCTATAGCCCCTTCCCATATAGAGGTAATAGGTTTAGTTAATCAACACTATTCTTTGGAAAAGGCATATGCCTACTCAGTGTTTCGCAGTAATAAATTCCACACAGCTTGGCTTCTCTGGCAACAAAGCCCCTACTTTCACAGTGTCTAACGGAAAAATTGAGGCCGGTGGATGGTGCGACTCAGAGCATGGTGGTGCTTCCCTTCGTATCCTTTGTACCTTTCCTGGTATTCTTTTTTTTTTAGGTACCTCCAATGTATTTTCTATATACTTCCTAGGTAGTGTCCTAGGTCTTGAACGTATATAGTATTGGACCATTTTTGTCTCCTGTTCTTGCTACATATAATGTCATAATGTACTGTAATCAACATATTATATCAATATTTTCTCTTTTCTTTTTCCCCTTTCTTTTTTCTTTTTCCTTCTCTCCTTTTATTATTTTTTGTTAACTTATTATGTTTCCCATATCCTTGTTCTTTTTTGTGAAAACAAATAAAAATCAATTGAAGTAAAAAATCAATATAGTCAAGTGATAAATAAAGTGCTCAGTGCAATCTATATTCCATTAATGCCAATATCAAATAAAAAACAATTAAGTGACAGGTAAAGTGTTAAGTGCATTCGACAGTGATGTGCATATTCTCACACAGTCCTTTAAAATATTGCAGGTGACTCAAATAGTTCAAAGGTAGGGAAAAAGGGAATATACTCCAATGATGTGTCCAGATAGAGTTAGTATCATATAGGGATTCTGCCCTCCACCTCACACAGTGTAGAAAATAGTGGGGTGCTTCTTCTCACTCTTGTGCCCCTATAGGTGTACTAATCTCTCACCTCCAAATAACTCATTATACGCCTTATAAACTCTGACCCGGACTCCTCTCCACTCCTTCCCAGATTTCCAGAGAATAGAGGTGCCTCAGATGGATCGGCTTTTACAGCTTTCCCAATGGCCAACGAATCTCAAAAGTAAAGTGCTCACAATAGTGCAATATTGCCATAAAGATTCAATTTATTGAAGTAGATTAAAAAGACTTACATTGGTCTTTTAAAAAAAGCGCCTTAGGTTAAACAACCAAGAGCATCGCGGTCCTCACTTCCACGTTCGTGCGTCACTTCCGGTAGCGGCCCTACGCGTTACACCACTTCGCGCCCCGGAAGAAGTCTAACATTGGACGAAATGCCGTGTCGGGCGGGACCTGTGATGCGGGACGTCACTACCGAGTGAAGCAGCGGTCATCTCGTTGGCGGTCAAACATTTCTGGCAGATAAGCTCTTTTTACTCTTATTACCTGTAAGCATTTATTTGGCATAAGGAAATTAAATGGTGGTTCATTAGGTGTTGCACTATGTTTTTCTTTTTTGCTTTTTTCTGGTATATATGAGTGATCAGTCTGCCTTGTACCATCTGTATGGAGTTGCACCTAATTGGCTTGATCCTGGAACCACTGAGGATTTCTGGAGGAGCAGTTTGGTGGAACCTTTGAGCCTTCTTTTATTAGTGGGACGGTAAGCAGCAGTGTGATTGGGGTTGCTCTCTCTCTCTGGTGGTGGTGGCACTTCAAGGAGACCAATCAGCTGGACCCGACCTATACCTGGACTTTTTATATAGCGCTGCTTTTCAATTTTATACTGTTTTTATGTTTTACCCAGCATATGTGCAGCAGCTGTTTTATATTTAATAGACCCAATCGCAGTTTTTTGTTTCATCCATAAAAAGTGTTGTTTAAAGTTTGCCATAAGCCACCTGGGAGACACACCAAACATGTGAAAGAAGGTGCTCTGGTCAGATGAAACCAAAATCTAACTTTTTGGCAACAATGCAAAACGTTATGTTTGGCGTAAAAGCAACACAGCTCATCATCCTGAACACACCATCCCCACTGTCAAACATGGTGGTGGCAGCATCATGGTTTGAGCCTGCTTTTCTTCAGCAGGGACAGGGAAGATGGTTAAAATTGATAGAAAGATGGATGGAGCCAAATACAGGACCATTCTGGAAGAAAACCTGATGGAGTCTGCAAAAGACCTGAGACTGGGACGGAGATTTGTCTTCCAACAAGACAATGATCCAAAACATAAAGCCAAATCTACAATGGAATGGTTCACAAATAAACATATCCAGTTGTTAGAATGGCCAAGTCAAAGTCCAGACCTGAATCCAATCGAGAATCTGTGGAAAGAACTGAAAACTGCTGTTCATAAACGCTCTCCATCCAACCTCACTGAGCTTGAGCTGTTTTGCAAGGAGGAATGGGCAAAAATTTCAGTCTCTCGATGTGCAAAACTGATAGAGACATACCCCAAGCGACTTACAGCTGTAATCGCAGCAAAAGGTGGCGCTACAAAGTATTAACTTAAGGGGGGTGAATAATTTTGCATGCCCAATTTTTCAGTTTTTTATTTGTTAAAAAAGTTTGAAATATCCAATAAATTTCATTACACTTCATGATTGTGTCCCACTTGTTGTTGATTCTTCACAAAAAAAACCCAGTTTTATATCTTTATGTTTGAAGCCTGAACTGTGGCAAAAGGTCGCAAAGTTTAAGGGGGCCGAATACTTTCTCAAGGCACTGTAATAAGTCTCTGCGGTGTGTGATACCTGAGTGAAATTAAAGTGACCAGCAATGCAGTATGCTGTTCCTCTAGTATTCTGTGTTGTTAGTCAAGTCCTATAGCTTAACCCACTGACTGCATATGCCTCTTTCTAAAGTGGATCGACTGCTATTCAAGATGGAATCAGTGATGTCTAGATTTGGGACTAACCTCTTAGGCTAGTCTCTTAGGCCCAGAACAGAGTTGGGGAAAGGACCTGAGAATAACTATAGAAAAGATTGAAAGATCCATAATCGTCTTTCTTTGGTCGCCTAAATCCATGTCTGCTCCTCGCTAGGAGCAGCAAAGTTCCTTTCACTCAAATTTGCCCAGTAGGTGTTATTGCAGGAATTATCGCATACTTGGGCAGAGGAGGCCCAGGATTGGTGGAGCCTGTGCAGTAAGGAAGTCATTGGAATTTTATTTGCACTCCTCTAATTCCCACTATGGTTCTTTAAAGCTTTAAGCAAATGTTACCAAATCTTGTTCCAACAGTGAGCCATCAATCCAGTGTTCTTAGTCGAAAAGCAGATTTAGGCAGGAAATAGAGCAAAGAATCAAAATCCAAAACTTCATATTTTTATAGTATAACCAGTCCTGATTGGGTGAGGGGGAGGAGCCTATACCCATACATGTATGCTGTCATGGTTATGCATCAGAAAAGAAAATTACCGTCAGGTAAGTATAAGAGAGCAGTTAGGGGGAGATAGGTCTGCCACTCAAATATCTTATGAAGTATCTAGCTGTCTCCATCCCTACTTATATATGGCAAAAGGGAAAGGAAATATGGGACTTTAAATGAGTACAGCTAGATATATATATTTAATTGAATCAATAACATAAATATCATATAGGACCTCGAATGGGGGGACCCATAAAAGGCTGATATTCTATGTGTGATTTATGATTTGTAGTATCACATATGTGAATATAAATAATGAGTCAATGGTATAATCCATATATAAAAAATATTAACCATAAGAATAACATTTTGAAAATCAATAAAAATGTATCATAGATTTATTGTGACGGCACATTCTCTATAGGTACACAATCTTTACGTATAAGAAAACATGATAAAACCCAGAAAATGGGGACCCATAGAGAGCTGACACAAAATCATATATCAGATTTCTAATTCATAATTAATAGTATAACATATATAAATACAATTAACAAATCACATATACATATAATATAGATGAGAATAAATACATTGGTAATACATTCAACATAATTATTTATAAAAAAAATGCAGATTACATATGAAATTCTAATTGGATATGGGTATACAATCTTGAAATGTAGAAAGCTTGAATAAATAGTCTGAGTGATTGTCGGCTCGACGCGTTTCTTGGACCTCCGTCCATTCATCAGGAGCATAAGAAAATAGATTGTATATCTAGAAGTGTAAGTTTAAATCATACCCAAATATTAGTATAACAGAAGAAAAAAAAAGGAAAAAATAAAAAATAAAAAATATAAATATAAATAAAAGTAAAAATAAATGGAGTGGAACACTAACTTAAATCGTGTCATATCTCCAAACAAGTTCAATCCCAGAGAGGAGGTATAGGGTCGAACCGAGAAATGTCTGACCCGGGGCTGAGGCATGGACGAACATCCGGCAAAAATGGGGAGGAGCAGCAGAGAAGTAAAAACTCAGTGTGAGAATAGATAGGCAGTGGATTAACAGAAGACTCATCAGGGCATGGTATGGTATGGACTCCGAAATGAAATCTGAAATTATATAATATAGTATATTTTTTTGTTTGATTATAATAATTCTTGTAAAATATAAACGTGAGGCTCGTATTAATAAAGGGGATAAATTAATTCGCAGAGAGATGTATATATGATGAATAAGAATAAATGAGTCAAAGAACGTAACAGAGATGTAAGCGACCAAGAAAATGCCCAAGAGAAGCACCAAGAGGGTAAAAAAATGAGGTTACACTTGTCTAAGACGGGAGTAAAAACTGGGAAATAAAGATATTCATAATGAAAAAAAAAAAAAATTGTTCTATATATATATATATATATATATACATGTATATACACATATACATACATATATATACACTAATATATATCAATTAGTTCCCGAAATGGAGGGTGAATTAAAAAATATGACAGATAAAAAGAAGGTGAAAAAAAGGTTAAAAAGACAAAAGTGAGGTATGAATCCAAAGTGGGGCATGTATAGGTCCATTCTAAGAGGACCCATACTGTGAAAAAGGAAAGGAGGTGCATCGAAACAAAAAGTGAAAAGAAAAGTGGGTGGAACATCAGAATACCACAGAACAGTGTGCACTTGAAAAGAAGAGTGAAAATGAAAACAATAGAGGGTGTATTACCACAGTAAACCACACATTGTTAATTTAAAGGTGAACTATGCTCAAAAGGGTTGTGCATAAGGCAAAATAAGAAGCATTGAATAACAAATTGAAGAGCCGAAGTAGGCACAGAGGATATGTGCGAGAAATCACCTTAGTGTAATGTGAAGAGAAGAGATGAACCTCTAACTAGAGATGTCCCAAACTATTCGCCGGCGAACAGTTCCCAGCGAACATCGCTTGTTCGCGTTCGCCTCGGCGGGCGAACATATGCGATGTTCGGTCCGCCCCCTATACATCATCATTGAGCAAACTTTGACCCTGTACCTCACAGTCAGCAGACACATTCCAGCCAATCAGCATACCTTTCCTCCCAGACCCTCCCACATCCTATAAAAAAGCAAGGGCAGCATCCATCTTAGATTCATTCTGAAGCTGCAGAGTTAGTTAGAGCAGGGAGAGTGCTGCTGAATTAATAGGGAAATCATTAGCTAGGCCAGTGTTCTGTGTCCACTCCTGCTGTAAGGACAGCATCCTGACAGCACCCCAAAAAGCCCTTTTTAGGGCTGGTATATCAGTCTGCTTTTATTTATTTTTTTATATATATATATACAGACTGTACTGTGTGCAAGCCACTCATATCGGGTGGCACAGTACCTTGCATGTAAAAAAGTAAAATAATTTTTACCCTTTAATATAATTGCAGTTGCCTGCCAGTGTGTGTCAGGCCCACTGACTGAACTGTGCCCACTGCCACTGCCCACCACTCATATAGGGTGGCACAGCACCTTGCTGATAAAAAATTCATTTAATTTTTCCTCTGTAATATAATTGCAGTTGCCTGCCAATGAGTGTCAGGTCCACAGACTGTACTATGCCCACTGCCCACCACTCATATAGGGTGGCACAGCACCTTGCAGATAAAGTCATTTAATTTTTTCTCTGTAATATAATTGCAGTTGCCTGCCAGTGAGTGTCAGGCTCACAGACTGTACTGTGCCCACCGCAACTGTTTGCGGTTGTTTGCGGTGCGTTAAATGGGGAGTTTGGTGTGTCACTGTGAAGCGGGCGTAACCCTTACACTACCTGATCAATACAACATCATACCTGATCGTATTCACACACTGGATGTTTTAAAGCCCGTTATTCCAAACAATTTAGGAATGTTAGGTGATTTATGCCCTTTATGGATTAAAACCCGACTCTGCATCAACTACGTAATTTTCCATGGGAGTTTTGCCATTGATCCCCCTCCGGCATGCCACAGTCCAGGTGTTAGTCCCCTTGAAACAACTTTTCCATCACTATTGTGGCCAGAAAGAGTCCCTGTGGGTTTTAAAATCCGCCTGCCTATTGAAGTCTATGGCGGTTCGCCCGGTTCGCCCGTTCGCAAACATTTGCGGAAGTTCGAGTTCGTTGTTTGCGAACATAAAATTTTATGTTCGCGAAATCTCTACCTCTAACCAGCCTGCTTTCCCCAGAGTGTCGATGTGGGTCCACGCCAACGCCATGCCGGTGTAACGTTAAAAAACCATACCCCGTGAAGAAACCATACCCTCGTCACTTCCTGTGGGAAACAGCTGAGCAGCGCAGCAGTGCGCATGCTCAGAGCCCCGGATACCTAATTGACAATCAAAGAATGTGACAAGTGCGCATGCTCGAAGGGCATGAAATAATCACGGCACTGTGTGTAATTTAATGCTTGCGGCTGGGAATATTTAAACAGTTCGGCTGCAACATCAAACATCTCCTCTCCTATCGCTGTCACTTCCCTGATCTCCCCTAATAAATATAAAAGCGGCGGCGGGTGTATGAGTGTAAGATTCTGGTACCTCCGGTACCCTTAATCACCACTTTCCCCTGTAATGCGTCCCACCTTTCTCTTCAGGTGGTACGCATATACCTTTAAGAACGATGATGTCACTGCTGAGCGCCGCAGAGCGGCTATTTCAACCGCCGGTGGTCTCACTCACATTGTTCGTTCAACCTGCCTTGCTATCCACATGCTTTCAAGCCTGTCTCTCGATCGGAACCTCCAGCTATTCCCTTTACCTGGAGCAGACCGGAACCTCGCTACTGATCCCTGTATCTCGCTACCGGATCATTCCTTATTTACTGGACCTCTCTAAACTACTAACATTACAAGTGATAAGTACCCCGCAGGGGAACCCTCCATAACCTTATTGCACTATCTACCTATGCACATTAAGGACTGATACTACCTATCCATACTATCCTATCATCTGCACTGTTACATAGATTGCTAGCTCTTGAGCCTACTACCATCTATCATCTGCACTGCTGCATAGATTGCTAGCTCTCCTGTCTACTACTATCTATCCTTGCACTGGGTTAGTCTATCCTGTATTTGTCATCTGCTGTCCTCACCACCTATTAGCATACTCGATACTAACCTATCTGCATTCCTAAATACCATCTTGAACTCTCCTATACAAACTTATCAAGTGATTACCATCCTTGTCACTGTTCACACCTGTCCCTTCAGCACATCACCTTCATGTTATCATATACATCCTATCACTCCAGGAACATCTCATTGAGTGTGTATATATCTGTATGTTGAAGCTGACAGGCCCACGGTGATGAGTCCTGGAGAGTTGGATCTGGTATTCAACACATCTCTACATGACTACTGAGTGGAGATTTTGCAGCTGCAAATCCAGCCTATACTAAAAACGCAGGAGCGTTACAGATTGAACGAACCCTAAAAATGGATTCAGCAGAATTACCCACTCAAGTGACACAATTAACACAACAAGTAAAAGCGTTAATACTTGCTCTGACTGACGTACAAGAAAAGAATCAGACTCTGACACAGCAGGTAACCCAGCTTTCACGGCTTACTGCTGTTCAGCCTCCTGAACCTAAAATAAACCCTCCTCTAGTGTTTACAGGCAATCGGAAAAAATTTAGTGAATTCAAAAACGCATGTCAATTGCTTTTTTTGTTAAAACCTCGTACATACCCCACTGATCAAATAAAAGTCTGTACCGTTATTTCATACTTGACGGGTGATCCACGGGCCTGGGCAGACTCTCTCTTTGAGAATAATGATCAGATTCTCAACACCTATTCCTTATTCCTAGCGGAACTCGCTAGTTTATACGATGACCCCAATAGGCAGAGTACTGCTGATATTCAGTTGAGGGCCTTAAAACAAGGAAGGAGACCTGTAGAAGACTTTGTATCTGAGTTCAAAAGATGGACCCTTGATTCAGGGTGGAATGACACATCTTTGCGAACTCAATTCAGACTCGGGTTATCGGAAGCTGTTAAAGACGAGCTCGCCCAAGCGGATTTACCTGGCACCTTGGAGGCCTTGATACAACTTAGTATCAACATCGACAGACGACTGCGAGAAAGAAGGGCTGAAAAGATTGGAAAGCCATTGTCTAGTCCTTCTCAGATTTCGGCCGTTGACCCTACTCCCATGGATGTAGGAACCATACGCCCACCTTTAACGACTACTGAACGAGCTAGAAGAACATCCAGAAATCTCTGAATGTACTGCGCATCCTCGAATCATTTGATAAGCACCTGTCCCCTTGTCTGCAAAAAAGAGGGTGAGTGTTCACATGTCTTGCTGGGAGGATTAACGACTTCCTTTTCTAACCCCTATCTTTTTGTTCATTTAATATTACAGTGGGACCAAACTAGGATCACCACTAAGGCTATGGTCGACACTGGATCTTGTGGAAACTATATTGATACACGCTTTGTTACCTTAAATAAAATACCTATTATTTCAAAATCTAAGCCTGTTCCCGTTAGTTTCATTAATGGTATTCCACTGTTTTCTGGTCCAATCACCAACCAGACACAGGCACTCCTTGCCACTACCAACGAATCACATGTGGAGACCATCACCTTTGACATACTATCCTCACCCCATTTTCCTATTATTTTGGGACTTCCCTGGTTACACACACACAAACCAATCATAGATTGGAAAAAACGGACTTTGGTTTTCCCTTCTCACTATTGTGAGAATACGTGTAACCTCCCATCTTATGGGAAGATTCTGTCTGTGGTGTCAGATGAAATTGCACCACTATGCTATCAGGATCTGTCCGAAGTGTTCCTTGAGAAAAATGCTCAAGTGTTGCCTTCCCATAGGGATTACGATTGCACTAACGATCTACTCCCTAACAGCAAATTGCCTTTCGGTCATGTTTATCCCCTTTCACAGGATGAACTTTCTCATCTCAAGGAATACTTGGATGAGAATTTGACAAAAGGGTTCATTAGACCCTCTACTTCTTCCACTGCTGCAGGACTTTCCTTTGTCCGCAATAAGGATTCCAGTCTCAGGCCTATTATCGATTATAGGCAACTAAACACGCCTGCAGACAAAAATAAAAAAGCGGATGCGCTATCACGATTAACCGAAGATAACTGCGCCGAAATCCCTTCCATTCCCATAATACCCTATGAACGCATTATTGGTGTTGTCCGTTCCTTGAAGGAAGAGATTTTGCACAATATAAGAATGGATTCACCTCCACCACAACTAAGTACTGATGCAGAAGGCTTCCTCTATTACAATGACAAACTCTACATACCCCCTACTATGCGCACCAAGATCTTGGAGTTATCGCATGATGTGCCCATGGCAGGACATAAGGGTATAACGAAAACCTTTAATTTGCTCACCAGGCAGTTTTGGTGGCCTGATATGAAGACGTCTGTACAAAAATTTGTTTCTTCATGTGACATCTGTGCAAGGTCCAAGATTGACACTACGAAACCATCTGGACTACTTTGTAGTCTACCAATACCCCAGGTTCCATGGGAAGTTGTGTCCTTAGATTTCATAGTAGAACTACCACCCTCTAAAGGATTTAATACCATCCTAGTGTCAGTGGACCACTTGACAAAGATGGCACATTTCATTGCTATCCGTAGACTACCTTCATCTAAACAAACAGCAGAACTACTGATAAAACATGTGTTTAAGTTGCATGGAATTCCAAAAACTCTTTTGTCCGACCGTGGTTCACAATTCATCTCTAAATTTTGGCAAGCACTTTGTCAAATTTTACGCATTGAGCGAAAGCTCACTTCTCCCTACCATCCTCAGACCAAAGGACAGACTGAAAGAGTCAACCAATGCATTGAGCAATATCTACGTTGCTACACATCATACTTGCAGGATGATTGGGTGGATCTCCTTCCTCTAGCAGAATTTGCTTACAACAACGCAACCCACAGTACTACGAAGCAAAGTCCGTTCTACTTGAACTATGGGTTTCATCCCACTCTTCTTCCGCCACGCATCCTGCCATCGAGTAACCCAGTAGCCTCAGATTACCTTACCCAAATAAAAGACTCCTTGGGTTTACTCAATACCACTATATCACACGCTCACAGTCAACAAAAAAAGTACTACGACCTTCGTAGAAGACCTTCTCCTCAGTATGCTATTGGGGACCTCGTTTGGCTATCGACAAAGAACTTAAGATTAAAAATCCCTAGCAAGAAGCTTGGACCTTTATTTTTGGGACCCTTCCCAATTAAAAAACTTATCGGAAAAGCTGCAGTACAGCTCACCCTACCAGCAGATCTCAAGATCCATCCCATCTTCCATGTGTCGCTACTGAAGCTCCATGTTCCTAACCAAGGAATAAGGCCTACCATTTTGCCTCCACCTCCAATACAAGTTGAAGGCGGAGAAGAGTATGAGATCAAGGAAATTTTGGATTCTCGCATCCATAGAGGAAGACTCCAGTATCTCATAAGATGGAAGAACTATGGACCCCAAGACGACACCTGGCTAGATACCTCTGATATTCATGCGCCTAGACTTATACGGAACTTTCACTCGAAACACCCAGAGAAACCTGTCCTATAGGCCTTCCGGAGCCGGCCTTAAGGGGGGGGTACTGTAAGATTCTGGTACCTCCGGTACCCTTAATCACCACTTTCCTCTGTAATGCGTCCCACCTTTCTCTTCAGGTGGTACGCATATACCTTTAAGAACGATGATGTCACTGCTGAGCGCCGCAGAGCGGCTATTTCAACCGCCGGCGGTCTCACTCACATTGTTCGTTCAACCTGCCTTGCTATCCACGTGCTTTCAAGCCTGTCTCTCGATCGGAACCTCCAGCTATTCCCTTTACCTGGAGCAGACCGGAACCTCGCTACTGATCCCTGTATCTCGCTACCGGATCATTCCTTATTTACTGGACCTCTCTAAACTACTAACATTACAAGTGATAAGTACCCCGCAGGGGAACCCTCCATAACCTTATTGCACTATCTACCTATGCACATTAAGGACTGTTACTACCTATCCATACTATCCTATCATCTGCACTGTTACATAGATTGCTAGCTCTTGAGCCTACTACCATCTATCATCTGCACTGCTGCATAGATTGCTAGCTCTCCTGTCTACTACTATCTATCCTTGCACTGGGTTAGTCTATCCTGTATTTGTCATCTGCTGTCCTCACCACCTATTAGCATACTCGATACTAACCTATCTGCATTCCTAAATACCATCTTGAACTCTCCTATACAAACCTATCAAGTGATTACCATCCTTGTCACTGTTCACACCTGTCCCTTCAGCACATCACCTTCATACTATCATATACATCCTATCACTCCAGGAACATCTCATTGAGTGTGTATATATCTGTATGTTGAAGCTGACAGGCCCACGGTGATGAGTCCTGGAGAGTTGGATCTGGTATTCAACACATCTCTACATGACTACTGAGTGGAGATTTTGCAGCTGCAAATCCAGCCTATACTAAAAACGCAGGAGCGTTACAATGAGATGTAAATGACGGCGATCTCGGCTCCGTGATACGCTTTTATATTTATTACCGGAGATGAGGGAAGTGACAGGGGAAGGAGCGGAGATGATGTATGTTGCAGAGGAGCTGTTTTAATCGAACCGCCGCAAATGGAACTACCGTGAGAAATCCATACCCTCCGTAGGTGCACCGGAAGTGACGAGGGTATGGTTTTCTCGTTGGATATATATAGACGGATATCCCCACCCCCTAACATCCGGTCAGGAGATCGGATAGTAGTCGGAGAGAGGACCGCCTACCGACGCAGAGTGAATAACCATAGCGACAGTGGTGTGACATCAGTAGAAGCCGCACCGCTTGTCTGCTGTGCATGGCGCCAATGGCAGCGGCGCAAACCCCGCCCCCAGCCTGGATGTAAAAACAGAGGCAGGCAGGAGGGAAAGGCAAGCCGCATGCCATCGCAGCCCCGGAGCAGGAAAACCCTGGGTAAACACCTTGTCCTCCAAATCTGCATTGGAATATATAAAAAACAGGGAGGTATTAAATCAGTATGGGGAATTTAGAGAAAGAAATAAAAATAATAAAAATAAATGAATAAATAAATCAAAGATAATAGAAATAAAAAAAAATATATAGATAAAATAAAAAAAATGAAAATCATTATATTATTGTGGTTTGGGTGTAAAGATGTATGTAAATATATATATATATATATATGAGAAAACCGAGGTAGCAGACCTAAAAAAACGGGTGTTTTCCACCCAAAAATGTAACAGAGCAGTTAGGGGGAGATAGGTCTGCCACTCAAATATCTGATGAAGTATCTAGCTGTCTCCATCCCTACTAATATATGGCAAAAGGGAAAGGAAATATGGGACTTTAAATGAGTACAGCTAGATATATATATTTAATTGAATCAATAACATAAATATCATAGATTTTCCGTTTTTTTCACTAGCATTTGTATTTTGTATTTTTTTGTGGACTTACGCATTTTTTATGAGCAAAGATCTGTATATGGTGATCAATTTATACCTATATTATAGAAATTGGATTTCACAAACAATTCCCAATAAAATAATAATCAGTGCTTACATTTCATATCATTTTAGGAACTGGGCAATTTCAGTTGGTATATCATACACATTTAATAATTCATCACAGCAAACCCATTTATAACAGCACCTTTTGATCAATGCTAACTGAAGGTGACATGCTGGTGATACCATAAATAAGTCCTTTTGGCAGGCTATGCTGACACTGCTCTTATGCTGTTTTGAAGCTGCTCACAGTCAGGCTTGTGCTTTCATTCCCTGACCCAGTGACCTAGATTTTATTTCTGTGCAGGGTAACTGAGACCTTGTCTGTTACACGTCTGAAATGTATTCATTCTCTGAAAGAGACAGTCACAGGATTAAGCAGCAAAAGGGAACCAGAGAAAAGTAGTAATGCAAAATAGTAATGTTGCAAATGAGATGTGTGTTTGACAAATTCTTAATGACAGCTAGTCCATGCCTGGCAGTCTGGAAACTGGCAGATTCTTGAATATCAAGTATAAATAGTATCTGTTGGTCTTTATGAGGTCCTTTGGACTATTTAACATTTTCTAGTCTTTTTTTTTTTTTTTAATAATGCAGCCTAGTCCGATGTTGCACTTGGCATTAAGATGACATTAAGGGTCCTTTCACACGGCCGCACCACTGCTTTAGTCCGCTGCGGAACTTTTTTTTTTTTTTTCACGGAGCGGATGACATTTCTGTCATCCGCTCCGTGTGCCTGCATATCATCCCATCCGTTTGCGGATGATATGCGGACATAATGTAAGTATATGGCACTGCGGATGTCAGCGGATGACACCGCTGACATCCGATTTTCCTTCCTTTCCGTTTTTTACACGGAAGAAAAAATAGGGTTTTGTTCCATTCGAAAAAACGGAACAGAACTGAAAGGAGGAAAATCGGATGTCAGCGGATGGTATTCCGCTGACATCCGCAGTGCCATTCACTTACATTATGTCCGCAAATCATCCGCAAAAAAATAGGATGATTTGTGGACACACGGAGCGGCCGTGTGAAAGGACCCTAAAGGTTTATTTTTGTTTTTTTTTCTAAACAACAAACATGTCATACTTACTGGCTCTGTGCAATGGTTTTGCACAGAGCAGCCCCGATTCCTTTCCTTCTCAGGTTCCCCGCCAGTGCTCCAGGCCCTCCCTCCTGCCTAGTGCCCCTTAGTGCAGTTTGCTATGGGGGCTCCTGAGCAGGCCCGCTACAAAGCCATTGCTCTGTGTCCATTCACACAAAGAGCGTGGCTCAGCCCCGCCCCTGCTCTTTCATTGCCTCACTGGGTGTGATTGACAGTAGCGATAGCCAATGGCTACCACTGCTGTCTTAGCCAATGCCAATGAGGAGGGAGAGACCTGGGAGAGTCAAGCCTCAAAGGATGCATGAAGGTAAAAAACCTTGAGCCTTTACAACCACTTTAAGTACTTTAAGGCTGCCTTTTTCAACTAGGGTGCCCAGGCAACCTGGGGTGCCTTGAGGTTTCTTCGGGGGTGCCTTGACAAAATGCCTAACAATTGCCAAAAAATTCTATACAAGCCGGCATGTGGATAAAGCCTTACTTCTAGTTACACAAAGCCAAAGGCTTTCATTGTGCAACCTTACAACCTTCTAGCTGCCAGCGTCCTAACGACCAATGGCATCATCAGTTGATAAAGAGGATGTCATTTGCCTGCAAATTATCCTTGTTTGACCCTCCCCTACCCCTGTCCATCAGCATTGGGGTCACATTAGCTGAGGGATGTAGAAAAGAAACACTGGAATACTAGTCAGTACCAGTTTGCAAAAGTGTATTTGCTTTGTAAGAATAAATCACCTCTAATGTTGGCTGTCCTACCTGTGTGGATGTTGCTGCATTATGTAAAACAATTAGAATAGTTTTTACATTTTAGAATAGAGTGCCTCAAGGCTCCATATTTTTTAAAGGATGCCTCAAAACTGTCCATAATGTGTGGTGAGACCACAAGAATTACCCCTTGTGGTCTCGCCACACATCTGTGGAGAGAGGAAGTCAGGGACACCGCATGGGATTTTTTTTCCCCTACATGGGATACCATCTTCCAGGTATCCGGGAGGATTAAGGGCACCATATTACCCACCAAGTTCCTTTTTGATGGGGAAATCCCGACACAAGGGGTAGTTCTTTGGGAGATACCGTGTGCCCAGGGTCCTAGTGTGTAACGTGAGGGATGCTTTCTCTGTCTGACATCAGAGGGGAGCTGTTTAAATATGCCCAATATATGACAACAATGGGGTAAATAAATTCCTTGAAGACTAAGTTAAAGTTGAAATATGTTGGAATCCCAGCGGTTTGTAGCATTCATTTACACTGAGTCACGTGAATGAAGATTCCTACAAATAGCTGGAATTACCACTAAGGGCTAAGTTCTATGTTATTGTATGTATTGTGTTTTAATATACTAACTCTGTTTTAGATGGGGCTTGGGTCGCTCCATCATATTGATTATTGATGTATTTGATTAATTGATCACTTGACCCAATGTTGTGTAATGGTCCCTTTTTTACATTTTGAAATTCCTAGTTGAGGGGATTTGTCTGTGTTTTTATACATACAATTTTATGAATTTTATATTTTTTGTGATTCTTTTTTTTGAATATTTGCGTATAAAATCCAAAAAAAGAGGATACCAACTTTTGTAATATAAGCGATTAGAGATGATGGCAAGCTTACCTCGCAAGTCAAGAGCATTTTTGTATTGTTTACACTTTAAGGTGTCTGTGATTCAACTTCATTACCATTATTGCTCTGCTTGGCTTAGCAAAAATTGGGTATTTTGATGAATATGGGCTGGGGCATGTAGATACCAGGGCTTTTTATTAGTTCAATCTTGCAGTATCTAGTGTACAAGGGAGATGACTGTGCATAAGATAACCCTCTTAAAGGAGTTGTAAAGACAGGAAGGTTTTTTTATCTTAATGCATTCTATGCATTAAAATAAAAAAGCCTTCTGTGTGTAGCAGCCCCCCTCAGTCCCCCTAATACTTACCTGAGATCCCTCTCTGTCCAGCGATGTCCAAGAGTCCCTCGGCTATCTGGGACTCTCCTTTCTGATTGGCTGAGATACAGCCACTGCGCCATTGGCTCCCACGGCTGTCAAAGTCAGTGAGCCAATCAGGAGAGGGGGCAGGGTCGAATGGCAGAATGGACTCACGGAGCTGCAGCTCGACTTGGGTTGCTGTGGAGGCACTTGATAGGAGGGAGGGGCCAGCAGCAGGAACGAGGGACCTGAGAAGAGGAGGATACGGGCTGCTCTGTGCAAAACCAACTGCACAGAGGAGTATAACATGATTGTTATTTAAAAAAATAAATAAATAAAAACAAGACTTTACAATCCCTTTAAAGATAATGGTTTTTAGGTAAACATGTAAAGGGATCAGCTTGACGTAGATAATCTTATGAAAGTGCATTCATGTTTTAAACCTTGTTGTATGTATAGTGTGTATCCTATATGCAGGTGGGGTTAGTCATATTTGTTCAGTATACACTCAGGCTCTGAATCCTGCTTTGCTTTATTAGGGACGAATCACACACTTACATTTTGGTAACGTTACCGCAATGCAGTTGAATGAGGTTCAGGTTCCCCGCTACTATGGGCTTCAGTGTAATCCTACAAGTTTGAGATGTCTTGGTGAATGTGTATGCATATTTTCCCTGGAGATTTTTTGTAAACCGTAATGCACTGTATGGCCTTAGAACTATGGTCAGCAGGCTTAGAATGAGCTTTTGGTGCAGACATAGAGGTGGATTTACTAAAGTTCAATGGGCTGTTCACTTTTCAAGGAAAGTTGCAATTTGCTCAGATTTTCTCAGAGCTTAGGGGATTAGAAAATATAATGAAATTTTGCAAAAAAAAAAAAAAGTGATGTATGATCTCATTTAGCAAACTCTGGGGAAAATTCCCTTGCAAAGTGCAACTTCCCTTGCAAAGTGAACTGCCTATCTGCCTTTTCGTAAATCAACCCCATGGTGTCAATGAATCAGAAGATGTGGTAGGGAAAGCTGTCAAACTGCATACGGAGAGATTAGGGTCAATAAGGAATATGTACTTTAATCCTGATTGCTAGCTCTTTGGGCAATTAACCCTTTTACTTTTTTCTGTATTATTGATGTTTTTTTCTTACTTTATTTTTTAGTTTATTTGCAATCAACTGTCACTTTTTGTTGCTGTCCTGTCTAGCATTAAATCTTTTTTTTTGTGGCAAGGGTTACCTCAGCATTGAGGACATCATTGATCGGGCAACGTTGAGGACTGCAGACACAGTGGTGGGCCAAGGAAACTCAATGCAGCAGATGAAAGACACATCATGCTAAATTCCCTTCAACATCAGATAATGTCCAGCAGTGCCACCAGCACAGAACTGGTGGAAACCATTGGAACCCATACCGCCAACATGCAAACAAGGCTAAGCGACTCAAATATATACGGTTACCTCAGCATTAGGGGCATCATTGAACGGGCAACGTTGAGGACTGCAGACGCAGTGGTGGGCAAAGGAAACTCAAGGAAGCAGATGAAAGACACATTATGCTTACTTCCCTTCGACATCAGATGATGTCCAGCAGTGCCCCTGGCACAGTCCTGGCGGAAACCAGGGGAACCCATACCTCAAACATGGAAACAAGGCTAAGTGACTCAAATATGCAAAACATAGGAACTAGGTGCAGAAAAATAGCAGCTGATGCTCTGGACTGATGAGTCTAATTTTGAAATTGTTGGCTGTAGCAGGAGGCAGTTTGTTCGCCAAAGGGCTGGAAAACGGTACAATGCTGAGTGTCTGCAGGCAACAATGAAGCATGGTGGAGGTTCCTTGCAAGTTTTTTGGCTGCATTTCTACAAATTAAGTTGGAGATTAGGTCAGGATCAATGGTGTCCACAATGCTGAGAAATATAGGCAGATACTTATCCATCATGCCATACTATCAGGGAGCCTTGTGATTTAACTCAAATGTATTGTGCAGCAGGACAATAACCCCAAACATACAGCCAATGTCATTAAGAACTATCTTAGGAAGAAGAACAAGGAGGCCTGGAAGTGTTGGTTTGGCCCCCACAGAGCCCTGATCTCAACATCATCAAGTCTGTCTGGGATTACATGAAGAGACAGAAGGATTTGAGGCAACCTGCATCCACAGAAGAACTGTGGTTAGTTCTCCAAGATGTTTGCAACAATCTACCTTCTGAACTCCTTCAAAAACTATGTACCTAGGAGAATTGATGCTGTTATGAAGGCAATGGGTGGTCACACCAAATATTGATTTGATTTGGATTTCTCTTCTGTTCATTTACGTTTCATTTTGTTAATTGATAAAAATAAACTATTATGTTCTGGAACATATTTTTTGATTGTCTATTATATCATTCTCCTATGCATATATTGGAATAGTGCTCTGAGAAACATTCATACGACACACCAATTGTTTCACAGTTATCGACAGTATGTTGGGTTTCAGGTCTCTTCTGTCTGGAGGCCTTGGGGTTGAGGGGGAGGGTGGGCGGAGGTCAGTTTTGCTACTTGCATATAGCGCTTTTTTGTATATTTTCTTTTTTTTTTTTTTTGCAATAGGAATATAAAACTTGTTGTTAATTTTAACTATTAATTCTTCTATTTCTGAAGGCATTCTTAACTTACAAAATATATACATATAAAATGATATGGGGGGATGTTTAGCTCAGTGGTAGATGGTACACTTTGCTGCATGGGCCCACTCCTGGCCTCTAAATATGGTTCTCCAGCCCCCCCCCCCCCCCACTCTCCGAATTTGCTCACACTTTCTGGGACTTCCAGCCACCCTGAACTCGCTATCTCTGCTTTCCTAACCACCAGCCCCTTTCTTGGTCTTCCAGGCCTGTGGAGACATCCCTACCTTCCCAGTTCTTTGGGCAAGAAGTCCCCTGCACCAGGGATGCAGTCTCTGACAGTAACAACCAGGTCTCCTGACAGGGGTCTGTGCCCAAATGGCAGCAAGTGCCCTGAGCTATACTTAGATCCAGGCTTCAAGAGTCAATGCCTGGACACTAGAAGAAAGGTTCTGTCCCACTCAATACTCTCTGGAACCTTCATGCTCCCAGCACCAATCTAGAATTACCAAATTCAGAGAAAACATACAGCACAGCTTTCACCAATCACTATAAACATGCCAGAGCCTCTCAATTTGCTCCCTCCTTTCCACGCAATTTTCTGGGGCCCTGTTGCTGTGCCTAATGAGGAACCACCTTTTTCCTCATTAGTACCAGTTTTACCATCACAGTAAGTCTTGTAGGTTCAACAATCCTCTTTCCATTATCTACAGCAACTACTAAACCATTGTTAGTAGTACCAAACATTGATAGATTACACATTTCAGTGATAGCTTTCTCAGTGTCTGTGAAGGACGACACACAAACAAGTGACTATATCCCATGGGACCTTCGCACAGCTTCATCTCACCTGTTCTTCAGCACTCTGTGGGCAGCTGTCCTAACAACTGACACTGATCCAAGTACAAACCATTCCTAATGCAATAATCCAGAGTGTTGTACACATTACATTGTTACAGCAACCAGTACCATTAGCACTTTCCCCCACAGTGTCTCAGCATGTCTAAATTTGTACCTCTTTGCAAGTGACAGTCAGAATCTCTGCTGTTGCTGCATCGTTTCTGGGCCCTTCCTCCTCTGAGGTCTAGCTGTTGAGGCAGTATCTGTGTCCTCTATGGACCAATGCTCAGCTGCACCTCAGACTGCACCAGCATAAGTGTTCTTATTCACTGAATCAGGTGGAGAGACCTCTGATGTCTCCAACAGTTCTCCTGAGCGCCTACCATATAAACCATTAGCTAGAAGCACCCTCACAGGGAACCGCAAGATCACTTGCCACACTGCTAACAAACATGGTACCAACCTATTTGTGCTTATTATTACCAAGCACAGCTTGTACTACCTGGCTCCATCCATTGGGGCTCCACAATACCAGCATTTCTGACTGGGGCGTAGACACCCAGGCATACAGGAAATGTAGCTTCTCTAACTTCAAGTAACTCTTTCATCCTAAACCATGCCACATACAGTATAAATCCAAGATATTTTGAAAGACTTTTCCAGTATCAAGACGTGGAGAAGCTCATCCACTGCAGTTCGAGAGGTCAAGATATTTAAAGGGGCCTCCTCCTCACTGGAGGTAACTGACATCACAGTCTGGTGCTCCCCTCTCACAAGGATACCCTCTACTTCAGTATCAGTGAGCCACTGCAGGTCGCAACTAGTTACACTGATATTTTTGCAGTCGATCTTCAGCTGTTGGGCTGTGGATAACACAACTGCCATGCGTGGGCCCTTAACCAGTCTTCCAGACTGGAGGGGATCAACCTTTGCAGGGGCTAGTGTTCTCTTGACCACGGGCACTCTGCAATTTCTCAGTTAGGCATACCAGGTGTTATGTCCACCCTTTTATTACACACCAAAGCCTTGTAACGTACTGCCACTTTGTCTAGTATTGCAAGTCCTTCCACTCATCCCAGTCCATGGTGTCTCCATCATGGGTGCACTGCAACACAACATCACCTGCTATAGGGGACACCAAAGGAATCTTGGTTTCATTAGCCAATGCAGTACATTTGTCACTTCTATAGACATCACCTTGTGGAAACATATTTTTATCACATTGAAATGACACATCATCACCAAGGAAGGCTGCAACATTCTATTTTGACCACCCTGCTCTGGTGGTGCTACCGTCACACCAAGATTTGCATTTTTAGCAGCCTGGATTTACCCCTTACCAACTGGGTTACACATGGGATTGTTGGGCTGGCAGCCCCCCCCCCCCCCCCCCATTTCTCCAGAGCAGCATCAGAGCTGTCCTGGACAATCTTCCAGTTCTTCAGGCAAAAAGTCCTGAACAAGGAATGCAGTCTCTGGCAGTAACAACCAGGTCTCCTTACAGGGGTCTGTCTCCAAATAGCAGCAATTACCCTGAGCTATATTCAGATCTGGCTTATATTGATCCTGCACATCTGTTCCCTAAAACAGGCTGCAAGAGTCAAGCAAAGCCTGAACATTGGATTGAAGGATCAGAGGGTACTTTTTGGAACCTTTTCATGAATGTCTTACAGGACAACTACATGTCACAGGTGGTAGATTCTCCTACTAGAAAAGAAGCATTGCTAGAACTATTAATTATGAATGATTCCGACCTAATCTCAGATGTAGAAGTACAGGACAAGTTGGGCTCTAGTGATCACAGGATGATTACATTTAAAGTAAATCATAGGACAACAAGACATGAGGGGAATATAAGGACTCTAAACTTCAGAAAAGCAAACTTTCCTAAAAGGTGCTCAATAATAGAGAGCATAGACTGGAACCTAACCCTAGGAACATTGAACACGGAGAAAAAATGGGAATGCTTTAGGAACATATTAAACAAAAGTATCTCAAGGTGCATTCCAATGGGAAATACATTTAGAAGAGCCAAGGTCAAACCAGGATGACTAAACCGTAAAGTAAAAATACTTATTAGAGCAAAAACAATGGCCTTCAAGAAATACAAATTGAAAGGGACATTATCAGCTTTTCACCAATACAAGGAATCTAACAGGAAATGTAAAAACGGAATCAGGACGGCTAAAAATTACTTAGAGAGACACATAGCAGAGGAGAGTAAAAAAAACCCTAAGAAATTATTTAAATACATTATTAGCAAAAAAACGAGGTCAGAGCATGTTGCACACATAATTAACAATGATGGGAGGATGGTTACAGAGGACACAGAGAAGGTAACCGTGCTAAATACTTTCTTCTCTTTGGTTTTTACACAGGAAAAGGAGGGGTACACAGACCAGGACTGTCTGGTTAGCACAACATCACAAGACTTGCCGCAACAGCTATCAGAGGGTGAACTCAAGGAAAGACTTGATAACATTAACACTAATAAATCACCCGGACGGCTTGCACCCGAGGGTACTCAAGGAACTTAGTAGGGTTATATCTAGACCGTTGTTCCTAATCTTCACAGACAGTATATTGACAGGCACTGTACCAGGTGACTGGAGGAAAGCTAATGTGATACCAATATTCAAAAAAGGTCCAAAGGGTGGTGATAAATAACTCCTACTCAGACTGGTATGGAGTGGTAAGTGGGGTCCCCCAGGGCTCAGTCCTGGGACCAATTTTGTTCAAGTTATTCATCAATCACATAGAGGACGGAATCAGTAGCTCAATCTCCGTTTTCGTGGATGACACAAAGATATGCAGGGCAATAACTTCTCATCAAGATATAGAAATCTTACAGAATGACCTGAACAAAATAACAGAGTGGGCAACTACGTGGCAAATGAGATTTAATGTAGAGAAGTGTAAGGTATTACACTTGGGGGCAAAAAGCATAAACACAAATTATGCTCTAGGGGGGGACCCTTGGGGGGAATTCAGGATGGAGAAGGATTTGGGGGTCTAGTTGAAGATAGACTAAGTAAAAGCATGCAATGTCGGCAGAAAATTAGCATGCATAAGGAAAGGGATGCATCAGAGGACCTAAATTATGAGGAGCGATTACAAGCGCTTAATTTATTCTCCTTGGTGAGATGATGCCTGAGAGAGGACATGATAGCAATTTACAAATACCTCAATGGCGACCCCAGCATAGGTAAAAAACTATTTAGTCTCAAGAAGTGCAAGAAGACACGTGGCCAAACAATGAGATTAGAGGAGAAGCAGTTCAACCTAAAGATGCGTAAGGGGTTCTTCACTGTAAGGGCATTGAGAATGTTGAACTCTCTTCCACAATTGGTGGTAGTTGCGGGGAGTATGGCTACTTTTAAAAGACTCTTGGAGGTGCATCTCACAGATCACAACATTCAGGGTTATGGGAAATGATCAGGCCACTGACACACACCTGTACAGGTTGAACTAGATGGACTGATGTCTTTACTCAACTACTATGTAACTATGACTCTGTATCAGGTGGTGCTGTGGCAGAGTCGTAGCCTGTTCAAGAAAGAGAGTCATTGCATGTGCATTCGCGGTGTGGCGCAATGCAAGGTCGGACGCCATCCCCTGAGCCAGGACCCTGATGGGAGTCGCTGTAAAGCCTTCACACCTTGTCTTCTTTACCACCAGTCACAGGGATCAGTGAGCAGGCACTTGCCCATTCTCTCCTGATAGAGACACCGTTGTCTTTCTTTCTGCCTACATCTTCTGCTCGTCAGGATACATCAGTCTAAGTTGCTTTACTCTGCTATTCAGGACATCCTTAGACATGAATCTCTTAAGTGCTAGCTGAAGATACAAGCACTTTACTTCCTCAAAGGGACTACACCTAACCTTCCCCATTACAAGGGATTGATGTTTGTAGTGCCAGAAAGGCCTTGTTTTACCTGAGACTCTACCTCTTAAAGGAGCAGGTTAAAGTTTTACAGGTTATGCCATTTGTGTTGTATTGCATACTATATTATAATGTATTTTGTCTGGACCTGTGAGTTGAGGTACAGAAAGGGGTGGTCTGACATAGCTAAAGGTCATTCCTCTGCCCTCCTGCCTGTTCTCATAGGTTTGATTTGTCTAAACAGGGTTTGACTAAATCTAATGGCTCTTTATATTTTTCCATCAGTTATTATTTGCTGCCATTTTTGTCTCTGCCATCTGCAGTGCTTCTCAAGAGGTACTGCTATAGGACACAAGCTTATGTCATTGAACATTAATGTCTTTATTGCCTCAGTAAACAAAGTTCCACTGTTTTACCCAATTTATGTGTGTGCTTCTAATTGTCTTGGTTACTGCTAAAAATGTGTGAACCCAGGGTGTCGGAGGTGTCAGAGGACTTGCAAGGTTGGGTTGGGGCAACCAGTGGGGTACTGATTCAACAAGCCGCCCTCACAGGGGTACTGCTGTACTTACATACAGTGTGTATTATATATTGTGACAGCAAGCAGGTACTGTAAAATCGCCTGGTGGTATCCAGGATGGTAGGTATGTGTGTCCTAGATTGGGGCTCAATGCAGATTTGTTCCACTAGGGGGAAGTGCTGAGAGTCCTTCAGTGATAGAGGTAATGAGCCCAGCTGAAGTAAGTTGACTAATTAGGGCCTCTACAAAAACTCCCAGAATGCTTAGAGATTTGCTCCATCCTGGAACCAGTTTTGTGCTTGTGTAGACTGGGTAGCTTGATGCCTGCCTGTGCAGTGAGACATAGCCTGTGTGGCAATCCTCTTGGACAGGGAGATAGGTGCTGGGGACACCACAAGGCTGTACCTAGTTGATAGCCAGGGAACCTGTGTGTGTAGTAAGTTGCCAAGTTGGCCAGGGTTTATTTTCATGTTTCTTTTTGTTGCCATTTTTACTATATATAGTGTAATAAACCACACCTTTGTAATTTTTCACTTGCAATGCTGTTTGCTGTGCCTAATTTCGTGTAGTGAACTCATCTAGGGGGGTCACATACACCCGATGCCAAGCTAGCCCCCTCACAAAATATATATATTAGTATATATATATCTACAGTATATATATATGTATATATATATATCTACAGTATATATATATATATATACTGTAAATTGTAAGAGGGACAGACTAAACCAATAAGTATACCAGTTCTAGAGAGGAAGAACCAGGCCGGCAGGTGGTGCTGAGGAGCAGAGCGCGAGATCAGAGGCTGTCAGTGCGTGCAAGAGAGAGGAGTGTGTGAGGAGTGTGTGCGTGACCGACCGCGTGTGAGTGTGTGAGTAACCCCCCCCCCCAGGAGAGCAGCGGTGGGGAGCGGCGCTGGAACCCCCCCCCCAGAAGCGAGCGGCGAGCGGGTCGGTAACCCCCCCTCTCTTGTTGCGGGTGGCGAGCGGTACAGTAAATCCCCCCTTTTGCGGCGGGCGGCGAGTGGTGCGGACCCCCCCCCCCAGACAGAGAGGGAGCAGAGGAGACTAGCGGAGCAAAGGCTGACCGGGAAGTGACAGAGGGAGGCGGGTGCAGAGCGGAGACTGACCGTCTGAGGGAAAAAAAAAAAACAGCCAGGAACTGCTAGAGACAGACTTAAAGACTAGGTAAGTAAGACTGGTGACTGAGATTGTACACTGACTGAGGGTGTAGGGTAGTACCTGAGTATCTGTGAGTACCTGTTACTACCTGAATATCTGTGAGTACCTATTACTACCTGAGTATCTGGGAGTACCTATCACTACCTGAGTGTCTGGGAGTACCTATCACTACCTGAGTGTCTGGGAGTACCTATCGCTACCTGAGTGTCTGGGAGTACCTATCGCTACCTGAGTGTCTGGGAGTACCTATCGCTACCTGAGTGTCTGGGAGTGTCTGGGCGACTGAGTGTTGTGCGTCTGACCGGGCTGTGCGACTGAGGGTTGTGCGTCTGACCGGGCTGTGCGACTCAGTGTTGTGCGTCTGACCAGGCTGTGCGACTCAGTGTTGTGCGTCTGACCGGGCTGTGCGACTCAGTGTTGTGCGTCTGACCGGCCTGTGCGACTCAGTGTTGGGCGTCTGACCGGGCTGTGCGACTGAGCGTTGTGCGTCTGACCGGGCTGTGCGACTTAGTGTGGGCGTCTGACCGGGCTGTGCGACTGAGCGCTGTGCGTCTGACCGGGCTGTGTGACTTAGTGTTGTGCGTCTGACCGGGCTGTGCGACTCAGTGTAGTGCGTCTGACCGGGCTGTGCGACTCATTGTAGTGCGTCTGACCGGGTGGTGCGACTCAGTGTTGTGCGTCTGACCGGGCTGTGCGACTCAGTGTTGTGCGTCTGACCGGGCTGTGCGACTCAGTGTTGTGCGTCTGGCCGGGCTGTGCGACTCAGTGTTGTGCGTCTGACCGGGCTGTGCGACTCAGTGTTGTGCGTCTGACCGGGCTGTGCGACTCAGTGTTGGGCGTCTGACCGGGCTGTGCGACTGAGCGTTGGGCATCTGACCGGGCTGTGCGACTTAGTGTTGGGCGTCTGACCGGGCTGTGCGACTGAGCGTTGTGCGTCTGACCAGGCTGTGCGACTTAGTTTTGTGCGTCTGACCGGGCTGTGCGACTCAGTGTTGTGCGACTGACCGGGCTGTGCGACTGAGTGTTGTGCGTCTGACCGGGCTGTGCGTCTGACCGGGCTGTGCGACTGAGTGTTGTGCGTCTGACCGGGCTGTGCGACTGAGTGTTGTGCGTCTGACCGGGCTGTGTGACTGAGTGTTGTGCGACTGAGTGTTGTGCGTCTGACCGGGCTGTGTGTCTGACCGGGCTGTGCGACTCAGTGTTGGGCGTCTGACCAGGCTGTGCGACTGAGTGTTGTGCGTCTGACCGGGCTGTGCGACTGAGTGTTGTGCGTCTGACCGGGCTGTGCGACTGAGTGTTGTGCGTCTGACCGGGCTGTGCGTCTGACCGGGCTGTGCGACTCAGTGTTGTGCGTCTGACCGGGCTGTGCGACTGAGTGTAGTGCGTCTGACCGGGCTGTGCGACTTAGTGTTGTGCGTCTGACCGGGCTGTGCGTCTGACCGGGCTGTGCGACTCAGTGTTGGGCGTCTGACCAGGCTGTGCGACTCAGTGTTGTGCATCTGACCGGGCTGTGCGACTGAGTGTAGTGCGTCTGACCGGGCTGTGCGACTGAGTGTTGTGCGTCTGACCGGGCTGTGCGACTGAGTGTAGTGCGTCTGACCGGGCTGTGCGACTCAGTGTGGTGCGTCTGACCGGGCTGTGCGACTGAGTGTTGTGCGTCTGACCGGGCTGTGCGACTTAGTGTTGTGCGTCTGACCGGGCTGTGCGACTCAGTGTTGTGCGTCTGACCGGGCTGTGCATCTGACCGGGCTGTGCGACTGAGTGTTGTGCGACTGACCGGGCTGTGCGACTTTGTGTTGTGCGTCTGACCGGGCTGTGCGACTGAGTGTTGTGCGTCTGACCGGGCTGTGAGATTGTGAGTGTTGTGCAACTGAGTGTCAAGTGAGTGGAGCGGAATACCAGAGGGTGAGAAGGTAGCGTTAGGAAGCCAGGAAATAGCCACATAGGATAGACTTAAATCGCTGAATCCCCATTAGATTAGATTAGTAGGTACAATGCCCGGCGGGTGTGGAGATGCGACTCGGTGTACATCTTGTGATATGTATGCGTTCCTCGGACATGTGATCGAGGGCGAATACAAATGCGCAAAATGTAAGCACGTTGCTTCCCTGGATGCTCAGGTCCTGAATCTAGGGAAGCAGCTGGCAACACTGAGACGGATGTCCATACCGGAGGAGAGCCAGGATTGTACCAGTCAGGTGCAGACAGGGGTCTGCACAGAGGTGGGCGGAGTATCGGAGGTGCAGGCATCAGAGCAGAGTAGAGGGGTGACAGTTAGGAGGGGTAGAAGAGGACAAGGCAAGGAGGCTGATCCTGGGCTGGAGCACCCCAATAGATACGCCCCGTTGTGTGATGTTGGGGAAATCAGTCAGGGACCAGCATTGCTGGAGCAGAGGGACGCCCCTAGCTGCCAGGGGAAGAACTCCTCCAGTGAGGCCGGGAGAAAGGGAAAGGAAAGACAGGTGCTGGTGGTAGGGGACTCAATTATTAGAAGGACAGACAGTGTAATCTGTGACATAGACCGTGTGCGCCGAACAGTCTCTTGTTTGCCGGGCGCTCGGGTTCGGCACATCACGGATCGGGTGGACAGATTACTGGGTGGGGCTGGGGAAGACCCAGCTGTCATGGTACACGTGGGTACCAATGACATAGGCAGAGGAAGACGGAGAGTCCTAAACGATTTCAGGGACTTAGGCGCTAAGTTGAGGACTAGGACCTCCAAGGTAGTATTTTCCGAAAGCCCTGAACCTTTTCTCTCTGGAGAAAAGACGATTGAGGGGGGATATGATATCAATGTACAAATACTGTACTGGTGACCCGAGCATAAGGAACAAACTATTCAGAGAAAGGAGATACAATAAGACACGTGGCCACTCACTAAAACTAGAGGAAAGGCGGTTTAACCTTAAAGTGCGTAAGGGCAGCGGCGTAGCGTGGGTTGTCAGCACCCGGGGCAAGGCAAGTAATTTGCGCCCCCTAACACGCGGGATTTTAGCACTCGTGTCTCTTCCACTAGATTAGTTAAAGAAACCCTTACCCCCTAAGCACATGTATTGTTTGTTATGAAAATACTGATGTAATTAAAGTAAAATGCATTTAAATGCAAGTTTAAATGACCAGCGTGTCCCCTTTCAATGCAGAGAGACCAGCGTGCCCCCTTTCAATACAGAATGATCAGCGTGCCCCTTTCAATGCAGAATGATCAGCGTGCCCATTTTCAATGCAGAGAGACCAGCATGCCCCCTTTCAATGCAGAATGACCAGTGTGCCCCCTTTCAATGCAGAATGACCAGCGTGCCCCCTTTCAATGTAGAATGATCAGCATGCCCCCTTTCAATGCAGAAAGACCAGCGTGCTCCCTTCAATGCAGAGATACTTACCTGCAGTGGTGGCTTCTCCTCAGTTCCTTGCATCTCCTCGAGTCCTCCCGCCTCCTCTTCGGCCAATGGCATGCGTTCGCCTTTCGGCCAATTAGGGAGCGGGTCTCGGACCCGCTTCCTGATTGGCCAGGAGGAGAATCTGTGTGACAATAGCGAATTTTCATTCGCTATTGTCACACAATGGGTGGGCTCGGGGCGCACTGCTCTGCACCCCGGGTCCACCCTTTTTTGAAGCCTATTAGAGCCTCTGGCTCTAATCAGGTGATTAAAAAAAAAAAACCCACTCTGTGACAGCGCCAGACTGCTGACTCACGTGCTGCTAAACTGACTGAGCAGAGAAGAGAGGCGGCATAGGCGGGGCTTGGCTTGCAACGCCACCCCACCCTACACCAATGGACAGCTGAGGCACAGTCCAGCCCCTTCCCGACCCGCCATTTTCAGCCATAGGTCGGCCGCGCTGGACATCTCCCAGCCTAAAGATGGAGGCAGCCGCAGACAGTGTGTGAACTGTGTATGTCAGAGTCAGACAGACAGAGTGACACTGCGGATGCGCCCCCCCCAGATGTTGCGCCCGGTGCGGCCGGCCCCCCCTGGACCCCCCACGCTACGCCACTGCGTAAGGGGTTCTTCACTGTAAGAACGGTAAGGATGTGGAATTCTCTTCCACAAGCAGTCGTATCAGCAGGGAGCATTGATAGTTTCAAAAAACTATTAGATGGACACCTTAAAGACCACAACATACAGGGGTATACAATGTACGGTTAAAAGCAAACACACACACGCATCATAGGTTGAACTGGATGGACTGATGTCTTTTTTCAACCTCACTAACTATGTAACTATGTAACTACCTGTACCTCGAGCCACACCAGAGAGGCAGCGGGAGATTAGGGAAGTTAACGAGTGGCTGAGGAGCTGGTGTAGTAAGGAGGGTTTCGGGTTCCTGGAGAACTGGGCCGACTTCTCAGTCGGTCACCGGCTCTTTGGTAGGGACGGATTGCACCTAAATGGGGTGGGTGCAGCCGTACTGGGTGCGAGGATGGCCAAAAAGTTAGAGGGGCTTTTAAACTAGGGAATGGGGGGGAGGGTACAGATGTAGAATTAGCCAGTGGAAAGCAAGTTTCAGAGGGCAGAAATGGGGGCATTAGCGGTAGGGTGTTCGGAGCTCCTAAACCCAGGGTGGGTACGGGGAAAAATCAAGAGAGCAGCCTAAAAACTTCAAATGAGGATAAATATAACCAATCAAAATTACGAGGTTTGTATACCAATGCCAGAAGCCTGGCCAACAAGATGGGAGAGCTGGAGCTGCTGATGTTTGAGGAGGACTTAGATTTTGTGGGGATAACTGAGACTTGGTTTGACAACTCTCATGACTGGATGGCGACCATTCAGGGGTATTCCCTTTATCGCAGAGATAGAGAAGGTAAAAAAGGGGGAGGGGTATGTCTGTATATTAAGAACAGTATACAGGTAAATATGAGGGATGATATTAATAATGGAGCTAAGGACGAGGCAGAATCCCTATGGGTAGAGCTTCAAAGAGAAGGCACGGTGGGGAAGGTAATATTGGGCGTATGCTATAGGCCCCCCAACCAGAGGGAGGAGGGTGAGGCGGACCTCATGTTACAGATAGGATTTGCAGCAAGGATGGGAAATGTCATTATAATGGGGGACTTTAATTATCCGGATATAGACTGGGCAGAAGGAACCGCGCATTCAGCCAAGGCTAGGCAGTTCCTAAATGTTTTGCAGGACAATTTCATGGGTCAGATGGTGAATGCACCGACAAGAAACAATGCGGTACTTGACCTACTGATTACCAACAATAAAGACCTGCTCACGGATATAGAAATACGGGAAAACTTAGGGAACAGTGACCATAGGTCAATTGGTTTCAGTATTAATTACAGTAATAGGAAACACAAGGGTAATATAAGGACACTGAATTTCAAAAGAGCAAATTTCCCTAAACTGCGCTCGCTGCCAGAAAATATCAAATGGGATAGAACCCTGGGAACAAAGAACACGGAGGAAAAATGGGAGTGTTTCAAGAGCATACTTAACAAGGGGGTGGGCCAGTGCATTCCACAGGGAAATAAATTTAAAAGAGCAAAACTAAACCCTGGGTGGCTAAACTCCAACATAAAAATGTATATTAGAGCTAAAGAAAAGGCCTTCAAAAAATACAAGACTGAGGGGTCATTGGCAGCATTTAACCACTTTACCACCGGAGGATTTTGCTGTCTTCCGTCCAGGCCACTTTTTGCGATTCGGCGCTGTGCGACTTTAACTGACAATTGCGCGGTCGTGCGACGCCGTACCCAAACTAAATTTACGTACTTTTTTTCCCACAAACAGAGCTTTCTTTTGGTGGTATTTGATCACCTGTGCGATTTTTACTTTTTGCGCTATAAACAAAAAAATAGCGTTTATTTTGAAAAAAATAACAATATTTTTCACAATTTTTATATGAAATTCCCCCCAAAAAAATGTAAAAATCAATTTTTTTTTAAATTTTTGGCCAATTTGTTTTCTGCTACATATGTTTAGTAAAAAAAATCGCAATAAGCGTATTTTGATTGGTTTGCGCAAAAGTTATTGCGTTTACTAACTAAGGGAAAGATTTCTGTCATTTTTGGTGTTTTTTTTTTTTAACGCGTAATGGCGGTGATCTGCGATTTTTTTTGCGGGACTGCGACATTGCGGCGGACAGACTGGACCCTTGACTGACATTTTTGACACTTTTGGGGGTACCAGTGACATTTCTACAGTAATCAGTGCTATATATATGCACTGTTACTGTAAAAATGACACTGGCAGGGAAGGGGTTAATTTTATTGGAGAGGGAGGGGTTAATGTATGCCTGGTGCTTACTGACGTGTGGGGGGGGAGGTGACTGTGTGACAGAAGGACAGATCGGATGTTCAGCTATGCTGAACACTCCGATCTGTCAGTCCCTGTCACTATGGAGATCCGCCCGCTGTGTTTACACACAGCGGGCGGATCTCCAGACTCGATCCCCGACGATCGGGGCAGAGCAGCGGCAATCGCCGCTGCTCCTCCGCTGGCCCGACTCCCGCTGTGAATGAACACAGCGGGAGCGAGCCTCCGGCGGCGCGCGAGCGCCGCCCACAAGGGGCGGAGTCCAGCGACGTAGGTCTACGTCGCTGGACGGGATCGCGGCACTTTGCCGCAGTAGCCTCCATGTGAGCGGAGGTAAAGTGGTTAAGCACTACAAAGAGTGTAATAAGAAAAGTAAAGACGAAATCAGGGCGGCTAAAATAGAACACGAGAGACATATAGCGGAGGAGAGCAAAAAGAACCCCAAGAAGTTCTTTAAGTATATAAACAGTAGGAAAGCGAGGCCAGAGCACATTGGCCCCATAAAAGATGATAAAGGAAAAATGGCCACTGAGGACAGAGAAAAGGCGGAAGTGTTAAATAATTTATTTTCTTCAGTCTTCACAAAGGAATCGGGGGGCTACACGAACCCAGCTTGTAAGGCCGAATTAAATAATACACCTCAGGAAGTGCAGCCATGGCTAACAGAGGATAGACTTAGAGCTAAACTAGAGAAACTTAACATAAATAAATCCCCGGGACCGGATGGCTTGCACCCGAGGGTTCTTAAAGCGGAGTTCCGGGCACAAAAAAGATTTTTTTTTTTTGTGCCCCTCCGCTAGGTATGCCGCACCTGAAAAGGAATTGGATAGTTATTTTTTTTTTTTTTGTTTACTCACCTTTTTATTGACGATCGTAAATACTCACCTATGACAGCTTCCTCCTCCAGCGCCGCGGCTCACCCCGTCACTTCCTGCCTCGCGATGATTCCTGGGAGCTAAACGTCATAGCTCCCAGGAATCAATGCACCGCACCGGCCCCACTCGTCATTTCCGGGCGACGCCGCATTCCCCTGCTAAACAGCTTCTGGGCATGCCCAGAAGCTGTTTAGGAATGCGGCGCCGCGCCGGAAGTGACGAGAGGGGCCGGTGCAGTGCATTCTGGGACACGAAGACGCGGCAGAAGACAGAGAAGAGGACCGCGCCGGCTTCAGCTGCTCACAACCGAGATGGAAACGCTGTGGAAGAAAATTTCTAAGTAAGTATTTCTTCTAAAAGGTAAGTGCGAACCGGGACAGATCAGAGGCTAGCCATTGTGGAATGTGCTAGCCCTGACTGTCCCGGGGGTATGTTCAACAAAAAAACGTTTCTCTGCCCGGAACTCCGCTTTAATGAGCTCAGCCAGGTGATTGCCAGACCGTTATTCTTGATCTTTAACCTCCCTGGCGGTATGATTATGTCAGGAATTACATACCAAAAGCGGTACAATTGTTTTCATGGAAATTTGGCGTTATGTATTATAGGCCTACAATTCTTAGTAATTACTGACTTAAACCTGACCAAAACAAGACTCTAGTAGACATCCCAGATGTGATAAATTTGAAACACAAACGCATGAATTATAATCGAATCAATAATATTATTTTATTATTTAATATATAATATATATAATAAAATTATATTATTGATTAGATTATAATTCATGCATTATATATTATATATAGATATATGTGTGTGTATATATATATATATATATATATATATATATATATAATATATAACGCATTAATTATAATTGAATCAATAATATAATTTTATATATATATATGTGTGTGTGTGCATATATATATATATATATATATATATATATATATATATATATATATATACATATATATATATATATGCATATATATATACCGGTATATATATATATATATGCGCATATATATATATATATATATATATATATGCATATATATATATATATATGCATATATATATATATATATGCATATATATATATATATGCATATATATATATATACATATATATAATATAAAATGTGTTTTGTGCAACGTTTTTTTTTTTTTTTGAATTTCCCTCCCTAGTTCCGCTCCCATGCAGCATTGCTGCTGCAGGGAACGGAACTAGGAAGTGATCAGACCGACGGAGGGACGGAGGAGCAGCTGGCGATCTCAGCAATGAGAGATCACCGCTGGATCGCCAGGATAAGGTAAGAGAACACCACTGCGCTCTCTGCACATCTACCCCGAGCGTGACTCGGGGTTACCGATCCTGCAATGAAAAATCAACCCCGAGTCACGCTCGGGATTACCGCCTAGGAGGTTAAGGATAGTTTACAGACGGGTATGGTGCCAGCTGATTGGAAAAAAGCCAACGTGGTACCAATATTTAAAAAGGGGCCGAGATATATCCCGGGGAACTATAGGCCGGTCAGCCTAACATCAGTAGTCTGCAAGATTTTGGAGGGGATGTTAAGGGACCACATACAAGACTTTAGTAATGAAAACGGTATTATAAGTAGTAATCAGCATGGATTCATGAAAAATCGTTCGTGCCAAACCAATCTATTAACCTTCTACGATGAAGTGAGCTGCCACCTAGATAAAGGTAAGCCTGTGGATGTGGTGTATCTGGACTTTGCAAAGGCCTTTGACACCGTTCCCCACAAACGCTTACTGTACAAACTAAGGAAGGTAGGTATGGACCATAAGGTGAGTACCTGGATAGAGAACTGGCTCCAGGGGAGAGTACAGAGGGTGGTGATTAATGGGGAGTACTCGGATTGGGCGGGTGTGGAAAGTGGGGTCCCCCAGGGTTCTGTCCTGGGACCAATCCTGTTTAATTTATTCATAAATGATCTGGAGGAGGGGATATCGAGTACAATCTCAGTATTTGTGGATGATACTAAATTAGGCATGCCAATATCTTCTATGCAGGATGTGGAAACCTTGCAAGCGGACCTGAACAAAATAACGGGGTGGGCAACTACATGGCAGATGAGATTTAATGTTGAAAAATGTAAAGTAATGCACTTGGGGGCCAGAAACCAGAAAGCAAGCTACTCACTAGGGGGGGAACCTCTGGGTGAGTCTAGGATGGAAAAGGACCTGGGGGTACTGGTAGACAACAGGCTTGGCAGTGGCATGCAATAGTGGATAGGAAAGCTGCGCTCAGTGACACGAATAAATTGAGTCCAAAAAAGTCCCAAAATTCAGTGTTGAAATATGAACTGATCAAATAAGGGTCCAAACTTTCATGTGAAGATCCACAGAAGTAGATTACATATGAATTCACTGCTTACCAGATGTAGCAGCAAATTAGGCCTTGCGTGTATTTATCCAAACTTGATGGAAGTCTATGAAGAATTCCTCCTCAGAAATATCATCCCAGGATTAAAGTTGATGGATATATCAAAATGAAAAATAAAAATACATAGCGTAATACTGTATATTGAAAGTAAATCACCTATGTGTATCAGACAGAAGAGGTGCTCAGAAGAACCACCACCATCACAGGCTGCTTACCAGATGGATTATCAGAGAGAGCAAATAACAAATAAAGCAATCCCGACTATACCAACATAACAGCCACCACCTTAATCACGATGTAATTACCAGAATAGTGTAGATATATACCAGATTAAGTGTATATAGAAGCTTATATCACAAATCAAGATATCCCTGGATGCGGTCACTAATCCCCTGTGTACAGGTCGGGTCCCAGTGGTATCCGTCCCAGGATCACCGTTAAGGAAGTAAAGAAATAAAAAACACAAACAGGCACATAGCGTGATACTGAATAATAAAAAGAACTCCCGTGTGTGTCAAGAAAGGAATGTGTCAATGAAAGCCACCACCATCACAGGCTGCTAACCAGATGGGGAAGCAGATTTAATATAGACTATCCACAGGCTGTCACAAATGACAGAGACAGACAAGGAGAAGAGCTGAGCCACCACCTAGATCTCAATTCAATTACCAGATAGTGCAGCAAACAGGCATATAGGAACACTCAGATGACACATAACTCCTCTATGACCGTCAATAGTAAACCCAGCTTACCAGATATACCTAGAAGTAGGCAGGAATCACAATATCGGTATCCACAGGCAAGGTATTCAATCCTCTATGTTTATGTTCCGTCCCTGGTGGTATAGATGGCTGACCCACAAACAAGGCTCCCGGATTCACATACAAACGATAGAGATGTCCTTAGTGTAAAACCGTTTTATTAAACAAATAATTAAAGTAATGCACTTACACATATAGCATATAGGTATGCGCTGAATCCAAAGCTGCCGGCCGGACAGCTAGGAACACCCGCCTGAGCGTCTCAACGAGGTGACGTCAGCACGCCGCGACCGACGTACGTTTCGTCAGAGGATGACGTTCTCAAGCAAAGCCAACAGAATACTGAGTTTTATAAAAAAGGGGATTCACTGCAGAAATAAAGAGATTATTCTCCCGCTCTACAAGACTCTGGTCCGGCCACATCTGGAGTATGCTGTCCAGTTCTGGGCACCGGTCCTCAGAAAGGATGTGCTGGAACTGGAGAAAGTCCAGAGAAGAGCAATAAAAATAATTATGGACAATATCCCCCAGATTGGGACTATGACGGGTAACGACACAGGTGGGTATAACCAAAGAAAATGGTTTATTAATAATAAACACAATAAAATATATATGTACAGTAATTGGCAAAAGGGCCAAAAATATTACACAATTGCACAATTTTGAAAGACAACGTTAAAAATTGAGCGACTCTTTATATTGGTAGATCCAATGATTATTTAGACATGGAGGAACCTGTACTGTGGTTTTGAAGACCCTACGCGTTTCAATTATACTCTTCTTCAGGGGTATTTTTAAACCTTGGTTCCAATTGACTGTTTATAACTATTTTACACTGTTCTACAAAAACAGAAACAAAATTGTTAATTTTATATCATGGTACAACTTCTAGTTATATATCATTTGTTTTTCATTGTATATTATTCACCATATCTTATCATATACATACCATGTCTTTTTTTGTCATTCGATCTGTACAGAGTCGTCTTTAAAAACTTGATCGTTTTAGCATTCTCCAGGATCACATGCTGGGAGGTGTATACGGGGGTTTGTACTGAGGATTCAAATCATTCCTACTCAATCCAAGGAGGGAAGAGAGAGATGAGTGAATCAGTACTGGATAAGGAGCCGAGATAGGGACAGAGACGTGGGACAGAAGCACTGAGTCACTACACGGGGTCCATACCCAAAAAACACCAGCTTATTCAGTCCGCCATTCTAGAAAGATTAAGTTAGAAAATATAAATGTTGTATTCTTATTTGTTGGTAACATGCTTTCTTAGTTAGAGAATAACGGTATGAAGAGGTGTATCTCTTAACATATTGATGTTTAAATCATGTTTGTGGGATTTTAGGTTTATATATCCCTAGGTATTGGGTAATCATTTAAACATTATAATAGAAATGTGGGTTCTAAAATAAACCCAGATAGATATAATCTTGCAGGGTATAAATTGTTCCCTTTGCAAAAGGCATTCGTGCTCTCAAAGGGATACCTACCTTATAAAGGTGTGTTGTCAAAAAAGGAGGCTTTGGAGGGTAGGACAGGTCAAACAATCACACTTGCAAGATATTTTCAATGGCCATATAGTTTCCAAAGAGGTAGATATCTATTTAGAATATAAAGTTATATGTCAGTAGGTAAGTATGTATTTATTCATACAGCAGATTTGGTGCATGATCATAGTCTGTACTTCTAGAGAGGGAAGCCAGACCAGAGGATGCATCTATCTATAAGTATCTTCAATAGTTTTTATATTTCAAGAATTACCTCTTGGGAAATGTCAGGCCGATTGCAGAGTGTGTGTCCCTCTCCTCCTGTGAATGAAGAATGCCTAAATGGTTGTGGGAGGGATGGCTTTTTATATCCGGGCTTATGAAACTAAATTGACGGATCTAAGACAGGTGTATGTAATGGGAGGGCCCCCTGAGGGGGCGGTGCGGAGGGCGGCCCCACGGGATGCCAACCAATCGGGGCCAGCCGTCATGACACGTCAGGATCAACTCCGACCGTCGCCACGGCAACCCCGCCGTCAACAAACCTGGGATCGCGATCCGCATCGCTCCCCCACCGACGCACGAGAGGGGGAAACAGGGCGGTCAGTTTTGACCATCCTGACCCGCATAGCCATCCATCTCTAAGGCATGGATTGCCAGAGATCGGATGGCTTACGTGCGCCGGGCAGTGACTGTGCGGACCGCCCACTTTGGAACCGTCCCATCCCAGCTCCTTCCAAGGGCGGATGTGATGTCACACATTGTGTGGCTTACCCAATCTCCCCGCATACAAGTCCCAGAATGCCTCTGGGGAGGCTTTACGATCTGTGTGACGAGTCATAAATTCAGGAAAGCAAAAGGAGAAAAAGGAGAATGTAAATAACAACATATATTGGACATAGTGTGTTATATAAACCATACAGTGTATCCAACTATCGCTTTAGATTTGTTGGTATTTACATTGCTGTTGATCATGTATAATAGAAAGGATGTACTTCCACATCATACAGTTATATTGACAAGATTTCTTTGTTAT
Organism: Pelophylax lessonae; assembly: GCF_965119305.1. Classification (NCBI taxonomy): domain Eukaryota; kingdom Metazoa; phylum Chordata; class Amphibia; order Anura; family Ranidae; genus Pelophylax; species Pelophylax lessonae. Next base: position 443,394,162 of record NC_138769.1, read on the forward strand.
TGTTATACATTTACATACATTGATGGAGATAATATACATTCATATATATTGATAGTAATAATATAGCATTGAATACAAAGAATTATTTTATAATACAACATTGCACTTCTGATTTTATTTTGCCTATCGTATCTTAGGTCATGATGTCACGAATAGTATCTTTATTGTTACTTTCTTGAGACAGATATGCCTGCTACATTTAATAGATTTCAATGAATAAAAGTATAGGATATATAGTCATATTGTTCCCCAGTCACTACATAAGTTTCCAGGACACTTTTTAAATAAATATAGCCAGTGGCATCAAATGTTTAAAGCGTGACATCATCACCTAGATTTTTAGGCCTGTCTTAGATCCGTCAATTTAGTTTCATAAGCCCGGATATAAAAAGCCATCCCTCCCACAACCATTTAGGCATTCTTCATTCACAGGAGGAGAGGGACACACACTCTGCAATCGGCCTGACATTTCCCAAGAGGTAATTCTTGAAATATAAAAACTATTGAAGATACTTATAAATAGATGCATCCTCTGGTCTGGCTTCCCTCTCTAGAAGTACAGACTATGATCATGCACCAAATCTGCTGTATGAATAAATACATACTTACCTACTGACATATAACTTTATATTCTAAATAGATATCTTCTTTGTCTCTTTGGAAACTATATGGCCATTGAAAATATCTTGCAAGTGTGATTGTTTGACCTGTCCTACCCTCCAAAGCCTCCTTTTTTGACAACACACCTTTATAAGGTAGGTATCCCTTTGAGAGCACGAATGTCTTTTGCAAAGGGAACAATTTATACCCTGCAAGATTATATCTATCTGGGTTTATTTTAGAACCCACATTTCTATTATAATGTTTAAATGATTACCCAAAACCTAGGGATATATAAACCTAAAATCCCACAAACCTGATTTAAACATCAATATGTTAAGAGATACATCTCTTCATACCGTTATTCTCTAACTAAGAAAGCATGTTACCAACAAATAAGAATACAACATTTATATTTTCTAACTTAATCTTTCTAGAATGGCGGACTGAATAAGCTGGTGTTTTTTGGGTATGGACCCCGTGTAGTGACTCAGTGCTTCTGTCCCACGTCTCTGTCCCTATCTCGGCTCCTTATCCAGTACTGATTCACTCATCTCTCTCTTCCCTCCTTGGATTGAGTAGGAATGATTTGAATCCTCAGTACAAACCCCCGTATACACCTCCCAGCATGTGATCCTGGAGAATGCTAAAACGATCAAGTTTTTAAAGACGACTCTGTACAGATCGAATGACAAAAAAAGACATGGTATGTATATGATAAGATATGGTGAATAATATACAATGAAAAACAAATGATATATAACTAGAAGTTGTACCATGATATAAAATTAACAATTTTGTTTCTGTTTTTGTAGAACAGTGTAAAATAGTTATAAACAGTCAATTGGAACCAAGGTTTAAAAATACCCCTGAAGAAGAGTATAATTGAAACGCGTAGGGTCTTCAAAACCACAGTACAGGTTCCTCCATGTCTAAATAATCATTGGATCTACCAATATAAAGAGTCGCTCAATTTTTAACGTTGTCTTTCAAAATTGTGCAATTGTGTAATATTTTTGGCCCTTTTGCCAATTACTGTACATATATATTTTATTGTGTTTATTATTAATAAACCATTTTCTTTGGTTATACCCACCTGTGTCGTTACCCGTCATAGTCCCAATCTGGGGGATATTGTCCATATTTATGCTTTATACTAGCTAAAGGGATGAGGGTTTAAAACGACCCAGCACTTTTTCAAACCTATCTTACTCCCACACCCCCTCTTGTTATCAATAAAAATAATTAGGGGAATGGAGGACATCAGCTATGAGGAAAGACTACAAGCACTGAACCTATTCTCTCTGGAGAAGAGACGATTGAGGGGGGATATGATATCAATGTACAAATACTGTACTGGCGACCCGAGCATAAGGAACAAACTATTCAGAGAAAGGAGATACAATAAGACACGTGGCCACTCACTAAAACTTGAGGAAAGGCGGTTTAACCTTAAAGTGCGTAAGGGGTTCTTAACTGTAAGAGCGGTAAGGATGTGGAATTCTCTTCCACAAGCAGTCGTATCAGCAGGGAGCATTGATAGTTTCAAAAAACTATTAGATGGACACCTTAAAGACCACAACATACAGGGGTATACAATGTACGGTTAAAAGAAAACACACACATACATCATAGGTTGAACTGGATGGACTGATGTCTTTTTTCAACCTCACTAACTATGTAACTATGTAAATAAACGGGTAAGTGGAAGTGGGGAAGTGGTAAACAAAATATCTGCTCGTCTGAGCCACTAACTAAGCTTAGGTCAATTCCTAACTAACAAGGTGGCCCATTATGGGTTCCCCAAAACAAACAGGCATCACCTATACCTTTCTAGTATTCTGTCAACCCTTAAAAAGGTCTCTCTGCTACTTCATCCATATCACAATGGGTGCACTTGGCCCTTTGGTGAAATCAATAGGGGGGAGTTTCTATATTAAAAAGTATAAAGTTATAAAGTTAGGTGCAAATCTCCTATAGTATCTAACAATTCCTAGAAAAGCCTAACCACTTTTTTTTTTTTGGAAACTGGCCGGGCCCAAAATTTAATTGCTTCAATCTGGTCTTTTGGAACTTTATATCTCCACAATCCTATGCTGTAGTCCAAGACTTCCAAGCCTATTGCACATTTTTTTTTTATAGTTTGACTGTAAGCCCAGGCGTACAAATTGAATTTAGAAATGTCTTGGGCTACTGTAAGTGTGAATCCCAGTGAAGACTAAAAATGACAATATCTTCTAGATATGCCCAACCATTTGCTTTGCAGTCCATCATTCTTTGGCCCTTTGTAGGCCAAAAGGGAGGACCATGTACTTGTACTTGCCCCCCCCCCCCCCCTCCACAATTTATTTTTAAATATATATCACCATCACTGATTGGTCTTTCGTAATCATTTGGTTATATTGTTCTGGTAAGTTGTAGATTGCAAATTTGAATTACCTGTTATCAAGCACACAGGTGCACACTGAAGTTCTGTATTCATGACTACATCAATACAATTATTTTTTAAATGTAAGAAGTCTAAGTATCTAAATTTGCCCTGTTATCCTCTTCTTGCAGTGCCTGGAAAGGGGGAGAGGGGGAGGGGCAACAAACTAAAAGTGAGTAATGCAGCAAAAGTAGCCATTTTAATTTGATCTTTTATTTATTTATTTTTAACCGGAATTTATTTTTCAAAATACTCTGAATACTTTACTACTGACATTAATGATTCATTTTTGTAAATAAATTGGCTCTCAGATAAAATGAAGGAACCCTAGGTGTCAACAAAGCCAAATATTTTTATACCCAATCTTATGCCGTATATGGCACTAGCTTAGTAAGTAATTGCTGGTTTCTGCAATAAAAATCCATTTTAAGTGATTGAGTTAAATAAGAACATCATAATGATATATATAACATTGTATTTTCTATAAAAGTCTACAGTCACAAAACTATTCTATAACATCGTATTGTGTAAATTCCTGGGACTTCAAACAGGTTTTATATTTTAGCAGGCAACTGCTGAGACTTACAAACTAGGTCAAAAACTCCTTAGAGACATATTGGCTGCATGTGAATTTCTGTGCAGTGAAGTTAAAAAAAACATTACAAAGCTTTCAAAATGAGAAATATTGATTTATCTAAAGAATCAAATGCACAGCCATGAAAAAGAATAAAGATATCCCCAGCTGATTAGGATTTCAGAACAGGAGCACCAGCATCACCAATATAAGTCCAAGAAGAAAATATCTTTAAACTCTTTAGAATGACCTGAATTTCTGAATGAATTTGACTTCAACTAAGGAATCTTATTTATTATTGGTTTGACCGGATACTTGCTCAACAGTCACATTTTTTTTGACCAAGATTTGATTTTCCACATCCATGTACAGTGGGTATATAAAAAAAAAATCACCCCTTTAAAATAACCCCATTTTATTGCTTTGCAGCAGCCTGAAATGAAGACTGGCACCATTTTTGTTTTATCTAGCTGTATTTACCCAGTGCAACGTATAATATCCAAGTGAATGATATAACATCATGTCAGAAAACTAAAAATTCAAAAACACTGAGAAAAAGGATCACCCCCTTGTGTCAATATTTTGTTCAACCACCTCGTGCTTTATTTACAGCCTTTAGTCATTTTTGCTTTGTGCTTTGGGTCATTGTCATGTTGGAAGGTAAACCTACTTCCTATTGACAACTTTCTAGCAGAGGGCAGCAGATTTTTCTCAAGAATTTGACAGTATTTTGCCCCATCGTTTTTTATCCTTCTTCCCTGACAAGTGCTCCAGTCCCTGCTGCAGAGAAACACCCCCATAACAGGATATTACTTTACTGTAGGAATGGTGTTATTTGGATGGTGAGCTGTACTGAAATTCCACCAGACATATCGTTTGGGGTTAAGGCCAAATAATTAAATTTTAGTCTCATCTGACAATAACACATTTTCCATGTGGGCTCAGAATCTTCAAGGTGCGTTTTGGCAAAGCTCAGGCATGACTGCATGTGGCCTTTTTGAAAAGATGCTTTTTTTTCTTGCAACCCTCCTATACAAGCCACATTTGTAAAGAATTTATGATATTGTTGTTACATGTACACAATTACTATGTCAGGAACCATAAAACAGGCAGAGACAGAAAATGCAGTTAAAAATCACGCCTTTAATAAAATAGCAAAAAATAACACAGCTCAGGAACTTAGTTAAAAACTGAAGTAAGGGTTTAGATGCCAGAGCGGGTAATCAGAAGAGCCGTGTTCAGGAAGCCAGAAGTCAGCGCAGTAAGCAGCGAATAGAGGAACTTGTATCAGAAGAGAAGTCAACCAGGCCAAGTCATACACAGGAACACACTGGAGATCATAGGCCATGCAAGGGCATAGAGGAAATGAGCAAAGCTGTTTAGCCAAAAGGGATTGGCAGTAGGCTGGACTAATGAGGCAGGCAATGGTAACCAGGTGAGTCACTGTGGAAAAAACGAGTGGCTGGTAATTACGCAAAAGCTGAGCAGCCTCTGTGCATGGAAAGAAAAGTGCTGTTTGTAAATAGTAGGAGCCCAGCCCTGAGAGTACCCCCCTCCTCAATGACTCCCTCCTACTTGGGGGGGACGCACCAGGCTTGAAGGGAAAACGTCTATAGAAAGCATTAGGAGGGCAGGAGCATATATATATATATATATACATTTGAGGATGAAACCCAAGAGCGTTCCTCTGGACCGTAACCCCTCCAGTGAACAAGATACTGTATTGTAAGTATTCTTGGACCTGCACCCAAGTGGAACAGAGTTCTCAAAGCTGTTCCTCTAATGCAGGAATTCCCTGCAGAACAAATGTATCAGGCAGCATGGATGGCTGGAACCCATAGTTTGCCATAAACTGAGAAAAACGGGAGGGAACATTGTTATGGTGGTCAGAAATATAGCAATGTAGGAACTGCTCCAAGGCTTGGTTGGCCTGCTCTGCAGCCCTGTTGGACTGCGGGTGATATGCGGAGGAGAAGGAAAGCTGAATTCCCAACTGTGCACAAAAGTCTTGCCAAAACCTGGAAACAAGCTGGCTACCCCTGTCCGAGATCATAAATTTAGGTAACCCATGTAACCAAAAGACCTCCCGAGTGAAAACTGATGCCAGTTCTTTGGACGTAGGCAACTACTTTAGTGGAATATGATGTGACATTTTTGAAAATCGGTTAACCACCAAGAGAATAACTGTGTTGCCCTGGTAGTTGGGTAAATCCACAATAAAATCAATAGACAAGTGCTGGGTGCAATCTCATGTAAATGAGAATGCTCTACACTGTAAGACGCGGAAAAAGTGGGCCGGTACCGAGATCGGGAGAACTCTAAACAAATAAAGGAGTTTGGGAAGATTTGACATTTTGATAGCGCTAATCTTTCCAATCCAAGAAAGTGGTAGAGAGGCCCAGAACTTCAAAAGGTCAGTTATTTTCTTCACCAAAGGGGTGTAATTGGTTGAAAATAAGGTAGAAATGTTAGCTGTGAGTTTAATGCCAAGATACGAAAGGTGGTGCGGGGACCATGAAAAGGATAAAGCTGATTGAGCAAGACTGAGCTCACTGTCAGATAATGAGATGTTCAAAGCTGTAGATTTGTGAAAATTTACCTGTAGGCCTGAAATGTGGGCAAATACTTTAAGAGTGTTAATAAGATTGGGTGCAGAAATGTGTGGGGAGGAGAGAAATACAAGCACATCGTCAGCAAATAGACATAATTTGTGGTGGTGACCCCCCAGTTCAATACCTTTGATGGACGTATTTAATCTAATATGTTGGGCCAACGGTTCAATGAGTAGGGTGAAAAGTAGAGGTGATAAAGGACAATCTTGACGTGTTCCCCGTTTTACAAGAAAAGTATCCAAATTAAAGCCTGCATATTTATTGTAGGCATTAGGTTTATTGTATAAGGCAGCCACCCAGGTCAAGAAATGGGATCCAAAGCCCCACTTACAAAGGGTAAAATTCATGTAGGACCAAGAGATAGTATCAAATGCTTTTTTTAAAACCAACGATAGAAAACATGTAGGGATACGTGTTTTTTTTAACAATGTGAGACAATAAGATAGCACGCCGAATATTGTCACCTGTTTAGTGCCTGGGTATAAAGCCCATTTGATCACGATGAATGGTCTCCCCAATAAAGTTATTTGGTCTCTGAGCAATGATTTTAGCCAGGATTTTAATATCCAAATTCAATAAGGAGATAGGTCGATAATTAGACCAGATGGAATCGTCTACATGAGGTTTAGGAATCAAACAGATAGTAGCTGTGAGGGAGTCCCTACCTAGAGAAGTACCATGAAGAAGAGAGTTAAAAGCATTGGATAGAAGAGGGGCTAAAACGGATGAAAACGTTTGGTAGTAAGGTGCAGAGAACCCATCAGGGCCTGGTCTCTTATTACTAAAATTTTAATGACCTCTAGAATTTCACCCTGAGCAATATGGGAGCCTCCATCAATTCCATTTGAGTAGCAGAAAGAAGGGAAAGGTTTAGATTGGAAAAAAAAAGAGGTGGCTGTATTAGGGTCTAATTCACCTTCAGACGTATACAATGTTGCAAGATTAGATCTAAATTTTGTGAGAATTTTGACAGGGTTACTAGAATGGGTATCTTTCACGATTTTAAGTCAGATATGCTTAGCAGGGCCATGTAACACCTTAAGCATCCGAGCCATAGGGGTGTCTGGTTTATTAGATTTGAGATAAATTTATGTCGGGATCTGCAAAGAGTTTTTTCTGCCGACTCTGGAGACGTGGTAAAAAATAAAGGGTAATACCCTGTGGATGCAAGCCCCATTCTCAAGATCCAAAGAAGAGAGAAAGGCAAAGTAGAGAGAGAAGGGGAAAGCAGGAAAAGAGGTAAGGCACAAAATAAAAATAAGGGCAAAGCAGGAAAAGAGGTAAGGCACAAAATAAAAATAAGCTATAAGGCAGAGACATATGTAAAATCATACATAAATGGTTTCTGTTGGTGGATAAACAAGGGTTCCCCATTAAGGGAAGAAAGGACAGCGTCAAGAGACCCATATAAATGGAACTCTTGAGGGCAACCGGTGGGAGTGCACGGAGCAACCCATGAGGAAGCAGACAACCGAACTATATAGTAATATCATATAATAAACCAGGAGGGCAGCAGAGCCCGGACTATGCCTGCAGACCCCCGATACACCTGGCGAGAATCCCAAGGGGGACCCAACTGGCCAGCGGGGATCTGAAGGCATAAATTAAGTAACCATAGGAAAAAGTCATGAGAGAAAAAAAAATTAGGTTGATTAGTATGCAAAAAGAAAAACTGAAGTTCCCAAAGCATTTTGACAGGAAGCGGAAATGTGTCATAATGGCAAAATAGCATAGTGAGTTGAATATAAGGTGGGTCCACTTAGTTGGTGAGGTCAAACAGGGACAATAGAGTAGTAAACACAAAGAAGGGAGAAACCACAGCAAAGTGGGACTACAATATATACTGCTGGTGGTATCAGTCCATAGAATCCACCTGGGTCAGGACTCAGCTGGAGAGATGAAGCGACCACGTTTATGCAGGCATTGTCTGTCTTTCCTTCCGTTTATTTGTGGATGTTTCTGTGGAAAGTCTGAGGTAGATTTCCGACGAGGAGTTTCGTTAACTTATGGAGGGTCTGTCAGATGTAGGTCTTGAAGGGTGGACTGTAGGTCCTCTGCCGAGCGACAGACGTACTTGGTGCCTTGGAGGGTAAAGCCAATGGAGAAGGGGAACCCCCATTGGTCGGAAATTTGGTGTTGCAATAAAACTTGGAGTAGAGGTTTCAAAGCTCTACGTTTGTTGATGGTGAGAGGAGAAAGATCCGCAAAGATTTGATAGGTATGACCCTGAAAGTTCAAAATATCTTTCTCTCTAGCTGCAGATAGGAGTTGCTCTTTCGTGCGATAGAAATGGAATTTAGCGATAATATCGCGAGGTGGACCGTCAGGTTTTCTAACCGATAGTGCATGATGGACCCTGTCCATTTCTAATCGCTCAACTGGGATAGCTGGTTGCAGCTCTTGAAAAAGTGCAAACATGGTGACATGTAAATCAGTCACAGTTTCAGGTATGTCCGAATGCGTTAGTTAGAGCGGCATGCCCTATTTTCAAAATCTTCCAGGCGAGACTGTAATAGAAGGTTCTCTATTTTTGCAGTGTAAGTTTGTATATTATTCTCAATGTCATCCACTCGTGTTTCAAGGTCAGATAGTCTGTATCCCAGTTCTCTAATCTCTTTTGTGAGACTGTTAGTAATGTGGTCAGAGGTTTGGATAAGTAATGCGGAGCTTCACCTAGGCATAACTGCTTCGGCTGATCCTGCGCATGCCTCCACAAATGCGTTTTTTCATGCTTTTTGCAAAAACGCATTTGATTTTTTTTTACATGGGTTCCTATGGAACATGTTCACATCAATGTGTTTTTGGTTGTGACTGTGAATGCCACTAAAACACTGAAAAGAGTATACACTGAAGTATTTAAAAAAAATCAATTTTTATTTGTACACAAAAAGAACAAAATGCTAATTATACAGAAATGCATATTCCAAACAAAAAATTACTGGATATACATCAGAATTAAAATTGCATGCAAAAACAGACCATTTTCAGCACAGAAGACTCCTAGGTACAGCTGGTGGAGGGTCCTGTCCGGTTCTCTCCACCAGCTGTACCTAGGAGTCTTCTGTGCTGAAAATGGTCTGTTTTTGCATGCAATTTTAATTCTGATGTATATCCAGTCATTTTTTGTTTGGAATATGCATTTCTGTATAATTAGCATTTTGTTCTTTTTGTGTACAAATAAAAATTGATTTTTTAAATACTTCAGTGTATACTCTTTTCAGTGTTTTAGTGACATTCACAGTCCCAAACAATTGGGGGTACCCTTTTTGTATCTGCTTATCGGGATGATGGCCACTAACACTGGGTACTAGGTGATAGGATTCAATATCCTTCAATGTGTTTTTGTGCCACTGCGTTTTTGGAAAGGGTCAGGGACTTTTTTTTCTTGCAAAATGCAGCACTTTGCATGTAAAATACTTCAATGGACCTGCATCCAAAACCCAAGTATTGTGTTTTTACAGTGGTTTTACTGCGATCTTTCCGCGATTTGTGTTTTGCGTTTTTAAATCTGCCCAACAACTACATTTTCCCCCAAAAAACGCAATTCGCTGTAAAATCGTGGTAAAAACCCATTGAAAGCACAGCAAAAAGCACTACAGAAATGCTCAAAAGCAACGTGCATTGGTGTGAATCGAGCCTAAGGCAGAAACTTACATGAAAAGTCTAATGTTTTCTGTAAAACACTGAATATGGTAGAACTATATACCATGAATATGAATAATAATAAATAGATCTCAGAGTGACATAAGACCCATTTTACACTTGTGAGACCTAAAAGTCGCGCGATTTTTACCATGATTTTGCAGCAATTTTGACTAGACTTGAAGCAATCCCTATTTCTATGGACCTCAAAACGCATCAAATTCGGACCAAAGTAGTGCAGGGACTACTTTGAAGTCCTTGCAACTTGAAGTCGCACAGATATGAACGATACTCATGGGAAATAATAAAGTACGACTTGTCATGTGACTTTGCGGTCCCCGAATCGCAGGACAAGTCGCACAAATGTGAAAGGGACCTAAACCATATCTTATTTTCACAAAAATAATTCTTTAACCACTTAAGCCCCAGAGGATTTGGCTGCTAAACGACCAGAGGGTATTTTGCGATTCGGCACTGCGTGACTTTAACGGACAATTGCGCGGTCGTGCGACGCTGTACCTAAACGAATTTGGCGTCCTTTTTTTCCCACAAACAGAGCTTTCTTTTGGCGGTATTTGATCACCTGTGCGATTTTTTGATCACGCGCTATAAACAAAAAAAGAGCGTAAATTTTGCAAAAATAGCAATATTTTTCCCTTTTTTTATATGAAATTCCCCCCAAAAAAATGTAAAAATCAAAATTTTTTAATATTTTCGGCCAATTTGTTTTATGCTACCTATGTTTGGTAAAAAAAATCGCAAAAAGCGTATTTTGATTGGTTTGCGCAAAAGTTATTGCGTTTACTAACAAAGGGAAAGATTTTTGTCATTTTTGTTGTTTTTTTTTTTAACGCGTAATGGCGGCGATCTGCGATTTTTTTTGCGGTACTGCGACATTGTGGCGGACAGATCGGACCCTTGACTGACATTTTTGACACTTTTGGGGTTACCTGTGACATTTCTACAGTAATCAGTGCTATATATATGCACTGTTACTGTAAAAATACACTGGTAGTGAAGGGGTTAACTTTATTTGAGAGGGAGGGGCTGTGTGTGTCCCTAGGGGCGTGATTCTAACTGTGATTGGCTGTGGCTTCAACTGTATGCAGAGTGATCAATGGATCTACATAGTAGATCCATGTGATCATCTCTCATACAGAGAGGAGAATGACAGGCAGCTTGTTTACACAAGCTGCCTGACTTTCTCCCTCTCCCCCGCCGATCGCAGAGTGGCCGGCGGCGATCGGGTCCGCTGGTCACACGCGCGGGGGGTCCGTGACCACGCGGGAGCGGGAGCGCGCCTCCGGCGGCGCGCGCTCGCTCCCTAAACCCTCACAGGCGAGCGACGTAGACCTACGTCACTTTGCCTGTGAGGGGCTGACCGCCGCCGTAGATAGTCGTGCGGCGGTCGGCAAGTGGTTAATATACATTACTTAACCACTTGCCGACTGCCGCAAGTCTATATACGGCGGCAGTCAACCCCTCACAGGCAAAGTGACGTAGGGGTACGTCACTAGCCTGTGAGGCTCTAGGGGGCGAGCGCGCGCTGCCGGAGGCGCGTTCCCGCCGGTCACTCGCGATCGTCTGGTGGAGAAGGAGAAAGACAGGCGGCTAATGTAAACACAGCCGCCTGTCAATCTCCCCTGTGTAAGAACAGAGATCATACGGTCCTGCTACGCAGGATCGTATTCCTCTGTTGTTACACAAACAGCCACATCCCTTCACAGTTAGAAACACGCCCCTAGGGACACACTTAACCCCTCCTTCTCCAAATAAAGTTAACCCCTTCCCTGCCAGTGTCATTTTTACAGGAACAGTGCATATTTTTAGCACTGATTACTGTAGTAATGTCACTGGTACTCAATGTCAAAAATGTCAGTCAAGGGTCCGATCTGTCCGCCGCAATGTTGCAGTCCCGCAAAAAAATCACAGATCGCCGCCATTACTCGTTAAAAAAAAATATATTTTTCTAAATTGTTGAATTATGTCGCTATTGCTTTGAAACACTTTTTTCTGTAAATATTTTATTTGCACCAATTTTAACCTTTTTATTATTAAACTTTATTTTGAAAAGTGTTAATCTTGTCCCTAAGCTCTTAATGCAAACTAACAATGAACCTGTCTCTTGAAGAGTGCTACTGTATAGAATAAATCCTCTGAACATTCCTGTCTGTGGTGACAGTGCGTGTTACAGAGGATTATTCTAAAATCATAATTGGTATTTCTAAAATTACAAGCGTCTGCTGGGCTCATCATAACGTAGCGGTGGTGGCAGTGTAAGGGTTAATTGCTTAATTAACCCGGTGACAATTGCTCTCAGCCTGCTGGCATCTAGATTGTGGTCCCGTAAGCCGGAAAATCTTTGGGCCGGGTGCAGCTGAGAGTGGCATTGTTACGCAAGTGACGGCAGGGTGGGAGATTGGCTGGTCCTTGGTCACGAGTTAGTGAGAAGGGCAGGGATCTGATACCCTCCACCATCACAACTAGTTTCAAATTCAGGCAGCAACTGGTGCTGGCAAGAAATTCCTCTATCTGCATTGTTTGGGTAGATGGAGAAATCAAGCAATTTGATATCATGTATACCCCCAAGTATTCAACCATCTGTACACAAGCAGGGTTTTCAGCACATGCACTATGACGCCTATCAGGGAAGTCAGTAGACTTTGCCGTCTTTGTGCATGCAGAAAAAATAACCTGCATGTGCACAGATGTGTTGAACGACTCTGCCAGGTCCTGAAGGCTGGACAGTGCCTTTCAACACATATGCCCATATGCAATAATGGTGGCACCATAAGCTCAGGGGGCCCTCACTGGTACAAAGTGGGACTGAAGTTCTGGTTTTTATATACACTATATTGCCAAAAGTATTGCGAGGCCTGCCTTTACAGACATAAACTTTAATGGAATTCCAGTCTTGGCCTGTAGGGATTTAATATTAGGTTGGTCCACCCTTTGCTGCTATAACAGGTTCAACTCTTCTGGGAAGGCTGTCCACAAGGTTTAGGAGTGTGTCTATGGGAATGTTTGACCATTCTTTCAGAAGTGCATTTGTGATATCAGGCCCATCACTACCAGTCAAGTTCCTCCACCCCAAACTCACTAATGTCTTTATGGACCTTGCTTTGTGCACTGGTGTGCAGTCATGTTGGAACAGAAAGGGCCAACCCCAAACTGTTCAAACATGCAATTGTCCAAAATGTCTTGGTATACTGACACCTTAAGAGTTCCCTTCATTGAAACTAAGGGGGCAAGCCCAACCCCTGAAAAACAACCCCACACCATAACCCCTCCCTCCACCAAATGATTTGAAACAGTACACAAAGCAAGGACCATAAAGACATGGATGAGCGAGTTTGGGGTGGAGGAACTTGACTGGCCTGCACGGTCTTGACCTCAACCCGATAGAACACCTTTGGGATGAATTAGAGTGGCCACTGGGAGCCAGGCCTCCTCGTCCAACATCAGTGCCTGATCTCTCAGTAATTCAACCCCCAGCGAGTATTTACACCCCCTTGTAGTAAATTGCCCCAAGGCAACAATAAACCCCTTGGTGGCAATTTAAGTTTTAAGTTTTTAGTTTTTCTTTTTTTAAGTCTACCACAGCCACTCTGCTCAATGGCTAAGACTGGTATGAAAACAAAGTTGTTGTTTATCCTGGATCACTCTGTGATGGCCTCCCAGTTATTGAACGCTGACAGCCTCTTCTGTTAAATCTCACAGGCAAATGAAAAAAACAAAAATCCGTAAAGCTGAGATTGCATTGTACAGCCTATTAGCATCAAACAAGTTGGACCCAGAACAGCTTCCCCTTTAGTCCCTGTGGTAGAAGCAATAATGCTGATAAACACAGGGGTAATTAGTTAATTCACCAAATTTTCCTAGTCATGTTGATGGCCTTTTCCACTATATTTTGAGTCAAAACTGAATCTAAATATTTCAGTTAGCCAAGAGCCTTTTATTGTATGCCATATAAATAACAAAATGCATGCCATATGCCTTTATAAAATAGGATTATGAATTTACTCCAGCAAATCTGGAAATGATTATGAAGAAAACTTGTCATAAAGACATCTGAAAATGTAACCCCGCATGCTCATTATTAACACCACATTTCATGGTGATTTATCTATCCCTACTTATTTTAAGTCAGAGATCACAGTACTAAATTAACACTAAGCATATTATGAATAATATTATTTGCGTTTGATATATGGGACAAAGAGCGAACATTCATTTAATTTTTTAAGTAAGAAAACTTGCACATGTAGGACTGAAAATAGTTTTATTTTACCAAGAGATTTTCTTTACCAGCAAAATGAAGCTCACAAGATGTATACTAAGAAATTTGTTTTTACACATCTGCAAAAACCTCAGAAATGCAGAAAATGTTTCAAATTGGGCTCTAAAGTCCCCCAAAAGGGATGCAACAAGCCAACAATGCAATGCTTGAAATGCAAAAAAGGGGTAAAAGGCCACTTCTGGTTTTGGAAACCTCCCTTCTGGTTTCAGGAAATGGCAGTTTACCAGCCAATTGATTGGCTTTTAAAGACTGGAATCAACTCATATGAAATCACTGTGATCATTCAATGATAAAATAAAGCAAAAAAGAGTATACAAAAAAACAGTTGAGTGCAAAATCTAAAAACAGGTTGAACTGTTCAGCCCAGGATCTAAAAAATTGATTAAAGAGTTGAGAACAGGACCAAAAAATAGGCTGAACGGTTGAGCCTAGAATCCAAAAAAGAGCAAACAGTTGAGCCCAGCATTGAAAAATATATCAAACTGATTGAGCCCAGGATCTAAAACTAGATTGCATTGTTAAGCCTAAAATCTAAATAAAGATCAAACAGTTCAGCTCAGGAACTAAAAGTAAATTGAACTGTTGAGCCCAGTCATTTTAGTAAAGCTGTTAACTGTTGCAAGCATGGTCTGAAGTTATTCAAAGGGGTGCATTGTGGTACGCGGCGTATTTAAGGAACAGGCCTGTAAAGCACACAGAAGCAAGTCTACTACAAAGGTTTAACTTGGCAGAAGAGTCAGAGCAGGAAAACAGTTGCCACGAGTAACCATGAACTGGTGGGAATACATAGCAGTCAGTCAATAAGCTCGATACCTGGCGTAGGTGACAGGTTCTCCAGGGGGTCGGTGTTCTGGCTCCCTCCCTAGTGGTCAGTTCCCCAAAAGCAAACAGGGCCGAACCTGCAATACAGAGACCCCATATACCTAGCCGTATGGTACGAAAGAGCAGAAGCAGTTAGTTATGTACACGCATGAGGTCTGCAGTAAGTGCAAGGTGGGACCCCTATCTATTATTGGGAGTGAGGTGGCAGAGATATGCTGGACTAATGGAGAGGGCATAGGTTTAGTAATGTCCCTTCTAAATGTAGTGTTTATCAAGGAAGGTGTGTAGTAACATGGAACAAGACACTCCACAGAGAAACTTGGTATATCACTGCACACGGTGTACGGCTCATCTCTAAGCCGTGGTACCTCCATAATGTTGACTTTCATATGAATATGGCCCCACTGGTCCTGGGCATTGATGAGCGTGTACATGCAAGAAAGGTACCGCTATGTGCAGGGCGAGTAGCTCCCGCCCGCAACATGAACCTAGGATCTACAATTAGATTGAATAAATGAGCCCAAGATCTAAAAACAGATTGAACAGTTGAACCCAGGATTAAAAAATGGATTGAATTGTTGAGCCCATGATCTAAAAACAGATCAAACAGCTGAGCCCAGGATCTAGACATGTGCACTGCCATAAAATTTGTTTTGTTTTCATTTCATTTGTTTTTTTATTTTTTTTTTTATTTATCGGATCATTTGTTATGATTGGCATTCGTTACTTCGGATCATTAGTAACTTCAGGTGCATTTGTATTTGTTTTGTTCCATTCATTTAGATGCGGCATTCGTTACTTTGGATCATTCGTTACTTTGGATCATTCGTAACTTCGGATGCATTCCTATTCGTTTTGCTCCATTCGTTTAGATGGGGAATTCATTACTTTGGACGCAGACCATTCGTTCAATCAGAAATCGGTTGAAATAAAAGGAAAACAAAAAGAACTGCAGGAAAGGTTATAATAATAGTAAGCTTAGCTAAACCTAATTAGAAAATAATATTAATTTCTCTTTCACTAAATGTATCGCATCCGGAAATCGAATGAATCCAAATAAACCCAAAAGAAATACGAATGCATTCATTATTTCTTTATATTCAGCCATAATGAATAGTCAGAAAGAACGAAAATACAAAATATGAAATTATCTGAATGCAATCAATTCGTTAAACTCATAGGGTAAATACAGTAGTTTTTCTTTCTTTCAGATTCTTTTCAGAGTCTTTTGCTCATTCAGATGCTTCCAAATGAACGAATATGCCAAATTTTTTCCAAAAACGAATTTGTAATGAAACAAATTGCACATGTCTACCAGGCTAAATAGTTCGAACTGTTGAGCCCATGATCCAAAAATAGATTAAACTGTTCACCTCGGGATCTAAAAATTGATCAAAGAGTTGTCCCAGGATCTTAAAATAAATTTAAAAGTTGAGCCTAGAATTTCAAAATAGATCAAACAGTTGAGCCTAGGATTTAAAAGTAGATCGAACAGTTGAGCCTAGGATCTAAAAATAGATTAAACAGTTGAGCCCAGGATATTAGGATATAAAAAAAGAATGAACAGTTGAGCCCAGGATTAAAAACTGATCATGTTATTGAGTCGAGGATCTAAACATAGATCAAACAGTTGAGCCCAGGATCTAAAATCAATCAGACTGTTACAGTGGTTGTAAAGGCAGAAGGTTTTTCATCTTAATGTATTCTTTGCATTAGGATTAAAAGACTTCTGTGTGTAGAAGCCCGCTTCAGCCCCACCACTAAACCTTACCTGAGCCCATCTACATCCAGCGATGTTGCAGGCGTGTCTTGGATGCCAGGGACTCGCCTCCTCATTGGCTGAGACAGCAGTGTGGCACCATTGGCTCCCACTGCTGTCAATCAAAGTCAGTCAGCCCATCAGGAGAAAAAGGGGATGGACCGAGCCATGGCTCTGTGTCTGAATGGGCACAGCGATCTGTGACTCAGCTCAGGGGCCCCCATAACAAGCTGCTTGCTGTGGGGGCACTCAACAGGAGGAAGGAGTCAGGAGCACTGAATAGAGACCCAAGAAAAGGAGGGCTGCTTGTGCAAAACTACTGCAAAGGGCAGGTAAGTATACGTTGTTTGTTTTTTTTAACTAAAACAAAAAATTGAGACTTTACAATCACTTTAAGCCCAGGATCTAAAAGTATAAAAAACAGTTGCTCACAGGATCTAAAAGTAGATTGTGCCATTGATCCCAGGATCTAAAAATAAATAAATAAATTGCATTTTAAGCATCTTTGAAAGGCTCAGAGATTCAGAAAAAGAGTCACAATGGATTCAAAGTATCCAAAAGGAATGCAACAATGCTTAAAATACAAAACAAGTAATGAAAAAAAGGGGTTAACAGGCCACTTCCTATATTGGAAGCCTCACTTCCAGTTTCAGGAAATGACAGTTTAGGACCTAAATCCATTTGTATCAAATGCCTCAGGTCATTCCATAGTAGAATTAAGCCAAAAAAAGGACTTTTAAAAAAAATTCAAGGGAAGTAACCTTTTAAGGTAGTGCCTATTTACATTTTTACAAGTCTGCAAATATACTGAAAATGTGTCAACATTGATTTAGAAGTCCCCAAAGTCTATGCAACAGTGCCTAAAATGTAAAAGAACAAAAGGAAAAAATGGTTAAAAGGCCACTTCCGGTTTGGAAGCCTTATTTCCGGTTTCAGGAAATGGCAGTTTCCCAGCCAACTGCTTGGGTTTTTAAGACTGGAATCAACTTATATGAAATCCCTCTGGTCATTCCACAGTAAAGTGAAGCCAAAAAGAGCAAAACTAAAAAAATAAATAAACTAAAAATGAAAATCGGGGTAGTGACCCTTTAAATTTTCGCACGTCTGCAAAAGGTTCAGAGATGCAGAAAAGGTGTGAAAATGAGCTCAAAAGTGTAACAAGGCTTAAAATGCAAACATGTCATAGAAAAATAGGGTTTGAAAGCCGCTTTTGATTTTGGACGCCTCATTTCTGGTTGCAGGAAATGGCAGTTGCCCAGCTAATTGTGTAGATTTTAAAAGAAACAGAGAGGTGAAGCCGCTCAGGTGTGTGTCTCAAACCTGGTGCAGGTCGGATCCGTCGTCCAGAAACATGAGAGGTTTGAAGTGTAAGACCGCACTCTGGTTAGTATTTTGTTGAAATCAAAAAGTGTTTCCTTTATTCCTCAAAGTAAAAGCAGACAGACAGTGTACAAGCAAACGTGTTAGGTTGACGCGTTTCACGACATTCCTAGTCGCTTACTCATAACCACACTGTGTGCAGTGTGGCCGAACAAATACCACAAATACGTCTGAATACGCACAAATGCTTGCATGCAAATACACCCAACAGAAATTCTGAATTTCAAACATCATTACAACGTGCAAGAGGCCTTGGACTGGAGGCTATTCATATAAAATCTATCTGTCATTCCATGGTAGAATTGAGCCAAAAAGTGGAAAAAAAACTGTTGAGACCAAGATTTAAAAATAGATTGAAAAGTTGAGCCCAGAATCTAAAAATAGATCAAATTGTTGAGCCCAGGATCTGAAATTAGATTGAACAGTTGAGCCCAGGATCCACAAATAGATCAAACAATTGAGCCCAGGATCTAAAAATAGATCAAACAGTTGAGCACAAGATCTAAAAATAGATTGAACTGTTGAACCCAAGATCTAAAAATAGATTGAACTGTTGAACCCAAGATCTAAAAATAGATTGAACTGTTGAACCCAAGATCTAAAAATAGACTAAACAGATGCGCTCAAGGTCTGAAAATAGACTGAACAGTGCAGCCAAGCATCTAAATATAGATCAAACTGTTAAGCCCAGGATCTAAATATAGATCAAACAGTTGAGCCCAGGATCTAAAAATAGATCAAACAGTTGAGCCCAGAATCTAAAAATTGATTGAACAGTTGAGCCCAAGATCTAAAAATAGATTGAACAGTTATGTCCAGAATCTAAAAATAGGACAAATGGTTGAGCCCAGGATTTAAAACTGATCATTCAATCGAGCCTAAGATCTAAACATAGATCAAATAGTTAGGCTCAGGAGCTAAAAATAGATAAAAAAGCTAGGCCCAAAACACAGAACAGCTGAGCCCAGGATCTAAAAAGCATTATACTGTTGAGCCCAGGATGTAAAACTGGATTTAAAAAATTGAGCCTAGCATCTAAAAATAGATTAGCACAAAGAGGAAGCCCACTACCATAGTACAGTTACAGCTTTTATTATAAAAAAAAAAAAAAAAGAAACAGTTAAAGTCATTGCACTCACAGAAAAGGCAAAAACGTGCCTCCTTTCAATGCAGACAGACCAACGTGCCCACTTTCAATGCAGAGAGACCAGCATGCCGTGTCCCCTTTCAATGCAGAGTGACCAGCGTGCCCCCTTTCAATGCAGAGAGACCAGCATGCCGTGTCCCCTTTCAATGCAGACAGACCAGCGTGCACCCTTTCAATGCAGACAGAACAGCGTGCCATGCCCCCTTTCAATGCAGACAGACCAGCGTGCCCCCTTTCAATGCAGACAGACCAGCGTGCCCCCTTTCAATGCAGAATGACCAGCGTGCCGTGCCCCCTTTCAATGCAGAGAGACCAGCATGCCGTGCCCCCTTTCAATGCAGAGAGACCAGCGTGCCGTGCCCCCTTTCAATGCAGAGAGACCAGCGTGCCCCCTTTCAATGCAGAGAGACCAGCGTGCCGTGCCCCATTTCAATGCAGACAGACCAGGGTGCCCCCTTTCAATGCAGACAGACCAGCGTGCCCCTTTCAATGCAGACAGACCAGTGTGCCCCTTTCAATGCAGACTGACCAGGGTGCCCCCTTTCAATGCAGAGAGACCAGTGTGCCCCCTTTCATTGCAGAGAGACCAGCGTGCCCCTTTTCAATGCACACAGACCAGCGTGCCCTCTTCAATGCAGAGAGACCAGCGTGCCGTGCCCCCTTTCAATGCAGACAGACCAGTGTGCCCCCTTTCCATGCAGATAGACCAGTGTGCCCCCTTTCAATGCAGACAGACCAGCGTGCCCCCTTCAATGCAGACAGACCAGCATGCCCCCTTCAATGCAGACAGACCAGCGTGCCCCCTTTCAATGCAGACAGACCAGCGTGCCCCCTTCAATGCAGACAGACCAGCGAGCCCCTTCAATGCAGACAGACCAGTGCACTTACCTGCAGCGGCGGCTTCTCCTCAGTCCCCCGGCGTCTGCTCGAGTCCTCCCGCCTCCTCCTCGGCCAATGGAATGGTTTTTGCCTTTCGGCCAATCAGGAAGCGGGTCTGGGACCCGCTTCCTGATTGGCAAGGAGGAGGATCCGTGTGATAATAGTGAATTTTCATTCGCTATAGTCACACAATGGGTGGGCTCGGGGCGCACTGCTCTGTGCCCCTGGTCCACCCTTTTCTGAAGCCTATTAGAGCCTCTGGCTCTAATCAGGTGATTAAACAAAAAAAACCCATTGAACTCCATGCCTCCGGCACCCCGAATGCAGATTAGGGGGCTGGACGCATGGATAGGAACGCACCAGCCGCCACTGGGTCCCCTATACTCTTGGGGTACCTGGTGCTGTATAGTCTGTGTCAACAGGGTGGGTTAACCCAGTGAAGTGAGGCAAAACAGAACCATTTGTGTAAAGCAAGCACGGGACACACAGACTCAATATGCAAGACTCACTTTCTGTAAGCCCCTTGAGCAGCTAGGACTAATTCCACCGGAGCTTACCGTCACTACATGGGAAGCTGACCTCAGTAAGGTGTTCTTGACAGCGTAACCATGAGGACGCTTTTCAGAGGAATGTTCCCTCCTTTGTTGAGTCACCTAGAATCCAGGATTTAAAAATAGATCTAAATATTGAGCCCAGGATCCAAAAGATAGATAAAACAGTTGAGCCCAGGATTTAAAAATAGATCAAACATTTGAGTCCAGGATTTAAAAATAGAATGAACAGTTAAGCCCAGGACCTGAAAAGGACTGTACTGTTGAGCTCAGGATTTAAAGATAGATCCAACAGTTCAGTCCAGGATCTAAACATAAATTGAACAATTGAGCCCAGGATTTATTTAAACATAGATTATGTTTTCAGGCATCTGCAAAAGCTTAGAAATGCAGAAAAGATGTCCTATGCAAGGATGCAAAAAAAGTCATGAAAAAAGTTGTTAAAGGCCACGTTCCGTTTTGGAAGCTTTACTTCTGGCTTCAGAAAATGTCAGTTTCCCTGTTAATTGCTTGGCTTTTTAAGATTGGAATCATATGAAATTCCTTTGGTCATTCCATGGTGCATTTAAGCCAAAAAGGGAAAGGGGAAAAAAAAACAAAAAACAAAAAAAAAACAAAGAGGTAGTGCCTCTTTACATTTTCTAAGTGTCTGAAAATGTTTAGAGATTCAAAAAAGGTGTCAAAATGGGCTCAAAAGTTCCCAAAAGGGATGCAACAATGCTTAAAATGAGAAAAAAAAAAGTAATGGAAAAAGGGTTTAAAACGCCACTTTTTGGAAGCCTCTCTTCTAGTTTCAGGAAAGGGCAGTTTCTCAGCCAACTGCTTAAATTTTTAAGACTGGAATCAACTTCCTCTGGACATTACATGGTAAAATTAAGCCAAAAAGGGAAAAAAAATAAAAGCAGGGGTAGTGCCCCTTTAACCACTTGCCTACTGGGCACTTAAACCCCTCTCCTGCCCAGGCCAACTTTCAGCTTTCAGTGCTGTCGCACTTTGAATGACAATTGCGCAGTCATGCAACACTGTACCCAAATGAAATTTAAAAAAAAAAAATTTCAAACAAATAGAGCTTTCTTTTGGTGTTTTTATTTTTTGCTGAACAAACAAAAAAAACACAGAAAAACTGTTTTTATAGTCTGTTGTAAAATTTTGCAAACAGGTAATTTTTCTCCTTCATTGATGTGCGCTGATGAGGCCGCACTGATCGGCCCTGATAGGCACTGGTAGGCTGCACTGATGGGTGGCACTGATAGGCAACTGGTAGGGGACACTTATGATGAGGCACTGACAGGCGGCACTGGTGAGCACTGATGATAGGTGACACTGGTAGGTGGCACTAGTGGGCACTGGCAGATGGCACTGGTAGGTGGTGCTGGTGGGCACTGGTGGGTGGCACTGGTGGGCAATTGTGGGCACTGGTAGGTGGCACTGATAGGTGGCACTGGGGGCACAAATTTTCCCTCTCCTCTTTGGGACCGATGTCCCTCTGGCAGCAGCCGCCTATCGTTGCTTTTTTTTCTCCTCACACTGGCAGTGTAAGGAGAAAAAAAAAGCTGATCGCCAGCTGCTGTTTACTTTACATGATCAGCTGTCATTGGCTGACAGCTGATAATGTGGTAAGGGGGCGGGATCACCTCCAATCTTCAATCTGTGATCAGGCGAGTCTCATGGACTCGCTGATCACAGAGCGAACCGGTCGCACTCAACAGGGAACGCCCAGGCCGCTCGTTGCCAAGAGGACGCCATTGTACGCCCTCCCGGCAATTCAGGTCCACTCTGTAGCTGTCATTCGGCTATAGCACGGTTGCCAAGTAGTTAAACGACTGAGCCAAGATCTAAAAACAGATCGAACAGTTGAGCCCAGGATCTATAAATAGATCGAATTGTTAATCCCAGAACCAAAAATAGCTCAAACAGTTGAACCCAGGATCTAAAAGTAGATCGAACTGTTGAGCCCAGGTTTCAAAAAAAGTTTGAACTGTTGATTCCAGGATCCAAAAACACTGGATTGAACCCTTGAGCTCAGTTTGATAATAATGCAAACTGGGCACCCCAAAAAGCTGCGTAAGAGGGTCCAGAGCAGCCATTTTGTTTGAAAATCATAGTTATAACATTTCTTTTTAGTAGCAGTGAACCCCCTCTTCAGGAACTGGCTACATTAGGATTTTATCAATTAACCAACTTTCAGTTGCATTTCAAAACATCCTTATCAGTTCATTGAGAGGATGCAGCAGGCCCTCTGAAAATTAATAATTAACACCAAAACAAAGCAGGGCAACAGGATAACCTTTTGAGTTAGCCTATCTACACCCCACTAACAGGACAACCCACAACCCAGTCTCACTCTAATGGCCATCAAAAAACTGCCAAGCTTTCAGGCTTGATTAAGTAGAATTTTAACAGATATCCGTCCTCATCTCAAATGTATCACTTGTCAGCTGGTGGAATCTGACTATGCATTCTTGTCTTGCTGTTATTAGTCAAAGAACCCAATCTTCAGTATTTGTTATAACTCCTAAGCTGATAAAAGTAAAACCAAAAACAATAAATATTTACATGTATCAGTTAATTAGCATCATTTTAAGCCCAAACACCACTATCCTAGGAAGTATCAGAAGCGGATTAGGCCCATTATCACTCCAGGATATATTAGACATCCGATAATCATCAATTCATATTCATTCAAAAGGTAATTTCATGCTGGACAATAATATACAAGTTACCAGACGGTAACCTGTAAGCATTTAAATATATAAATACCTATAGAAAACTATATCTGTGGGAGGGCAGCTGAATGATCATAAATCTGTAACCTCCCATTGGACACACTTCAGACCTCTTGATTGGTCAGATTATTTCTGTCAACACCCTCCCCATAAACAAGAAAAGAGGGGCTGAATCAGCAGTTTGGAGCTCTCTTTTAACATTAAACAAGGAACAAATAATAAGATCTATGAGAGGCACTGACCCATCTTATGCTCATTGATTGGACTCTGCTAAATGCACAGAACCATCAACCCATGCAGGCTGGATCTATGACATTACAAGGGGGTGGGGCCACTCGGTTATGTCATCAGATGGCCCTGTCCCTTAGTTATTTAGGAACTGTCAAAGGGTGGCGGTGTCAGACTGCGGGAGCCAGGGATGGGTGTGGACCTGTTTTTTTTTTCCCTGTGTCAGCGGTGGCGTTCATCTTCATTGATGCTGGATTAACATTGGGGGACAATGTTTTTGTTTTTTGTTTTCTTTTTAATAAAGGAATTTTCAAAAACTATCTCTGTGTTTTTATTTATTTTTGACACTTTTTTGGTGAATGAGTAGGGGTGCAATGTCCCCTATACTCATTCACATGGGGGGAGATCTGGGGGCCTCCTTGTTAAAGGGGACTTCTAGAATTTGATAAGCCCCCTGCCTGCAGACCCCCACAACCACCGGCCAGAGTTGTGGGGAAGAGGCCCTTTTCTGGGGATGTGATGCTTTGGGGCTGTCTTTTTTATCAAAGCGTGTTCAAAACTGAGAACATGTGCACAGTGCTCAGAAAATGCACAGGACTCTTTAAATTTGCAGTGAATTCACATTGCCGCTGCAAAGCAGATATGTGAACTGGCTTCATAGAAAGCTGGTTTGGTTCACATGTCATGTGAATCAGATGTGGTCCAAAACGCATTATATTTGCATATATGTGATTGGACCCAAAGCCTGCCCATACCTCAACTTCTTTTTAGCTGTAAAAAGACTCAGGAGATCGGGAATCATTATGGTCAGTTAGGCAATATATGAGTTAAGATATAAAATGGTTATAAATCAGCGCAACCAAATAAACACTCTAGTGACCAAAAATAATGCCAAATAAATAACACTACATAAGTGCACTGTGAAAAAAACTAAAAATATAAATATATAAAAGCGGCTGCTGTCACCAAGTATGTTTACACTGCATACACTAATCAAATATAATATCAAAAAAGTGCTGCGACACTTAAAACAATTGTGCATTTAAAGTGCATTTACAAAATTGTTAAATTAATGTATAAAAATGTGACGCGTTGCGTCATTCGTTGACTTCGTCAGTAGGGCTACGTCTGTCAACAGATGATGCCTGCTATCCTATGCCATTTCGCTGTTGGTTGGCGTACTGTGCAAACCGTTTGTTTTAGCCCGTACAGCTGATTGTGCTTGTCCATGTAAGTGTATTTCCTTTTTAGTGTCCCCAATAAAATATCCTTATGGAGAGCATTAGATCTCGTCCTTTCTTCTTGCATTTCCCCTAGGATTTACCTCGAGCATGCTGTGACTATGAGATCGTCATCATCTGGAGTGTCAATTGGTGATTGTCAATAGGATTATATCCCATGAAGGGAACTGTCAGTTCTGACCCATTGGTAAAACAAGGGTCAGAACTTGAGGTGAGCAGCCATCCATTTGTTGGTGAAGGCATGCACAGACACAGGATTGATTGCTGAAGCACTGGCACTTTTGTATTTGAACTGGATTTGTAGTTTTGCACATGTCTTTTCTTGCACATTACTGGGACTTTTTGTAATATTTTCTATTGTACTTTTTTAGATTTTTTTCTGAACTGTATGACATCACATTTTTATACATTAATATTACTATTTTGTATATGCACTTTATATGCACAATTGTTTTAAGTAGCGGAGCACTTTTTTGATATTATATATGAGTTAAGGTATGTCCAATGTAGCAGTTTATGAACAGGACACCAAGAAATCTTGGCATTCACTGGGAGATATGTTCTCAGAAGCACAGTTAGGCCCCTTTCACACTAGGGAGTCCATCGGCAGATTCCGTTTATCTCAGCTGGGGATTGATCCGCCAATCCCCAGGGATGGCAGCTGTGTCTCTGCGCTATGTGCGGAGACAGAGCTGTCAGGTCCCCATGCATCTCTATGGGGGAATCGGATGGGAATGGACCGTCTGTCTGTTCTCATCCGATCCCATCCGATCTGATCTGCTGGATGGAGGAAAAATAGGGTTTCCATCCGTCCAGATTTGACGGATCGGATGTCAGCGGACATGTCTCCGCTGACATCCGATGCCCCATAGAGATGCATGGGGTGACCGGTCAGATCCGCCAAAAAAACTGACAGGCGGATCTGAATGGTGCGCCTGTATGAAAGGGGCCCAAAGGGGGTAATTATATTCTCAGAAATGATTTATAGTGATGTATACATGCCCAAATGAATGCACTCTTGCAAAGTCATGGTGATATGAAAAAACATAATTACTTATACAGCATTAACATGCCGTTATGTGTAAATGATAGGCGCACTTTAAAACGAATGGTCATTAGCCTCTTTGAAACAAGAGGTAGCACAAAAAAGCTGTGTTTAAATAGGTGCTTCAATAACAAAGGAATAGCTGCAAGAAATACTGTGACACATTACCATGTAATATTGTAATAAATTGTTAACAATGTTTTGTATAAATAATGAGAGAATTACATTTAGTTAGCCTATATAACTCAGCCTAAAAAGCACATCATCCAAACATTTATTTCCACTGAAAGTAATTGCTTGCAGCTTATAAGAACTATATGCTCATGATAGACTTCATTGGAAATGACAAGTAGGTTAATTGAAAGAAATGAAAATATGACCCTTTCTTCAGAGCCTGACAAGCTGTGGGGGCATGAAGTTTAATTTCATTATTGTGCTCTGCAGAGCTGTGAGGAGAGCCACAGCAATCACTAGGAGCACTTCTTAACAATTGGAGATGCAGTGCATTGCTCTGGATTAGTTCTGATTAGAAAATGCCCAGAGCATCCCACTTCCTTAGCAGGCATGTCCCTGAACTGAGGACCCAACTGAGCACATGGCAGGAATGGAAAATGTGAATCTCCTGCAACATGGTATTAGGGACATTTCACTATGTGGCCCGGATACCAATAGCAGATGTATTATCTGCAGGCATGGTAGAAGTAGAGAATCTATTTACATACATTGAAATACTGGATTATGAACTGGATTTTGCAGCTACATCAATTTAAATTGTTAATGACTTATCTATACCTATCATTTGTCTTGAATTTTCCATGTCCTGTTCCTGAAAACATTATTTCACAACATTTCTGTATTATGTTAAAGTCAATTTAATGTATCCTGGTTCATTTGTTTATATAAAAATGAAGATATAGATTACTATGGGATGTATTTAAAAAACAAAAGAGCTATTCACCTTGTCAAACTACATGTACGTTTGTTCTGTGCAAATAGGGGTAAAAATAAATGTTCTCAAGCTATTTTCTTTCCAGGTTGAATGTATTCATTCAGAGGAATCAGGAAAATATCATATTTTTGCCATTGGATGGAGCTGATGATGAGGCCTCATGCACACTGGACGTTTTTACAGCAGCTGTTTTTGGTTTCAGATGTTTTTTTCTACAGCCAATAAACTCCCCAGCATGTCCATGCACACATAGGCTGTTATCAGCAATTTTTGGCAGGGGCATTTTCTGGCTGGAAAAAAACCCAGAACTAGTGGGTTTTGAGAGGAGTCTTTCAGCTGTAAAAACTGATAAAAACTTAAAAATGCTGGAAAATAAAATGCTGCTATTCAGCGTTTATCAGCGTTTTTGAGCCATAAGCTTTTGTGGGAGTAAGGTTTTGCTAAAAATAGCTAAAAAACACTACAGCTGAAAAACGCAAAAAAAAAATGCTGAAAAATGCTACTGCAAAAAAGCTGAAAAACTCCTTCTACAGCTACAGCTTTCTACTGGCGTTTTGATAATGCTCACTGTGCATAAGGCCTAATGGTTCATTTCCATCTAGTGGCCCTAATGCAGTACTGTATTTTCCTGATCTCTATAAATTAGGAGTCTCCAAACACTGGTTGGTGGCCTGCTAGGGGTTGGGTCACACGGCAGGGGGTGGGCGGCAGGTGAGCAAGCCAGCAGCACAACCTGCACTGCCACTCTTCCATCCACCAGTGGGTGCCCGTTCTACTTCTCCCAGCACCACTACTCCTGTCCCTCTCTGTGGCTAAGAAGAGTGAGAAGGGGAGGGAGGAGAGCCAGCTGAGGACAGGATCTCATAGAGCACTGGTGAGACCCAGGCCACTGCTTAGCTCCGCATCCCCCATCCACATCTCACATTTACCCCTCTTCTACCCTAGTACCTCCCCTCACACTGTAGATAGCTTTGCCTCTCTCACTTGCAGGGAGATCATCCAGTGGGGGTGTCAGCATTCACACTGCACCCCAGGCACCAGCATCTCCTTTGTCCCCATACTGCACTTGGAAAACACAGGAAGCCAGACCTCTGTGTTTACAAGTAATATTGGTGAGCAGGGAGCAGAGGGCCTGAGCCAAAGGTGGTGGAACTGAGTTCCACAAAGTTCCAGCTGAAAAAAAGCCCTGGATATACAAATTTTTAGCAGGGGTTCCCTGAGACCAGAAAGTTATTTCAAGGGTTCCTCTGTAAAAAAAAGGTTGAGAAAGCCTGGTCCAAATTCACAAAAGCAACACCTTAAAGCAACTCTTTCCTTTGTTAATGATTACAGATATTACTGCCAAAAATAAGTAATTCAGCTACAAAACAACTGCCCAAAGCATAATCAGTGATCAAAAACCCTGCTCCAGTGTGTCCCCAAGAACCCAGTTATGCCACCATTAGACACCACTATTTTGCCTCTTATATGGCACAGCAAAAGTGAAGCCAAGTTCTTAAATATGATATAGGAAGAGTGAGGGACAGATACATGAACACCTGTATGTATATAGGCATACACATAATTCTGTACATATATTTATTTCACTGCTACTTTAAAAATTATAAAGTGCATTGTTATTTTAATAAAATGAGGGTCATGATGCTATTATGTTATGCTAGCCTCAGAAGACTTGGATTAAGCAACGGCACATGATACCACTGTATAATCCAATAGCTTCTGGGCCAGCCTAAATGGCACCCTGGTGTGCTTTGTCATGCAAGAAATCAGAATGGCAATTGCCTCAACTTGATCTCTTCAGCTGCTTGTGCTAATGACAAGAAAACCCCTCAGTGACAGAGGGTAATACTAAGTCACGCACAATATAACATTTTTACCTGCTCAATTACACTGTATAGTAGATACTTATCCAATCTACACAGGTGAATAAAAAACATATTTGTCGTTACAGTATGTTATCTAGAATAAACTCCCCTATAATGAAAATGAAAACAAAAAAGAACACACTTATGCAGATATCATATCTGATCAAACTGGTTTCCTTGTTTCAGTCACTTGAAAGAAAAGATTCTATCACACATTTTTGTTTTTTTAACAAGGTTACCTTGAGAAATGTACAGTATTGTTATCATAGCCTACTTACAGTGCTTAATATCTACATGCCTGGTCACTATATATAAACTATGGAAAAGAATAGCTTTTCTCTTCTCAGGGCCTTTAGCACAGCTCTGGGCCATAGTGCCATCTCACTGTTTTCACATGCAGGCCCATATTAATCATCTTCAATTAAAAAAAGATTAATAGCCTATAGAAGTGGTTCATAACCTTTTTACAATTGCAGGTCTACAGTGGATTGCCGAATATGTTCCTATACCTCTTTTGCCAGTTGAAATCATCAAAACATTGTCATTGTTCTGTTTAGGGCCCATTCACTCTATATGCAGTTATCTGCATTTTTACTCATGAAAAAACACAGGTAACTGCAATGACACAAAGAAAACACTACTTTTCTGTGTGTCATGATCAGACCAAAACGCAGTGTTATACTGCTCTCCACTGCAAAGCAAAATTTGCATAATATTGCACCGCTCTGCTCAGTCCTGCATGTCACTGCACAGCAAGTGTCAATGCACTTGTTGGGCAGTGACACGATTGAAGTGTCACATTGTACATTTAAAATAATGTTCTGTTAAAAAAAGGGAATTGTGTGATGCAACAAAAGGCACATCACACTGCCCCCTGCTACACAGATCTGCAGCCCAAAACGCTGTGCGGGGCAGCAGTGGTTTGGGCTGCAGGGCAGTGTGAATGTGCCCTAAGTCCCTGTATTGTTTTAAAAGATATCAGTAGCTTAGTTTTACTTTATATATATATAGATAGGAATAAACAGCTGAAATAAAATCACAAGAATTGTATCTTATTTTTAATCATAAAAGAAGCAAGTCACAAATTTCCCATCTGACAGCTGAAAATTAAACAAAGGGACAGGGATGCTGGTTGATGTCCATGGCATTGGAAAGTTATATTAACCAGCATCTCTTTTGGGATTCTCCTTGCTGGCAGATGATTTAGGCTGGACATTTATCATCGCTGATTGCTTGGATGTTGGTGTCTATCTGCGTCATAGCAATCCACAAGCATATACCACCAGAAAAGTATCACTTAGGCCCCTTTCACAAATGCGGATCGTTCAGATCCGCCTGTCAGTTTTTCAGGCAGATCTGAAATGCATCTCTATGGGGCAGTGGATGTCAGCGGAGACATGTCCGATGACATCTGATCCGATCCTGTCCGTCAAATCCGGACGGATGGAAACCCTATTTTCCATCCGTCTGCCGGATTGGATCGGATGGGATCGGGTGAGAACGGACAGGCGGTCCGTTCTCATCCGATTCCCCTATAGAGGACAGCGGGGACCTGACAGCGGGGGGATCGATCGAGAAAAACGGAGTCCGCCGACGGATCGGACAGTGTGAAAGGGGCCTAATGCTTTTTTGAATTCAACCTAGATGTCTCACCACTAGGAGCAAGCCAGAAACCAGATTATTGTTGGTAACAAGCTGTTACTGACAAACTGACATGTACTGTATAAGTGCTGCTGGAAAGTGATTCATACTTTTAATACAACCTATATTAGTAAAAGTATGCCTGTTCTGAATGACAAATAATATAGTGTGGTATGCCACTGTATCCTGCTATGCTAAGTTTTGAAATAGAATGTCTTTGTTTTTTTTTTAAACAATTGGTTTTATTGAAATAAACGAAACAAAGATCATAACAAAAGCATTGCGGTCTTTCTAGGAGAGAAAGACAAATAAATGATGAACAAGCGCAATGTAAGGCAATACAATGGAATACAGTTTTGTAACAATGACAATTTAAGCACAATAGTGAAAAGATAATTAACACTTTTTGAAAGGGTGATCCCACCTGCATAACGTTTAATGTGGAAAATAACAGAAATGAGAGAAAAAAGGCTGTGGGAATCATTAAGCTTAGATATAATAGATAGAGACTTCGGACTGTACTACAATGACCGACCGTCGAAGTCTTAATACCAAAACTTTTTCCAACAAGTTAAATTGAATAAAGTGAACATTAAGAGGAGCAATAATCACAGTTTGGATGGGGGGGGGGGGAGGAAAGGATGGAGGGGAACATGTAAAGAATGGTACTTATCCCAGAGGAGGAGAGAATTTAGAGGTATGGATGGAAGGGCGGCAAAGGAGATGT
Organism: Pelophylax lessonae; assembly: GCF_965119305.1. Classification (NCBI taxonomy): domain Eukaryota; kingdom Metazoa; phylum Chordata; class Amphibia; order Anura; family Ranidae; genus Pelophylax; species Pelophylax lessonae. Next base: position 443,425,278 of record NC_138769.1, read on the forward strand.
GGAGGAGAGAGGAAAGACAAGCAGCGAACCATTAAGCATAGAATAATAATACAGTAATATAACCCCTAGTCAAGTAATAATCTCTACACTCAGAGCTCAGAGTTCCAGAATTAGAATTCATTAGACTAAGATTCACTACTCAAGAATCAAGCAGGCATCAACTCCGAATAACGGTTAGATGTAAATAGCTGCCAATTGGCCCAAATGTTTCTAAAATTTAGAAAGTCTATCATCTGACATTGTAAGGGTTTTTTCCATTTCATATACTCTCCCTATCTCCACTAACCATTCCTTTATTGTAGGGACATCCTGGGACTTCCATTTCCTTGGGATTAAGATTTTCGCCGCATTTAAAAGGTGTCTTGTCAGGGTATGCCTATATTGTGAAACAGTGTGAGAGTGGACATTGAGGAGACAGCGAGCTGGATCATCTTGAGTCCGAGCGCCCGAAATTTCTTGTATTGGGTTGCAAACTTGCGACCAGTATTCAGCCAGTGGTGGGCAAGCCCACCAGATGTGTAGCATTGTTCCCTTCTCTTGACCACATCTCCAGCAACTGTCACTCGTCTGCGGAAACCATTTCTGAAGCTTGTCTGATGTAGCATTCCAGTGGGTGAGCAACTTATAGGAGGACTCTTGCATTTTTGTGCTGATGGAACATTTGTGCACCAGGACACAAGCTGTGCTCCATTGGCTGTCAGTAATTGTTAAGTTTAGTTCAGTTTCCCAGCGCTTCTTAAAATTGTCCGGAGACTCATCATGTTTAGCTTGCAGCCAAGAGTAGGCCAGAGATGTGGTCTTTCTTATAGGTTTGCCTAACAGACAGATCTTTTCAAGAACAGTGAGTTTGTGTGAAAATTGGGATTTTTTCTTATGCGTGGCGAGAAAATCGTGTATTTGTAGGTAAGTCCAGAATGGGATGTTAGCGTTATTACAAACAGTTTGTAGATCAGATTTAGTGATAGTCTTAGAGTTTTTCAGACAGTGTTTGATCAGTAAGGGTTTGTTGTTTGTCGCTTTTAGTGGGTGAGGGGAGAGTAAGCCCGGCGGGAATTCGGGGTTATTGAAAATAGGGGACATGGGTCCAGGAACTAGACATATGCCGGTTTTCGGTAATTCGATATATCGCGGTATTGCATAGCCACGGTATTGTTATTGTGGCATTTTTAGGCCCCATGCACACGGGGCGTTCAAAAAAACGTACGTCCAAGCTAGTTATAACGCCGGGAAAAACCGGCGTTAAAAACGCGCTTTAAACAGCGTTTCTCAAATTATGTTAATGAGCGTTAAGCCGCGTTAAGCCGCGTCAGCGCTAAATAGCGTTTTTTTAAAAAATCAGTCCTCCTCCATTTTCCACACCCAAAATAACCACAATGCAATGTGTGGAAGCCATTTTGGTAGGAGAGAGAGAGAGGAGAGAGCATTTTCAGATCAGTTGAGAGTGTTTCTTGTATTTTCGGAGTATTTTTTGCATTTCTGAGTCATGGATCCTGTTATGCAGAAGGTTGATGAGGCGATCCTGCTCATCATCTTGAGAAGGATGCGTAGAAGGAGACAGTTGGAGGAGGAGAATGAGAGGAGCAGACGGCGAAGGTTCTGGGTGCATCCTGTCATGTTGCAGCGTCTGTCCGTGGGGTACTTTACCACCATGTACACCCAACTCCGCATGTATCCGGACAAGTGGTACAACTTCTCACGTATGTCCGTTCCGCTTTTCGATGACCTGCTGGAGAAGCTCAGGCCAAGGCTATCCAGGATGGACACGAACATGCGAAGCAGTGTGTCACCGGAGGAAAGGCTGCTTGTGACACTTCGGTAAGTGAAATCATTTGTGGGTGTTTTGTATAGGGTTAGTACTTGGGTTAAGAGGGTTAGGTGGTGAGGTCCTAGTTAAAACATTTTCAATGTATTTTTGAAAGATAGATGTAATATGTAATCATTTTTTATTTTTATTTTAGGTTTCTTGCTACTGGCCAAAGCTTTGTCTCCTTACACCACTATTTTCTGCTAGGTGTCTCCACGGTGGCCAAAATTGTTAAGGAGACATGTGCGGCAATATGGGAGCAGTTGAAGGAGGTGGTCATGCCGGAGCCGACTGAAGAGATGTGGGAAGCAGTTGTCGACGAATTTTGGGAGAAAACCCAGTTCCCCAACTGTATCGGTGCCCTTGATGGAAAACACATCAGGGTGAAGAAGCCCCCCCATTCCGGCTCTGCATACTTTAACTACAAGAAATATTTTTCTGTGGTACTCCTGGCATTGTCTGATGCCCATCTTCAATTCCTTGCTGTTGATGTAGGAGCATATGGCAGCCAGGGTGATGCCCGCATCTTTCGAGAATCGGCCTTTGGACGTCGGCTACACGAAGGACGACTCAACATACCAACAAGCAGGCCGCTACCGTGTACTGAGGAACCAAGCTTGCCATTGGTCATGGTGGCCGACGAAGCATTTGGACTGGCAGAAAATCTGATGAGGCCATACAGTGTCTATGGACTGAGTCACACCAAACGTATATTCAATTATCGGCTGAGCCGAGCTCGTCGTGTTGTGGAGTGTGCGTTTGGTGTGTGCTCAGCAAAATGGAGGGTTTTGCTGTCATGTATGCAACTGGATGTTGACAATGCCACCAAGGTTGTCCTGGCCTGCTGTGTTTTGCACAATTTCCTAAGGAGAAGCGACAGGAGCAGCGTTGAACCAGAGCCACGTAACCCCATGCACCGCGTGCAGTTTATGGACTTACGAACAACAGCACGAGTCATGACCATCAGAGATAAGTTTGCGGATTTCTTTGTCTCGCCTGATGGGGAAGTGGCATGGCAGGATAATTTTGTCTAAAATCATTCATCTTGTAAACTTTGTGATATCTTCACATACAGCTTTTATTAAACATTTATTTCAGTTCTTTTGATGTCTATCATTCTTCCATTGTTCCAGTTCAATGTTGCATGTGGCAAGTGTGTGCCAGCCCTGGTCTGTGCATACACTTGCCACATGCAGAAGAAGGAGGGGGGTTTCCTTCTGCATGTGGCAAGTGTGTGCCAGCCCTGGTCTGTGCATACACTTGCCACATGCAGAAGAAGGAGGGGGGTTTCCTTCTGCATGTGGCAAGTGTGTGCCAGCCCAATGGCCTGTGCATACACTTGCCACATGCAGAAGAAGGAGGGGGGTTTCCTTCTGCATGTGGCAAGTGTGTGCCAGCCCTGGTCTGTGCATACACTTGCCACATGCAGAAGAAGGAGGGGGGTTTCCTTCTGCATGTGGCAAGTGTGTGCCAGCCCAATGGCCTGTGCATACACTTGCCACATGCAGAAGAAGGAGGGGGGTTTCCTTCTGCATGTGGCAAGTGTGTGCCAGCCCTGGTCTGTGCATACACTTGCCACATGCAGAAGAAGGAGGGGGGTTTCCTTCTGCATGTGGCAAGTGTGTGCCAGCCCTGGTCTGTGCATACACTTGCCACATGCAGAAGAAGGAGGGGGGTTTCCTTCTGCATGTGGCAAGTGTGTGCCAGCCCAATGGCCTGTGCAGATGTACTTCTATTTCAACATACAACTTTAAAAAAAAATGAGGCAAAATATCATTTCAAAAAAAGGTTTTTATTCAAATAAACACAAAAAAAAGAAAAAAATCACAAATGCTGGTAGGTGTATCCTGACTGATCGTCCTGGCTTGACCGCGGTGACTTCGAACGTGGATAGCTGATGTCAGGATGCGAGTGGGTGGCTTGGACATGTCGTTCCAGGTAAGTTTGGTGGCGGGTACTGGGTAGGTGGTTGGGAGAAATCAATGGAGGAATGGGGTGGGAAATAGGAGGGCGTGGACAAGACAGGTGTTGGGTGGCGTTGCGGAGGGGACAAGGTAGGTAGGTGGCGTTGCGGAGGGGGGCGGTATTGAAAGTGGGGTGTTAGCGTTGCTGAGGTCACAGAGGGCATTGGGGGATCAAGAAAAGTGTTGAATGGATCGTTTGATGGTGGCGGGCCACCACTTAGTTTTGCATGCCTATATTGTGTCATGATGGCGAGCACACGATCCATACAAAGCTTTTCTTCAGGTCCCCCAATGTCCTCCAGGATGTAGTATGCAGCACGGCAGAAGGCGGCGCGTGAGTTGCCAGGATCGAGGAACACATCCCCACTGCGCCTCTCCTGCCGCACTTCCTGCAGCAACGCTAACACCCCGTCCTCGTTTTGAGGGACAATACCGCCACCCCTCTGACGCTGATTGCGGCCACGGCCACGCACAGCGCCACGGCCACGCACACATACCTCGTTGCCACGAACGGGTACCTCGCCACGGCCACGCCCCACACCACTATCGGGAATTTCTTCCACAGCACATTCCTGGTCCCTGGATTCCTGTTAAGAAAGAAAAAGGTTCAGTTTGTCACATACATACAATGAAGAAAAGAATGGCAGACAGACTAGACAGACACTAACCTGTATTGTGGATTCATCGCAGACATGAGATCCACTGGATTGGATCGTCATGTCACTGTTTTCAGTGGCAGCACTGGGGGGTCTGTCCTCTGGTTCTTCAACCACCTCCTGACTAGCATCCTGAGTCAGGTCCGCAATATTAGATGTTGTCCTGAAAAATATGTAAAAAAAAATGGCTGCAGAATAGCAATACATTCACAGAAAACGATGCTCTGAGCACCCCTATATGTAAGTCAAAAATACAGTATGTGCGACTTACTCTCTACTGCTGTCTATCATTGCTTGACGCAGGAATGCCAGGTGGTTGTGGTACACGTGTCTTCTTTTGTGGGAGGCAGCTGCACCACTTGTGTTAGCTTTTTCCTCCTCTGTCAGATCCCTCCTGACCCGATCACGCAGGGACTTCCACCTCTTTTGGAAAATTTTGCCTAAGAAGAAAAGTGAAGTAAGGTTAAAATATGCATTCTTTGTAATTATACAGCACACAAGTCATGCATTTCTGAAAAACTTACTTCTTTCCTTCTTCTCTGCGGTGCTCAATCGGTCCCAGCCTGGTGTTAGGGCTTCAGATATATCCATCCAGATTTTTGATTTTTTAATCCTGTCACTATAGAAGGGATGGGAGACATCCCACAGCTCTGGATGGGCCTCAACTGCAGAGATAAGCTCTGTCTGACCTATATCAGCAGCCATTGTCCCTCTCTCCTGTATGTCCACACAGACACACCCACCCACCCACACGGCTGAGCAAAGGACACTTGGGAAATGTAAAAATGCATTTCCTGTGTTTTTACTCCATTACAGTGATCAATCACATTTCTGAAAATTTCTACAGCTTAATAACGCCAGACGCTGGAAAATGCCGATAAAAACGTTAAATAGCGTTAAATAGCGTCAAGCGCTTTTAACGCTCTAACGCTGGGCCTCAGAACGCGCAGGCCGTGGGTTCTTGTTGCAGCTGAAAAACGCTTAGGCCACTTACAGCTTAAAAACGTCTTTGTGTGCAGGAGGCCATAGAATAACATGGAGGGGCGTTTTTAGGCTGCAAGAGGAAAACGTCTGACGCTGCTTACAGCGGCGTTAAAAACGCCCCGTGTGCATGGGGCCTTAAAATACCGAGTTTCTCTGCTCCTGGGTCTGACTTGTGAATTGATACATTTCAGTGAGCTGGATGACTCATTCACTCTCACAGCTCTCCCAGTAACTATAAACAAAAATGTTTACATTGTATCTTTTCCTTCCCTCTGCCAGGGAGAAAGGAAGTTTAACCTCTTAAAGACTGGATCTTTTTCTGACACTTGTTGCTTGCAAGTTAAAATCAGTTTTTTTTTGCTAGAAAAGTACTTAGAACCCCCAAACATTTTATATATTTTTGTAGCAGAGACCCTACAGAAAAAAAATGGCGATTGTTGTAATATTTTATGTCACACTGTATTTGCGCAGCAGTCTTTCAAACGCAATTAATAGACTTTAATGAATAAAAAAAAAAAAAAACGTAACAGTAAAGTTATCCCAATTTTTTTTTTTTGTTACACAGAGAATCGTGAGAGAATCGTGATCTTTATTCCAAGCTAAAAAATCGTGATTCTCATTTTGGCCAGAATCGTGCAGCTCTAATATATATATATATATATATATACACACACACGCATAGCAGCCCACATTACATTATTATATAGCCATCAAGCAGTGTCTGGCCTACCTGGTGATGACTGGTCCTGGCGCTCTGATCCGATGGCCTGGTCTTTAAAGGGGCAAATCCTTGCAATCCAGAAGTGGTTAAACCTGCAGGAGGACCGGTGTTTTTATCTATTAATGACTTTACTATTGCTTTAGGCCTGGTTCACATGTATGCGGGTTGGTGGTTCACATGTATGCGGGTTGGCGGCCCACATTTGCACAGGCATAGCAGCCCATTGATTTGAACGGGCTGCTATGCCCTCATTTTCCGCAAAAAAAAGGTGCATGCAGAATTTAAAAAAATGCAGTGGCCATGAAATCCATCCTTCTTTTGCACCATGCGACTTACCTGCCGTTGCTGCACATGCAAACTGTTTTTAAATCCCGTGCCCACATATACAAAAAATGCAGAAAGCTTGCCAGAGCAGGAACTGCAGGTTAGTCGCATGGTGCAAAAAGCAGGATGGATTTCAAGGCCACTGAATTTTAAAAAAATGCTGCATGCACCTTTTTTCTGCGGAAAATGAAGGCATAGCAGCCCGTTCAAATCAATGGGCTGCTATGCCTGTGCAAATGTGGGCCGCCAACCCGCATACATGTGAACCGCCAACCCGCATACATGTGAACCACCAACCCGCATACATGTGAACCAGGCCTAAAGCGATAGTAAAGTAATTTATAAACAACACCTCCTTCAGGTTTAACCACTTCTTGACCACAAGGATTTGCCCTCTTAATTACCAGGCCATTGGATCGGAGCCGAGCGCCAGGACCAGTTATCACCAGTTAGGCCAGACACTGCTTGATGGCTTATTTTAGGCCTGGTTCACAGAGTCTGTACTGACCGACTATATAATAATGTGCAAAAGTGAACCAAAGCCCCTAAATTCAGCAATGAAATTGAAGTGAGGTGGAAATTTAATCATTTAAATTTAATAATAGAATACCGTGATAATACCGTATACCGTGGCAAAACCTTAATCAATTAATCGCAGCATGAAAATCTGATACCGTCACAAGCCTACCAGGAACACTAGCTAGATCAAATTGTTTTGCCAGTTTATGAAAAATTTCTAAAGTGTTGGAGATAAGCGGGTGTTCTAACAGTGCGTCTGGGTAATAGGATTTGGTGATCCAAGGGGTAAGGCTAAGAGGTAGAACCGTATGTGAGTGTTCTAGGTTGACCCAGTCCTTATCTTTAGCATGACAGTTCCAATCTATGACCCTGCTGAGTATAATTGCGTAATAGTATTATTTGAAGTCCGGCAGGCCCATACCACCAGAATTTTTTGAGCGGGTAATAAGTTGGAATCTAATCCTAGGTTTTTTGTGTGACCAAATAAAAGACCTTTGGAGTTGCTGAAGCTTTTTGAAGAAAAGTAGAGGTAGTTTGATTGGGAGGGCACTCATACAATATAAAAGTCTGGGAAGGATTACCATTTTTATAATGGCTGCCCTTCCAAACCAGGAAAAATTGTTTACGTTCCATCCCTTAAGGTCCGAGTCGATCTTATTTAGTAACGGGAAGTAATTTTGTTTATATAAGTCTTTCCATTGTGGGGTCAACCAAATGCCCAAGTATTTAAGCGAGTAGCGGACCCAGTGAAACGAGCAGTTTTTTGTGCTCTGTCCTTATCTTTAATTGACAGGGATATATTCATAGCTTCAGATTTAGTATAATTTATCTTGAAATTGGAGATGAACACGAACGTCTTAAAGTCTAGTATTTGGGATGGATATGTGGGGATTGGGCAGGAAGAATAAGAGGTCGTCGGCGTATGCGGCAATTTTGTATTCTCTGCCGTCTAACTTGAAGCCGTGTACGGAACTGTTGTAATTGACTGTTCTAATTAAGGGTTCCAGGGAAAGTATAAAGAGGAGTGGGGAGAGGGGACATCCCTGGCGCGTGCCATTATTAATATGGATATCCTCTGATAAAGAGCCATTGACTTTAATTTTTAATTGTGGGGTGATGGTATAGAGAAGCAATTCTGTTAAGCATGTTCGGACCGAGACCTATGTGTGAACATACCGAGAGCATATAGTCCCAAGACACTCGGTCGAAGGCCTTCTCTGCGTCCGTTGAGAGGAGAAGGCCTTCAACATGTCCCTGTTGTGCTTTGTAAATGAGATTGAGTGCCTTAGATATATTATCCCTCGCCTCTCTGCCTGGCATAAATCCTACCTGCTCAGGACCTATAATTTTAGCCAGTAAGGGACGTAGCCTGTTAGCTATGAACTTTGCAAATAATTTCACGTCGTTATTCAATAACGAGATTGGCCTGTAATTAGAACAGTCTGACGGGTCCTTATCTTTCTTGGGGATCACAGCTATGTGAGCCCTGAGGAAGGAGGAAGGTATGTCTTGTTGATTGGATAGGGAGTTGAAGGGAGTTGATAGGGAGTTGAAGGTGTCACAAAGGGAAACTGTAAGTAGTTCTTTAAAGGATTTAAAATATTGGGACGTTAGACCGTCAGGGCCGGGACTCTTCCCTGGTTTCAAACTTTTGATGGCAGATAGTAACTCCTGTATTTCTATAGGTCTTTCAACTAGGTGGGTCTCAGATTCGGAGAGGTGTGGTAAGTTACTGTTTAATAAAAATTCTGTAATGGTGGTCGATTTATCGTTAGGGAGATGGGGAGGTCTGTGTTGTGCTGGTAAGTTGTAAAGTTTGGTGTAGAATTTGTGGAAGGTGTCCGCGATGGAGCGGGAGTCGTGTTCCACTTCGCCCTTATCATTTTTAATACCGAATATGTTTTCCACCAGTTTAGCCTCCTTCAGTGCCTTGGCGAGCAACTTGCCACTTTTGTCTCCTTTCTCATAGTAAACCCTTTTTCTGAAAAAGAGGGCTCTTTTGTAATCAGCATCGAGAAGGTCACGAAGTTCCCTTCTTGCGTCGTTTAGTTTCGACAAGCTTGTTGAGGCAAGAGATTGTTTATGTGTGGTTTCAAGACTATCTGTAGTGGAAGACAGTTCGGTAATTTCCTTTGTTTTTTCCCTTTTTTTCCTGGTGCCCCATTTGATTAGTTCCCCTCTAACCACGCATTTGTGTGTTTCCCAGTTTAGAATGTGTGAGGTTGACTCTGGATGGTTTGTCTCGAAAAACAATTTGATTGTGTTTGAAATGTCTGTAAAAATCTCTGGGTCTAATAATAAAGCGGGATTGAGCCTCCAGTTGTAATTTTTTTCCTATCTTTCATCCAAGTTCATATGTAGTGAAGTAGGTGCATGGTAAGATAAGGTCTGAATGCCTATGTATGCGTCTGTTAGAACCGGGAGGTTGATGAAGATATAGTCAATACGCGAATATTTGTTATGTGGGGGAGAAAAACAGGTGAAGTCCTTACCTGAAGGATGGAGAATTCTCCAAACATCCACCATTAGAAGGGATCTTAATGCCTGCTTGATTCTCTTAAGAACCCTATAGGAGATTGCCGTTTTGCCATTGGATGTGTCCTGGAGAGGATTCAATGGGACATTAAAATCGCCGCCCAGGATCACACAGACGGAAGCAAACCCTTTCAGCTCATCCATCAACCTGTTACAAAAAGAAATATGAGACTTATTAGGAAAATATACATTCACAAGCGTTATAGGCTTGCCTGCCCATGAACCCTTCAGGAACAGAAAGCGACCGTCTGGATCTGCCAGGTGCTCCATTACCAAAAGGTTCGCATCCTTACTCAACAAAATTGAAACCCCCTTAGTCTTAGCCAAGGGGTTCATGGCGTGAAAAGCTTTAGTGAAGTAATTATTCGTGATATTAGGAATGTTATTTGATTTAAAGTGTGTCTCTTGTATTGTGGGGGTTGTTGGTGCCTCAAACCAAAAGGGGGTGGGACTTTACGGGCAAGTAAATATATACATGGGTATGTATAAAAGATTTATTTACATAATAATATATGGTTACAAAGGAACAATGGGTGATAAAAGTGCTTGGGTAAAGAACCCAGGTGTGAAGAAAGATCAAGAAGATTCAGATGAATCTGTGACAGATGTGAATCTGGTGACATAAAACATGGATTTTTTTCTCTGTATTTCCTGTAGGTGTTCCTAGGAAAGTTGTTTCCAGAGATAATCCAAGGTTCTGACGCGTTTCGGCTCTGTTATGAGCCTTTTTCAAAGAGTTTAGTCACACAGTCTGTGATCTATAACAATAACATCTTGGTTATTGAAAATTGTCTCAAAGCAATTGAGTAAAAATATATATATGTTGTAAAATTGTGTTGCGCTAGTCCATATCCAACAGTACTGATAAACAGACTGATATATAAGAGTAAGTCCCAAATGTGCTGGCAGAGTCCACATCCACTGTAATGATGGAGAAATGTGAAACAGGAAAGACCACCACCAAGCAAGATATTAGGGTACTCTTACCGACTGTACAGACCCCTACGGGTCAAAACAAGCCCAAAATGTGTTGCTGACACTGGCAGGAAGGGACCAAACAATTTCCAGAAGCCTCTTTCCAATACTGATAAAACTGGGTTCCCCCAACTCCTCCTTCAGGCACTCCGAAAATATAAAAAATAGAATCCCCTCATGGTGTAGCATATCAATACAGCATTTATTTGTAGAAGATAAAAAGCAGCTTACATTTCCATAGAGGTATACTCGAACATCGGTAGCGTGGGTTTCTAACCGACAAGATGGCCACCGCGTCCCTCGTCTGCGCATGCGTCTTGGCGCCAGCCAATCCCGACGCGTTTCGTCATAGAGTGACGTCGTCAGGGGTGTGGCTTGGCCCGAGACGCTCGACCAATAAATAGCAGAGGGAGGCGGGATAATCAGGCCTAGTCCGGAAGACCGCCCATCACAGGCACCTTATGGAGACCGGACGTGACATCTAGCCCGGAAGTATACGCCCCTCAGGGGCACCATAGAGACCGGACATCGCTCAAAGCTGTCTGCAATTGCTGTCTACCCACGAAGAACAGACAGATATGAGTAAATTGTAGAAAACCTGATGAAAGCAACTTAGCAAACAACGGGCCTCTTAAATCATATTTAATGATAAAAACTAATCCCAAATTAAATTAAGAATAGTTGTTTTAGTACACAGGCACAAACTGGGAAGCAGCTCCATCTTGTGGCCAAGAAACCCATTACATTGCTACACCGAAAACAGATATACATATTTCACATTAAAATTCACATATTATAAAATTATAAAAAGTGACATCCCAATGGCTTAAAGCCTTTAGATGGTAAATTTAAACGGCTCCATGACTAACGAAATCAATGGCCGTGATGTCATAATAATCAACTTAAATGACACACAAAACATTACATAAAATGGTAATATATAAAAAAAAAAAAAAAACCAAGAATAAGGAGGTACTGGAAAAATCAGAAGAGTGGACGATACTATGAATTGTTAATGAAAGCATTTAAGTCCCAATCAATATTCAAACCGAAAGGGGCATAACATTTCATGTTGTAGATCCAGGAGGTTTCAAGCTTAGAAACACCTCTCGTCTTGTTACCTCCTCTCCAACTATCCTCAAAGCGGTCTATGCCCAAAAACAAAGTGCCACTAGGATCCCGATTATGACATAAGTCATAATGGCGGGATACACTGTGTTTTGGGAACCCTTTTGCAATGTTCGCAAAATGCTCATGTAGGCGAACATGAAGCTGGCGAATAGTGCGGCCTACGTAATCCTTACCGCATGGACACCTTAATAGGTATACTACATGCGTAGTGCAACAGGTGATGAACGGCCATATCTTATGGGGTTCCTGTGTGGCTGATGATTGGAAGGAGTCAATTCTTCTACCCCCTGCAATGTTTATTTTGCAAATGGTACATTTCCTACAGGGATAATACCCTCCCCTCTCCTGAAAGAAAGAAACCCTTTTAGGTGGGTTTTGAATATTTGGCGCTATCTGCAGACGTAGTGGTGGTACCCCTCTGAACACCACCGAGGGTACTTCGGGGAGAGATGGACCTAGAACACGCAATGATAGTGTTCTAGGTCCATCTCTCCCCGAAGTACCCTCGGTGGTGTTCACAGGGGTACCACCACTACGTCTGCAGATAGCGCCAAATATTCAAAACCCACCTAAAAGGGTTTCTTTCTTTCAGGAGAGGGGAGGGTATTATCCCTGTAGGAAATGTACCATTTGCAAAATAAACATTGCAGGGGGTAGAAGAATTGACTCCTTCCAATCATCAGCCACACAGGAACCCCATAAGATATGGCCGTTCATCACCTGTTGCACTACGCATGTAGTATACCTATTAAGGTGTCCATGCGGTAAGGATTACGTAGGCCGCACTATTCGCCAGCTTCATGTTCGCCTACAAGAGCATGTTGCGAACATTGCAAAAGGGTTCCCAAAACACAGTGTATCCCGCCATTATGACTTATGTCATAATCGGGATCCTAGTGGCACTTTGCTTTTGGGCATAGACCGCTTTGAGGGTAGTTGGAGAGGAGGTAACAAGACGAGAGGTGTTTCTAAGCTTGAAACCTCCTGGATCTACAGGATGAAATGTTATGTCCCTTTCGGTTTGAATATTGATTGGGACTTAAATGCTTTCATTAACAATTCATAGTATCGTCCAATCTTCTGATTTTTCCAGTACCTCCTTATTCTTGTTTTTTTTTTTTTTTTATATATTACCATTTTATGTAATGTTTTGTGTGTCATTTAAGTTGATTATTATGACATCACGGCCATTGATTTCATTAGTCATGGAGCCGTTTAAATTTACCATCTAAAGGCTTTAAGCCATTGGGATGTCACTTTTTATAATTTTGTAATATGTGAATTTTAATGTGAAATATGTATATCTGTTTTCGGTGTAGCAATGTAATGGGTTTCTTGGCCACAAGATGGAGCTGCTTCCCAGTTTGTGCCTGTGTACTAAAACAACTATTCTTAATTTAATTTGGGATTGGTTTTTATCATTAAATATGATTTAAGAGGCCCGTTGTATGCTAAGTTGCTTTCATCAGGTTTTCTACAATTTACTCATATCTGTCTGTTCTTCGTGGGTAGACAGCAATTGCAGACAGCTTTGAGCGATGTCCGGTCTCTATGGTGCCCCTGAGGGGCGTATACTTCCGGGCTAGATGTCACGTCCGGTCTCCATAAGGCGCCTATGATGAGCGGTCTTCCGGACTAGGCCTGATTATCCCGCCTCCCTTTGCTATTTATTGGCGAGCGTCTCGGGCCAAGCCACACCCCTGACGACATCACTCTATGACGAAACGCATCGGGATTGGCTGGCGCCGAGACGCATGCGCAGACGGGGGACGCGGCGGCCATCTTGTCGGTTAGAAACCCACGCTACCGATGTTCGAGTATACCTCTATGGAAATGTAAGCTGCTTTTTATCTTCTACAAATAAATGCTGTATTGATATGCTACACCATGAGGGGATTATATTTTTTATATTTTCGGAGTGCCTGAAGGAGGAGTTGGGGGAACCCAGTTTCATCAGTATTGGAAAGAGGCTTCTGGAAATTGTTTGGTCCCTTCCTGCCAGTGTCAGCAACACATTTTGGGCTTGTTTTGACCCGTAGGGGTCTGTACAGTCGGTAAGAGTACCCTAATATCTTGCTTGTTGGTGGTCTTTCCTGTTTCACATTTCTCCATCATTACAGTGGATGTGGACTCTGCCAGCACATTTGGGACTTACTCTTATATATCAGTCTGTTTATCAGTACTGTTGGATATGGACTAGCGCGACACCATTTTACAACATCTCTTTGAAGATATATGTTCTCTATCTTTCTGTGTCAGCTGCTTTCCTGAGATTGATTTTTAATGCACTGATTTTACCTATTTGTGCAGGTTTAGATATGATTTTAGTGCAGCAATTTTAACATTTATAAAAATATATATATATAGTGATATTGGAAATACATACATGGGTATAGCCTTTATCTCTGCGAGTACAATCCTATGTCCATTTAGCAGTCACAGCGGGAATCATATGGTGCGTATAGCCTGAGGTTATGTATAAAAAGATAGTTGGTACTTTTGTCTTGGAATTTTATTTATATCAAGAGAAGAAAATTCCTTCACTTACAATGAGTGTTGGCTGGTGGAGTGGGCTTTCTCCAGCGTCCTGGGGATTTTATTTCCTCCCTCGGGCAGGCTTTTAATCTGCAGTATATGTAAATTTGTACCATTTTTATTTGTGTTTCCAAACCAGTGGTTATGGTGACTTTTGGTTTATACATAGGTGGTTATAATAAAAAACTTCTGGAAGATGTGGATGCTGAAACATCCACTTCCACTTACATTTGTCTGCAAAAAAGGGGGTTCCGAATAGGTTTCCAGAGATATATGGAGTTCTTCTTCCGGCTGGCGCTGTCCCTGTCCGTCCTCTCCCCTCTCAGCGAGGGAAGTGAGGATAGACGCTGATTCCCCGTCCTTAAGAAGCCCTTCGCGCATGCGCACTAGTGCGCTGCATGTACTTGGACTTCCGGTGTGTGACGTGGCATCAGTAACTGTTCCTGCGCCATGTGGATGCGCGCGCAGGCGCGAGCCCGTCTTTAAATACTCTGCGTGTCGGTGGCACGTGTCGGCGGCCATGTGGATCTCATGCATCAATCTAGAAGTCGTCCGGATCTTCTCTGTGTCTGGACTGTTTGGATCTGGGAGAGGAAAAGCCGGAGTTGTTGCCATGTTGTCTATTTTGTCTGTCCTTCTTGCGAGTAGATTTAGGGGTGGCCATCTTCTCTGGTGTCTGTGCGTCTCTTAGAGTTGGTTCAGGCAGTTTAAATTCTGCGCACCATTCCGGGACCTCAACAACCGAAATCTGTAAGTTGTGACAAAACTCTAGTAGTTCATCAGGCATTTTAAGGGTGTATTGCCTGCATTTATAGGTTGCCTATAAGGCAAAGGGGAAGCGCCATCGGTAGACTATGTCCTTTTCTCTTAGAGCACTCAAGAGTGGGCGCAGCGCTCTCCTATTATTAAGAGTGATCGGTGACAAATCCTGGTATGGGAAGATAGTCTCCTCATTAAACGTAATGAGTTTGTTTTGTCTCGCCTTTCTGAGGATCTCCTCTTTCAAGGTGAAGCTGGTGACACAACAAATGACATCCCTTGGTGGAGCATTCTCGGCTGATTTAGGTTTAAGGGCTCTATGAGCTCTATCAAGTTCAATGGCTGCATCATCCGGTCTTTCTAACAGGTTGTTGAATATTGATTGTAGAGCAGGTCTTATTTGCTCAGCAGTGACATTTTCAGATAACCCCCTAACTCTTATGTTGTGCCTTCTGCCCCTGTTGTCGAGGTCCTCTAGATGTCTATTTAGAGCAATTAGGTGGGTAGAGTGTGATTCAGTGACCCGCTCCAGTCTGGATATGGCTTTGTCCCTGTGCACTCCTGCCTCTTTGTGGGTCGCCATTTGCTCAGACAGAGCTATTAGATCTGATCTCAAATCAGTGATAGCAGACTTGAAGGATCTCTTAAGGTCTGCAGCTATGTGTGTCATCTCAGTCAGGGTGAGCGGTTTCTCAGAGCGGTCAGTCTCTCTTACCAGCTCCTCTGAGGGTGCGAGTGATTCATCTCCCGAGTCCTCCTTGTGGCGTGCCGTCGCCATCTTGCATGAAGATATGCTGTTTCTGCGGTTCTGCTTCGTTTGAAAGATCGCTGGTATGTTCCGTGTCGAGGAAGAGCCAGAAGAGCGCTGCGACTTAATGCTGGTAGAGGGCTTAGAGATTCTTCCCATTTTGAGTTCACTAAAAGCTTCAAATGCAGCCGTGAAGCGAGTGTTCTCCCGGAGCTCTTTCTCTAAGCTACCATGCCGTCTGCGTGCCAAGCCACGCCCCAGAATGTCTTAGTGATGACATATTTAGCATAGTTAAATATATTCAAAGCCAATATATATTGATTTGGTAAATAAAAGCGTAACTCCATTTTTGTTGAGAAAAAAACATTCCCACCTGGGTGATGAACAGTGCCTTGAAAAAGTATTCTTACCACTTGAAATGTTCCACATTTTTTCATGTTACAACCAAAAATGTAAATGTATTTTATTGGGATTTTTTGTGATAGACCAACACAAAGTGGCACATAATTGTGAAGTGGAAGGAAAATGATAAATGGTTTTGAATTTTTTTACAAATAAATATCTTAAAAGTGTGGCATGCATTTGTACTCAGCCCCTTTACTCTGATACCCCTATCTAAAATCTAGTGAAACCAATTGCCTTCAGAAGTCACCTAATTAGTAAATAGAGTCCAACTGTGTGTCATTTAATCTCAGTATAAATACAGCTGTTCCCTGAAGCCCTCAGAGGTTTGTTAGAGAACCTTAGTGAATAAACAGCATCATGAAGGCCAATGAACACACCAGACAGGTCAGGGATAAAGTTGTGGAAAAGTTTAAAGCAGGGTTAGGTTATAAAAAAAATATCCAAAGCTTTGAACATCCCATTGAGCACTGTTCAATCCTTCATCCCTAAAAAGGAAAGAGTATGGCACAACTGCAAACCTACCAAGACATGGCCGTCCACCTAAACTGACAGGCCGGGCAAGGAGAGCATTTATCAGAGAAGCAGCCAAGAGGCCCATGGTTACTCTGGAGGAGCTGCGGAGATCCACAGCTGTCCATGGGACAACTATTAGCCGTGCATTCCATAAATATGACCTTTATGGAAGAGTGGAAAGAAGAAAGCCATTGTTGAAAGAAAGCCATGAGAAGTCCCATTTGCTGTTTGTGAGAAGCCATGTGGGGGACACAGCAAACATGTAGAAGAAGGTGCTCTGGTCAGATGAGACCAAAATTGAACTTTTTGACCTAAAAGCAAAACGCTATGTGTGGCTGAAAACTAACACTGCACATCAGCCTGAACCCACCGTGAAACATGATGGTGGCAGAATCATGTTGTGGGGATGCTTTTCTTCAGCAGGGACAGGGAAGCTAAAATACAGGGCAATCTTAGAGGAAAACCTGTTAGAATCTGCAAAAGACTTGAGACTGGGGCAAAGTTTCACCTTCCAGCACATACGTAGGTGTGCGCACAGGGTGTGCCAGGTGTGCCAGGGCACACCCTAATCATCCATTGTGGTGCAGATTCCCTGTTTAGATCCCTAATATTTCAACAAAGCCCCCTAACGGGGCTCCTAAAGAAATTGTAAAAAAAAAAGAAAAAAAAAGAAAAGAAATATAATTGTAAAAAAAATAAATAATAAAAACTACTGACACCCACCACTGCCTTATTGACACCATTCTCTGCCCTACTGACATTGTCCATTGCTCTACAGACACCGTCAGTATATATACACATGCATATGTGTTTGAGCTTTGGGGTGCTCACCCTAATGCAACAGGCTGTGCACACTTATGTTCCAGCAGGACAGCGACCCCAAATATACAGCCAGAGCCACAATGAAATGGTTTAGTTTGGTTTCAAAGCATATTCATGTAAGTTGTTTCAAAGCACATTCATGTGTTAGAATGGCCCAGTCAAAGTCTAGACCTAAATCCAATTGAGAATCTGTGGCAAGACTTAAAGTTTGCTGTTCACAGACGCTCATCATCCAATCTTACAGAGCTTGAGCTATTTTGCAAAGAAGAATGGGCAAAAATTAAGAGGTGCAAAGCTGGTAGAGACATACGTAAAAATACTTGCAGCTGTATGGCAGCAAAATGTGGTTCTACAAAGTATTGACTCAGGGGGGCTGATATTCAGATATTTATTTGGACTGGGGAGGGACACTATTTTTTTATTTCTGGACTTGTCAAAAACTGTCTTGTGTTTATATTTTTTTATATATTACACAATACCCATTCACATAGGGGGGGGGGTGGGATCTGGGGCTTCCAGATTCCGATAAGCCCCCCACCCGCAGACTCCCACAACCACAACCCAGGGTTGTCAGGAAGAGGCCCTTGTCCCCATCAACATGAGAACAAGGTGCTTTGGGGGAAAAAAGCACCCTCCCCATGTTGAGGGCAAGTGGCCTGGTATGGTTTAGGAGGGGGGCGCTTGCTTTCCCCCTTTCCTGGCATACCAGGCTGCATGCTCAGATAAGGGTCTGGTATGGATTTTGGGAGGGACCCCACTCTGTTTTTTTTTTAATTTTGGCGTAGAGTTCTCTTTAAAATCTATACCAGACCCAAAGAGCCTGGTATAGATTTCAGGGGGGAACCCAAGCCATTTTTTTCTTAATTCTGTCATGGGGTTTACCTTAAAAGCCATACAAAAACCAAAGGGTCCCCCTAGCTGTTTTTAACCCATTTTTTTTAAATTTACATTTTCTTTTTACAATTATTTTGTAAATTCAGCTCTCAGCAGGGAAGCTTTAACAACCTATTGACTGTGCGCTCGGTGGGCGAACATGCTGAGAAAGTTCAGGTGTTAGACGAGTACCTAAATGGGCGATGTTTAGGCCAAACGTATGCTCAGCCCAAACCGTTAACCCATCCCTGAACACTGTAACCCCTCACACTTACTCTTGCTGGGCGCAGGAACGGGCCCTGCTGTTAAAAAATTGAAAAAAAAATTTAAATTACATGCACATGTCATATAGGTGCAGCATAATTGGGCCTTGGGTGTTACTGATGCCTGAACACTGCAACCCCTCACAGTTACTCTTGCTGGGTGCGGGAATGGGCCCTGCTGTTAAAAGTTAGCAAAAAAAATTGAAATTACATGCACCTGTCAAACAGGTGCAGAAAAATTGGGCCTTGGCTATTGGTGGTTCCTGAACACTGTAACCCCTCACAGTTACTCTTGCTGGGCACAGGAAAGGGCCCTGCTATATAAAATTAGTAAAAAATTGAAATTACATGCACCTGTGAAACATTGGGCCTTGGCTTTTGGTGGTTCCTGAACACTGTAACCCCTCACAGTTACTCTTGCTGGGCACAGGAAAGGGCCCTGCTATATAAAATTAGTAAAAAATTGAAATTACATGCACCAGTAAAACAGGTGCAGAAAAATTGGGCCTTGGGTGTTGTTGGTGCCCTAAACCAAAAACACTGTTGGAAGCTAGCATAATCGAGATTCAGGAATAGGATAGGCAGCATAGGCAGTCTTCAAGGGATCCCAGATCCCAAGCAAATTCAATCATTTACATCAACATCAGGGGCTTAATAGCTGCTGTTGATCCAGGACTGATTTATTTTGATAAATGTCAGCCGGTCAACAGAGTCTGTGGACAGATGCACTCTTTTACCTATCAGAAAACCTCCAGCAGCACTAAATGTCTGTTTCGAAAGCACGCTGGAAGCAGGAAAGGCCCGGAGCCCGACTGCACATTGAGCAAGTTCTGGCCAGTGGTCCATCCTCAAGACCCAGTAACCCAGTGGATGCTCAGTTGGATAGGTCTCCAAGTCTGCTCTTGCCCCTAGATAATCCTGCACCATATGCTGCAGACGCTGCCAATTATTGTTTAAACCTAACAGCCCTGGGTGCTGAGGACTAAAGAATTGTCTAAAGGCATCAGTCAGCCAGCCGCCTTCCCCACCCCTCCTTCTTTGACCGAACAAAACCTCAGAAACACATTGTCCATGAAATTATAACCTACCAGTGTCTGGAAATGTATTACACAAATTTTTCTTCAAGGCATCTTTAAGATGTTTTAGCCTCTGCTCCCTCTGCGAAGGCAGGATGAGCTCTGCAACTTTACTCTTGTAACGTGACTCAAGAAGGGTTGCCAACCATTAATGATTTCTCTCCTTGATACCACGAATCCTGGGTCCTTTTGCGGGCTTTGCAGAATCAGGGAGCCCATGCAGCGTAAGTTTGAGGAGATGAAGTACCGTATTTATCGGCGTATAACACACACTTTTTCCTCCTAAAAATGGAGGAAAAAGAAGCAGTGCGTGTTATACGCTGATATAAAAAAAAACGGCCAGGAAGCATTGCCGAGAGCAGAAGGGGCGGGCCGGGCCGAGGAGAAGCAAGGACGAGCTGTCATAAGAGCAGAAGGGGGCAGGCCGGGCCGAGGAGAAGGGAGAACGAGTTAGCGCAGTCATCGGAAGTATCGCCTATGACAGAAGTTACACGTCTCGGCAGAGGAGGCGGGACTTCCGATGACTGCGCTTGCTAGTTCTTCCTTCTCCTCGGCCCAGCCCGCCCCCTTCTGCTCTTATGACAGCTAGTCCTTCCTTCTCCTCGGCCCGGCCCGCCCCTTCTGCTCTCGGCGCTGCTTCCTGCCCTTTTTTAAAACAAATTTGGTCAGTTCCAATGGCGCTTGCGAGGCTGCATATTTGGACATTGCGCTTGCGAGGCTGCATATATGGACACTGCTGATGGGCTTCATATATGGACACTTCTGGTGGGCTGAATTTATGGACACTGCTGGTGGGCTGCATTTATGGACACTGCTGGTGGGCTGCATATATAGACACTGCTGGTGGGCTGCATATATGGACACTGCTGGTGGGCTGCATATATGGACACTGCTGGTGGGCTGCATTTATGGACACTGCTAGTGGGTGGGCTGCATTTATGGACACTGCTGGTGGGCTGCATTTATGGACACTGCTGGTGGGTGGGCTGCATTTATGGACACTGCTGGTGGGCTGCATATATGGACACTGCTGATGAGGATGCATTGTTGGACACTGCTGATGAGGCTGCATTCATGGGCACTGGTGAGATATCATTTCTCTCCAAATATTGGGGTGCGTGTTATACGCCGACGCGTGTTATACACCGATAAATACGGTATGTGTAATTAACACTTTGAGCGGATGCGCACAGGTTAAATATTGATCCAAAATAATATAATAAGGTGATTTGTGTCCACGTGATAAAATTAATAAATGTATGTGTGGATATAGGTGAACTTATTTGGTGATAACCACTGTGAATATGTTTATGAGCTGTTTGTCCAAACAACAATATAGTTGAGAGATAGCATATATAATAGGGACCGGGCTCATTGGATTGTGTGAACAATAGATAAATAAATATATATATATATATATATATATATATATATATATATATATATATATATGCCAATTTTGTGCAAATGTGCTATGCTTCTCCAATAGATACCATGATTAATGAATACATATAATTGGGAAAAAACACTAAGTACATAAACTCAATTAATAGATTATACAATAAATAGTAGGGCAATACATTTTCAAAAGTGAGAATAAAAAGTCCAAAGTGATTATAAATATTGCAAATAATAGTATGGTATTAGAAAATCAAATGTGCTAAAAGTGTACATTAGTGCTTAGACTAAATAGTGAGCAAATAAATACTGTTGTGTTATATTGCAAAAAATGTTCAGTTCGCTGGAAAGTGCTCTTGGTGCCTATTCAAAGTGATGAGCAGGTATCGTGGAACAACGTTCATTCAGTGCGGAATTTGGTGGGTATGTGCTGATCCTTTCACCACAACCGCATGCACGGCTTACTTACCAGATGACCCCTTGGGGTCAGGCGCCAGTAAGATCTCCTATAGTGGTGTCCCGCTGGGGTTCCCTCGTAGGGGTCTCCTGCTATGATATCCCGCTAGGGTTCCCTCAATGGAGAGTGAGGTAAAAGGGAGAGCAGATGGCTTTTAAGAGTCTCCTTCAGGGTCCATTCATGGATTATTTATTAGATTCCTGGCATATGTAAACTAGATGGAGGCTTTATAGTGTAGTATGCTTATACATATTTTATTGAACAAAGCAAAAACTCATATTTAAAATGAAGAAAGCCGGGCACAGAGGTCGGAATGCCGTTCCAGATGCGTGTCACCGGCCGGAAGTGACAAACTGGCGTATCACGAGACCCAACACAGAAGGAATAGCACCTGTGATGCAGAAGAGGGGACAGCAATTATGCCCTAAATATTATTAGTGCTGCTGCGCCACAAAAAAACCCCCTGCTGACGCAGAAGGAATAGCACCTGTGACGCAGAAGGGGGGACAGCAATTATGCCCTAAGGTTAGTGCTGCTGTGCCACAAAAAAAAAACACTGCTGGCGCAGAAGGAACAGCACTTGTGACGCAGATGGGGGGCAGCAATTATGCCCTAAATATTATTAATGCTGCTGCGCAACAAAAAAAATATAACATTTTAAAAAAATCACTACTGGCGCAGAAGGAATAGCACCTGTGACACAGAAGGGGGAGTACTAATATTGCAGCAACATAATCTGATGCTGCAAACAAAAAAAAATGAAAAAATTAGAAAAATATATCAATGAAAAAAAAAATGGAATCTGGGGGTGACACAGACGTTTTGTATACACCAACTTTTCAGTGGCACCACTACACTGACAGCACTACACTGACTGCACTACACTGACTGCACTACACTGTTACAAAAGAATCAGCACAGCACTACACTACACTGACTGCACTACACTGTGTTACACAAGAATCAGCCCTACACTACACTGCACTGACTGCATTAAACTGACTGAAAGCACAATCCACTAACTACCTGCCTAATCTCCACTCCTACCACACTACACAGGGCTGTCGTGTAAGCAGCCTTATATAGTGTGGGGCATGGACTTAGCCCCTGAGCCATGATTGGCAAAATCAATCATGGCTCTGACAGGATATTGTGCATGCTTTGGCCAATCACCAGCACTTAATGCACTGCATCGTGCACTGCGTTATGGGGCGCTCGTCGGCGGGCCAACTTCCCGATGAGCGCCCCAGGTGTTCGTGTGTTCAGCAAACACATGAACACCCGATGTTCGAGTAGAACACAAAGCCCATCACTACCAGTCAAGTTCCTTCACCCCAAACTCACCCATGCCTTTATGGACCTTGCTTTGGGCACTGGTGCGCAGTCATGTTGGAACAGAAAGTGCCAACCCCAAACTGTTCCCACAAAGTTGGGAGCATGAAATTGTCCAAAATGTCTTGGTATGCTGCCGCCCTAAGAGTTCCCTTCACAGGAACTATGGGGGCAAGCCCAACCCCTGAAAAACAACCCCACACCATAATCCCCCCTCCACCAAATGATTTGAACCAGTGCACAAAGCAAGGTCCATAAAGACATGGATGAGCGAGTTTGGGGTAGAGGAACTTGACTGGCCTGCACAGAGTCTTGACCTCAACCCATTAGATCACCTTTGGGATTAATTAGAGTGCAGACTGCGAGCCAGGCTTTCTCTCCAGCATTAGTGCCTAACCTCACAAATGCGCTTCTGGAAAAATGGTCAAACATTTGCATAGACACACTCCTAAACCTTGTGGACAGCCTTCCCAGAAGATTTGAAGCTGTTACAGCTGCAAAGGATGGGCCAACTCAATAATGAACGCTACGGACTAAGACTAGGATGCCATTAAAGTTCATGAGCATGCAAAGGCAGGCGTCCCAATACTTTTGGTAATATAGTGTATATAAAAAACATCATTAGGTACTGCAAAATTAATAGCTTGTCATATATTCCAGAACAAAATATTTTCTGCTTGTCATCCGCTCTTCTTTCTCTCCACCAAGTTTTAAATTATTTATTTATCCTTGTGATTAAATATTGAAAAAGCAAATGATAGTGAGAAACAGTGTGCCAATGATTCACAGGTTCAGAGGAATACAAATAAGACTATTTTAACAACTGCAAAAAAGTCACAGACAATTCTTAACATAAGAAGATCTCATGACTTTAAGGTTAGATATTTTTCTTTTTATTCGTAAGGTTTTTAAATAACTAATCACTAAATAATTTGCAGCGTATTGGTTACTAAACTTGTATAGGGTACTCACCTATAACTCTAAACGAATGCTTTATGACAGGGGCAGGGAAGCTTTTTTCTGCCACGGGCCATTTGGATATTTAAAACATCATTCGGGGGCCGTACAAAATTATCAACTAAAATTAGCCTGTTATATTTGGTCAAACATTTAACTCACCCCTAATGTGATGGCTGGAACTGCTTCTCTTTGGTGAAGTGTGTGATGTTAGCTGGTAGTGATGATGTTGCTACTCGCAACTGGCGGGTACTGCTGGTGTGTACTGCTGGTGGGTACTGCTGGTGGGTACAGCTGGCGGGTACAGCTGACTGGTACTGCTGGCAGGTACTGCTGGTGGGTACAGCTGGTGGGTACAGCTGGCTGATAGATACTGCTTGTGGTTACTGCTGGCTGGTACTGCTGGTGGGAAATGCTGGCTGGTACTGCTGTGGGTACTGCTGGCTAGTACTGCTGGCTCAGGCTGGTACTGCTGGCTTGTACTGCTGTGGGTACTGCTTGCATGGTCCCGCTATGGGTACTGCTGGCTGGTACTGCTGTGGGCACTGCTGGCTGGTACTGCTGTGGGTACTGCTGGCTCAGGCTGGTACTGCTGACTGGTACTGTGCTGTAGGTACTGCTGGCTGGTACTGCTGGCTCAGGCTAGTACTGATGGCTGGTACTGCTGTGGGTACTGCTGGCTCAGGCTGGTACTGCTGGCTGGTACTGTGCTGTTGGTACTGCTGGCTGGTACTGCTGTGGGTACTGATGTCTGGTACAGCTGGCTGGTACTGTTGGTGGGTACAGCTGGCTGGTACTGCTGGTGGGAAATGCTGGCTGGTACTGCTGGCTAGTACTGCTGTGGGTACTGCTTGATTGTACTGCTGTGGGTACTTCTGGCTGGTTCTGTGCTGTGGGTACTGCTGGCTTGTACTGCTGTGGGTACTGCTGTCTCAGGCTGGTACTGCTGGCTGGTACTGCTGTGGGTACTGCTGGCTCTGGCTGGTACTGCTGTGGGTACTGCTGGCTCTGGCTGGTACAGCTGTGGGTACTGCTGGCTCTGGCTGGTACTGCTGTTGGTACTGCAGGCTATGGCTGGTACTGCTGTGGGTACTGCTGGCTCTGACTGGTACTGCTGTGGGTACTGCTGGCTCTGGCTGGTACTACTGTGGGTACTGCAGGCTATGGCTGGTACTGCTGTGGGTACTGCTGTGGGTACTGTTGGCTCTGGCTGGTACTGCTGTGGGTGTTGCTGTGGGTACTGCTGGCTCTGCCTGGTACTGCTGTGGGTACTGCTGGCTCTGGCTGGTACTGGTGTGGGTACTGCAGGCTATGACTGGTACTGCTGTGGGTACTTCTGTGGGTACTACTGGCTTAGGCTAGTACTGCTGGCTCTGGCTGGTACTGCTGTGGGTATTGGTGTGGGTACTGCTGGCTCAGGCTGGTACTGCTGTCGGTACTGCTGGTTCAGGCTGGTACTGAGAGTTCTCTAACTACTAAGAGTGTTCTCTTACCTTCTCCTGGCGATCCAGCGATGATCACTCATTGCTGTGACCGCCAGCCGAGAGTCCAGCCGCTCCTCCGTCCTCCGTCGGTGTGATGACTTCCTAGTTCCGTTCCCTGCAGCAGCAATGCACACACACATATATATATATATTATTGATTCAATTATAATTAATGTGTTATATATTATATATATATATATATATATATATATATATATATATATATATATATGTGTGTGTATATATATATATATATATATACACACACACACACATATATATAATATATAATGCATGAATTATAATCTAATCAATAATCTAATTTTATTATATATATTATATATTAAATAATAAAATTATATTATTGATTCGATTATAATTTATGCGTTTGTGTTTCAAATTTATCACATCTGGGATGTCTACTAGACTCTTGTTTTGGTCAGGTTTAAGTCAGTAATTACTAAGAATTGTAGGCCTATAATACATAACGCCAAATTTCCATGAAAACAATTGTACCGCTTTTGGTATGTAATTCCTGACATAATCATACAGCCAGGGAGGTTAAATGCCGGAGGATTGGTGGGCGTGAATTTTGAATGGGTTGCCTCCCATTCTTATTATTTCCATTTTATTATTTCTATTATGAATGGTTGATTAGATCTATCGGTACACCTCTTCTTTAGTCAGCTATCTCATTATATCCCCGTTTATTTATTTATTTACCTTTACCCTCTTTTTCTATATTGTTTACTTATTTACTTTTTATTTTTTATTTTCACGTTATTTTGGTGGAACAGGGGGGTTTCTTGTATCTAGTGTGTAGTTATATAAATTTCAATATGTTAAGTTTTTTAGCTTTGGTATGATTCTGTCCATTGGAGCATTTGTATAATGCATTTTTTCCTTTCCCTTGCTGTGATAATCTTCTATTTGTAGGTTTATTCTCTTGCCTTTATAGTTTAGGGATAATGCCTAAGTAATGTTAGGTGAGAGGGTTTTTTTTCATTTTTGTCTTCCTTTTTATAGACAACATTAATACAGTGTTGTGCTGATGGATATTCCGTGTAGACACATATTTTATATTTTGAACATTTGTTTTAGTGGACACACATATATATATATATATATATATATATATATATATATATATATATATATATATATATATATATATATATATATATATGTATATATATATGTATATATATATATATATATGTATATATATATGTATATATATATATATATATATATATATATATATATATATATATATATATATATATATATATATATATATATATATTGTACAGGACGCCAAGGTTGGGTCCTGGACAGTCGCTATATATCTCCTGTATTTGGGTTATGGTCCCATTAAGGGAAGTTTGTTAATGTTCAGGGGGTCACCCAGGACGGGTGAAAAATTCCTGGGAATAGTAAAAATCAGGAGGACTGACTCGCAGTTCTCTCTGTATTGTAAAGAGAGATATTTGGGAGCCGGAATTTGGGGGGCTCTGTAGTGATATTCGGGTGGGAAAGAGCCCCCACCCCTGACCAAAAGGGATTCCAGTGCACACAGGGTTAAGACCCAGGAGAAGCAGACCTTAAGAGACAGGAAGCAGCAATAGGTGGGTGTGGGGAGGAGTAGTCTGGTGGTTGCACCTGTCTGAAGGAGCTGCAAGTTTGCTGGAGGCTGCCAAAAGCTGCTGAGGGGTCTATTAAAGACTGTTACAAACTTTGGGGTGAAGACCCATCTACAAAAACCATATGTGCCTTTTCGCCCTTACTTTGTTACATTGTGCTGAAGACAAGCGGACTTTATTTTGTGTTTGATTTGTGCGCTGCTGGAAGCCTGTTTAAGTTTGCTGAAATAAAGCCTTTTTGTCTATGTTTTAAACGGTTGTGCACTCAATCCGGTGGAGCTAGAACCCCCAAACTTTACAACTGGTGTCTTGGATGCGGGCAGAGTGCATTTTGCAGCCGCAAAAGCCGTTTAAAACCAAAAACTGACATTTAAAGAGACAATATACCTATGGCATGTCTTGGGTGAAAACAGCTCAGACACTGCAAACAGCAGGTATGGAGGAGGTTATTAAAGCACTGGTGCAAGCCACTGTGACCCAGCAGCAAGCCTCAGTAGAGGCAAACCGTCGCCATGAGGAAGCAATGGCTCAGCAGCAGCAAGCCCTGGCACAGGCTGTAGCTGCACAGCAGGAAAGCACACGGTTGCTAGCTGCTCAGTTTACTGTCCAGCAGGAGTCCACTCAAACACAGGTGGCTGCCTTGCAGGAGGCAGTACAGAGTTTGGCTCAGGGACGAGAGCAAGCAGTCATTGCCACTGGCAACCCAGTATCTGTGAGAGCCAGCCACTACTTGCAAAAACCGACCCCTAGTGATGATGTGGAGGCTTTTCTCACAACTTTTGAGAGGATAGCGGAGAGAGAGGGGTGGCCCCGTGACCAATAGGCTGGCATTATCTCCCCTTTCCTTACTGGCCTGCAAAAAGCCTACTTTGACCTTCCAACTGAGCACATCAGCGACTATGAGCGTCTGAAGGCAGAGATCTTGGCCCGCCTGAGGGTGACCACAGCTGTCTGGGCTCAGAGGGTGCACCGCTGGAGGTACAAACCTAACCGGCCACCCAGGTCCCAGATGCACGAACTGGTACAGTTGGTGAAAAAATGGCTGCAACCAGAGAAGCTGACAGGCCCGCAAATGGTGGAACGGTTAGTGATGGACTGGTACCTGCGATCCCTACCAGATGATCTACAGCGCTGGGTAAGCCATGGCGACCCTGCAACAGCTGACCAGCTGGTAGATTTGGTCGAAAGATACACTGTGGTGGAAGACCTGCTCGGGCCTGCCAAGCATCGGGAACCCAAACCTAGGGCAACCAGGCCAGCCATAGCACCTAGGAGAGAAGCTCCGCCTGACGTTGTCACCCACAAACCGGTATCTTCTTCAGCAGAACCAAGAAGGTTGGTTCCTGTCCCAGGGATGGGAGACATACAGTGCTGGCGATGTCGTCCTGGGGGCATACCCGGGCACAATGCCCACTTCAGGAGGAGCCTATGGAGTGCAGGACTGTTCGGAGAAGCTCTTTTTATGTGCAAAGAGCATGTGCCACCCATCTTGATATAGCTGCCGGACAGTTTGAATGTGAACTATGGGTGAACCACCTTCCTGCCAAGGCTCTGCTGGACTCTGGTAGCATGGTAACGATGGTACATACCAGGGTGATGGGAAGACTCGGCCCAGTAAGTAAGACTCTACGGGTAGTATGTATCCATGGGGACACCAGAGAGTACCCCCTGGTGCCAGTGACTGTTGCCTATGGCGGCACCTCCGTGACCCAAGAAGTCGGGGTGGTAAGAAATTTGATACATGATGTCATAGTGGGGCGGGACTGCCCACTGTTTTTTGAACTATGGAACCAGGTACAGTGTGAACAGCCTGGACAACCAAGGGGACTGGGGACCCTCGGCCCCGAAGGGACAGAGTCTGAGGGGCCTGGGCCTGAAATCCCCACAACACACCCCCCTAATGGGGAGGTACCTGGCACTAATAATGACATTTCAGAAAATGTTAATGTGGACGATATTTTTTCTGTTTCAGGTCGCAAGACCGAGGTGACCTCTGAGGGGGGGGGGGGGAAGTCTCCCCGTTACAGGTTATGCTGGGAGAGGATGATGAGGAACTCTCCCCATCACAGTCCCAGGTTGAGGAGAGTGAAGGGGAAACCTCCTCAAGGCCAGTGCATCCAGACCTGGACGTATCCAGGGGTGCATTTGGCACCGCTCAATTGCAGGATCTTACCTTGGTCAATGCTAGAGAGCAGGTTTCTGTTATTGATGGGATCCCACAAATACCAGGTGCAGACCAGAGGTTTCCTCATTTTGCATTGAAAGGGAACTTGGTTTATCGAGTGGCTGAAAGCTGAGGGGAAACTGTAGAGCAGTTGCTGGTTCCCCAGCCTTATAGGCAGATGCTTCTCGATCTAGCCCACAATGATGCACTGGGAGGACACCTGGGGGCAGAAAAAACAGAGGCCAGGGTAACTGACCGGTTTTACTGGCCAGGGGTAAAGGCCGAGGTTAAAAGGTATTGTGCGTCTTGTCCGACTTGCCAGTTAACTGCCCCGGTGTCCCATTACAGAAACCCCCTGGTACCCTTGCCAATTATTGAGGTACCATTTGAACGAATTGCAATGGATCTCGTAGGACCCCTGGTGAAGTCAGCAAGGGGGTACCAATATATACTAGTCATCCTAGACTATGCCACTAGATATCCAGAAGCAGTCCCTTTAAGGAAAACTTCCTCTAAGGCCATTGCCAGGGAACTATATCAAATGTTTTCACAAACTGTGTTCCCCAAAGGAATACTGACGGACCAGGGCACCCCTTTTATGTCAAAAGTGATGGCGGACTTGTGCAAACTGTTCCAGATTAAGCAGTTGCGGACGTCCGTCTATCACCCGCAGACTGATGGCCTAGTCGAGAGGTTCAATAAAACGTTAAAGTGCATGTTTAAAAGAGTGGTCCAGAAAGATGGGAAGGATTGGGATATGTTACTCCCTGCCCTGTTGTTTGCCATCCGGGAGGTTCCACAAGCAGCAACGGGTTTCTCACCGTTTGAGTTAGTGTATGGGCGAAGGCCCCGGGGGTTGCTAGATCTAGTAAAGGAGACATGGGAAAGTGAGTCTTCCCCACACATAACTGTGGTAGAGCATATCTCCCAAATGCAAGAGAGAGTGGCTAAGGTAATGCCGTTGGTGAGGGAGCATCTGCAGAAGGCCCAAGATGCCCAAAGAAGGGTGTACAACGGTCGGCTAAAATCAGACAATTTCAAATAGGAGACCGGGTGGCCGTTCTAATACCAACGGTGGAGAGCAAGTTCTTGGCCAAGTGGCAAGGTCCGTTTGAGATAGTGGAAAAAATGGGGGAAGTGAACTACAAGGTACACCAGCCTGGGAGAAGAAAGCCATACCAGATCTACCACATAAATTTGTTGAAACCCTGGGGAGACAGAGAACAGGTGTCCGCAGTGATAGGTGTCCAGTCAAGGGACCCGGCAGGGATTGACCTGGTGCAGGTTGCTGCTACCCTGTCTAGGCCCCAAACCCAACAGGCAAAAGAATTTCTGCAAAGAAATAGGGACATGTTTTCAGGGTTACCTGGTCTCACCAATGTCATCGAGCATGACATTGTAACCGAGCCCAATGAAAAAATCCGGTTAAAGCCGTATCGTATCTCAGAAGCTCATAGGGTGGCAGTGTCTGAGGAGGTAAAAAGAATGCTTGAGCTTGATGTCATTGAAGAGTCGCAGAGCGAGTGGTCGAGTCCAATTGTGTTGGTGCCTAAACCCAACGGCACTCTTCGCTTCTGCAATAACTTCAGAAAGCTTAATGAAATCTCCAAGT
Source organism: Pelophylax lessonae (assembly GCF_965119305.1). Taxonomy (NCBI): domain Eukaryota; kingdom Metazoa; phylum Chordata; class Amphibia; order Anura; family Ranidae; genus Pelophylax; species Pelophylax lessonae. Next base: position 443,455,932 of record NC_138769.1, read on the forward strand.
TCGATGCATATCCTATGCCCCGGATAGGCGAGTTAATTGAGAGGTTGGGTCCAGCCAGGTATATCACCACGCTTGACCTCACAAGAGGGTACTGGCAGATTCCCCTAACCAAGGAGGCCAGGGAGAAAACAGCCTTCTCCACCCCGGAAGGCCACTTCCAGTACAAAAGGATGCCATTTGGTCTGCGCTCTGCCCCTGCCACATTCCAACGGGCCATGGATAAAACTTTACATCCACACCAACGAGCTGGCTTCCGGCTTGCGATCCACCTACGTGACGCAACGACGCTATGCGGTGCAAGCTGACACGTTTCGTCACTTCCGGTGACGCCCTCAGAGCTTGATTATATATATATTCTGAGTTTGATCATGCACATTGTAGCTATGACTAAGCACTAATATAAGTGAGAAAAGTGTCAGTTGTTTTTGTTCCTATACCTTTGCATGCTGTATGAATTTTATCCACTTCAATAAATGGGAATTGCATTTGAGTGCGGCCATACAGATACTTTTTGTTTCAACAAAGTTTCAGTGGTGAGTTTACTGCTAGTCTACATCATGAAAATTCAGCCACAGTGACCCCTGCAGTGGGATGACTATTGCAAAACATAACTGAACCAGAACTTGCAGCAGACTGGCACAATGTTTGCAAAGAAAGTTGATCTGGAGTCTTGCAATGCGGAATTGCTGCAATTGTGAAACAAACTTGTGAAGCCAAACAAGTCTAGCAATAGCTTAGCAAGTCATTTTCAAACTTGCAGCACAACTTCTTGCTATCTGGGAGGTCCTTCTTGCATTGGTGGGTGGATCCCAAATGCTGCAGAGGGCGAAAACCATGTCATTAAGTGGCCATAATGTAACCCAGAAGAGGGGAGGTGTATTGGTAGAATTAGAATTTAAGCAATCCATTCAGTTTGGATTGGCTGCAAACCTTCACAAGGCATTAAAACACACAGTATTTTTATTTTCAGCACACCACAACACACAGATGGGTTCCTGGTTCCTCCCTCCTTCATCAACATACGAATTACATTGTTCAATAAAATCCTTCTCTTTTAGTTTTATAGCTTTTTTTAAACCCAGTGATGTCATCGCTAGGTCTTTGTGCTTCTTTATGCAATACAAGCAGATCATAACTGGTGGGAGGGGCCAGCTTCTAAAAACATTGCAGGACCTTGACTCAGTACTCCTCCCAGCCCTGATGCAAGCAGTGGGCCAGTGCTTTGGAGAACTTATGCAAATATAAAAATGCATTAATGGGTGGACGTCTGTCTGGAGGAATGGGCGTTCCTAGGCAGAATGCCATTGCTTGCATACTGCCCATGCAGAGTTGTATAAAGTACTCGAAACCCATACTTGAGTAAAAGTACAAGTGCTCGATCAAAAAGTGACTTGAGTAGAAGTGGAAGTGCTCGATCAAAAAGTGACTTGAGTAGAAGTACTAAAGTATTCAACATTTTTTGTACTTAAGTATTGCAAGTAGTTTTTTTTTTAAATTTTGCTACTCAAGTACTGAAAGTAAAAGTACCAGTAGTTTTGAAAAAAAAATGCTACCCAAGTACTGAAAGTAAAAGTACAAGTAGTGTTTTATGTATTTATTAAAGAAAGAAGTCAAAAGTTTGAACATCATATTACATAGTTACATAGTTACATAGTAGGTGAGGTTGAATAAAGACAATAGTCCATCCGGTTCAACCTGTGTAGGTGTGTGTGACTGTAATCATCTAACATAGCCCTTTATCTCCTGATCCTTGAGATGTAAGTCTAAGAGTCTTTTGAAAGTCACCATACTACCCGCAGAAACCACTTCTTGTGGTAGACAATTCCACAATCTTGTAGCCCTAACAGTAAAGAACCCCCCACGTTGCCTGAGGTTAAAACGCTTCTCCTCTAATCGCATTGTATGTCCTCGAGTCCTCATGCAATTCCTTCGAATGAACAGCTTTTTTTCTAAGCTGAGATCCCCATTAAGATATTTATAAATTGCTATCATGTCCCCTCTCAGACGTCTCTTCTCCAGGGAAAATAAATCGAGCGATTGCAGCCGCTCTTCATAGGTAAGGTCCTCCAATCCCCTAATTAGTTTAGTTGCCCTTCTCTGGACTCTCTCCAGCTCCAACACATCCCTCCTGAGGACTGGCGACCAGAACTGGACAGAATACTCCAGATGCGGTCGGACCAGAGTTTTATAAAGTGGAAGGATTATAGTCTTATCTCTGGAATACATCCCTTTCTTTATGCATGCTAATATTCTGTTGGCTTTGGAAGCTGCCGCTTGGCATTGCATGCTGTTGTCTAATCTATCATCAACCAAGACTCCCAGATCTTTCTCCATTTTTGAGTCCCCCAAGGGTTCCCCTCCTAACATGTATTGTGTTTTTATGTTTTTGGTCCCCAAGTGCAAAACCTTACACTTCTCCACATTAAACCTCATTTGCCATGTCGTTGCCCACTCCGTAATTTTGTCCAGGTCATTCTGTAGGATATCTGCTTCATGCTGTGCAGTTATTGCCCTGGCCAATTTTGTGTCATCTGCAAAAATTGATAACGAACTACTGATCCCGTCCTCAATGCTGTTTATGAATAAATTGAACAAGGTTGGTCCCAGGACTGAGCCCTGGGGCACCCCGCTTACTACCTCAGCCCAGTCTGAGTATGCGCTGTTTATTACCACCCTTTGGACACGGCCTTTTAGCCAGTTCCGTATCCAAGAGCAAACCCTGCTGTCGATACCTGCAGACCTTATTTTATAAATTAAGCGCTTGTGGGAAACTGTATCAAACGCCTTAGCGAAATCCAAGTACACCACATCCACTGGTCTGCCCCTATCTAGCTCACAGCTCACTTCCTCGTAGAATGCTAAGAGATTGGTTTGACAAGAACGCCCATTTGTAAACCCGTGTTGGTTACTACTGATGATGTTGTTGTCTTTAGCATACTCTACGATATAGTCCCTTATCATCCCCTCCAGAAGTTTACATACTATTGATGTCAAACTGACAGGCCTATAATTTCCCGGGATATGTCTCTGGCCCTTTTTGAATATCGGAATCACATTAGCCTTCCTCCAATCCCCTGGTACATCTCCTGTCCTAATACTGTCAGCAAAGATTAGGAACAGTGGTCTAGATATAACCATACTGAGTTCCTTGAGCACTCTCGGATGTACGCCATCCGGGCCTGGTGATTTGTTTGTGTTAAGTTTATCCAGTCTTTCCCTGATTTCCCCCTCTTTTAGCCATAGTGGCAAGTCCTGTGTATTACTACTAACCATACAGTCATGGTCAGTGTACACCTCCTTTTCCTGCGTAAAGACTGACGAGAAAAAAGCATTCAGCACGGTTGCTTTTTCAGTGTCCTCTGTAACCATCCCCCCATCATCGCTAATTATGTGTGCAATATGCTCTGCCCTAGTTTTTTTGCTGTTGATATATTTAAAGAATTTCTTTGGTTTTTTTTTACTGTCCTCCGCTATTTGTCTCTCAAAGTTGATTTTAGCCATCTTGATTTCGTGTTTACACTTCTTATTTTCCTCCTTGTATTGCTGGAAGGCCGATACTGTGCCCTCTGATTTATATTTCTTGAAGGCCAATTTTTTTCCCCTAATAAGTTTTTTAACGCTACGGTTTAGCCAGCCAGGTTTGGCTTTGTCTCTTCTAAATTTATTCCCCATAGGAATGCACTGCAAGATGCCTTTGCTTAATATGTTCCTAAAGCATTCCCATTTTTCCTCAGTGGTCAGGGATCCCAGGGTTTGGTCCCAGTTTACCCTTTCCATCATTGAGTACAATTTTGGAAAGTCTGCCCTTCTGAAGTTTAGGGTTCTTATGTTCCCCACTTGCCTTTTTATATTGTTATTTATACTAAATGTGATCATCCTGTGATCGCTAGAGCCCAGATTGTCCTGGACTCCTACCTCCGAGATTATGTCTGGGTCATTAGTGATCAATAGATCCAGGATTGCATTCTCTCTAGTAGGGGAATCCACCAACTGTGACATGTAGTTATCCTGTAAGGTTTCCGTGAATAGACGGGCCTTATGCGAGTGTGCAGTCCCCTCTTCCCAGTCAATGTCGGGATAATTGAAGTCCCCCAATATGATGACTGATCCCAGTTTTGCCGCTTTACCTATTAGTGCTAAAAATTCCAGCTCTACCTCCTCCCCTTGGTTAGGTGGCCTATAGCAAACCCCCACAACTACTTTTCCCTTATCTTCTTCCCTATCGAGTTCAACCCACACAGATTCTAAATCCATGCTCATCCCATCCGTAATGTCACTCCTTTCTAGCACCTTTATATTGTTCTTGACATAGAGACATACCCCTCCCCCTCTTTTTCCTACCCTGTCCTTCCGGTACACAGAATACCCTTGGATATTTGCCAGCCAGTCATGTGAGGGGTCGAACCAAGTTTCTGTTATTCCCACAAGGTCTATGTCCTCCTCATGTACTAACATGTCCAACTCATCCATCTTATTAGCTAGGCTCCTGGCATTAGCATATACCCCTCTTAGTTTTACGGAAGTTAAACGTGATTGGCGGTTATGTTTATTTTTGTTTGGTCTGCTGTTTTCCCGCACAGACCCGCCAATTGATGTTGTTGACCTAATGTCGCTGCTGACCCTACAACTGCCTTCAGTCCTCTGCTCCCTCCTGACTGATTCTACTTCTGAGCCCTCCCCCCCGTCTCCTAGTTTAAAAGCCCCTCCAACTCGGTGGCCATCTTTCTTTTTATTATTTCAAATGCAGCTTTTATTTATACATACAGTAGCATTTATTTTCGCTGATAATACACATGTTTTGAGCTTCATGAAACCTGCCATCTACTGTTCTGGCAGTGGTAATTTTTATAATTGTAACAAGTAACTATGCAGCACAAAAAAGAAAATATCGGAGTAGAAGTATTGAAATCATTGAAAAAATGTAGTGAAGTAAAAGTGAAAGTAGGAGAAAAAAATTCTACTCTAGGAAAGTAAAGATACCGCCTTTCGGTACTTAAGTAAAGTAGTGAAGTAGTTCTACTTAGTTACTATACAGCTCTGTGCCCATGTAATACCCATATGTGATGTTGAGTTTCCTTATTGAAAGAACTGAAATCCAATGAATGAAAGGGGCGGGCTAGGAATAGTAAGACTGGGGAGAAAAGAGCTAGATAATGCTGGATAACCTTCAGCCAGGAAATAAGGCAGACCCTATCTGCAGCAATCTCCAACCTTTTTGGTAACAGGGACTGGTTTCGCAGCAGCCAATTTTTCCAGGGATGGAGGCTTATTGGCAATGGGATATTCAAGAACTTTCAGCACAGTCCCCGCTTTATATCAATGCCCCTTTACAGTGCAGTCCCCTTTATATCACAGTGCCCATTTCACAGTGCCTCTTTACTGTTGAGTCCCTTTCACATCACAGCCCTCCTTTACATTACAGATCAGTCCCCTTTACATCACAGCCCCCCTTTACATTACAGTGGAGTCCCCGTTACATCACAGCCCCCTTTACATCACAGTGCAGTCCCCTTTACATCACAGTGCAGTCCCCTTTACATCACAGCCCCCCTTTACATTACAGTGCAGTCCCCTTTACATCACAGCCCCCCTTTATATTACAGTGCAGTCCCCCTTTTTTTTTTTTTTTTTAATCTTTTTATTGTTTCAACAAAAACAACAATATACAAACAACAGGTGCAAAAGGTTCACTAAGCAGCCTCACAACACGTGGCCATCGACAGGGAGAGCATTCAAGAGCATGGGGTGCCCACGCAGGGGCAAAATGACATTGGCATCAAAATGTAACAACACAGCAGTAAATAGCATGGGACGGAGAGTGCAGCTTGAGAGGCAGCTCAGCCAATTCTCAGTCTGCGGTTAAGTAACCCCCGGGCCACCACCACCCAGGCACGCAGCAAGCAACGGGATGGAAGAGTTCGCCAACCATCTGGCCCAGACTCTGTCATGCTTCTTGGGGCATCTCCTATGAAAGTACGTGTCCCTGTATAGCGGTATCACTGAATCCACCAGTGCCCTCCACCGCTGAAGCGAGGGGGGGGGAACCGCTGTCTCCAGTGAAGCACTATATTCTTCCTGGCGAAGAAAAGGAGACCCATAAGAGTGCGGTCTGCCACCCTAGGCAACAGGTCACCAATAGGCCCAATAGAGCAATTTTTTCGGGGAGGGGTCAACTGAAATCTGCAGAAGGCCATTTGCAGCTGCAAATACCTGCGACCAATAATCCGACAGATCTGGGCAGGTCCAGAAGATGTGAATAAAGTCCCCAGGAGTACAGCCGCACCGCCAGCACTCCGGGGAGTGGGAACCATGTATCTTATGCAGGCGATGAGGGGTGAGGTAGGCCCGGTGAGCAATCTTGTATTGAACCATACGATCTCTGAGAGGGACCAGGATCTTAAAAGGGGAGTCCCACACCTGCCGCTAGTCCTCCGTGTCCATGTCCGGGACATCCCGAGTCCACCGATCCCGGAGACCTGAGAGCTCCGGAGAGAACACCCGAAGGAGATGGGCATGCAGGACGGAGGCGGCACGACCGGAGCAGTCATAAAGGAGGACTCGCTCCAGATCCGACTGCACTGCCCCTGGGAACTGGGCCCTGAAGGCATGGGACAACTGTAGGTAATGGAATAAGTGGGATGGTGGCACCCCGTGGGAGTCTAGGAGTTGATTGAACGTGGGAAGGGAGAGGTCCGTGGACAGATCCGAGATCTTTTTAATGCCAAATTTGGTCCAGGCTGCTGGATCAGGAAGGGAGTACAGATGAGGTAAGGTAGGATTAATCCACAATGGCGCATTTGGGGAGACCGTGGTGCTTGGGTACGCCTCTAACGCCAGGCCCTGAGCGTCGTCTGCATGGAAGAAGTCAAGGCATATGGAGCCTTGGGGCCTCTGAATAGCAGATGTGACAACGCTTCCACGGACCCCAACACAGCCGCCTCCGTCACCACTGCGGAATTGGAAGCGTCAGGAGACAACCACCAGACCGCGGAGACTAATTGGGAGGCCAAGAAGTACTTATGGCAGTCCGAGAAGGCCAAGCCCCCCTGTGACTGAGGTCTCATCAGCGTGGAGAATTTGTATGGGGGGGGGGGCGGGAGCCCCATAGGAAGGAGGAAAAGATTTTGTTCAAATTCGTAAAAAAGGATTTGGGGATCCATTGGGGCGAGTGGCGAAAGAGGTAAGTTAGTTTAGGGAGGATCTTCATTTTTACTAGATTCACACGGCCCAATAAGGAGAGGGGAAGGTTCTCCCATGCCTTCAGCATAGCCCGAAGGTCCCTCACCACCGGGTCTAGATTGAGGGATATGAACTCCGTTGGGTCATTGGAAACTCTCACCCCTAGATACATAAAGCTGTCAACCCATTGTAGCAAGAGATCAGACGGGGCGCCACTCCTGGCTGCCCCATCGGTCGCGAGCAACTGGGATTTGGTCCAATTCACCCTCAAACCCGTCACCCTGGAGAAACCGTCCATTATAGCCAGAGCCCCCCTAAGGGAGGGACCCGCATCTTGCAAAAATAAGAGGAGGTCATCCGCGTATAGAGCCACCCTCTCCTCCAGCCACGCCACCCGCAGCCCCCGAACCTCCGGCGAAGTCCGGAGCGCCTTGGCCAGTGGCTCCATGGCGATGCCAAACAAGGCCGGAGAGAGTACAGCCCTGCCGCATGCCTCTGGACAACGGGAAGGAGGGGGACAGCCTGCCCCTCAGTCGAATAGCCGCCACCGGGGACCTATAGATCGTTTGTAGCCACCTGATAAACAGGAGGGGGAACCCCATCCGTCTGAGGACCTCCCACAAAAAGAGCCATTCCACTGAATCAAATGCCTTCTCTATATCTAGGGAGGCGACCACCCTCATACCGGAGTTCAAGTGCTGAGTTTGCAAATTAGTAAAAAGCCTATGCAGGTTAACATCAGTGGACCTGTGGGCCATAAAGCCCGTCTGGTCCTGGTCGACCACGGAGGGGAGGATGGGGCAGAGTCTGGAGGCAAGTATCTTGGTGAGAATTTTGAGATTGTTATTAAGTAAAGCTATTGGGCGGTAGGAAGCGCACAGTTTAGGGTCTGTCGGAGGTTTATGAATCAGGATAATATGAGCTTCCGCCATAGAGGGTGGTAGCGAGCCCATCTCCAGACAGTCATTGTACAGTGCTGCCAAGAGAGGGGCCAGGACATCAGAGTGAGTTTTGTAAAATTCGATGGGCAGTCCATCCGGGCCCAGGGCCTTTGCCTCCAGGAATAACACAACCTCCACCTCCTCCTCCGTGACCTGCTCAACCAAATCAGCGCTCAGAATCTGATAACTAGCCCAGGGCCACCGGGTCAAGGAGCTGCTGCAGGTCCTCTGGCCGGAGATCAGCGGGCAGGGTAGTGGCATACAAATGGGAATTGAAGGCCCGAAATGTCCCCAAGATCTCCGCCGGGGAGGTGGCAGCCTCCCCAGTGGGGGAGGTAAGCTCCGGTACCAGGGTGAGGGGGGCACTATGGTGAGACATAACCGCCAACAGTTTCCCATTCCGGTCCCCATGTTCAGAAAACCTTTGCTTAGATTGGTACATGGACAGCCGGGTGACTTCAGACAGGTGGAGATGTAAATCTCGTTTGGTCGCCTGCATCCCCTCCAAGTTGGCGGCCGAGGGATCCCAAATATAGCGGCTAGAAGCCTCCTCAACCGCCGCCTCCAGGGCAGACGCTGCAGCTGCCTGCTGCACCCTGACAGCCTTAATAGCCAAAATGTAGTGACCTCTAGTAACTGCCTTGAAAGAATCCCTAGTGCAGTCCCCTTTACATGACAGCCCCCCTTTACATTAGAGTGCAGTCCCCTTTACATTACAGCCCCCTTTACATTACAGTGCAGTCCCCTTTACATCAAAGTGCCCCTTTTCATTGCAGTCCCCTTTACATTACAGTGCAGTCCCCTTTACATCAAAGTGCCCCTTTTCATTGCAGTCCCCTTTACATCACAGTGCCCCTTTACAGTGCAGTCTCCTTTACATCACAGTGCCCCTTTACAGTGCAATCTCCTTTTCACCGCAGTGCTCCTTTACAGTGCAGTCTCCTTTACATCACAGTGCCCCTTTACAGTGCAGTCCTCTTTACATTAATCTAACGAGGACTGCACTGTAAAGGGGCACTGTGATGTAAAGGGGACTGCACTGTAAAAGGGCACTATGATGTTAAGGGGACTACACTGAAAAAGAGCAAACAGCAGCATTTTTTTAAAGCATTTGTTAACCTAAAAAAAAAATGGATCCTGTTTCCTTAAAGCATGATATACAGCACAGTGCTTTGCTGTGTAATTTGGGCCCCTTCTATCACCTAAAATACCTGGCATATCCTGTCTACAGTCTGTGTAATAATCCTGTGTTCCCCTGTGTCTGTGTTTTATAAAAAATAAGCCATTCTTTACCAGTTTTTACATTGTTGAAAAGGAGCGGGGCATGGGTGACCTTAAAATGATGCGCCCCCCCTGAAAGAAGTTCTGCGGACGCCCATGAAAACAAGGATTAGTGATAAAGCTTCAGTGGAGACACCTTTTTCCCATGATAACTCTTATAGGAGTGAATTTCCCTTCCTAGGGGTAGATTTCTCCTCACTTCCTGTTGTCTCCCTCCGTTCGTAAGTAGGAGTCATTTGTAAGTTGGATGTTTGTATCCCGGGGGGCGCCTGTATATGACTTATTATTTTTTTAGACACAATAACTGGCTGTTGGCTATAGAGGTGGCACATCCACTCCTTTGGTCCCTGTGATTCAGTTGTGCCCTGTGAGAGTTGGTGGCCCGTAGACAGTCAAGTCTCCTAAATATACACATATATCCAGCATTGTCCACCATCCATCCATCCACCATGTACAATATCAATCATTGTGTTCTGTAAGTATAATGCAGCCCAGTATTTTTCGAAATATGATACTATTAAAGCAGTAGTATACTCTGCTTTTTAACTTTTACCTACAGGTAAGCCTATAATAAGGCTTACCTGTAGGTAAAATTAATCTCTCCTAAACCTGCACGGTTAAGGAGATATTCACCCTGCATGCAGCTGCTGACACCAGTGGTGCATGCGCTCTGAAGGTCCGGCGGACCTTTAGAGCTCCTTGCTGGAAAGTGAACTCCCGTGCATGCTGTCATCGCGGCTCCGCCCACTCAAAGCACCGGAGCCGCCGAACCCGGAAGAGACGCCGAGGGAACACGACAGCTCCCTTAGCAGGGTCCGGGCGACCGTGTGGGGGCTTCGTTCTAAGGTATTTCATAATGTGCTCGTATGCGATGCATACTAGCACATTATGCCATTGTCTTGCAGGGTTTATTTTTTTGTACGGGGATACTACCATTTAAATATACGACATATGTACTATAAAATAGAAGTCTGTTATTTGATTACTAACAGTATCCTTTTATTTTAGAATCTACCAGTACCCATGGCTATACCTTTGAAGAAGGACTCGACAACCTTTAATTCCGAAACATGCTAGGTGGCCATATATCGATATTTAACCACTTGCCGACCAGTCACTGGGACTGTACTGCGGCAAAGTGGCTCGATTCCGTCCATACGTCGCTGGACTCCTCCCCTTATGGGTGGCGCTCGCGCGCCGCTGGAGGCTCGCTCCCGCTGTTTTCAGTCACAGCGGGAGTCGGGCCAGGGGAGGAGCGGCGGTGATCACCGCCGCTCTTCCCCGATCGTCGGGGAATCGAGTCTGGAGATCCGACCGCTTGTGTAAACAAAGCGGGCGGATCTCCTAAGTGACAAACAGTGACAGATTGCAGGGTTCAGCACCTCCCCCCACACACGTTAGTAAGCACCAGGCATACATCAACCCCTCCCTCTCCAATAAAATTAACCTCTTCCCTGCCAGTGTCATTTTTACAGTAACAGTGCATATATATAGCACTGATTACTGTAGTAATGTCACTGGTACCCCCAAAAGTGTCAAAAATGTCAGTCAAGGGTCCGATCTGTCCGCCACAATGTCGCAGTCCCGCAAAAAAAAATCGCAGATCGCCGCCATTACTCGTTAAAAAAAAACCACCAAAAATGACAGAAATCTTTCCCTTTGCGCAAACCAATCAAAATACGCTTATTGTGATTTTGTTTACCAAACATAGGTAGCAGAAAACAAATTGGCCAAAAATGTTAAAAAATTTAGATTTTTACATTTTTTTGGGGGGGAATTTCCTATAAAAAAATGTGAAAAATATTGTTATTTTTTCAAAATTTAAGCTCTTTTTTTGTTTATAGCGCAAAAAGTAAAAATCGCACAGGTGATCAAATACCACCAAAAGAAAGCTCTGTTTGTGGGAAAAAAGGACGTAAATTTCGTTTGGGTACGGCGTCGCACGACCGCGCAATTGTCAGTTAAAGTCGCACAGTGCCGAATCGCAAAAAGTGGCCTGGACGTAAGACAGCAAAATCCTCCGGTGGTAAAGTGGTTAATAGCCAGCCTAGGATTTAATCCAGGCGCCATTCATTATTATTGGTACAAATCCTATTACGATATTGAGGGTACCAGAGATTGTTCGAATATATTTTGTCTCTTAAGACCAAATATCTGTATGTTTGTTTCATACTGTGTCATTTTGATATAATAAAATGTATTGTTTTTACTTTTACTTTCAGTCTGTTTCTGAAGTCCATGAGGGGTGCAACGCCAGTTTTTTCTGCGCACAATTTCAATGTATTGAATTGTCTCCCTTTAAATTTTAAAGCGCTGCACAAACTGTTGGCACTATATAAATCCTGTATAATAATATAATAATAACTTCAGACAATCCTGTCTGCAGGATGGCAATGCTGGAGTGCAACTTTACAAAGGAACTGTGTTGTCACCTTGATAAATCAAGAGGAAAAAAAAAAAAGCTCCACTGGCAGGATCAACAGGTGATAAAACTATGTTACATCATACATGGGAGAGTCATGAAAACATAAAGTAGGTTACTGCTTGTGACAGACTGCATCCTATGTGTATTCTTTTATTTTGCATATCGTTTAATGATAGGATGGTGTGACGACATGGGCTTTAACCCCTTGTTGTCAACTGGCACACAAACCAGGCAAGCAGTGAAGTGTGCAGCTGCCAGTGTGATGTGTAGCAGTGTGATAGATTGCAGGCTCTTGGGATCAGGACCCCCCTTGTGTGAAGAGGTGCCATTTGTCAGCTATGACTAGCTAGGAGGGATAGTACACCCTCCCTGTGTTGTGCTCTGGCTCTTCTCCCTTCTCTAGCTCCCTAGCCTTGGATCCTCCCTGTTTTCCTCCCACACAGCAGAAAAAAAGGTCACGTATGTTTGGAGAAATATGTAGGTCAGTGGAACATTTCCTGCACTTGTGCCTGACAGGCAGCGAGCTTTCCTTTCCCTCACCACCTACACTGGATTTGTAGTCATTCCCTCTCATTCTATTAAAGAGTGCATGTCTTCATTCCTTTCCTCCATTTCCACACACACCTTCCCATGGCTGTTCACCTCTACCTCTGGGGCCATAGATGACTAAAGGTGCTCTCCCTTCATCTTCATGGTGACACGTCTGAGCACAGGAGAAGATGGAAGGGGACTTCTCATGCCTCTGCCTGTGACTGACTGGAGCAGGAACTTGGCGCCCAGCTCGTCATGCAGCCCATGTGTGAGGGAGCCCCAGGACTGCCGCCTCTCCTCCTCACGCTGAGCCTGGCATGGGGCGCCCCGTCACACCATGAGATATAGCGGCTATAGAGCCAAGGCTACTGCGAAGGGTTCGGACAGCGCTTTGGGGGAGGAGGAGGCCGCTTCCCGCGGCTCAGCCCTCACACAGCTCGCTTCAGCGGACAGCAGCACTGTACTGAGCAAGAGGAGCCGCCCGAGGAGCGCCCCGCCGTCCGAGCGCCGCAGCGCTGCCAGGTAAGAGCATGGCACGGGCAGTGCACTGCAAGACCACTATGCGGAGCTCAGTCCAGTCCAGTGTACAGGGTTCAGTGTAGTGTTCAGACCAATTTGCAGAGCTCAGTCCAGTGTGCAGAACTCAGCCCAGTGTGCAGAGTTCAGTCCAGTGTGCAGAGTTCAGTCCAGTGTGCAGGGTTCAGTCCAGTGTGCAGAATTCAGTCCAGTGTGCAGGGTTCAGACCAGTGTGCAGAGCTCAGTCCAGTGTGCAGGGTTCAGACCAGTGTGCAGAGCTCAGTCCAGTGTGCAGAGCTCAGTCCAGTGTGCAGGGTTCAGACCAGTGTGCAGAGCTCAGTCCAGTGTGCAGAGTTCAGTCCAGTGTGCAGAGTTCAGTCCAGTGTGCAGAGTTCAGACCAGTGTGCAGAGTTCAGTCCAGTGTGCAGAGTTCAGTCCAGTGTGCAGGGCTCAGTCCAGTGTACAGAGCTCAGTCCAGTGTGCAGGGTTCAGACCAGTGTGCAGAGTTCACTCCAGTGTGCAGAGTTCAGTCCAGTGTCAAGGGCTCAGTCCATTGTGCAGAGTTCAGTTCAGTGTGCAGAGTTCAGTCCAGTGTGCAGAGATCAGTCCAGTGTCAAGGGCTCAGTCCATTGTGCAGAGTTCAGTTCAGTGTGCAGGGTTCAGTCCAGTGTGCAGAGCTCAGTCCAGTGTGCAGAGTTCAGTCCAGTGTGCAGAGTTCAGTCCAGTGTGCAGAGTTCAGTCCAGTGTGCAGAGTTTAGTCCAGTGTGCAGAGTTCAGTCCAGTGTCAAGGGCTCAGTCCATTGTGCAGATTTCAGTTCAGTGTGCAGAGTTCAGTCCAGTGTGCAGGATTCAGTCCAGTGTGCAGAGCTCAGTCCAGTGTGCAGAGCTCAGTCCAGTGTGCAGAGTTCAGTCCAGTGTGCAGAGCTCAGTCCAGTGTGCAAAGTTCAGTCCAGTGTGCAGAGTTCAGTCCAGTGTGCAGAGTTCAGTCCAGTGTGCAAAGTTCAGTCCAGTGTGCAGAGTTCAGTCCAGTGTGCAGGGCTCAGTCCAGTGTGCAGAGCTCAGTCCAGTGTGCAGAGTTCACTCCAGTGTGCAGAGTTCAGTCCAGTGTGCAGAGTTCAGTCCAGTGTGCAGAGTTCAGTCCAGTGTGCAGGGTTCAGTCCAGTGTGCAGGGTTCAGTCCAGTGTGCAGGGTTAAGTCCAGTGTGCAGAATTCAGTCCAGTGTGCAGGGTTCAGACCAGTGTGCAGAGCTCAGTCCAGTGTGCAGAGTTCAGTCCAGTGTGCAGGGCTCAGTCCGGTGTGCAGGGCTCAGTCCAGTGTGCAGGGTTCAGTCCAGTGTGCAGAGCTCAGTCCAGTATGCAGGGTTCAGCCCAGTGTGCAGAGTTCAGTCCAGTGTGCAGAGTTCAGTCCAGTGTGCAGAGTTCAGTCCAGTGTGCAGGGTTCAGTCCAGTGTGCAGAATTCAGTCCAGTGTGCAGGGTTCAGACCAGTGTGCAGAGCTCAGTCCAGTGTGCAGAGCTCAGACCAGTGTGCAGAGCTCAGTCCAGTGTGCAGAGCTCAGTCCAGTGTGCAGAGCTCAGTCCAGTGTGCAGGGTTAAGTCCAGTGTGCAGGGTTCAGACCAGTGTGCAGAGCTCAGTCCAGTGTGCAGGGTTCAGACCAGTGTGCAGAGTTCAGTCCAGTGTGCAGAGTTCAGTCCAGTGTGCAGAGTTCAGTCCAGTGTGCATGGCTCAGTCCAGTGTACAGAGCTCAGTCCAGTGTGCAGGGTTCAGACCAGTGTGCAGAGCTCAGTCCAGTGTGCAGAGTTCAGTCCAGTGTGCAGAGTTCAGTCCAGTGTCAAGGGCTCAGTCCATTGTGCAGAGTTCAGTTCAGTGTGCAGAGTTCAGTCCAGTGTGCAGAGTTCAGTCCAGTGTCAAGGGCTCAGTCCATTGTGCAGAGTTCAGTTCAGTGTGCAGGGTTCAGTCCAGTGTGCAGAGCTCAGTCCAGTGTGCAGAGTTCAGTCCAGTGTGCAGAGTTCAGTCCAGTGTCAAGGGCTCAGTCCATTGTGCAGATTTCAGTTCAGTGTGCAGAGTTCAGTCCAGTGTGCAGGGTTCAGTCCAGTGTGCAGAGCTCAGTCCAGTGTGCAGAGCTCAGTACAGTGTGCAGAGTTCAGTCCAGTGTGCAGAGTTCAGTCCAGTGTGCAGAGTTCAGTCCAGTGTGCAGGGCTCAGTCCAGTGTGCAGGGCTCAGTCCAGTGTGCAGGGCTCAGTCCAGTGTGCAGAGTTCAGTCCAGTGTGCAGAGTTCAGTCCAGTGTGCAGAGTTCAGTCCAGTGTGCAGGGTTCAGTCCAGTGTGCAGGGTTAAGTCCAGTGTGCAGAATTCAGTCCAGTGTGCAGGGTTCAGACCAGTGTGCAGAGCTCAGTCCAGTGTGCAGAGTTCAGTCCAGTGTGCAGGGCTCAGTCCAGTGTGCAGGGCTCAGTCCAGTGTGCAGGGTTCAGTCCAGTGTGCAGAGCTCAGTCCAGTATGCAGGGTTCAGTCCAGTGTGCAGAGTTCAGTCCAGTGTGCAGAGTTCAGTCCAGTGTGCAGAGTTCAGTCCAGTGTGCAGGGTTCAGTCCAGTGTGCAGAATTCAGTCCAGTGTGCAGGGTTCAGACCAGTGTGCAGAGCTCAGTTCAGTGTGCAGAGCTCAGTCCAGTGTGCAGGGTTAAGTCCAGTGTGCAGGGTTCAGACCAGTGTGCAGAGCTCAGTCCAGTGTGCAGGGTTCAGACCAGTGTGCAGAGCTCAGTCCAGTGTGTAGAGTTAAGTCCAGTGTGTAGAGTTAAGTCCAGTGTGCAGAGTTCAGTCCAGTGTGCAGAGTTCAGTCCAGTGTGCAGAGTTCAGTCCAGTGTGCAGAGTTCAGTCCAGTGTGCAGGGCTCAGTCCAGTGTGCAGAGCTCAGTCCAGTGTGCAGAGCTCAGTCCAGTGTGCAGGGTTCAGACCAGTGTGCAGAGCTCAGTCCAGTGTGCAGAGTTCAGTCCAGTGTGCAGAGTTCAGTCCAGTGTCAAGGGCTCAGTCCATTGTGCAGAGTTCAGTTCAGTGTGCAAAGTTCAGTCCAGTGTGCAGGGTTCAGTCCAGTGTGCAGAGCTCAGTCCAGTGTGCAGAATTCAGACGAGTGTGCAGAGCTCAGTCCAGTGTGCAGAGCTCAGTCCAGTGTGCAGAGTTCAGTCCAGTGTGCAGAGCTCAGTCCAGTGTGCAGAGTTCAGTCCAGTGTGCAGAGTTCAGTCCAGTGTGCAGGGCTCAGTCCAGTGTGCAGAGTTCACTCCAGTGTGCAGAGTTCACTCCAGTGTGCAGAGTTCACTCCAGTGTGCAGAGTTCACTCCAGTGTGCAGGGTTCACTCCAGTGTGCAGGGTTCAGTCCAGTGTGCAGGGTTAAGTCCAGTGTGCAGGGTTCAGACCAGTGTGCAGGGTTCAGACCAGTGTGCAGAGCTCAGTCCAGTGTACAGAGCTCAGTCCAGTGTACAGAGCTCAGTCCAGTGTGCAGGGTTCAGACCAGTGTGCAGGGTTCAGTCCAGTGTGCAGAGTTCAGTCCAGTGTGCAGAGTTCAGTCCAGTGTGCAGAGTTCAGTCCAGTGTGCAGGGCTCAGTCCAGTGTACAGAGCTCAGTCCAGTGTGCAGGGTTCAGACCAGTGTGCAGAGCTCAGTCCAGTGTGCAGAGTTCAGTCTAGTGTGCAGAGTTCAGTCCAGTGTCAAGGGCTCAGACCATTGTGCAGAGTTCAGTTCAGTGTGCAGAGTTCAGTCCAGTGTGCAGAGTTCAGTCCAGTGTGCAGAGTTCAGTCCAGTGTCAAGGTCTCAGTCCATTGTGCAGAGTTCAGTTCAGTGTGCAGAGTTCAGTCCAGTGTCAAGGGCTCAGTCCATTGTGCAGAGTTCAGTTCAGTGTGCAGAGTTCAGTCCAGTGTGCAGGGTTCTGTCCAGTGTGCAGAGCTCAGTCCAGTGTGCAGAGCTCAGTCCAGTGTGCAGAGCTCAGTCCAGTGTGCAGAGCTCAGTCCAGTGTGCAAAGTTCAGTCCAGTGTGCAGAGTTCAGTCCAGTGTGCAGGGCTCAGTCCAGTGTGCAGAGCTCAGTCCAGTGTGCAGAGCTCAGTCCAGTGTGCAGAGTTCAGTCCAGTGTGCAGAGTTCAGTCCAGTGTGCAGGGTTCAGTCCAGTGTGCAGGGTTCAGTCCAGTGTGCAGGGTTCAGTCCAGTGTGCAGGGTTCAGTCCAGTGTGCAGAATTCAGTCCAGTGTGCAGGGTTCAGACCAGTGTGCAGAGCTCAGTCCAGTGTGCAGAGCTCAGTCCAGTGTGCAGGGCTCAGTCCAGTGTGCAGGGCTCAGTCCAGTGTGCAGGGTTCAGTCCAGTGTGCAGAGCTCAGTCCAGTATGCAGGGTTCAGCCCAGTGTGCAGAGTTCAGTCCAGTGTGCAGGGTTAAGTCCAGTGTGCAGGGTTCAGACCAGTGTGCAGAGCTCAGTCCAGTGTACAGAGCTCAGTCCAGTGTGCAGGGTTCAGTCCAGTGTGCAGAGCTCAGTCCAGTGTGCAGAGTTCAGTCCAGTGTGCAGAGTTCAGTCCAGTGTGCAGGGCTCAGTCCAGTGTGCAGAGTTCACTCCAGTGTGCAGAGTTCACTCCAGTGTGCAGAGTTCACTCCAGTGTGCAGAGTTCACTCCAGTGTGCAGGGTTCACTCCAGTGTGCAGGGTTCAGTCCAGTGTGCAGGGTTAAGTCCAGTGTGCAGGGTTCAGACCAGTGTGCAGGGTTCAGACCAGTGTGCAGAGCTCAGTCCAGTGTACAGAGCTCAGTCCAGTGTACAGAGCTCAGTCCAGTGTGCAGAGCTCAGTCCAGTGTGCAGGGTTCAGTCCAGTGTGCAGAGTTCAGTCCAGTGTGCAGAGTTCAGTCCAGTGTGCAGAGTTCAGTCCAGTGTGCAGAGTTCAGTCCAGTGTGCAGAGTTCAGTCCAGTGTACAGAGCTCAGTCCAGTGTGCAGGGTTCAGACCAGTGTGCAGAGCTCAGTCCAGTGTGCAGAGTTCAGTCTAGTGTGCAGAGTTCAGTCCAGTGTCAAGGGCTCAGACCATTGTGCAGAGTTCAGTTCAGTGTGCAGAGTTCAGTCCAGTGTGCAGAGTTCAGTCCAGTGTGCAGAGTTCAGTCCAGTGTCAAGGTCTCAGTCCATTGTGCAGAGTTCAGTTCAGTGTGCAGAGTTCAGTCCAGTGTCAAGGGCTCAGTCCATTGTGCAGAGTTCAGTTCAGTGTGCAGAGTTCAGTCCAGTGTGCAGGGTTCTGTCCAGTGTGCAGAGCTCAGTCCAGTGTGCAGAGCTCAGTCCAGTGTGCAGAGCTCAGTCCAGTGTGCAAAGTTCAGTCCAGTGTGCAGAGTTCAGTCCAGTGTGCAGGGCTCAGTCCAGTGTGCAGAGCTCAGTCCAGTGTGCAGAGTTCAGTCCAGTGTGCAGAGTTCAGTCCAGTGTGCAGAGTTCAGTCCAGTGTGCAGGGTTCAGTCCAGTGTGCAGGGTTCAGTCCAGTGTGCAGGGTTCAGTCCAGTGTGCAGGGTTCAGTCCAGTGTGCAGAATTCAGTCCAGTGTGCAGGGTTCAGACCAGTGTGCAGAGCTCAGTCCAGTGTGCAGAGCTCAGTCCAGTGTGCAGGGCTCAGTCCAGTGTGCAGGGCTCAGTCCAGTGTGCAGGGTTCAGTCCAGTGTGCAGAGCTCAGTCCAGTATGCAGGGTTCAGCCCAGTGTGCAGAGTTCAGTCCAGTGTGCAGGGTTAAGTCCAGTGTGCAGGGTTCAGACCAGTGTGCAGAGCTCAGTCCAGTGTACAGAGCTCAGTCCAGTGTGCAGGGTTCAGACCAGTGTGCAGAGCTCAGTCCAGTGTGCAGAGTTCAGTCCAGTGTGCAGAGTTCAGTCCAGTGTGCAGAGTTCAGTCCAGTGTGCAGGGCTCAGTCCAGTGTACAGAGCTCAGTCCAGTGTGCAGGGTTCAGACCAGTGTGCAGAGCTCAGTCCAGTGTGCAGAGTTCAGTCTAGTGTGCAGAGTTCAGTCCAGTGTCAAGGGCTCAGACCATTGTGCAGAGTTCAGTTCAGTGTGCAGAGTTCAGTCCAGTGTGCAGAGTTCAGTCCAGTGTGCAGAGTTCAGTCCAGTGTCAAGGTCTCAGTCCATTGTGCAGAGTTCAGTTCAGTGTGCAGAGTTCAGTCCAGTGTCAAGGGCTCAGTCCATTGTGCAGAGTTCAGTCCAGTGTGCAGAGTTCAGTCCAGTGTGCAGGGTTCAGTCCAGTGTGCATAGCTCAGTCCAGTGTGCAGAGCTCAGTCCAGTGTGCAGAGCTCAGTCCAGTGTGCAGAGTTCAGTCCAGTGTGCAGAGCTCAGTCCAGTGTGCAAAGTTCAGTCCAGTGTGCAGGGCTCAGTCCAGTGTGCAGAGCTCAGTCCAGTGTGCAGAGTTCACTCCAGTGTGCAGGGTTCAGTCCAGTGTGCAGGGTTCAGTCCAGTGTGCAGGGTTCAGTCCAGTGTGCAGGGTTCAGTCCAGTGTGCAGGGTTAAGTCCAGTGTGCAGGGTTCAGACCAGTGTGCAGAGCTCAGTCCAGTGTGCAGGGCTCAGTCCAGTGTGCAGGGCTCAGTCCAGTGTGCAGGGCTCAGTCCAGTGTGCAGATTTCAGTTCAGTGTGCAGAGTTCAGTCCAGTGTGCAGGGTTCAGTCCAGTGTGCAGAGCTCAGTCCAGTGTGCAGAGTTCAGTCCAGTGTGCAGAGTTCAGTCCAGTGTGCAGAGCTCAGTCCAGTGTGCAGAGCTCAGTCCAGTGTGCAGAGTTCAGTCCAGTGTGCAGAGTTCAGTCCAGTGTGCAGAGTTCAGTCCAGTGTGCAGAGTTCAGTCCAGTGTGCAGAGTTCAGTCCAGTGTGCAGGGCTCAGTCCAGTGTACAGAGCTCAGTCCAGTGTGCAGGGTTCAGACCAGTGTGCAGAGTTCAGTCCAGTGTGCAGAGTTCAGTCCAGTGTCAAGGGCTCAGTCCATTGTGCAGAGTTCAGTTCAGTGTGCAGAGTTCAGTCCAGTGTGCAGAGATCAGTCCAGTGTCAAGGGCTCAGTCCATTGTGCAGAGTTCAGTTCAGTGTGCAAGGTTCAGTCCAGTGTGCAGAGCTCAGTCCAGTGTGCAGAGTTCAGTCCAGTGTGCAGAGTTCAGTCCAGTGTGCAGAGTTTAGTCCAGTGTGCAGAGTTCAGTCCAGTGTCAAGGGCTCAGTCCATTGTGCAGATTTCAGTTCAGTGTGCAGAGTTCAGTCCAGTGTGCAGGATTCAGTCCAGTGTGCAGAGCTCAGTCCAGTGTGCAGAGCTCAGTCCAGTGTGCAGAGCTCAGTCCAGTGTGCAGAGTTCAGTCCAGTGTGCAGAGCTCAGTCCAGTGTGCAAAGTTCAGTCCAGTGTGCAGAGTTCAGTCCAGTGTGCAGAGCTCAGTCCAGTGTGCAAAGTTCAGTCCAGTGTGCAGAGTTCAGTCCAGTGTGCAGAGCTCAGTCCAGTGTGCAAAGTTCAGTCCAGTGTGCAGAGTTCAGTCCAGTGTGCAGGGCTCAGTCCAGTGTGCAGAGCTCAGTCCAGTGTGCAGAGTTCAGTCCAGTGTGCAGAGTTCAGTCCAGTGTGCAGAGTTCAGTCCAGTGTGCAGAGTTCAGTCCAGTGTGCAGAGTTCAGTCCAGTGTGCAGGGTTCAGTCCAGTGTGCAGGGTTCAGTCCAGTGTGCAGGGTTCAGTCCAGTGTGCAGAATTCAGTCCAGTGTGCAGGGTTCAGACCAGTGTGCAGAGCTCAGTCCAGTGTGCAGAGTTCAGTCCAGTGTGCAGGGCTCAGTCCAGTGTGCAGGGCTCAGTCCAGTGTGCAGGGTTCAGTCCAGTGTGCAGAGCTCAGTCCAGTATGCAGGGTTCAGTCCAGTGTGCAGAGTTCAGTCCAGTGTGCAGAGTTCAGTCCAGTGTGCAGGGTTCAGTCCAGTGTGCAGAATTCAGTCCAGTGTGCAGGGTTCAGACCAGTGTGCAGAGCTCAGTCCAGTGTGCAGAGCTCAGACCAGTGTGCAGAGCTCAGTCCAGTGTGCAGAGCTCAGTCCAGTGTGCAGAGCTCAGTCCAGTGTGCAGGGTTAAGTCCAGTGTGCAGGGTTCAGACCAGTGTGCAGAGCTCAGTCCAGTGTGCAGGGTTCAGTCCAGTGTGCAGAGTTCAGTCCAGTGTGCAGAGTTCAGTCCAGTGTGCAGAGTTCAGTCCAGTGTGCATGGCTCAGTCCAGTGTACAGAGCTCAGCCCAGTGTGCAGGGTTCAGACCAGTGTGCAGAGCTCAGTCCAGTGTGCAGAGTTCAGTCCAGTGTGCAGAGTTCAGTCCAGTGTCAAGGGCTCAGTCCATTGTGCAGAGTTCAGTTCAGTGTGCAGAGTTCAGTCCAGTGTCAAGGGCTCAGTCCATTGTGCAGAGTTCAGTTCAGTGTGCAGGGTTCAGTCCAGTGTGCAGGGTTCAGTCCAGTGTGCAGAGCTCAGTCCAGTGTGCAGAGTTCAGTCCAGTGTGCAGAGTTCAGTCCAGTGTCAAGGGCTCAGTCCAGTGTGCAGGGTTCAGTCCAGTGTGCAGAATTCAGTCCAGTGTGCAGGGTTCAGACCAGTGTGCAGAGCTCAGTCCAGTGTGCAGAGTTCAGTCCAGTGTGCAGGGCTCAGTCCAGTGTGCAGGGCTCAGTCCAGTGTGCAGGGTTCAGTCCAGTGTGCAGAGCTCAGTCCAGTATGCAGGGTTCAGTCCAGTGTGCAGAGTTCAGTCCAGTGTGCAGAGTTCAGTCCAGTGTCAAGGGCTCAGTCCATTGTGCAGATTTCAGTTCAGTGTGCAGAGTTCAGTCCAGTGTGCAGGATTCAGTCCAGTGTGCAGAGCTCAGTCCAGTGTGCAGAGCTCAGTCCAGTGTGCAGAGCTCAGTCCAGTGTGCAGAGTTCAGTCCAGTGTGCAGAGCTCAGTCCAGTGTGCAGAGCTCAGTCCAGTGTGCAAAGTTCAGTCCAGTGTGCAGAGTTCAGTCCAGTGTGCAGAGCTCAGTCCAGTGTGCAAAGTTCAGTCCAGTGTGCAGAGTTCAGTCCAGTGTGCAGAGCTCAGTCCAGTGTGCAAAGTTCAGTCCAGTGTGCAGAGTTCAGTCCAGTGTGCAGGGCTCAGTCCAGTGTGCAGAGCTCAGTCCAGTGTGCAGAGTTCAGTCCAGTGTGCAGAGTTCAGTCCAGTGTGCAGAGTTCAGTCCAGTGTGCAGAGTTCAGTCCAGTGTGCAGAGTTCAGTCCAGTGTGCAGGGTTCAGTCCAGTGTGCAGGGTTCAGTCCAGTGTGCAGAATTCAGTCCAGTGTGCAGGGTTCAGACCAGTGTGCAGAGCTCAGTCCAGTGTGCAGAGTTCAGTCCAGTGTGCAGGGCTCAGTCCAGTGTGCAGGGCTCAGTCCAGTGTGCAGGGTTCAGTCCAGTGTGCAGAGCTCAGTCCAGTATGCAGGGTTCAGTCCAGTGTGCAGAGTTCAGTCCAGTGTGCAGAGTTCAGTCCAGTGTGCAGGGTTCAGTCCAGTGTGCAGAATTCAGTCCAGTGTGCAGGGTTCAGACCAGTGTGCAGAGCTCAGTCCAGTGTGCAGAGCTCAGACCAGTGTGCAGAGCTCAGTCCAGTGTGCAGAGCTCAGTCCAGTGTGCAGAGCTCAGTCCAGTGTGCAGGGTTAAGTCCAGTGTGCAGGGTTCAGACCAGTGTGCAGAGCTCAGTCCAGTGTGCAGGGTTCAGTCCAGTGTGCAGAGTTCAGTCCAGTGTGCAGAGTTCAGTCCAGTGTGCAGAGTTCAGTCCAGTGTGCATGGCTCAGTCCAGTGTACAGAGCTCAGCCCAGTGTGCAGGGTTCAGACCAGTGTGCAGAGCTCAGTCCAGTGTGCAGAGTTCAGTCCAGTGTGCAGAGTTCAGTCCAGTGTCAAGGGCTCAGTCCATTGTGCAGAGTTCAGTTCAGTGTGCAGAGTTCAGTCCAGTGTCAAGGGCTCAGTCCATTGTGCAGAGTTCAGTTCAGTGTGCAGGGTTCAGTCCAGTGTGCAGGGTTCAGTCCAGTGTGCAGAGCTCAGTCCAGTGTGCAGAGTTCAGTCCAGTGTGCAGAGTTCAGTCCAGTGTCAAGGGCTCAGTCCAGTGTGCAGGGTTCAGTCCAGTGTGCAGAATTCAGTCCAGTGTGCAGGGTTCAGACCAGTGTGCAGAGCTCAGTCCAGTGTGCAGAGTTCAGTCCAGTGTGCAGGGCTCAGTCCAGTGTGCAGGGCTCAGTCCAGTGTGCAGGGTTCAGTCCAGTGTGCAGAGCTCAGTCCAGTATGCAGGGTTCAGTCCAGTGTGCAGAGTTCAGTCCAGTGTGCAGAGTTCAGTCCAGTGTGCAGGGTTCAGTCCAGTGTGCAGAATTCAGTCCAGTGTGCAGGGTTCAGACCAGTGTGCAGAGCTCAGTCCAGTGTGCAGAGCTCAGACCAGTGTGCAGAGCTCAGTCCAGTGTGCAGAGCTCAGTCCAGTGTGCAGAGCTCAGTCCAGTGTGCAGGGTTAAGTCCAGTGTGCAGGGTTCAGACCAGTGTGCAGAGCTCAGTCCAGTGTGCAGGGTTCAGACCAGTGTGCAGAGTTCAGTCCAGTGTGCAGAGTTCAGTCCAGTGTGCAGAGTTCAGTCCAGTGTGCATGGCTCAGTCCAGTGTACAGAGCTCAGTCCAGTGTGCAGGGTTCAGACCAGTGTGCAGAGCTCAGTCCAGTGTGCAGAGTTCAGTCCAGTGTCAAGGGCTCAGTCCATTGTGCAGAGTTCAGTTCAGTGTGCAGAGTTCAGTCCAGTGTCAAGGGCTCAGTCCATTGTGCAGAGTTCAGTTCAGTGTGCAGGGTTCAGTCCAGTGTGCAGAGCTCAGTCCAGTGTGCAGAGTTCAGTCCAGTGTGCAGAGTTCAGTCCAGTGTCAAGGGCTCAGTCCATTGTGCAGATTTCAGTTCAGTGTGCAGAGTTCAGTCCAGTGTGCAGGGTTCAGTCCAGTGTGCAGAGCTCAGTCCAGTGTGCAGAGCTCAGTCCAGTGTGCAGAGTTCAGTCCAGTGTGCAGAGTTCAGTCCAGTGTGCAGAGCTCAGTCCAGTGTGCAAAGTTCAGTCCAGTGTGCAGAGTTCAGTCCAGTGTGCAGGGCTCAGTCCAGTGTGCAGAGTTCAGTCCAGTGTGCAGAGTTCAGTCCAGTGTGCAGAGTTCAGTCCAGTGTGCAGGGTTCAGTCCAGTGTGCAGGGTTCAGTCCAGTGTGCAGGGTTAAATCCAGTGTGCAGAATTCAGTCCAGTGTGCAGGGTTCAGACCAGTGTGCAGAGCTCAGTCCAGTGTGCAGAGTTCAGTCCAGTGTGCAGGGCTCAGTCCAGTGTGCAGGGCTCAGTCCAGTGTGCAGGGTTCAGTCCAGTGTGCAGAGCTCAGTCCAGTATGCAGGGTTCAGCCCAGTGTGCAGAGTTCAGTCCAGTGTGCAGGGTTCAGTCCAGTGTGCAGAATTCAGTCCAGTGTGCAGGGTTCAGACCAGTGTGCAGAGCTCAGTTCAGTGTGCAGAGCTCAGTCCAGTGTGCAGAGCTCAGTCCAGTGTGCAGGGTTAAGTCCAGTGTGCAGGGTTCAGACCAGTGTGCAGAGCTCAGTCCAGTGTGCAGGGTTCAGACCAGTGTGCAGAGCTCAGTCCAGTGTGTAGAGTTAAGTCCAGTGTGCAGAGTTCAGTCCAGTGTGCAGAGTTCAGTCCAGTGTGCAGAGTTCAGTCCAGTGTGCAGAGTTCAGTCCAGTGTGCAGAGTTCAGTCCAGTGTGCAGGGCTCAGTCCAGTGTGCAGAGCTCAGTCCAGTGTGCAGGGTTCAGACCAGTGTGCAGAGCTCAGTCCAGTGTGCAGAGTTCAGTCCAGTGTGCAGAGTTCAGTCCAGTGTCAAGGGCTCAGTCCATTGTGCAGAGTTCAGTTCAGTGTGCAAAGTTCAGTCCAGTGTGCAGGGTTCAGTCCAGTGTGCAGAGCTCAGTCCAGTGTGCAGAATTCAGACGAGTGTGCAGAGCTCAGTCCAGTGTGCAGAGCTCAGTCCAGTGTGCAGAGTTCAGTCCAGTGTGCAGAGCTCAGTCCAGTGTGCAGAGTTCAGTCCAGTGTGCAGAGTTCAGTCCAGTGTGCAGGGCTCAGTCCAGTGTGCAGAGTTCACTCCAGTGTGCAGAGTTCACTCCAGTGTGCAGAGTTCAGTCCAGTGTGCAGGGTTCAGTCCAGTGTGCAGGGTTCAGTCCAGTGTGCAGGGTTAAGTCCAGTGTGCAGGGTTCAGTCCAGTGTGCAGAGCTCAGTCCAGTATGCAGGGTTCAGCCCAGTGTGCAGAGTTCAGTCCAGTGTGCAGGGTTCAGTCCAGTGTGCAGAATTCAGTCCAGTGTGCAGGGTTCAGACCAGTGTGCAGAGCTCAGTTCAGTGTGCAGAGCTCAGTCCAGTGTGCAGAGCTCAGTCCAGTGTGCAGGGTTAAGTCCAGTGTGCAGGGTTCAGACCAGTGTGCAGAGCTCAGTCCAGTGTGCAGGGTTCAGACCAGTGTGCAGAGCTCAGTCCAGTGTGTAGAGTTAAGTCCAGTGTGCAGAGTTCAGTCCAGTGTGCAGAGTTCAGTCCAGTGTGCAGAGTTCAGTCCAGTGTGCAGAGTTCAGTCCAGTGTGCAGAGTTCAGTCCAGTGTGCAGAGTTCAGTCCAGTGTGCAGGGCTCAGTCCAGTGTGCAGAGCTCAGTCCAGTGTGCAGGGTTCAGACCAGTGTGCAGAGCTCAGTCCAGTGTGCAGAGTTCAGTCCAGTGTGCAGAGTTCAGTCCAGTGTCAAGGGCTCAGTCCATTGTGCAGCGTTCAGTTCAGTGTGCAAAGTTCAGTCCAGTGTGCAGGGTTCAGTCCAGTGTGCAGAGCTCAGTCCAGTGTGCAGAATTCAGACGAGTGTGCAGAGCTCAGTCCAGTGTGCAGAGCTCAGTCCAGTGTGCAGAGTTCAGTCCAGTGTGCAGAGCTCAGTCCAGTGTGCAGAGTTCAGTCCAGTGTGCAGAGTTCAGTCCAGTGTGCAGGGCTCAGTCCAGTGTGCAGAGTTCACTCCAGTGTGCAGAGTTCACTCCAGTGTGCAGAGTTCAGTCCAGTGTGCAGGGTTCAGTCCAGTGTGCAGGGTTCAGTCCAGTGTGCAGGGTTAAGTCCAGTGTGCAGGGTTCAGACCAGTGTGCAGGGTTCAGACCAGTGTGCAGAGCTCAGTCCAGTGTACAGAGCTCAGTCCAGTGTGCAGGGTTCAGACCAGTGTGCAGGGTTCAGTCCAGTGTGCAGAGTTCAGTCCAGTGTGCAGGGTTCAGTCCAGTGTGCAGAGTTCAGTCCAGTGTGCAGAGTTCAGTCCAGTGTGCAGAGTTCAGTCCAGTGTGCAGGGCTCAGTCCAGTGTACAGAGCTCAGACCAGTGTGCAGAGCTCAGTCCAGTGTGCAGAGTTCAGTCTAGTGTGCAGAGTTCAGTCCAGTGTCAAGGGCTCAGACCATTGTGCAGAGTTCAGTTCAGTGTGCAGAGTTCAGTCCAGTGTGCAGAGTTCAGTCCAGTGTGCAGAGTTCAGTCCAGTGTCAAGGTCTCAGTCCGTTGTGCAGAGTTCAGTTCAGTGTGCAGAGTTCAGTCCAGTGTCAAGGGCTCAGTCCATTGTGCAGAGTTCAGTTCAGTGTGCAGAGTTCAGTCCAGTGTGCAGGGTTCAGTCCAGTGTGCAGAGCTCAGTCCAGTGTGCAGAGCTCAGTCCAGTGTGCAGAGCTCAGTCCAGTGTGCAGAGTTCAGTCCAGTGTGCAGAGCTCAGTCCAGTGTGCAAAGTTCAGTCCAGTGTGCAGAGTTCAGTCCAGTGTGCAGGGCTCAGTCCAGTGTGCAGAGCTCAGTCCAGTGTGCAGAGCTCAGTCCAGTGTGCAGAGTTCAGTCCAGTGTGCAGAGTTCAGTCCAGTGTGCAGAGTTCAGTCCAGTGTGCAGGGTTCAGTCCAGTGTGCAGGGTTCAGTCCAGTGTGCAGGGTTAAGTCCAGTGTGCAGGGTTCAGACCAGTGTGCAGAGCTCAGTCCAGTCTGCAGAGCTCAGTCCAGTGTGCAGAGCTCAGTCCAGTGTGCAGGGCTCAGTCCAGTGTGCAGGGTTCAGACCAGTGTGCAGAGCTCAGTCCAGTGTGCAGAGTTCAGTCCAGTGTGCAGAGTTCAGTCCAGTGTGCAGAGTTCAGTCCAGTGTGCAGAGTTCAGTCCAGTGTGCAGGGCTCAGTCCAGTGTACAGAGCTCAGTCCAGTGTGCAGGGTTCAGACCAGTGTGCAGAGCTCAGTCCAGTGTGCAGAGTTCAGTCTAGTGTGCAGAGTTCAGTCCAGTGTCAAGGGCTCAGACCATTGTGCAGAGTTCAGTTCAGTGTGCAGAGTTCAGTCCAGTGTGCAGAGTTCAGTCCAGTGTGCAGAGTTCAGTCCAGTGTCAAGGTCTCAGTCCATTGTGCAGAGTTCAGTTCAGTGTGCAGAGTTCAGTCCAGTGTCAAGGGCTCAGTCCATTGTGCAGAGTTCAGTCCAGTGTGCAGAGTTCAGTCCAGTGTGCAGGGTTCAGTCCAGTGTGCATAGCTCAGTCCAGTGTGCAGAGCTCAGTCCAGTGTGCAGAGCTCAGTCCAGTGTGCAGAGTTCAGTCCAGTGTGCAGAGCTCAGTCCAGTGTGCAAAGTTCAGTCCAGTGTGCAGGGCTCAGTCCAGTGTGCAGAGCTCAGTCCAGTGTGCAGAGTTCACTCCAGTGTGCAGAGTTCAGTCCAGTGTGCAGAGTTCAGTCCAGTGTGCAGGGTTCAGTCCAGTGTGCAGGGTTAAGTCCAGTGTGCAGGGTTCAGACCAGTGTGCAGAGCTCAGTCCAGTGTGCAGGGTTCAGACCAGTGTGCAGAGCTCAGTCCAGTGTGTAGAGTTCAGTCCAGTGTGCAGAGTTCAGTCCAGTGTGCAGAGTTCAGTCCATTGTGCAGGGCTCAGTCCAGTGTACAGAGCTCAGTCCAGTGTGCAGGGTTCAGACCAGTGTGCAGAGCTCAGTCCAGTGTGCAGAGTTCAGTCCAGTGTGCAGAGTTCAGTCCAGTGTCAAGGGCTCAGTCCATTGTGCAGAGTTCAGTTCAGTGTGCAAAGTTCAGTCCAGTGTGCAGGGTTCAGTCCAGTGTGCAGAGCTCAGTCCAGTGTGCAGACTTCAGACGAGTGTGCAGAGCTCAGTCCAGTGTGCAGAGCTCAGTCCAGTGTGCAGACTTCAGTCCAGTGTGCAGAGCTCAGTCCAGTGTGCAGAGTTCAGTCCAGTGTGCAGAGTTCAGTCCAGTGTGCAGGGCTCAGTCCAGTGTGCAGAGCTCAGTCCAGTGTGCAGAGTTCAGTCCAGTGTGCAGGGTTCAGTCCAGTGTGCAGGGTTCAGTCCAGTGTGCAGGGTTCAGTCCAGTGTGCAGGGTTCAGTCCAGTGTGCAGGGCTCAGACCAGTGTGCAGGGCTCAGACCAGTGTGCAGGGCTCAGACCAGTGTGCAGAGCTCAGTCCAGTGTGCAGAGCTCAGTCCAGTGTGCAGAGTTCAGTCCAGTGTGCAGGGCTCAGTCCAGTGTGCAGGGTTCAGTCCAGTGTGCAGCAGAGTTCAGACCAGTGTGCAGAGCTCAGTCCAGTGTGCAGGGTTCAGACCAGTGTGCAGGGTTCAGACCAGTGTGCAGGGTTCAGTCCAGTGTGCAGAGCTTAGTCCAGTGTGCAGGGTTCAGACCAGTGTGCAGAGTTCAGTCCAGTGTGCAGAGTTCAGTCCAGTGTGCAGAGTTCAGACCAGTGTGCAGAGTTCAGTCCAGTGTGCAGAGTTCAGTCCAGTGTGCAGAGTTCAGTCCAGTGTGCAGAGTTCAGTCCAGTGTACAGGGCTCAGTCCAGTGTGCAGGGCTCAGACCAGTGTTGAAGAGTTCAGTCCAGTGTGCAGGGCTCAGTCCAGTGTGCAGGGCTCAGTCCAGTGTGCAGAGTTCAGTCCAGTGTGCAGGGCTCAGTCCAGTGTGCAGGACTCAGTCCAGTGTGCAGAGTTCAGTCCAGTGTGCAGGGCTCAGTCCAGTGTGCAGGGCTCAGTCCAGTGTGCGGGGCTCAGTCCAGTGTGCGGGGCTCAGTCCAGTGTGCGGGGCTCAGTCCAGTGTGCAGAGCTCAGTCCAGTGTGCGGGGCTCAGTCCAGTGTGCGGGGCTCAGTCCAGTGTGCAGAGTTTATTATAGGACTGATTTCAAAATATACAGTATATACCATTATTTGTGGACTATAACATTCACACAGACTAAATAATATACACTGATTTGTTTTTTTCACCACATTTCCACATTTGGTCTCAGTTTATAAAGAATGATTATTTGTTTGAAAAATTTTATAAGCGAAACAAAGAAAAATGTTTTTTTTTTATTTTATTTTTTTTATATACTAAAAAGTAAAAAAAAAAAAAAATGAAAAAATAATTAATGGTGATTAAATGCCACTAAAAGGAAGCTCTGTCTGACTCCAAAAAATGATATAAAATGTGTTTGTGTATAGTGATGCATGACTGAGTATTTATCATTCAAAGTGTGACCGTGCTGAAAACTGAAAAAAGTAAAACATTACCCTCCCCACTGCTCTTAGATTTACTCAATAATGTTTCTAATACATCTTAATGTTAATGCCTTTTTTCAACTAAGTGTTTACGTTACCTGAAAGCTCCAACAAGTGTGCCAGTCACCTCAGCACAGTGCATCACACACCTGAATAGTGTGCACTTTCTATGTTTTCAATAAAGCAAAAATAAAGACAAAAATGTAAACAGTGCAATTTGTGGAAGAGGCGTATTATACTGTCCCCTCTGTGCCTGGTGAAACAGACAGCAGCCTGCACACTAAAATAGGGGGTGTTTGAGCATTTGGGCAGTGTGAACAGCCTCTAACTTTCTCAAGGTCAACAGAGTTATGCCTTAGAGTTATGGATGATGGTGTGATGGCATCACTGCTCTAAAGATTCAGTGGTTTTCTCAGCCCTCCACGGACAGACACGCTCAGCAGAGCTCTACAGTCATATGACCACTTGGAGAAAGTTTCGTAAAGGTAATTCCATTGAGATTTATTCAAAACTGAATGGAGCAAATATAGGAACAACAGGGAGGGAATATCTAAAACGCCAGGTTTTGAATTCCTTCCATTTCATTTTGTACTGGTGCTTTATATCAGGATATTTCTTTTTCTGTGCCTTGTGCAGATGCCATTGTCTTTGTACAATAATTGCAACTGGCTACTTGTGAAATGTGTGCTATCGGTTTCCATGAAAGTACTGTACATATTGGTTCCATGTGCCAAAGTGTCCACGCCCTTATTTGGTGCCGTCAACATACAAAACAGCACATAAGTCATTCCGTTTTAAGCAGATGGAAACTCAGCCTCTTTAAATTGTTATCACCTTTCCAATTGTTGTTCTCCAGCTTTAACAGTTCTAAGTTTTAAAGTAGAAGGAAAGGCTAAATAAATTGCAGTGTACAGTAAATACAGTGGGTACGGAAAGTATTCAGACCCCCTTAAATGTTTCACTCTTTGTTATATTGCAGCCATTTGCTAAAATCATTTAGGTTCATTCTTCTTCCTCATGAATGTACACATAGCACCCCATACTGACAGAAAAACACAGAAATGTTGACATTGTTGCAGATTTATTAAAAAAGAAAAACTGAAATATCACATGGTCCTAAGTATTCAGACCCTTTGCTCAGTATTTAGTAGAAGCCCCCTTTTGATCTAATACAGCCAGGAGTCTTTTTGGGAAAGATGCAACAAGTCTTTCACACCTGGATTTGGGGATCCTCTGCCATTCCTCCTTGCAGATCCTCTCCAGTTCTGTCAGGTTGGATGGTAAACGTTGGTGGACAGCCATTTTTAGATCTCTCCAGAGATGCTCAATTGGGTTTAAGTCAGGGCTCTGGCTGGGCCATTCAAGAACAGTCACGGAGTTGTTGTGAAGCCACTCCTTCGTTATTTTAGCTGTGTGCTTAGGGTCATGGTCTTGTTGGAAGGTAATCCTTCGGCCCAGTCTGAGGTCCAGAGCACTCTGGAGAAGGTTTTTGTCCAGGATATCCCTGTACTTGGTCGCATTCATCTTTCCCTCGATTGCAACCAGTCGTCCTGTCCCTGCAGCTGAAAAACACCCCCACAGCATGATGCTGCCACCACCATGCTTCACTGTTGGGACTGTATTGGACAGGTGATGAGCAGTGCCTGGTTTTCTCCACACATACCGCTTAGAATTAAGGCCAAAAAGTTCTATTTTGGTCTCATCAGACCAGAGAATCTTATTTCTCACCATCTTGGAGTCCTTCAGGTGTTTTTTAGCAAGCTCCATGTGGGCTTTCATGTGTCTTACACTGAGGAGAGGCTTCCGTCGGGCCACTCTGTCTTAAAGCCCCGACTGGTGGAGGGCTGCAGTGATGGTTGACTTTCTACAACTTTCTCCCATCTCCTGACTGCATCTCTGGAGCTCAGCCACAGTGATCTTTGGGTTCTTCTTTACCTCTCTCACCAAGGCTCTTCTCCCCCGATAGCTCAGTTTGGCCGGACGGCCAGCTCTAGGAAGGGTTCTGGTCGTCCCAAACGTCTTCCATTTGAGGATTATGGAGGCCACTGTGCTCTTAGGAACCTTAAGTGCAGCAGAAATCTTTTTGTAACCTTGGCCAGATCTGTGCCTTGCCACAATTCTGTCTCTGAGCTCTTCAGGCAGTTCCTTTGACCTCATGATTCTCATTTGCTGTGACATGCATTGTGATCTGGAAGGTCTTATATAGACAGGTGTGTGGCTTTCCTAATCAAGTCCAATCAGTATAATCAAACACAGCTGGACTCAAATGAAGGTGTAGAACCATCTCAAGGATGATCAGAAGAAATGGAAAGCACCTGAGTTAAATATATGAGTGTCACAGCAAAGGGTCTGAATACTTAGGACCATGTGATATTTCAGTTTTTCTTTTTTAATAAATCTGCAACAATGTCAACAATTCTGTGTTTTTCTGTCAGTATGGGGTGCTATGTGTACATTCATGAGGAAGAAGAATGAACTTAAAAGATTTTAGCAAATGGCTGCAATATAACAAAGAGTGAAAAATTTAAGGGGGTCTGAATACTTTCCGTACCCACTGTACCTTCTCTTAAAGGCTAAAGCCACCTTTCAGACCATATTTCAGTTTACACTTACAGTGCATTCTGAAAGTATTTGGCCCCCTTGAACTTTTCGACCTTTTGCCACATTTCAGGCTTCATAAAGATATAAAACTGTAATTTTTTGTGAAGAATCAACAACAAGTGGGACACAATCATGAAGTGGAACTAAATTTATTGGATATTTCAAACTTTTTTAACAAATAAGAAACAGAAAAATTGGGCGTGCAAAATTATTCAGCCCCCTTAAGTTAATACTTTGTAGCGCCACCTTTTGCTGCGATGCACTGATGAGCACTGATGAGGCGGCACTAACAGGCACTACTGGGGTGGCACTGATATGCAGCACTGATGGGCACTGATAGGTAGCACTGATATGCAGCACTGATGGACACTGATATGTGGCACTGATAGGGCACTTGGTGGGCACTGATAGGCAGCGCTGATGGGCACTGATAGGCAGCGCTGATGGGCACTGATAGGCAGCGCTGATGGGCACTGATCGGCGGCACTGATGGGCACTGATCGGCGGCACTGATCGGCACTGATAGGCGGCACGGTTTGGCACTGATGGGCAGCACTGGTGGGCACTGGTAGGCAGCACTGGTGGGCAATAATGGGCACTGGTGGGTGCCCTGATAGATGGCAATAATGGGCACTGGTGGGCAGCACTGATAGATGGCATTGGTGGGCAGCACTGATAGGGAGGGCACCACTGGCAGGCTCTCTGAGCCCTGATTGCCATCCCTGCTGGCTATGGTGGGCATCCCTGGTGGTCATGGGTGGGCATCCCTGGTGGCTCTAGTGGCACCCCCCACCTACCCCCCCCCCCCCCCCCAGGGCTGCACTGGTATCTAATGTTCTTGTTCCAGCACAGACCCCCCCCCCCTGTGATCAGTGAGTAATTAGTAAAACTCACTGATCCCCTGGCTGCAGCACAGATCGTCTTCTCCTCACTGACAGGATCTGTGTGAGGAGAAGAAGAGATCAAAGCCGTTACAACGGCTGTATTTACATTACATGACGGCTGTGATTGGACACAGCCGTCATGTGATCAGGAGGGCCAATCACAGGGACACAGGCACATCGAGATCGCGCCGCTGCGTGTGCCCGCGGCGGCGCAATCTCGCTCCTTCTGCAGGACGTTCGGGAACGTCCGATCAGAAGGACGAGACTCCCACCCGGCCGTAAAGGTACAGTGGCCGGGTGGGAGGTGGTTAAGAAATGGCTTTCTTCTTGCCACTCTTCCATAAAGGCCAGATTTGTGCAGTACAGTATACGACTGATTGTTGTCCTATGGACAGAGTCTCCCACCTCAGTTGTAGATCTCTGCAGTTCATCCAGAGTGATCATGGGCCTCTTGGCTGCATCTCTGATCAGTCTTCTCCTTGTATGAGCTGAAAGTTTAGAGGGACGGCCAGGTCTTCGTAGATTTGCAGTGGTCTGATACTCCTTCCATTTCAATATTATCGCTTACACAGTGCTCCTTGGGATGTTTAATGCTTGGGAAATCTTTTTGTATCCAAATCCGGCTTTAAACTTCTCCACTACAGTATCTCGGACCTGCCTGGTGTGTTCCCTGTTCTTCATGATGCTCTCTGCGCTTTTAACTATCACAGTGCAGGTGCATTTATACGGAGACTTGATTACACACAGGTGGATTCTATTTATCATCATTAGTCATTTAGGTCAACATTGGATCATTCAGAGATCCTCACTGAACTTCTGGAGAGAGTTTGCTGCACTAAAAGTAAAGGGGCTAAATAATTTTGCACGCCCAAATTTTCAGTTTTTTATTTGTTAACAAAGTTTGAAATATCCAATAAATTTCGTTCCACTTCATGATTGCGTTTCACTTGTTGTTGATTCTTCACAAAAAATTACAGTTTTATATCTTTATGTTTGAAGCCTGAAATGTGACAAAAGGTCGAAAAGTTCAAGGGAGCCAAATACTTTCGCAATGCACTGTATTTTTAGGCCTAGTTTACACTTGTGGTTCGGGGGTGGTAAAAATAGGCAGTTGCACCACATTTTACTGCCCTGCTCCCCCTAAAGTGGTATTAAAGGTTCAGCCTTACAAAAACAAAGATGTTTTACTCACCTCCTCTGTGCAGTGGCTTTGCATGGAACAGCCGCAATCCTCCTCTTCTCGGGTCCCACGTTGGCGCTCCTGCCTCCTTCCACTTGACCAGTGCCTCTAGTAGCAAGCCGCTTGCTATGGGGTCACTGGTGCGTGCTCGCTCTGAAGCCCTGCTCTATGCGTCCATAAGACACAAAAGCCACAGCTCAGCCCCTCCTCCCGCTCTCTCCTCATTGGCTCACTAGCTGTGATTGTCAGCAGTGGGAGCCAATGGCTCCTGCTGCTGTGTCAGCCAATGAGAAGAGGGAGTCCCAGGACAGCTGAGGCTCTTGTGCACTTTGCTGGATCAAGAGGAGGCTCAGGTGCCTATTAGAGGGGGTTGTGAGGAGAGCAGCTCACAGAAGGTTTTTTACCTTCATGGATAGAATCCATGAAGGTAAAAAATCTTCAGCCATTACAACGACTTTAAGCTGCAAAGGCACATGTACAGGGGTATACACATGCTGCAGCTACAATGCTTTTCATTTGCTAAACATTATCCCCACTGTCACTTTTGGTGGGCAGTACTGCTGCCAAACATGACATTTTCAAGTGAATGGGGCCACCTTGCAATGGCAAGCCAAGAAATAGTTTGTATTTTTTACATTTAGTTCCAGTTTAAGTTTGCAGTCCTTTTCTAAGAGCACACCACATTAGTGCAATGGTGTTAACTGACATTTTGACAACTGGAATTTATATCACTGTTGGGTAAAGTGGCAAAACTGGGATCAGTCATCATGTTGGGGGACTTCAATTATCCCGACATTGACTGGGAAGAGGGGACTACACACTCACAGAAGGCCCGTCTATTCATGGAAACGTTTCAGGACAACTACATGTCTCAGTTGGTGGATTCTCCTACTAGAGAAAATGCAGTCCTGGATCTATTGATCACTAATGACCCAGACCTAATCTCGGAGGTGGGAGTCCAGGACAACCTGGGTTCTAGCGGTCATAGGATGATCACATTTAACGTAAATAACAATATAACAAGGCAAGTGGGGAACATAAGAACCATAAACTTCAGAAGGGCAAACTTTCCAAAATTGTGCTCAATGATGGAAAGGGTAAACTGGGACCAAACCCTGGGAACACTGACCACGGAGGAAAAATGGGAATGCTTTAGGAACATATTAAACAAATGCATCTT
Source organism: Pelophylax lessonae (assembly GCF_965119305.1). Classification (NCBI taxonomy): domain Eukaryota; kingdom Metazoa; phylum Chordata; class Amphibia; order Anura; family Ranidae; genus Pelophylax; species Pelophylax lessonae. Next base: position 443,491,060 of record NC_138769.1, read on the forward strand.
GCAGTGCATTCCTATGGGAAATAAATTTAGAAGAGACAAAGCCAAACCTGGCTGGCTAAACCGTAATGTTAAAAAACGTATTAGGGGGAAAAAAATGTCCTTCAAGAAATGTAAATCAGAGGACACAGTATCGGCTTTCGAGCAATACAAGGAGGCAAATAAGAAAAGTAAATACCAAATCAAAATGGCTAAAATCAACTTTGAGAGACAAATAGCGGAGGATAGTAAAAATAATCCAAAGAAATTCTTTAAATATATCAACAGCAAAAAAGCTAGGGCAGAGCATATTGCACACATAATTAACGATGATGGGAGGATGGTTACAGAGGACACTGAAAAAGCAACCGCGCTGAACGTTTTTTTCTCGTCAGTCATTACACAGGAAAAGGAGGGGTACACTGACCATGACTGTATGGTTAGTAGTAATACACAGGACTTGCCGCTATGGCTTACAGAGGGTAAGATCAGGGAAAAGGCTGGATAAAATTAACACAAATAAATCACCAGGCCCGGATGGCGTACATCCGAGAGTACTCAAAGAACTCAGTAAGATTATATCTAGACCACTGTTCCTGATCTTTGCTGACAGTATTATGACAAGAAATGTACCAGGGGATTGGAGGAAAGCTAACGTGATACTGATATTCAAAAAAGGGCAGAGGCATGTCCCCGGAAATTATAGGCCTGTTAGTCTGACATCGATAGTATGTAACCTTCTAAAGGGGATGATAAGGGACTATATCGTAGAGTTTGCTAAAGACAACAACATCATCAGCAGTAATCAGCACGGGTTTACAAATGGGCATTCTTGTCAAACCAATCTCTATTCTACGAGAAGGTGAGCTGTGAGCTAGATAGGGAGAGACCAGTGGATGTGGTGTACCTGGATTTCGCTAAGGCGTTTGATACAGCTCCCCACAAGCGCTTAATTTATAAAATAAGTTCGGCAGGCATCGACCGCAGGGTTTGCTCTTGGATACGGAACTGGCTAAAAGGGCATGTCCAAAGGGTGGTAATAAACAGCACATATTCAGACTGGTCTGAGGTGGTAAGCGAGGTCCCCCAAGGCTCAGTCCTGGGACCAACCTTGTTCAATTTATTCATAAACAGCATTAAGGACGGGATCAGTAGTTCTATATCAGTTTTTGCAGATGACACAAAATTGGGCAGGGCAATAACTGCATAGCATGATGCAGATATCCTACAGAATGACCTGGACAAAAAAACAGAGTGGGCAATGACATGGCAAATGAGGTTTAATGTGGAGAAGTGTAAGGTTTTGCACTTGGGGACTAAAAACATAAAAGCACAATACACGTTAGGGGGGGGGGCCTTGGGGGAATCAAAAATGGAGAAAGAACTGGGAGTCTTGGTAGAGGATAGACTAGGCAATAGCATGCAATTTCAAGTGGCAGCTGCCAAAGTCAGCAGAATATTAGCATGCATAAAGAAAGGGATGTATTCCAGAGATAAGACTATAATCCTTCCACTTTATAAAACTCTGGTCCGACCACATCTGTAGTATTCTGTCCAGTTCTGGTTGCCAGTCCTCAGGAGGGATGTGTTGGAGATGGAGAGAGTCCAGAGAAGGGCAACTAAACTAATTAGGGGATTGGAGGCCCTTAATTATGAAGAGCGTCTGCAATCGCTTGATTTATTCTCCCTGGAGAAGAGACGCCTGAGAGGGGACATGATAGCAATATATAAATATCTCAATGGTGATCTCAGCATAGAAAAAAAGCTATTCAATCGGAGGGATTGCATGAGGACTCGAGGGCATACAATGCGATTAGAGGAGAAGCGTTTTAACCTCAGGCAACGTGGGGGATTCTTTACTGTTAGGGCTACAAGATTGTGGAATTCTCTACCACAAGAGGTGGTTTCTGCGGGAAGTATGGTGGCTTTCAAAAGACTCTTAGACGTACATCTCAAAGATCAGAACATTCAGGGGTATGTGAGATGATTACGGCCACACACACCTACACAGGTTGAACTGAATGGATTATTGTCTTTATTCAACCTCACCTACTATGTAACTATGACATGATAATGAACCAGGATTTTGACCTTTTCCTTTGCTCGGACTGCGCTGAGTAAAGCTGCATACACACTATAAGAAAATTGAAAGAAAAATTCCGTACGAGGATTGGTCAATTATCTGTTCGTTAGTATAGTGCTTTCGACGGCTGATTCCAAGCATTCAGATGCAAAAAACTGAAGGTCAAGCTAGAAAATTTTAATAGTAAGCGAACAGAACGTCTAATTTTCGCTCAATGTGTACAGTAATCATACGGAATGAAGTTAATACTGTTGTCCGATACATCATGATACGCACCTTCATGTAAAATCAGATGATTGTTTGTCTGATTTTCTCATAGTGTATACCCCACTTATATCTGCCCAGCACAAACCTAACACACCTAGTATGAACGTGCCCTAATCACACCAATTTTTGCTTCTCAAAAACGGTGTATATAAAAAAAACTACCCCATGGGTTTCCAGCAGATTGAATGTTATGTGTCGCCCATCTTTGGAAACATCTGAAAAATAAATATTTATTTTCAATATCCACTATTGCCCTTTAACCACTTGCCGACCGCCGCACGAACATATACTGCGGCGGTCAGCCCCTCACAGGCAGAGTGACGTATCGGTACGTCACTAGCCTGGGAGGGTCTGGGTAATGAGCGCGCGCCGCCAGCGGCGCGCTCCCGCTCCCGCGTGGTCACGCACCCCCCCGCGTGTGTGACCAGCGGACCCGATGTCCGCCGGTCACTCTGCGATCGTCGGGGGAGAGGGAGAAAGGCAGGCAGCTTGTGTAAACAAGCTGCCTGTCAGTTCTACCTGTGTAGAGACACTGATCATATGGTTCTACTATATAGAACCGTTGATCAGTGTAACTACACCTCAAGCCACAGCCAATCACAGTTAGAATCACGCCCCTAGGGACACACACACAGCCCCTCCCGCTCGAATAAAGTTAACCCCTTCACTGCCAGTGTATTTTTACAGTAACAGTGCATATATATAGCACTGATTACTGTAGAAATGTCACTGGTAACCCCAAAAGTGTCAAAAATATCAGTCAAGGGTCCGATCTGTCCGCCGCAATGTCGCAGTACCGCAAAAAAAATCGCAGATTGCCGCCATTACGCATTAAAAAAAAACAACAAAAATGACAAAAATCTTTCCCTTTGTTAGTAAACGCGATAACTTTTGCGCAAACCAATCAAAATACGCTTTTTGCGATTTTTTTTTTTACCAAACATATGTAGCATAAAACAAATTGGCCGAAAATGTTAAAAAATTTTGATTTTTACTTTTTTTTTTTGGGAATTTCATATAAAAAAATGTGAAAAATATTGTTATTTTTTCAAAATTGACGCTCTTTTTTTGTTTATAGCGCGTGATCAAAAAATCGCACAGGTGATCAAATACCACCAAAAGAAAGCTCTGTTTTTGGGAAAAAAAGGACGTCAAATTCGTTTAGGTACAGCGTCGCACGACCGCACAATTGTCCGTTAAAGTCACGCAGTGCCGAATCGCAAAATACCCCCTGGTCAGGAAGGGGGTAAAATCTTCCGGGGCTTAAGTGGTTAAAGGTACACTATAATCAAAATATTAAAAATATATTATATATACACTGCTCAATAAAATTAAAGGAACACTTTGAAAACAAATCAGATCTCAATTGGGAAAAATATCATGCTGGATATCTATACTGATATGGACTGAGTATTGTGTTAGAAATGAAAGAATGCCACATCATTTGATGGAAACGAAAATTATCAACCTACAGAGGGCTGAATTCAAAGACACCCTGAAAATCAATGGGACAAAATGATGCAGCAGGCTAGTCCATTTTGCTGAAATTTCATTGCAGCAACTTAAAGGAGTTGTAAAGTCTCAAGGATTTTCACCTTAATGCATTCTATTCTAATATACCAGGAATTGAATTGACTTGATGCTATACTCTGATTAAAAAGTGTTCCTTTAAATTTCTTTGACCTACTTAGTTTCTTGATGAAAAGCATTTTGAGGCTACTGTGCTTTTTATATTTATTGTGGGTTTCAAAAAAGATACATTTGGAACAAAGTAAACATCTGTAATACTGCCCATAACTGCAGAAAGTGGGGGTGTCGTGTCGAGGAATGCCCTCCGTCGGATAATGCCCGGGTCGGACTGCGCATGCTCCGTAAGTGACGTCACCCTGTCAGAACAGCTGATCGGCTGGGGTTGGCGCATGCGCAGTCCGTCGGGGGCACAATCCGACGAGAGACAGAGCGGGGAAGAATCTAATGTCAGATTCTGACTCGCTCTGTAGCGCGTGCGCAGTCCGTTGGGGGCATTTCTCGACGAGAGACAGAGCGGGGAAGAATCTAATGTCAGATTCTAACTCGCTCTGTACGATGATTACACATATGAAGATTCTAACTCGCTATATGTAACTAATATATATATATATATATATATATATATATATATATATATATATAATATATATAGTTATATATAGTTATATATATAGTATATATATATATATATATATATATATATATATATATAGTGTGTATATATATATATATATATAGTGTGTATATATATATATATATATATATATATATATAGTGTATATATATATATATATATATAGTGTATATATATATACTATATATAGTATATTATATTATATATATATTATAGTAGTATAGTATATTATATAGTATATTATATTTATATATATATATATATATATATATATACTATATATAGTATGTATATATATATATATATATATATATATATATATATATATAGTATATATATACTATATATAGTATGTATATATATATATATATATATATATATATATTAAAATATATATATATATATATATATATATATATATATATAGTTACTATATATATATATAGCTATATATAACTCATTAAAGGGGCACCCTGAAATACTATGATCAGTACTCATATAGTATATTATAGTATATATATAGTATAGTATATTTATATATATATATATATATAGTATATATATATATACTATATATAGTATGTATGTGTGTATATATATATATATATATATATATATATATATATATATATATATATATATAGTTACTATATATATATATATATATATATATATAGCTATATATAACTCATATGGCACACATTAAAGGGGCACTCTGAAATACTACGATCAGTACTCATATGGGACACATTAAAGGGGCACTCTGAAATACTAAATTGGCACGCCGACTGCAATAATAAAAGGGCACTCTGGAATACTAAAGGGGCACCCTGAAATACTACGATCAGTACTCATATGGGACACATTAAAGGGGGCACTCTGAAATACTACGATCAGTACTCATATGGGACACATTAAAGGGGGCACTCTGAAATACTAAAGGGGCACGCCGACTGCAATAATAAAAGGGCACTCTGGAATACTAAAGGGGCACGCCGACTGCAATAATAAAGGGGCACTCTGACCGTGGGTCATAAAGGAGCTATGTGACTGGGACACATAACGGGGCACTCTGATAGGGACACTGATGTAAAGGAGGACTCTAACGGGAACACTGGATGTAAAGGGGGACTCTGACGGGGACACTGATGTAAAGGGGAACCCTGACGGGGACACTGATGTAAAGGGGGACTCTGACTGGGACACTGATGTAAAGGAGGACTCTGATAGGGAAGCACTAGATGTAAAGGAGCACTCTAATGGGGACACGGATGTAAAGGAGGACTCTGACAGGGACACACTGGATGTAAAGGAGGTCTCTGACAGGGACACACTGGATGTAAAGGAGGACTCTGACAGAGGCACCGACACAGGCCAAATTACGGCGGGGGGACATCAACTGCATGACGGCGGGGACACAGGGTGGATGACGGCAGGGACAGGGGCTGAATGACGGCGGGGAAAGAGGCTGAATGACAGGGGGATACAGGCTGCATGATGAGGGACACACTGATGAGGCACAAATGAGGAGGCACTCATTGGCATGATTTAGACACAGATGGGCATGAGACACAGGTGGGCATAAATAGGGCAGAGATGGGCATGGATGAGGCAGAGATGGGCATGGATGAGGTAGGGGCGGTGCCCATCGGTGTGTACAGCGTGCGAAGAGAGAGCTAAACCAGACATGCAGCGTTCTGTTGACAAATGATCGCTCTGTCATTGGATGGAGCGATCACATGGTAAATGGCCCCTGTCGTTGGCCCTTTAACACAATCCGTGTGAAGCGCGATACGGATGTCTCTGTACGCCCTCCCAGAATAGGCCGACCACGCTGTAGCCATCATTGGGCTATGCCCTGGTCGACAAGTACTTAATCCCCATAGTCTTAGCTATCCGATATTACCCGTAAAGCGGGGCTTTGCATTACTTATGTTCTGCAATATTTGGCCAAACTCGATCACAATGCCAGTCTCTGTGAAAATTAGGCATTGCCCCCAAAAAATGTGTGTGGCTACTGGAGGTCCTCTAGTATAAGTTTGCCAAGTATGGTGCCCTGAACCCCCGTGGTTTGGGCTCTACATTTATAGAAGCTTGGCCTGCTATGTTAATCTATGGCAGAGTCTTAGTCTGGAAATTTGAGGGGCTACAGCTAGGACCCCAAATGAGTCCGGGGGCCATATTTGGCACAGAGGTAGGGGGGTCCTTCCTTTACCACCCCAAACATTTTGGGGTTTGTTAGCTCAAAATTTCCTGATCAACTTTTTCTAGGGCCCCTTGAGAGTATGTGGCCCCCGGGCCATACGGCACAGCAGGGAGTGCTGGATACCATTGGACTATTCTGCGGTGGTCAGCTAAAGTCTACCCCAATGCAGGTCCCTGTGAAAATAAAGCATTGGCCCCAAACAAATGTATGTGCCAAATTTGGTGCCCCTGAGCACCGTGGTTCGGCTACCACAGGGCCCTACATTTAAACTAGCCTGGCCCATTATGTTAATCTATGGTTCAGCCGCGATCAGGAATTTGAGGGGCCACAGATCGGGCCCCAAATTAGTCCAGAGGCCCAGAGGTAGGGAAGGTCTTCCTTTAACACCTCTACATTTTTGAGGTCGCTAGCCTGAAGTTTTATGGTCAGCTTTTTAGGGGGCCCCTTGGGAGTGTGTGGCCCTCGGGCACTAATGCGGAGTGGGGATTGGTGAGTACTGCAGGAATCTCTGGACTCTTAGCTATTTAACAATATTTGCAGAGCCTGGCTCTGCAGTTCCTATGTCCTGCGGTGGTTGGGCAAATTCCACCCCCATGAAGGTCCTCATGAAAATTAAGCATTGGCCCCAAAACAATTTTGTGGCCCCTGGGGGTCCTCTAGTAACCCTATACCAAGTTTGGTGCCCCTGGGCAACATCGTTCCGCTACCGTGGGGCCCTAGATTTAGGCTAGTTTGGCCTAGCCTATGGTAATATATGGCGCAGTAGGGAATTTTGGAGGGGCCACAATGTGGGCCCCAAACATGTTCAGGGAACCTGGACTCTTTCAGGGCCTGGGCTGTGGCCCCCTCAAATTCCCACCCCCATCAGAGTCATGGATTAACATAGCGGGCCAATGTACCATAAATTTAGTGCCCTGTGGTACCCAAATCACGGGGGGATACGGTCACCAAACTTGGTACAGGGATACTAGCTGACCCCCAGGGTCACACACAAATTTTTTTGTGGACGATGCCTAATTTTCACGAGGACTGGCATGGGCGTCAAATTTGCACAAATACTGTAGAACATAGGTACCAGTGAGCCCTGCTCCGCAGGTAACATTGGATAGCTAAGAATATTGGGATTAATATGGTTTCCAGCAGTCCCTTCTCCACGGTACTGCCCCAGGGCCACACACTCCCAAAAGGCCCCTGAAAAAGTTGACCAGAAAATTTCAGGCTAGCTACTCCAACATTTTCAGAGTGGTAAAGGAAGATCTCCCCTACCACTGTGCCAAATATGGTCCCCTGGACTTGTTTGGTGCCCGAGCTGGGGCCCTGCAACTGTGCCCACTCGAAGATTGCCATACTGCACCAAGCTGACCTAAATTATGGGCCTAGTGGTACCTGAACCCTGGTGGCTAGGGGCCTCAAACGTGGCAGGGGCCACATGCTTTTTTCAGGACCTTAATTGTTACAGGGACCTGCATAGGGGTCGATTTGGCTAACCACTATGGAATACAGGAACTGCAGAGCAGCGCTATACAGATACTGCTGAATAGCTAAGAGTCCAGCTAAGAGTCCAGGGATTCCTGCAATATCCAGCACTCCCCGCTGCATGGTACGGGCCGAGGGCCGCAAACTCTCAAGTGGCCCTGGAAATAGCTCGGGCCCCAAATTAGTCTGGGGGGCCATATTTTGCACGGAGGTAGGGGAGGGCTCCCTTTACCAAGCATTTTGGAGTCGCTAGCCCAAAATGTACTGGTCAACTATTTCCAGGGCCACTTGAGAGTTTGCGGCCCTCGGCCCGTACCATGCAGCGGGGAGTGCTGGATATTGCAGGAATCCCTGGACTCTTAGCTGGACTCTTAGCTATTCAGCAGTATCTGTATAGCGCTGCTCTGCAGTTCCTGTATTCCATAGTGGTTAGCCAAATCGACCCCTATGCAGGTCCCTGTAACAATTAAGGTCCTGAAAAAAGCATGTGGCCCCTGCCACGTTTGAGGCCCCTAGCCACCAGGGTTCAGGTACCACTAGGCCCATAATTTAGGTCAGCTTGGTGCAGTATGGCAATCTTCAAGTGGGCACAGTTGCAGGGCCCCAGCTCGGGCACCAAACAAGTCCAGGGGACCATATTTGGCACAGTGGTAGGGGAGATCTTCCTTTACCACACTGAAAATGTTGGAGTAGCTAGCCTGAAATTTTCTGGTCAACTTTTTCAGGGGCCTTTTGGGAGTGTGTGGCCCTGGGGCAGTACCGTGGAGAAGGGACTGCTGGAAACCATATTAATCCCAATATTCTTAGCTATCCAATGTTACCTGCGGAGCAGGGCTCACTGGTACCTATGTTCTACAGTATTTGTGCAAATTTGACGCCCATGCCAGTCCTCGTGAAAATTAGGCATCGTCCACAAAAAAATTTGTGTGTGACCCTGGGGGTCAGCTAGTATCCCTGTACCAAGTTTGGTGACCGTATCCCCCCGTGATTTGGGTACCACAGGGCACTAAATTTATGGTACATTGGCCCGCTATGTTAATCCATGACTCTGATGGGGGTGGGAATTTGAGGGGGCCACAGCCCAGGCCCTGAAAGAGTCCAGGTTCCCTGAACATGTTTGGGGCCCACGTTGTGGCCCCTCCAAAATTCCCTACTGCGCCATATATTACCATAGGCTAGGCCAAACTAGCCTAAATCTAGGGCCCCACGGTAGCGGAACGATGTTGCCCAGGGGCACCAAACTTGGTATAGGGTTACTAGAGGACCCCCAGGGGCCACAAAATTGTTTTGGGGCCAATGCTTAATTTTCATGAGGACCTTCATGGGGGTGGAATTTGCCCAACCACCGCAGGACATAGGAACTGCAGAGCCAGGCTCTGCAAATATTGTTAAATAGCTAAGAGTCCAGAGATTCCTGCAGTACTCACCAATCCCCACTCCGCATTAGTGCCCGAGGGCCACACACTCCCAAGGGGCCCCCTAAAAAGCTGACCATAAAACTTCAGGCTAGCGACCTCAAAAATGTAGAGGTGTTAAAGGAAGACCTTCCCTACCTCTGGGCCTCTGGACTAATTTGGGGCCCGATCTGTGGCCCCTCAAATTCCTGATCGCGGCTGAACCATAGATTAACATAATGGGCCAGGCTAGTTTAAATGTAGGGCCCTGTGGTAGCCGAACCACGGTGCTCAGGGGCACCAAATTTGGCACATACATTTGTTTGGGGCCAATGCTTTATTTTCACAGGGACCTGCATTGGGGTAGACTTTAGCTGACCACCGCAGAATAGTCCAATGGTATCCAGCACTCCCTGCTGTGCCGTATGGCCCGGGGGCCACATACTCTCAAGGGGCCCTAGAAAAAGTTGATCAGGAAATTTTGAGCTAACAAACCCCAAAATGTTTGGGGTGGTAAAGGAAGGACCCCCCTACCTCTGTGCCAAATATGGCCCCCGGACTCATTTGGGGTCCTAGCTGTAGCCCCTCAAATTTCCAGACTAAGACTCTGCCATAGATTAACATAGCAGGCCAAGCTTCTATAAATGTAGAGCCCAAACCACGGGGGTTCAGGGCACCATACTTGGCAAACTTATACTAGAGGAGCTCCAGTAGCCACACACATTTTTTGGGGGCAATGCCTAATTTTCACAGAGACTGGCATTGTGATCGAGTTTGGCCAAATATTGCAGAACATAAGTAATGCAAAGCCCCGCTTTACGGGTAATATCGGATAGCTAAGACTATGGGGATTAAGTACTTGTCGACCAGGGCATAGCCCAATGATGGCTACAGCGTGGTCGGCCTATTCTGGGAGGGCGTACAGAGACATCCGAATCGCGCTTCCCACGGATTGTGTTAAAGGGCCAACGACAGGGGCCATTTACCATGTGATCGCTCCATCCAATGACAGAGCGATCATTTGTCAACAGAACGCTGCATGTCTGGTTTAGCTCTCTCTTCGCACGCTGTACACACCGATGGGCACCGCCCCTACCTCATCCATGCCCATCTCTGCCTCATCCATGCCCATCTCTGCCCTATTTATGCCCACCTGTGTCTCATGCCCATCTGTGTCTAAATCATGCCAATGAGTGCCTCCTCATTTGTGCCTCATCAGTGTGTCCCTCATCATGCAGCCTGTATCCCCCTGTCATTCAGCCTCTTTCCCCGCCGTCATTCAGCCCCTGTCCCTGCCGTCATCCACCCTGTGTCCCCGCCGTCATGCAGTTGATGTCCCCCCGCCGTAATTTGGCCTGTGTCGGTGCCTCTGTCAGAGTCCTCCTTTACATCCAGTGTGTCCCTGTCAGAGTCCTCCTTTACATCCAGTGTGTCCCTGTCAGAGTCCTCCTTTACATCCGTGTCCCCATTAGAGTGCTCCTTTACATCTAGTGCTTCCCTATCAGAGTCCCCCTTTACATCAGTGTCCCAGTCAGAGTCCCCTTTTACATCAGTGTCCCCGTCAGGGTTCCCCTTTACATCAGTGTCCCCGTCAGAGTCCCCCTTTACATCCAGTGTTCCCGTTAGAGTCCTCCTTTACATCAGTGTCCCTATCAGAGTGCCCCGTTATGTGTCCCAGTCACATAGCTCCTTTATGACCCACGGTCAGAGTGCCCCTTTATTATTGCAGTCGGCGTGCCCCTTTAGTATTCCAGAGTGCCCTTTTATTATTGCAGTCGGCGTGCCCCTTTAGTATTTCAGAGTGCCCCCTTTAATGTGTCCCATATGAGTACTGATCGTAGTATTTCAGAGTGCCCCCTTTAATGTGTCCCATATGAGTACTGATCGTAGTATTTCAGGGTGCCCCTTTAGTATTCCAGAGTGCCCTTTTATTATTGCAGTCGGCGTGCCCCTTTAGTATTTCAGAGTGCCCCTTTAATGTGTCCCATATGAGTACTGATCGTAGTATTTCAGAGTGCCCCTTTAATGTGTGCCATATGAGTTATATATAGCTATATATATATATATATATATATATATAGTAACTATATATATATACATACTATATATAGTATATATATATATATATATATATATATACTATATATATATATAAATATACTATACTATATATATACTATAATATACTATATGAGTACTGATCATAGTATTTCAGGGTGCCCCTTTAATGAGTTATATATAGCTATATATATATAGTAACTATATATATATATATATATATATATATATATATATTTTAATATATATATATATATATATATATATATATATACATACTATATATAGTATATATATACTATATATATATATATATATAAATATACTATACTATATATATATACTATAATGTACTATATAATATACTATAGTATACTATACTACTATAATATATATATAATATAATATACTATATATAGTATATATATATATACACTATATATATATATATATATATATATATACACACTATATATATATATATATATATATATATATATATATATATATATACTATATATATAACTATATATAACTATATATATTATATATATATATATATATATATATATATATATATATATATATATATATATATATTAGTTACATATAGCGAGTTAGAATCTTCATATGTGTAATCATCGTACAGAGCGAGTTAGAATCTGACATTAGATTCTTCCCCGCTCTGTCTCTCGTCGAGAAATGCCCCCAACGGACTGCGCACGCGCTACAGAGCGAGTCAGAATCTGACATTAGATTCTTCCCCGCTCTGTCTCTCGTCGGATTGTGCCCCCGACGGACTGCGCATGCGCCAACCCCAGCCGATCAGCTGTTCTGACAGGGTGACGTCACTTACGGAGCATGCGCAGTCCGACCCGGGCATTATCTGACGGAGGGCATTCCTCGACACGACAGGGGCACTTAAAAATGTTGCGCTGGATGACAACTATTCCATTTCTGTATTTTTCATATATTTTCCTTTTGTAGTTGTAAAATATTCAGTTTGTTGGAAGATAAATGATCCAAATCAAACAGCTTATAGTTCCACAACTGGTAACCATAGGTGACTTTGACATGTATCTTGTGAATATTCAGATTTAAATTACAACTCCCAACAAGAGAAAGTGGGAAGGGAGACACAGTTTAGGAGCTTGGGTGCCTTGTAATTGATAATGCTGTGTATTTCACACACTGCCAGATTATAAATCTAGGTTCACATCTATGCGGACTGTGCTCAATGCGTTTTTCCGGCTCATTTTGCATTTTAAAACCCTAGTTTTTAATGCATTTTTGCATGCAGTTTTCATGTGTTTTAAATTTTTTTTCTCTTTAAACACACTGTATATAGCTGGTTGCTAAGGAAGCTGGCCACCGTGTCCTTAACAACCCATGAGTCATCAGCTGTCAGCAGGGTTCTCCTTTCGGTCTAGTATGGATTTGGAGGGGACCCCCACGCCAGAATTCACGGCGTGTCACAAGGGGCAGGTTCTCTGGGTGACGTGACTGGGTGGCAACACCCCATGGCTATATAAGAACTGGCAGACACTGGAGCTGACACAATGAAAGGAGCCAGCGTTGGAGGAGGACTGTTTTTTTTTATTTTAATTTTTAGTGGGGTGGAGGAGGAAGACATCATGGGAGAGAGAAGAGATCAGCAGAGGGAGAAGACATCAGCGGAGGGAGAAGACATCACCAGAGGGAGAAGACATCACCAGAGGGAGAAGACCAGAGGAAGAAGACATTGGTGGCAAAACCAGGGAAAGAAGATATCGGTGGTGGCACCAGAGAAAGAAGATACATTGGAGCCAAGACAGGGACATTCTTCATTTTTAATAAAGGACTTGTCAAAAACAGTTCCTTGTTTTTTTGTAACACTACACTGCTTTTGTTTGGGTGAATGGGTAGGGGTAGAGCCCCCCTCCCCCATAGCACCCCCCCATGTTAAAGGGCATGTGGCCTGGTATGGCCCCTATCTTTCCTGACGTACCGGGCTGCATGCTCGGCTAAGGGTCTGGTATGGATTTTGGGGGGGATCCCACAGCATTTTTTTTTAATTTTGCCGTGGGGGTTCTCTTCCCACCAAATCAATGCCAAACCCTGAAGGGCCTGCTATGGATTGGGGAGGGAGGCATGCTTTTTTTCCTGATTCTTTTTTATTTTGCCGACAATTCTTTTTTTACATTCAGATGTCAGCAGCAAACCCCACTGACAGCTGATGACTCATCGGTTGTTAAGGACGCGGCAGCCGGCTTCACGGGCCACTCCTTAGCAACCAGATATATGCAGTGTTTTTAAAGGAAAAAAAAACACAAAAAAGCATCAAAAATTACATCACAGATGCAACACTTGCATTTCTGGTGCGACTCCATTGAAGTTTATTACATGCAAACTGCAGGAGAAAAGGCCCCTGACCCTTTCCAAAAATGCATAGATGGGAATGTGTACCATAGAAAACAATGTTAAATGGACTGTTGTGTGTTTCTTCAAACTGTAAAACGCACTAAAAAATACATAGGTGTGAATGTAGGGTCATATATTACATGTTCTAGTGATCACCACTAATTGTAATACATTACATTCTGTTGCTAGCAGTGTGGGAAGTGGAGTAGATAAGGTAACAGATTGAGAGACAAACAGGCTCTGACTGATTTTTCCTGTGAACTACTGTGTGAGTGGAAGGAGGGAGAGCAGAGACTGGGAAAGAAGAACAGGCTGCTATTGTAGTTCTAGCACAACTTGTAAAAATGTAGCCATCTCCAAATCTGCATTGTCATAGCTTTTCCCAGCAGATTTCTACACAAATGTAATACGCCATAGCTGTAACAGAGCACTGGATATGTAGCTGAATGTATCAACTTTCATTTTCCTTTTTAAGAAACAGAATCTTACATTCCTGCAGAATACTATTGGCCTATCCCTTCTGGCTCACTCTCTACTCATCTTTGAATGAAGTATAAATAAAGATAGGCAGGATTTGTCCTTGATGCCCTTATAGACCAAATTAAGTTCCCTACCCCACACTTTATTATTATTATTATTATTAGTTTAGTAGCACGACCACAGTGTGCCCTCATTGTTTAAAGGGAAACTTTCAGAACACAGTGAATGTATAGGCCAGTGATGGCGAACCTTGGCACCCCAGTTGTTTTGGAACTACATTTTCCATGATGCTCATGCAGTCTGCAGTTGTAGTGTTGTTGAGCATCAAGGGAAATGTAGTTCCAAAACATCTGGGGTGCTAAGGTTCGCCTTTGCTAGTATAGGCCCTGTCAATGCCGGCTTGTTTTAGCATGGTTCAGCAATATCCCAAAGGTCACGGACAGGGCCGCTGATAGAAATCATGGGGCCCCGTACAGCCTACCTGATGGGGCCCCTTAAGCCCCACCCCTGGCCCCTCCCCAAATCCCGCCCCTGGCCCCTCCCTAGACCCCGCCTGGAAACAAAGTGCAGTTTTGTCTTTAAGTGATATTTATCTTCCTCCAGCCAGTTATAGGTTTGATTATCCAAAAGGCATACTGATTTCAGAGGGGAACAGACCTCTTTTATCTCAGGATAGCTCTATGAAATAAATACCGCATATTTCAATGGAATAACGCAGGCCATAGTTTACAAGCATTTTTTGATGAATGGCAAAACATTTTTAGAAAAATGCTATGAGCTTTTTTAACACTGCTCTTAAAGCGGTAGATAGGTTTCAGGGATGGAGAACAGTGTCTTAAGATACTATCAGCTCAAAAACACTCATGGTTGCTCAAAAAAATCATAGATATCCACTGCTTACTGGCCCTATAATCTATTTTTTCCTGAAATAGTGGTTTTCTGCCTCCTTGTAATGTCCTCTGTGAGCTCCAGAAGCTCTCCTTTCCACTTTCCCTGTATCAGGAAGAAGGAGCACTGCAGAAGAAAGTTCGAGATTTGGAGTAGGCTGAGTGCAATAGAAGGGACTTTAAAGTGATTGTAAAGTCTTGTTCCCCATTCACACCTGAAACCTTGTAACGAGTCACATGACACCAGGGAGGGAAAATGGCTAATTGGGCCCAATTTGGGCATTTTCACTTAGGGGTGTACTCACTGTTGTTGCCAGCGGTTTAGACATTAATGGCTGTGTGTTGAGTTATTTTGAGGGGACAGCAAATTTACACTGTTATACAAGCTGTACACTCACTACTTTACATTGTAGCAAAGTGTCATTTCTTCAGTGTTGTCACATGAAAAGATAGAATAAAATATTTACAAAAATGTGAGGGGTGTACTCACTTCTGTGAGATACTGTATATTTAAAGCAGTCCTAAACCCAAAAGCAGACATTTAGTATATTGCATTGCATTCGTTTTCTTTTTTAGGCTCTCTTTCCTTAATTTTTATATGGTGATCTAGCTAGTAAGTCTTTTGTCTTTCAAAAGAACAAGCTCTCCTGGAGATGTATCAGTTTACAGAGATGAGAGAAACCATTTACCACTGAGAAGGGGCTTACAATGATCAGCTTCTTATGAGCTTTTAGTTATTCATGTAAAATCTTCACAGATCCCAGGAGGCTACGGAAGCTGGGAGTGACACACAGTGGTCTGCTACAGGCACTCCTATGGAATGCTGTGTATCACAGGAAAACATTTTTCCAGCTTCTGGGTTTAGTGTTAAGTGCCGGTTCACATAAATGCAATGCGGGAACCGTGTGAATCCACTGCAGGTTCCCGCATCGCATTCAAATCACAAGCAGTTCACACTGCCATATGCGAATCGTTGGGGGTGTCAATACAGGGTTAACAACACCTCCAGATCAGTTTGCATATCGCAGTGCGAACTGTCAGTTCGAACATGAATCCCATAGGTGTGAACCACCATGCGATCCAATTCTGCTGCGGACCAAAAAAGAAGGGTCCTGTGCGAGTTGTGTCCGAATGCGATGCAAATTCAGCCATACAATCTGTATGGCTGAATTTGCATCGCACAGACATCGCATGTGATTTGCAGAGCAGTGCGCTCCAAATCATATGCGATGTCTGATATCGTACTAATGTGAACCAGGACTAAATCCTGGCTTTCACAGACAGTCGGTGATTCTAGTACTAAATTCAAAGGGGGGCACACAGAAAATGCTGGGGCTAAGCTAACTGTTTTAAAAAAGAACTGTGGTGGCTCTGAAATAAATTGCCGCCACTGCTATCCCTACCCCGGTGGTGATGGGAACTCAGGCCCTTATATACATGGAGGCTAAAAATAAGCTGGGCATAAAATTTCTGCACCTGAGGAGCTGCAGGTGCCACTGTATACAGCCTTCTATACAAGTTCCTGTTCTCTTGATAAAAGCTGATGCTTCAAATACTGTATATAGATTGTCCAGTTCATCTCACTGCTCCTCTCTGCACTCTCTTCTGTTCTCTGTCTCTCTCTTCCCTCCCTCAGTCGTTCACTCTGTTCCTTTATTTTTTTTTGGTAGCTCATCCTTTCCTCTCTCTCCATATATCTTTCTGATCTCTCTTTTTCCCTCTCTGCCCATTTCTCTTTCTGTATCTATGATATATATTCATTCTATCTCTCTCTCTGCTGTATCTCTATCATTTCAGTCTCTTTCCCTCTCTATCTATCTTTATTTTGTGATATATAATCTTTAACTCTCTGTCTCTTTCTCTCTTCTTCTCTTTCTTTCTCTCTCTCTCTCTCTCTTTATTTCTCACTCTCTCCGCCCCTCTCTCTTTCTGCTTACCTCTCTGCTTCTTTCTCCATTTCTCTTTTTCTCTCTCCCTCTATCTCTCTCCATCTTTATCTTATATTATATAATATTTATCAATCTGCCTCTTTCTGTCTGCCCCTCCATCTGTAATTCTCTCTATATCTCGTTTTCTCTATCTCTCTCTTTCAGTCTCTTTCCCCTTTCATCTCTCTCTCTCTTTATCCCTCTCTTTCTCTATTGCTCTCTCCATCTCCCTCTCTTTCTCCATCTCTCTCTCTCTCTGTCCACCGCTCTCTCTATAATATTTATCTGTCTCTTTCTCTCGGTCTCTCTCTTTCTGTCTGCCCCTCCATCTCTAATTCTCTCTATATCTTGTTTTCTCCATCTCTTTCCCCTTTCATCTCTCTTTTTCTCTCCCTCTCTTTCTCTTTCTGTCTCTCTCTCCATCTCTTTTCTCCTCTCAGTCTCTCTCTCTCTCCCATCTATATATCTCTCTTTTCGCCTCTCAGTCTCTCTCTCTCTCTCATCTATATATCTCTCTCTTCTCCTCTCAGTCTCTCTCTCTCTCATCTATATATCTCTCTCTTCTCCTCTCAGTCTCTCTCTCTCTCTCCCATCTATATATCTCTCTTTTCTCCTCTCAGTCTCTCTCTCTCCCATCTATATATCTCTCTTTTCTCCTCTCAGTCTCTCTCTCTCATCTATATATCTCTCTCTCTTCTCCTCTCAGTCTCTCTCTCTCCCATCTATATATCTCTCTTTTCTCCTCTCAGTCTCTCTCTCTCCCATCTATATATCTCTCTTTTCTCCTCTCAGTCTCTCTCTCTCTCCCATCTATATATCTGTCTCTTCTCCTCTCAGTCTCTCTCTCTCCCATCTATATATCTCTCTCTTCTCCTCTCAGTCTCTCTCTCTCTCCCATCTATATATCTCTCTCTCTTCTACTCTCAGTCTCTCTCTCTCCCATCTATATATCTGTCTCTTCTCCTCTCAGTCTCTCTCTCTCTCTCCCATCTATATATCTGTCTCTTCTCCTCCTAGTCTCTCTCTCTCTCCCATCTATATATCTCTCTCTTCTCCTCTCAGTCTCTCTCTCTCTCCCATCTATATATCTCTCTCTCTTCAACTCTCAGTCTCTCTCTCTCCCATCTATATATCTGTCTCTTCTCCTCTCAGTCTCTCTCTCTCTCTCCCATCTATATATCTGTCTCTTCTCCTCTCAGTCTCTCTCTCTCTCCCATCTATATATCTCTCTCTTCTCCTATCAGTCTCTCTCTCTCTCCCATCTATATATCTCTCTTTTCTCCTCTCAGTCTCTCTCTCTCCCATCTATATATCTCTCTCTTCTCCTCTCAGTCTCTCTCTCTCCCATCTATATATCTGTCTCTTCTCCTCTCAGTCTCTCTCTCTCTCTCCCATCTATATATCTGTCTCTTCTCCTCTCAGTCTCTCTCTCTCTCTCCCATCTATATATCTGTCTCTTCTCCTCCTAGTCTCTCTCTCTCCCATCTATATATCTCTCTCTTCTCCTCTCAGTCTCTCTCTCTCTCCCATCTATATATCTCTCTCTCTTCTACTCTCAGTCTCTCTCTCTCTCCCATCTATATATCTCTCTCTTCTCCTATCAGTCTCTCTCTCTCTCCCATCTATATATCTCTCTTTTCTCCTCTCAGTCTCTCTCTCTCCCATCTATATATCTCTCTCTTCTCCTCTCAGTCTCTCTCTCTCCCATCTATATATCTCTCTCTTCTCCTCTCAGTCTCTCTCTCTCTCTCTCTCCCATCTATATATCTCTCTCTTCTCCTCTCAGTCTCTCTCTCTCCCATCTATATATCTGTCTCTTCTCCTCTCAGTCTCTCTCTCTCTCTCCCATCTATATATCTGTCTCTTCTCCTCTCAGTCTCTCTCTCTCTCTCTCCCATCTATATATCTGTCTCTTCTCCTCCTAGTCTCTCTCTCTCCCATCTATATATCTCTCTCTTCTCCTCTCAGTCTCTCTCTCTCTCCCATCTATATATCTCTCTCTTCTCCTCTCAGTCTCTCTCTCTCTCCCATCTATATATCTCTCTCTTCTCCTCTCAGTCTCTCTCTCTCCCATCTATATATCTCTCTCTTCTCCTCTCAGTCTCTCTCTCTCCCATCTATATATCTCTCTCTTCTCCTCTCAGTCTCTCTCTCTCTATTTCTTTCTCTGTCTCTCCATCTCTCTCACATCTATATATCTCTCTTCTCCTCTCAGTCTGTCTCTCCCCATCTCTCTGTATGGGATCAGAGTTTTTAGATAAAGTGAAAGTAGAGATTTGTAGGGCAGAGTCACAATGCTTCCCACCTCTGGCAGAGAGAATCCTCTCTGTTCATTACATATTGAACTCCTGTAACTTTCCCTTGTGACAGAAGTGACAGGATGCCTTCAATGACACACACTGCTATGGTTATTGATCATTTTATTTCCAACCTGAAAAAAAAGCTTTTCTGTTCTCAGATAGTTTGATTAAAAAGCACAAATTTGAAAGCATAACTTTTTTTTCTACTATAGAAGTCTTTAGGCTGACTTGGGAAATAATACCAGTGAGCTACATCAATCCTGTAAACGTTTACAAAGTCAAATCCATAAAGAAACAATGTGGATTTTCTGGGCTTTCCTTCAATCTTTAGCCCTGCCTGACTTTGTGGGAAATAAAATGTGTCTTCAGTGTTCAGACACACCTGAATGTTCTGCTGTGTTAGGCACTGCACTGTGACAGTCTGGCAGCCTCCCGATCATGAATCTCTTCTTCTCCTCACTAACTTACCTCTTCTTCTTTTCAGTTCCTTCCTGCAGTGCTGTTACCAGCTTCCTGGAGAGAAATGTCGGCTGCCTGTGGCTGAGAGGTTTCCTCTCTGCCTCCTCACAGACACAGCTTCCTGGCCGAGTGGGGAGCAGAGCTGAGCACCATAAGCAGGGGAAGAGAGATCACTCCGCCAAGGCAGGGAAGGCATTACACAGGCTGCAGGCAGGAATCCTATGCAGAGCGGGCACTGAATAGACATGCGCCCGAAACAGAAGAAGTAGTCCCTCCCACACATACCAGCACATTATTACAGAGGGGCCCAGAAAAAGGAAAAACACCAGTTTAGTAAGTAGGAGAGGGGATTCTGTGAATTCAAAAAGGCTTTTTTTTTTTTTATTATTCTGCACTGTGTTTTAGATTTTAGATTGCCCGGGCCCCCCTGCAGAGCGGAGGACTCCGGGCCCGGTACAACAGGGCCAGTTGTACTGGCCTATCAGCGGCCCTGGTCACGGACAGTCAAATCAGTACCAAACTGAACAGTTCATGCAAGTTAGAGCCGGTTCACATTTGTGCGGCTGCGGCGTTCGCATGTAATGTCGGAGGAGCGCACTGCTCCTTCATTAAATGCGATCGGCTGTGCGGTGTGAGTTTAGCCATACACTTTGTATGGCTAAATTAGCACCGCACCAAAGACGCACAGGACCCTTTTTTGCCGCCGCATCAGGATCGGATCGCACAGCGGTTCACACTTGTGCGATCCGATCCTGTGCGAACTGCAAGATCGCACTGCGATATGCGATCAAACTGGGGGTGTCGTTAAGATTACATTGACACCCCCAGCGTATCGCATATGGCAGTGTGAACTGCCGGGGGTGCGTTTGCGATGCGGGAACAGGCTGCGGATTCGCAGCCTTCCCGCATCGCATAAGTGTGAACCGGGGCTGAGGGACTGATTGGTGAACAAAGTATGCTGATCATAGCCACAGAGCATAAACCTTTAAAATAAGAAATAGCATTTTCCATACTTTTATCCTGATAAGGTGACTTATAAATAAATCAAATGTGATATGCAAATGCTTTGTTTATAGAATATGATAGCTAAATTGCCAAAATTATTTTTTCTTTAAAGGACAACTTCACTTTCTTTAATAAAAAAAATATATGTTTCTATTTCATTCTGCATCCAGATGTTCAATTTAGTCATTTCTCTGTTCTTTTGTCTTTCCCAAGCAGTCTACAATTTCAGGCATGCCCTGGAATTGGAGTTTTTTTTTTAGCATGTTAAGGGTGCTGAGGCTGCAGCTTTTCTTATTTCACATTGTTGGGTACACTTATAATTCTAAGTGTGCTGACAACACAAAAATATTTTCTAGGAAGCTAGATTGGAATGTTGAATGCAGGATACAGAGCACCCACCTTGAATACCGCCATTCTATACATTGCTAAGTCATAATGCAAACAATGGAAGGACCTTGTATGTGCTATCAAGGATTGTACAAATCAAATAACCAGCAAAATATGAAATCTTAAGCTTTTTGTTGCTATCACAATACAATACAATAGCAGCATGTATTAAAAAAGCCCCCCCACACAAGCAGGGTATAAACACGGAATACAAAAAAAACATATGGCTATGTAAGAGTTTGATCTGTATGGCCTTTGAGGGGCAATGTCTCTCTGGACACGCTAATGATAATACCATCAATGATTCTACTGGCAAAAACAGCATCTTTCCTAGAAAGAAGCACAATTCTGGGTACACACGGGAGGTTTTTTTTGTTCAACCCAGTGGGCTGACTGATTGCTGTACTAACACAAGTGATGTTAGTACAAGCGATCTCCCCCACTGGACTTTCCCCTCCCACCAGAACACACTGATCAGTGCTCACAGCCAAAGTGTCCGCTTATGCAGCCTGGACATAGATCAGCCACCCGCCTGCTTAGCGGGGATTAGTGGACAGATTCCCCGCTGAGCAAGCAGACTCCAACAGAGCCCACCCCGTGTGGAAGGGGCATTACAGACATTTTTTTAATGCTTTTGTGAAAGGAAGATGTGGTATAAAATACTTTGGGTAATTGTACACAAGATGGATATCAAATTGGTTGCAATCCATTCTTATGATTTGCAAAACAAATACCATAGTAAGAACACTTCAAAGCACAAAACATGAAACTGCATTTTTGAATAGTTGCTTAATTAGGAATAAAGAGGATCTTTAGCCTGTTTAAAAAAAAAAATTAAAACCAGCAGCTACAAATACTGTAGCTACTGACGTTTAATTAAAAGACATTTACTGTCCAGGGATCCAGCACTGTCCTCATTCAGACCGGTTTTTCACTGGTCTTTGGGTCCCCAGAGCTGCCATGTTTACTGTGGAAAACTGGGTGTGACTCCTTGCAGCTTCAGAGCCGACTCTCCACTCACACTGTGCTTTTGTGGATAGACCTGCAGCCTCCTTGGATTGGAGTGAACTTCCATGGGTACCTGTGAAAACTCTTGCTCCAAAAGTGGGAGGGGGGGACTACTAGATAACTTGGCGTTACCATTTTGTTAATAACTTAGTAGATTTACATTTACAACAGTGATATACTCATCAAAGCAAATGCCAAATTTAAAAAAATGTGCCTGAACCACTGAAGACACAACGCAGGGATGTCAACAAAAGACTTACTTGTCCTGCCACCAGCACTACTACACTTTGCTTCCATACAGGACAGAGCTATAGTAGCTGAAATGTTTTTAACATTCAACACTTCTGCGAGTCTTTCTTTCTGCTGTCTTACTCTTTGCACTGTGGTTCCATCCACTGCCCTCTGTGTCCATGCTGGGTAGTATACTTTTTTGGTGATCTATGAGTAGTGTCCCTTTTCATGTAACACATAACATAAAAAAACAGGTGGAAATAATAAGGGAAAAGAGAGCTGTTAAAAGAAATACAAAAAAAAAAATTCACACAATGGGGATTGATTCATTAAAGGCAAATAGACTGTAAATTTTCCAAGGGAATTTGCACTTTGCAAGGAAATCTTTTCCTGAGCTTAGTGGATAAGGTCAAGATCTAAGCTGACATCCCTCATCCAAGCATGTGCAAGCAAAATGCATTTGTTTTTATTTTCCTTGCATAGAATAGGGTATTCTTTACAAAGTAAAATTTCACCACATTCACTAAGCTCTGGAGAAAATTTCCTTGGAAAGTGCTTCCATTGGAAAGTGAACTGCCATATTTGGCTTTAGTAAATCAACCCCAATGCATATCATCTTGAGGTTCAGAGCTGGTCCAGTAATTTTACAAAAGAATTATGCAAGTAGTACTCGAAACTTGTCAGTTGTGGTGAAATACATCCAGACTTCCCAAGTATTTCATTTATCACATTCAGATTTATCAAGTATCACTGTGAACTCAAAACTGAAAGGACTTTAAAAACATAACACAAACAGCTTTGAGGTGCAGTAACCCAGAGAAACCTATAACTGATCAGTTTTTAGTAGTTTATTATAATTTGTATAATAAAGGATGATTTTTTTTTCTGCTTGTTTGCAATTAAAGTGGAACTGCAGTCTGCTCACATAATTTGTAATAAAAATCTATTTGCCATTCTGAAGCTTCCCTCCAACCACTTTGCATATTATTTTATATATACTGTGATTCTGTTATTGCCAGATATGCTGCAGAAATCTCCCTCCACTAAGTCTGGCTGCGGCCATTTTAACTGTGGGCAGCTGAAGCTGTTGCCTGTTCACTTCCTGGATTTACACAGACACACAGAGGTACACGCACACACACATATTTACAGTATCTCACAAAAGTGAGTACACCCCTCACATTTTTGTAAATATTTTATTATATATTTTCATGTGACAACATTGAAGAAATGACAGTTTACTACAATGTAAAGTAGTGAGTGGACAGCTTGTATAACAGTGAAAAATTTCTGTCCCCTCAAAATAAATCAACACACAGCCATTAATGTCTAAACTGCTGGCAACAAAAGTGAGTACACCCAAAGTGACGATGTCCAAATTGGACGCAAAGTGTCAATATTTTGTGTGGCCACCATTATTTTCCAAGTTTACCAGAGCTTCACAGTTTGCCACTGGAGTCCTCAATGACGACATCACAGAGCTGGTAGATGTTAGAGACCTTGCACTCCTCCACCTTCTGTTTCAGGATGCCCAACAAATGCTCAATAGGGTTTAGGGCTGGAGACATGCTTGACCAGTCCAGCACCTTTACCCTCAGCTTCTTTAGCAAGGCAGTGGTCGCCTTGAAGGTGTGTTTGGGGTGCTTATCATGTTGGGATACTGCTCTGTGGCCCAGTCTCTGGAGGGAGGGGATCATGCTCTGCTTCAGTATGTCACAGTACATGTTGGCATTCATGGTTATCTCAGTGAACTGTAGCTCCCCAGTGCCGGCAGCACTCATGCAGCCCCAGACCATGACACTCCCACCACCATGCTTGACTGTAGGCAAGACACACTTGTCTTTGTACTCCTCTGAAACAAACAAATATAAAATTCCCAGTTCAATTTGCCAACCAGTCTGCTTACCAACCAAATTGGCCTGTCTAACAGTTTGCGTCAATACAGGGGTTTAGTTAGCACACATTTGCAAACGCATGTGAAAGCTGCAGGGCCACGTCAAGGCTCCCTGTTACCTGCAGTCCTAACTCTAATGAATTTTAAAGAGTCTCCACAGTGGGAGCACATGCAAGCTAATGGATAGATAGGGGGCAGGTGAGCCTGGAGGTGTCCCATCCCTCCTGAAAGGTAATTGGGGGCATAATGGAAGCCCAGCTGATAGTATTACAGCAAAGGCACCCAGTATGTCCACTCACCAGTACACATATACAACAAAGAAAATGGCCTCTGCCCCCACCTATAACTGGCCTTCATAGCAAAGAACACATGGAAGGGCAACGCACATGAAACAAACAAATATAAAATTCCCAGTTCAATTTGCCAACCAGTCTGCTTACCAACCAAATTGGCCTGTCTAACAGTTTGCGTCAATACAGGGGTTTAGTTAGCACACATTTGCAAACGCATGTGAAAGCTGCAGGGCCACGTCAAGGCTCCCTGTTACCTGCAGTCCTAACTCTAATGAATTTTAAAGAGTCTTTCTTTGTTCTTTGTACTCCTCACCTGGTTGCTACCACACACGCTTGACACCATCTGAACCAAATACGTTTATCTTGGGCTCCTCAGACCACATGACATGGTTCTAGTAATCCATGTCCTTAGTCTGCTTGTCTTCAGAAAACTGTTTGTGTGCTTTCTTGTGCATCATCTTTAGAAGAAGCTTCCTTCTGGGACGACAGACCAATTTGATGCAGTGTGCAGCGTATGGTCTGAGCACTGACAGGCTGACCCCCCCACCCCTTCAACCTCTGCAGCAATACTGGCAGCACTCATACGTCTATTTCTTAAAGACAACCTCTGTATATGACGCTGAGCATGTGCACTCAACCTCTTTGTTTGACCTTAGCGAGGCCTGTTCTGAGTGGAACCTGTCCTGTTAAACTGCTGTATAGTCTTGGCTACCATACTGCAGCTCAGTTTCAGGGTCTTGGTAATCCTCATATAGCCTAGGCCATCTTTATGTAGAGCAACAATTCTTTTTTCAGATCATCAGAGAGTTCTTTGCCATGGGGTGCCATGTTTAACTTGCAGTGACCAGTATGAGAGAGTGAGAGCGATAACACCAAATTTAACACACCTGCTCCCCATTCACACTTAACAAGTCACATGACAGGGAAAATGGCTAATTGGGCCCAATTTGGACATTTTCACTTAGGGGTGTACTCACTTTTGTTGCCAGCGGTTTAAACATTAATGGATGTGTGTTGAGATATTTTGAGGGGACAGCAAATTTACACTGTTATACAAGCTGTACACTCACTACTTTACATTGTAGCAAAGTGTCATTTCTTCAGTGTTGTCACATGAAAAGATAGAATAAAATATTTACAAAAATGTGAGGGGTGTACTCACTTATGTGAGATACTGTATATACAGACAGACATACTCACACCACTGCTTGCCTGCATATTTCTCCTCTCTTGATGAATACACATAGATCTCTGCAGCCTCCTGTTATCTCTGCCCCCATCCAGCCCCCTCCAGCTCTGCAGATCTCATTGGCTCTCCTCCCTTGCTGGCAAACTCTCATGAGGGTGAGAGAGAGAGCTGTGCATGATGTCATTATCCTAGGCTAATTGCCAGACAAGAGCGAGGAAGTGGGCGGTATAAGGTATTTACTGGCAGAAAAAAAAATGTTTTACTATCCAAAGTTACAACAAGGGCAAAGAATTTAATAGATGGAAAGATGAAAAAATGACTAAAGGACCACTTTAAAGTATATGAAAACTGTCATTCCCCGAAACATTTAATCAGCTTCTTATGGATTAATGAAGATTAGCAACTCGCATTTTGGTGATTAACATCCTAACAATGAGATCAGGATGACATTTTATCTAAGCTTAACGTGTGGATTTGTAATTCAATATAATGCAATAAAAATATAAGTTAGCACATGCAGCTAGAAATATGCCTTTGTTTTTAACACTTTCACTGCCACAAACATGTTATATATGTATGGGCTATAGTCTTTTTGTAAGTACATTTTATGGTCGCAGCATACACTCTCATTTTATAGCATCAGCATTATATTATCAGTACAAACAATTGTTATTTTTGACATCATACACTTGAAAAACCAGAACAATCTTTCATGTGGCGATTGCTGCATGTCTGCTGGCCATCTCTTTTCACAGCTTTTCCTAATTCCCTGCAAACTTCATAGTTTCTCTCTGCCGTTTATTTTCAATTTCTAAGAACTACATATCCCATGGTACCTTGCTGCCTGCAAGCAGTGATTCCTATACTGACTCAACCTCCTGACACTCCTCCTTTCAGCACCTCTATAGTTCAGCAGGCAAGCTCTGTGAAATGTATGACACTCCTCCTCTCAGCAACTCTATAGTTCAGCAGTCAGGCTCTGTGAAATCTATGACACTCATTATTACAGCAACTCTATAGTTCAGCAGGCAAGCTCAGTGAAATCTATGACACTCCTCCTCTCAGCAATTCTATAGTTCAGCAGACAGGCTCTGTGAAATCTATGACACTCCTCCTCTCAGCAACTCTATAGTTCAGCAGGCAGGCTCTGTGAAATCTATGACACCCCTCCTCTCAGCAACTCTATAGTTCAGCAGGCAGGCTCTGTGAAATCGATGACACTCCTTCTCTCAGCAACTCTATAGTTCAGCAGGCAGGCTCTGTGAAATCTATGATACTCATTCTTACAGCAACTCTATAGTTCAGCAGGCAGGCTCTGTGAAATCTATGACACTCCTCCTCTTAGCACCTCTATAGTTCGCAGGCAGGCTCAGTGAAATCTATGACACTCCTCCTCTCAGCAACTCTATAGTTTAGCAGGCAGGCTCTGTGAAATCTATGACACTCCTCCTCTCAGCAACTCTATAGTTCAGCAGGCAAGCTCAATTAAATCTATGACACTCCGCCTCTCAGCAACTCTATAGTTCAGCAAGCAGGCTCTGTGAAATCTATGACACTCCTCTCAGCAACTCTATAGTTTAGCAGGCAGGCTCTGTGAAATCTATGACACTCATTCTTACAGCAACTCTATAGTTCAGCAGGCAGGCTCTGTGAAATCTATGACACTCCTCCTCTCAGCAACTCTATAGTTCAGCAGGCAAGCTCAATTAAATCTATGACACTCCGCCTCTCAGCAACTCTATAGTTCAGCAAGCAGGCTCTGTGAAATCTATGACACTCATCTCAGCAACTCTATAGTTCAGCAGCCAGGCTCTGTGAAATCTATGACACTCCTCCTCTCAGCAACTCTATAGTTCAGCAGGCAAGCTCTGTGAAATCTGACGCTCCTCCTCTCAGCAACTCTCTAGTTCAGCAGTCAAGCTCTGTGAAATCTATGACGCTCCTCCTCTCAGCAACTCTGTAGTTCAGCAGGCAGGCTCTGTGAAATCTATGACCCTCCTCCTCTCAGAAACTCTATAGTTCAGCAGGTAAGCTCTGTGAAATCTATGACGCTCCTCCTCTCAGCAATTCTATAGTTCAGCAGGCAGGCTCTGTGAAACCTATGACACTCCTTCTCTCAGAAACACTATAGTTCAGCAGGCAGGCTCTGTGAAATCTAGGACACTCCTCCTCTCAGCAACTCTATAGTTCAGCAGGCAGGCTCTGTGAAATCTATGACACTCCTTCTCTCAGCAACTCTATAGTTCAGCAGGCAAGCTCTGTGAAATCTATGACATTCCACCTCTCAGCACCTCTATAGTTCAGCAGGCAAGCTCTGTGAAATCTATGACACTCCTCCTCTAAATCGGCGTAAATCCACCAGTAAATCGGCAGCGGGCAGTCCGGAAGCGGTTAAAGGGGTTGTCAACTCTCCATGATAAATTTCCTCCATGTAAATCTCTGCTAAGCACTTTACTAACCACATTGTGTAAAATCATTCTAACCTTCTCCTTTCTTTTGTAATCTGTCCTGTTTCTTTTCCTGACGTCCCTGGCATATATATTCCTCTGTTTACGGCATGCTCATCATGCCATCAGTCCTTTAATTATATGCCGTGGCTCTTTCATTTCCTCTCTCTCCGGCACTGGACCGAGATACCGTGAGATTTCCCATTCACAAGTTCCTGAAACACCCCATGTGACTGCCAATGTCACAGGGGGTGTAAATGTCGGCGGCAAAGTACAGCACACAGAAGCGAAGAGTGGACACGTTGCCATAGTAACTGCCACGAAAACGAGGCTTGACTATGCAATTACTGCCCATGTGCGAGATTACAGCTGGGACAAGAAGAAAAGGGCGGAAATACGGTGCACTGCAGACTCAGAAGACGTATGCTGACATGGTGCTGGCTTCTTTTACAAAACACTAGAAAACAAGTAATGGACATATGAAGGGGCTTAACATTATTGCACAATCTTTTCTAAAGCTTAACTGTACTACCATTATTAAGAAGAAACTTTTGATGGGCAAAGTTTACTTCCTCTTTAATATTTCAGTATACTATTAAATCATATTTTATTTAGAGATTTTTTTCTTTACAAGTACAGAATAACATAGAGAAACGCTGTCACTGATTAAAAAAGAACTAAAAATAGAACAATATAAACAAAATAGCAGCAAAAAAAAAAAAGTAAAAAGAACCAAAAATACAGCACAAAGCTCATAAGTTACCATTACATAATTATATGTAGCCAAGCTGGGAATACTATATACATATACAGTATATGTTACAAATATATATATTCAAGTTACCGTTATGTAGTGATACAGCCAGAGTGCCTCTTTAATGTTCTTACAAGTGAGGATCGGCTTTCTCTGGAAATGAACAGACTGGATTGTGGGAGATGTAGTCTATATCTGAAGGCAGACTGTTGTGTGGATTGCAGGAGAGACTATACTCCCAGGGAGCCACCGGAGAGTGAAGGATCATGATATACATCTCTGCTGGGCCGAGCGCGCGCTCTCTTGCTTCCAGGACTCGTGGAGGATAGATCAGTTGGAGAGGTGTGAGAGGACACTGTTGGTGACAGAGGCTGGAGAGTGCGGCCTAGTGGGAGCAGACCCAATCCTCAGCGGTGCGGAAGCTAGTGATCACACGGCGGTGACATATCCAGTGAAGCTGAGTAGAGAGCGGGTGAAGCTGAACTGATTGACTGGGACAGCCGAGTGCCGAGCATCCCCCAGTGACGCAGGAGCGTGGGGAGATACATAGCCTGGGTGGCACGATAATCACAAGTGGACACTGTCGAGCAAGAGAGTGCCTGGTGAAATCCTAAATCGCAAGTATAAATCTGCATCCATTATACACTGACTGTAGATAGGATTGCACATACACCAGTACTTTGGGATTACAAATATCACGCTGAACAGTGATAAGAGCTCCAACTGCCGGCAAAGATTTAGCAAGGCCTTGCTAGGACAGGAACTTTAGCCTAAGCTATCTTAAAGGGGACCTGTTAGAATACTGTTGTATTCTTATTGAGTGAGAGTTAGATACGGCAAGCTCTGATTCTAGAGGGATTCAGCCAGAGTCATAAGTCAATACATGCTGCAATAGCTTTGACAGTTAGAGCTGATAATATAGTCAGTTTACATTATTCATTGATACAACACCCTGTTTGCTGAGTATTTACATTTACAGTGTTGGTTCCTTGAGCCCCATTGTGTTTATTGGGGTTTAGTTGATTGACACTGCTACACTTGTTATTATTGAATTCTATTTGTTATCAATAAGTTCTATTGGTTTACCCTTTTTCCAGTAAAACAATAAGATTCGTATTCTCATTGTGTCAGTGTGTCTTTGAAGATTACAATTACAATGTCGGAACCTAAAGTGTCCAGTGGGTTGGATAGTTTTCAGGGTCAGGTGAGTACAGAAGAATATCCGCTAACCAGCAGCCCTCAAGCCCCTGTACCCCTTTAACATACTTGGCAAACTAATAAATATCCCACAAATAACAATAAAAGCAACTTTCCCATCAAAGAGTAATAGACAGGCCCAAGGTGTCTATCCAACTAGACCATATTGCAGCAAACTTATGCAGAGCATTGCAAGAGAGGTACGTATGTTTCACAAACAAAATATATTTATTCACTTCAGATTTCCACTCATTTACTGATGGCGGAGTAAAGGATACCTATCGTGAAGCAATCAGTTTTTGTGCAATAAAAAGAGTCCAATGTATCGGAATCAACGTATCCTAGGATACATAAAATAGGGTCAAGGGTCAGGGAAATACCATATGATTTATTTTTTTTATATAATTTATATATTTTCCATTGCCAATGTTCAATAAAACCAGAGTGCCACATCATTAATGTCAATGTGTGCAGGGATTCTAGTAACCATAGTAACAACTTTTTTATTAAAACCTACTGAAATCAAGCTGTTTGAATCTTTCTCATTCTTACATATTCACTACTTTTTTTTTTTAATTCAATCATAACATTTAACAACTGATAATCATGGCAATAGCCTAGTCTTTAGGCCTCGTTCCCATCTGAGCGATTTTCTGGTGGAAGCTTGTAGCTCTAAAACACTCAACAAGCCAATTTCTATTCATTTTAATGGCCCCTGTTCACATCTAAGCATTCTGTTGCCTGAAGCAAAATGCCTATCATTAAAAAAAGTAAATGAGCTTCTTTTGGGCAGATTGGGCCCCATAGACTTCAATGAGAATGCCTGAAAATGTGAGACATGGGCGGTTTACGAGCATTTTGTCGTTTTTGTTTCTGCTCAAACAGCAGATTTCCACCCCTAATCTCCTTCCCCCAAGTGAATTATATTGGCTATCTATACAGGGGTAATTCTTCCTAATGTCCACAAGTGTCAGGAGCATTCCTCCAACCGACCATGACACTAAGGTATCATGAGTAGTAGATATAGCTATTTTAAGCAGGGGGTTCCCTTAAACTGGAAGTTATTTCAAAGGTTCCTCTGTGGTGAAAAGTTTGAGAAAGGCTAATGTAGAAAATGCAGAGCACAATAAAAAGTGTCTAATGCAACAATGTGCACCAAGTACACAGGTGCATTTATAGAACAACCACCTCTACCGTCTAATATCATAGCTTTTGATATCAAAATACAGTGGACATCAGCATAGAAGGACTTTTTTTATCCAGTACATAGCACAGATTCGTTTAAAACACCCAGATAATTGGGTAATGTTTGGAAAATTCCTAAAGAATTATCTAAAGCTATTTTTAGTTTTGTATAAAGTTAAATGTTAAAACAATGGCAGGTTTTTACTGCTATCCCTGATGTTTTAGATTCACTGTCTCTCTATTTGTCCATTGTCATTGGGACAGAAAATTAAAGTCAAATCCTAAAGCAACACGACAGCCATTTTGGCTAGTGGGATTTTCTTTTAAAGTGTCACTAAGCCCCGGTTCACATTAGTGCGATCATGGAGATCACATGTAATTCGGAGCGCACTGCTCCTAAATTACATGCGATCTCATTTGCGGTGCAAATTTCAGCCATACACTTTGCAAATTTCAGCCATACACCGCATCTGCACTAAACTCGCACCTGACCCTTTTTTTTATCCGCAGCAGAATCGGATCGCATAGTGGCTCACACTAGTGCGATCCGATTCTGTGTGAACTTGCAGATCGCACTGCGATATGCGATCGCAACTGGGGGTGTCGTTAACTTTTAATTGACACCCCCTGCGTATCGCATATGGCAGTGTGAACTTCCAGGGGTGCGGATGCGATGCGGGGTCACGCTGCATATTCGCAGCGTTCCCGCATCGCACAAATGTGAACCGGGACTAAAAGTAATTTTTAAAAAAAATTTGGATAGAGTGCAGAGGGATTAAAACTCTTTCAGGTTTTTATTGTCGCCTGATGCCCCTGTTAGGGGGATTCGCCCTCTCATTTTGTCCTGTTTACTATTATTAACGAAAGTGATAATCAATCAATCAATAAATCACACCGGTCACAATGTAAACACACTTGCCAGTTATTGGCATTCCTTTCCTCACACTGTCACAGTGTGAGAAGAGGCGATAGCTGGAAACTGGCTAGTGTGAAAGGGGACATCTGCACTGATATTCAGGGCACTGATCATTAGTGTCCTGAGTGTCAGTGCAGCCCCAACAGTGCCTATCAGTGATACCAATCAGTTCCCATCAGTGATGCCAATCAGTGCCCATCAGTACTGCAAATCAGTGCCAATCAGTGCTGTCAATTAGTGCCAATCAGTGCTACCAATCAGTGCCTTCTCATCAGTGCTGCCTGTCAGTGCCCATCAGTGCCACATATCAGTGCTCTTTGTGCTGCCTATCAGTGCTGCATATCAGTGCCTCCTCATTAGTGCCCACCAGTGCCCCCTCATCAGTGCTTATCAGTGCTGCCTATTAGTACCCATCAGTGCTGCCTATTAGTACCCATCAGTGCTGCCTTATCAGTGTCCATCAGTGAAGGAGAAAAATTACATGTTTAGCAAACAATAAAAGACCCAGTGGTGATTAAATGCCACCAAAAGAAAGCTCTATGTGTGTGAAAAAAAATGTCATATGGGTACAGTGCTGCATGACTGCGCAATTGGCATTCAAAGTGCAACAGGGCTGACAGCTGAAAATTGGCCTGTGCATTAAGGGGGTAAAAGTGCCTAGTAGGCAAGTAGTTAAATTATAAGCAATCTGCTGCATGCTCTATGTCGTGTCTGTGACAGACACATTACAGAGAGCAGTTTAGCTAGAGCTGCATGCTTCAAATCCCTCTGCTCACTCCCCTTTCCCTTCCCCCCACCTCTTATCTGAGAGAGGGAGGGTGGAGGGCTGTTAACCTCCTTAGCGGTATTCCCGAGTGTGGCTCGGGGTGAAATTTCAGAGCCATTAGCGGTAACCCCGAGCCACACTCGGGGTACCGGTAGGGAGATCGCTGGATCCTGGAAGATAGGGTACTCACCTTGTCCCCGGGATCCAGCGATGTGTCCCGGCAGTGTGCGGCGGCCGGATCTTTCGCCCGATGCTCTGTGCCCCGGCTTCGGTCTCCTGCGGCGTGACGCTCGCAGGGGGGTGGAACCGGCGGCAAATTCAAATAGTAAAACACACAGACACACTGATTTCATTACAAAATAAAATAAATTCACATTAGTTTGCCCCCCAGTGCCCTTTCCTGCAGTTTTACTGTACTTTATATATATATATATAGATATATAGATATATACGTATATCTATATATATGTATACACATATAATATATATACGTATATATATATATATATATATATATATATATATATATATATATATATACATACATACTTTTAACTTATTTATAGTGTGGGGATTGATTAGCTCAGTGGCGGGCGTGGATGGCCCCTTGGGGGGGTTCGTTACACAAGGAGATAGCCGAGAAGTGGTTGCAAATAACAGTTTGGTTTATTCTTGCAATTTACTTCACACAAGTGCAAGCCTCAAAAACATCAAAATAAAAATAAAACACAAAATAAATCCTTGCCACTGTGGGCGGCTACCTTCTCACATACAGGAACCTACCTACGGAGTCTGTCTCCAACCTACTGTTGGGCAAACTTTGCTGATCCTACAGCAGACACTCAATAGTCCATTTATTTTCTCTTCACACAACAAAATGTCCATTGAGCATGTCCCTTTTCCTCTTCACATTGAGTATGTCCCTTTGCTTGTCTCTTCACATAGCAACCATTCCTTTGCTTGTCTCTTCACATAGCAAACAGTGCATTTATTTCTTTCCACATAGAAATAGTCCAAGACCTCACCTTGAGTAGTCTTCACACTTTTTACCCTCCTCAGCGCACATCGCTCCAGGAGGTCTTCTCCCATGCTCACACAGCGTCGGGAGGCACACATCTGACTGTCCTCCTCTCCCCAGCTTCACACAGCGTCAGGAGGCAGCAATCCTTCTCCCATGCTTCACACAGCGTCGGGAGGCACACATCTGACTGTCCTCCTCTCCCCAGCTCACACAGCGTCAGGAGGCAGCAATCAATAGACTTCCTTTGGACAAATTATAGAGCCCTTAACTTCCTCATTCCGAACAGCTGAATGGTTTTCAACTTCTTTACACCTTCCTGCTGCCTTTGCAGCCGACACCCTATAGTAATTGGTAAATTGTCTAACCCAAGCAGAAGTGTATCTCCTGTCTGTGACAACATCCACAGATTTACCTGACTTCCTGTCACATACCCCCCCCCCTCTTGTTTCAACCCTAGGGTTGGGACACAGATTTCCAGACACGCATGTGTCAAGCACTGCTCTTGACTCTCACTGATAAGCCTCCTAATATCTTCATGCTTCAGGATGAAACTGTTTCTGTCATCTTCATTGACAGATTTCTCATAAATGTCAGACAACTTGTCCTTCATCTCATATACACATTCTTCAACTGCATTTTTGGCATCATTTCGCTCCTTCTCGTTTCTGTCATCTTCATTGACAGATTTCTAAAAGATGTCAGACAGCTTGTCCCTCATAACCCTCTGTCCTATCCGCCATGGAGGACCATGATCCATAGGCAACTCAATTGTGCTAGTCTTAATGTCTTCAACATTCATGAGCCGCCTTTCTCTGCAATCAATAAATGATTTCCACGAAACTTTGCTTCACTTGGCTTTGTTCCAAGAAATGCCTTCTTGAGCTTGGCTTTTGCGACAACAGGCTGTCACACATTTCTTCAAAGTGACCCCTGTTCATTTTTCCAGCGACATCATCAACTTTCCTTCCACCATCATATGGGTCAAAGGCAGTAGCTTCATTAATTAGCCGTAGACAGTTGAACCCAGCGATCTGGGTGGTATCCATTACAGACCTCCTCTCTGCATCAGTGAAGAAGCATGGAACTGCAACACAGTCTATTACAGGTTTCTTCAATGCACTTTCTGCTATTGCATTACTTTTCCCTTGTAGCTCCTTTTCTTTATCTGAACTCCACATGGAATGTATCTCAAGATCACGCTCAAACTTCTGCCACCTGTCTTTCACCAGTTCCATTTTGGTAATATTCCCGAAAAGGCACTTATTCATTTGCTTCACGTTTTCACCAACAGCCTTAGTTTTCTCCACTAGGTGGTGTTTGCTTTTTTCTCCAAGCTTTATATCACTTGCTTTAGTTTTCTCCACTAGGTTTTCAGCCTGAACTGAGAAATCATCACATTTCTTACACAGCTCCTTTGTTTGCTGAAGCTCTAATGATACATTTTCCAATGCTTGAAGTTTTTGAAGGAACTGTTTATTCCAGAGGGGTGATTCAAGCAACATGTCATCAAATTTCTGATGCTCACTCAGGACAGACCCCAAAACACTGATCCTTTTATAAACTGCATCAGGCACACTATCCCCTCTTTGGGACAGATCCTCTGTTGCCTGTAATTTCTCTTCAAGTTCTTCCAACTGAATCTTCATCTCTTCTACTTGCTGTTCTAAGGCTCGCTTAGACTTTTCTAGCTCCTGAACGCTTTTCACAACATCATCCTTGGAGCTGACCAAATCTTCCATTTCTGTACACAGCTGTTTGTTAACTCTTTCTAGTTCAACCTTACACTCTAGAGCTTCATCAAAGGAGCTAGCCAAGAACAGGGCTTTGCTCTCTTTATCATGCGCCTCCGTTTCTGCACGGTCGCGTTCTTCTGCATATTTTGCAGACACAGTCTTCTCCTCACCAAGCATCTGATCCAACTTCTTTTTCACATCTTCAACACTCTCTAATGAACCAACGCTTTCTTCCATGCATTTTTTCATATCCGCTATCTGAGCTTGCAGCGTCGCGACTTGCTCTGATAGGTTTTTCTTGGCTTCCTCCTCCTCTTTTAATTGTTCCAGGACGCCATTTTTCTCATCTTCCATTTGTTTGAGCTTTGTGCTAAAACTTAGCCTTTGACACCTCTCTTCCTGTAAGAGTTCCTGAGTGTCTTGCAGCTACGATTCCAAGATAGAGAAATCTTTGGCAATTTCTCTAGATTTGCTGTCTGTTTGAGAAAGCTGATTTATGACATTGTCCAACTCAACCTGCAGTCGGTTTGCCTTCTCTGACAGTTTAGCACACAATCGGTCACCTTCTGACACCTTGACTTGCGATTCCTGCAGCTGTGCCTCTACTTTTTTTCTCTTGTGTTCAGAATCTCCTTTTCCCTGCATAAGAGCCTTCACCTCATTGGCTAGTTTCTGGGAATGAGAATGTAATTCTGCCACACAGGCTTCTTTCTCCTTTAACTGCTGCTGGACACGTTGGACTTCATCTTTCCAACTTTCACAGTCCGTACGCAATTCATCTACCACATTGCTCAAAGTGGTGAGCTCATACACAGTACTCAGTAATTTAGCCTCTCTCTCATTTTTCTCCTTGTCGCTGAGAGACAATGTCGTTTTCAGAGAGACATTCTGTTCCTGCACCCCCTGCAGATCTATTTTTGTAGCTTCCAAAGACTGAAGACTTTTTTTCAGCTGATTACGCAACTCCAACATATCACTCAGACTTTGCTCCTGCAAAGTCTGAATTTCAATTTCCTTTTCCATGAGGATGGTATCTTTCTCCATTATAGTCTCTCTACGTTTTTGTAACTCGGAAAAAAGAAGAGCAGTGGATTCTTCCCACTGTAACACCTGAGCCTGCAAGTTTCTATGCTCCATCCTAAGCAACTCCAGGGCTTGTTCCTTTTCTTCCATTTTCCGTTGCAAGGCATCCAGCTCAGCCCTGCACACATACTCAGTTTCCTCCAAACCGATGGCCTCCATTGGCTGCTGGCGTCTCTGTTTCCAGCCTGCCATGCTCTCTTGGTGAGCCTTTTGTTGAGCTGCAAAGCTCCGCTGAAAATCCGCATTTACCTGCTGTTGAGCTGCATTTGCCTCAGTGTTGCTAGGGACAACAACCTTCCTCTTTAGTAGACTCTCTTTAGGCTTGGATGGGGCTCGTTCAGACGGTAACATCCCCTCCATCCATAGAATCCGGTCTCTCATTTAAGCTATCTTTGCATCTTTCAGGCGTTTTGACCGCCCCATCTTCAATTACTCCACAATAAATTTTTCACAGCCCAGCAAAAAATTTTGAGACCACTGTCTCTTTAAAACTAGTAGTTTTTCTCTCTCTTGCAGGATCTCCTTTCCTGCAGACACAGTTTGTGCAGTCTCATGCACCAGATAAAACAAAGTCCATCAAAAATTTTGAGACCACTGTCTCTTTAAAACACGTAGTTTTTCTCTCTTTCAGGATCTTCTCTCCTGCACACATAGATTGTGCAATCTCATACACCAGACAAAGTTCATAGAACATATGCACTTCTTTGCAGGGATCTCTGCTTCTGCCCATTGCATACCTCCACCATATGTGGGGATTGATTAGCTCGGTGGAGGGCGTGGATGACCCCTTGGGGGGGTTCGTTACACAAGGAGATAGCCGAGAAGTGGTTGCAAACAACAGTTTGGTTTATTCTTGCAATTTACTTCACACAAGTGCAAGCCTCAAAAACATCAAAATAAAAATAAATCACAAAATAAATCCTTGCCACTGTGGGCGGCTACCTTCTCACATACAGTAACCTATCTACGGAATCTGTCTCCAACCTACTGTTGGGCAAACTTTGCTGATCCTACAACAGACACTCAATAGTCCATTTATTTTCTCTTCACACAACAGAATGTCCATTGAACATGTCCCTTTTCCTCTTCACATTGAACATGTCCCTTTGCTTGTCTCTTCACATAGCAACCATTCCTTTGCTTGTCTCTTCACATAGCAAACAGTGCATTTATTTCTTTCCACATAGAAATAGTCCAAGACCTCACCTTGAGTAGTCTTCACACTTTTTACCCTCCTCAGCGCACATCGCTCCAGGAGGTCTTCTCCCATACTCACACAGCGTCGGGAGGCACACATCTGACTGTCCGCCTCTCCCCAGCTTCACACAGCGTCAGGAGGCAGCAATCCTTCTCCCATGCTTCACACAGCGTCGGGAGGCACACATCTGACTGTCCTTCTCTCCCCAGCTCACACAGCGTCAGGAGGCAGAAATCAATAGACTTCCTTTGGACAAATTATAGAGGCCTTAACTTCCTCATTCCGAACAGCTGAATGGTTTTCAACTTCTTTACACCTTCCTGCTGCCTTTGCAGCCGACACTCTATAGTAATTGGTGAATTGTCTAACCCAAGCAGAAGTGTATCTCCTGTCTGTGACAACATCCACAGATTTACCTGACTTCCTGTCACAATAGTTATTTATTATATTATAATTTATGATTTTGTGTTTCAAACTTTATCATACCCGAGATGTTATAAAGAAAAACGCACAGTAAAAAAAAATCATATGTAAATAGTTGGTTTGGGCTGCTTGTTCTTAAGAATTACATGCAAAATAATGGTACCGCTTTCAGCACCTAAAATCGGAAACAATCCTACCACCAGGGAGGTTAAACATGCAGGCTCTGCTTGTGCAGTATGTCCAGAGACAGTTCACATCTTGTATGCCTGGTACAATCTGACAGAAATCTATCAAAGTTTTATTAATGTCACTCTCCCAATCAACATTGATTATTTTTAATTCTCATGCTGCTAGCATTAGTAAATAGATAGTAAAGTGTATCATATTTACCTGTTTTAATTTTTTTTTTTTACATTTCTTTAGTTACATCCTGGTTTCTTGCCTAGGCGAATGATGGTTATACATCCCAAGAGTCTTTAGGAGGGGAGGAGAGGAGGGGGTTTTCTCAGCTAAGCACAGTCTCCTGCATGCATGCCTGAGCTAAGGGCAGATGGATTGCAGGAAGTAAATGCTACATGAATCATTTGCCCTTACTCAGGGTGGCCATGGCCAGAAATGATAGGGTGTTGTTTCTCAAAGTGCTTTCAACAAAATAAAGTATGGAGACATGGATGAATGGGGGAGTTTAGTTTGAATATTACAAAGGAATCAAATAGTGTTTTTGCGTTTTGTGGTGCTCAGATGCAATGAAGATCTGCTTTAATTAGGTACAGACCCTATGGCATTTTCTATTTCTCTCTGCAGGAGAAACTGGGGCAGGTTGTGCAGATAGGCCTGAAATGGGCCCATCTTCTTAGTTATTGTGGTGCTTGCCACTTGCACCTATTTTATGTCACAGGTAGCTTAGTTAATTCTCCCCAATGTATATATCTTGTGATACTTAGAGCAATTGGTGCCTGTTGATGTCTTCTTGAAAACCAGGCTGCACAGTAGAAGCACCTGTGTTACTGATCTTTGACACTGTGACTTTAGTGCAGACTTGCTATGCAGAGGAATGCTTTGAAAAGTTTTACAGTTGTATAGAAGAGAGGACTTTTCTTTACAGGAGCTCAGTGTTATACCGTATAAGCCCTGAGCATACTTATTTAAAAAAAAAAAATAGTTTTCAGCTGGATCTCTTACTGGAACTTTTTCAACCACACCTCTGTCTTCCAGTCACAACTGTCAAAAAGGCCCCAAGCTGCTCACACAGGTTCCATTAATAGGGTGTATAACATGTAATAAAAACAAACAGTTGCACATCTGATTTCATTCTCATAATTCTACAAGTATTGATAAACATAGGGTTTAGAGCCGGTTCACATTAGCGCGACTTGTCAGCCTGACAAGTCACGCTCCCTCGCGGTCCATTGCCTGCTACAGCACCCGTTCTAATAGGAGCGACACAAGTCGCTCCGACTTAGAAAAAGGGTCCAGTACTATTTCGGGGCGACCTCGGAGAGACTTGCATAGACTTCCATTATGTGAAGTCCCTGCAAGTCGCTCCGAAGTCGTGGTGCATGGTAATGCACAAGTCGCCCCCGAAGTAGTAAGGAGTCGTGTCGCCTCAGTGTGAACCGGCTCTTACTGTATATATTGTGTAATCATTTTTACATGATTGAAAATGTTTCAAGGTTTTTTTTTTTTTTTTTGGATAGAGCAAAGGAGGGTTATAAACCCTCTGTTTTTTTTGCCATCTGTGTCCTATTGTGGAAATTTCTCTTCCCTTCCTGTCTCATAGCCAAACAGGAAGTGAGAGGAAATCCCTGCAAATTAAGGGAATTCCTTGGGTACCCCCAGGTCACCAGAACTAGCATCTCTATTGGAAGACGTTCCTTCTATTACTTTTTTGTGGCCAACCCAAAATTTGGGATTTTCTTTTACTTTCACTTTGATAATGAAAAACAGGACAAATAGGATAAATTTCCTTAAACCCACAACAGTAAAATCAGTCTGTATATGCAGTAAAGCATGCTTCTTATACTCACTGTGGAACCTAAGGGGTTTGTAAAAAGGCTGTTTGATCTTGTATGCACAGATTCTCCTCTTCTTCAACTGACTCCAGAACATACAGTGGGAATCGAAAGTTTGGGCACCCCAGGTAAAAATTTGTATTAATGTGCATAAAGAAGCCAAGGAAAGATGGAAAATCCTCAAAAGGCATCAAATTACAAATTAGACATTCTTATAATATGTCAACAAAAGTTAGATTTTATTTCCATCATTTACACTTTCAAAATAACAGAAACAAAAAATGGCGTCTGCAAAAGTTTTGGCACCCTGCAGAGTTAATATCTTGTACTGCCCCCTTTGGCAAGTATCACAGCTTGTAAATGCTTTTTGTAGCCAGCCAAGAGTCTTTCAATTCTTGTTTGAGGTATCTTTGCCCATTCTTCCTTACAAAAGTCTTCCAGTTCTTTAAGATTTCTGGACTGTCTGTCGCGCACTGCTCTTTTAAGGTCTATCCATAGATTTTCAATTATGTTGAGGTCAGGAGATTGTGAAGGCCATGGCAAAACCTTCAGTTTACGCCTCTTGATGTTATCCCCCATGGATTTCGAGGTGTGTTTAGGATCATTATCCATTTGTAGAAGCCATCCTCTGCTTAACTTCAGCTTTTTCACAGATGGCATCAAGTTACCATCCAAAATTTGCTGAAATTTTATTGAATCCATTTTTCCTTCTACTCGTGAGATGTTCCCTGTGCCACTGGCTGCAATACAACCCAAAAGCATGATTGATCCACCCCCATGCTTAACAGTTGGACAGAGGTTCTTTTCATTAAATTCTGTGCCCCTTCTTCTCCAAACGTACCTTTGCTCAATCCGGCCAAAAAGTTAAATTTTAACCTCATCGGTCCACAGAACTTGTTTCCAAAATGCATCAGGCTTGTCTATATGTTCATTTGCAAAGTTCAAATGCTGATTTTTGTGGTGAGGACGTAGAAGAGGTTTTCTTTTGATGATTCTTCCATGAAGACCATATTTGTACAAGTATTTCTTTATAGTGGAATAGTGTACCACAACTCCAGTGTCTGCCAGATCTTTCTGGAGGAATCGTGCAGTCAAACGTGGGTTTTGAATTGTTTTTCTCACAATCCTGCTAGCTGTTCTGTCTGATATTTTTCTTGGTCTTGCAGATCTTGCTTTAACTTCCACTGTTCCTGATGACTGCCATTTCTTAATTACATTCCGAACAGAGGATATTGACATCTGAAAACGCTTTGCTATCTTCTTATAGCCTTCTATAGCTTTGTGAGCGTCAACTATTTTCAGTTTCAGTTTTCTAGACAACTGCTTAGAAGATCCCATGGTGCTGATTGTTGGGGCAAGGTCAGATGAGTCTGGGCATTTAAAACCTTTGAGATTGACATCACCTGGTCTTCCCAGACGATGATTGAGAACAATCCATGACACTGGCAGGTCTCAGCCTTGCAAAGGGGGCAGTGCATGGTATAAATTCTGCAGGGTGCCCAAACTTTTGCAGACGCCATCTTTTTGTTTTATGTAATTTTTAAAGTGTCAATGATGGAAATAAAATCTAACTTTTGTTGACATATTATAAGAATGTCTAATCTGTAATTTGATGCCTTTTGGAGATTTTTCAATCTTTCCTTGGCTTCTTTATGCACATTAATACAAATTTTTACCTGGGGTGCCCAAACTTTCGATCCCCACTGTGTATATATATATATATATATAGATATATATATATATCTATATATATAGTCAGGTCCATAAATATTGGGACATCGACACAATTCTAATATTTTTGGCTCCATACACCATCACAAAGGATTTGAAATGAAACAAACAAGATGTGCTTTAACTGCAGACTTTCAGCTTTAATTTGAGGGAATTTACATCCAAATCAGGTGAACGGCGTAGAATTACAACAGTTTGTATATGTGCCTCCTACTTTTTATGGGACCAAAAGTAATGGGACAATTGGCTGCTCAGCTGTTCCATGGCCAGGTGTGTGTTATTCCCTCATTATCCAATTTACAAGGAGCAGATAAAAGGTCCAGAGTTCATTTCAAGTGTGCTATTTGCATTTGGAATCTGTTGCTGTCAACTCTTAATATGAGATCCAAAGAGCTGTCACTATCAGTGAAGCAAGCCATCATTAGGCTGAAAAAACAAAACAAACCCATCAGAGAGATAGCAAAAACATTAGGTATGGCCAAATCAATTGTTTGGAACATCCTTAAAAAGAAAGAACACACCGGTGAGCTCTGCAACACCAAAAGACCCGGAAGACCACGAAAAACAACTGTGCTGGATGACCGAAGAATTCTTTCCCTGGTGAAGAAAACACCCTTCACAACAGTTGGCCAGATCAAGAACACTCTCCAGGAGGTAGGTGTATGTGTGTCAAAGTCAACAATCAAGAGAAGACTTCACCAGAGTGAATACAGCGGGTTCACCACAAGATGTAAACCATTGGTGAGCCTCAAAAACAGGAAGGCCAGATTAGAGTTTGCCAAACAACATCTAAAAAAGCCTTCACAGTTCTGGAACAACATCCTATGGACAGATGAGACCAAGATCAACTTGTCCCAGAGTGATGGGAAGAGAAGAGTATGGAGAAGGAAAGGAACTGCTCATGATCCAAAGCATACCACCTCATCAGTGAAGCATGGTGGTGGTAG
This sequence comes from Pelophylax lessonae, assembly GCF_965119305.1. NCBI lineage: Eukaryota > Metazoa > Chordata > Amphibia > Anura > Ranidae > Pelophylax > Pelophylax lessonae. The sequence goes on from NC_138769.1 coordinate 443,534,558, forward strand.
TGTCATGGCGTGGGCATGTATGGCTGCCAATGGAGCCTACACAAACTTGCAGGTTTTAATGAAGACCTTCTTTAAGGATCAAAGGTAGTCAAGACTACCAGGGGAAACCCGGCCCATCACAGCGTCTGGTTGAGAGGAAGGATTACACCCTCAGTTTGGGAATCTTTTAAGGTCCTTACAGTCTGAATAGCTGGTAAGAGGCTTACCTACCCCCTGTGTTTAGGAAGGTGTGGGAGGATTCCCATCTATCCCTCTCTCCAGCACGTGGTCTGTGTATTGGATCTGGTTGCACATATGCCCTTTTCTTACAGGCTTCTGGTAAGAAGCAAAGCGACACTGGTGGCGGGACATCAGGCACCTTTAGTGTTTTTTCTGGCTGTCACCGACAACATCACCTGTTTCGTTTGGTTTAATGTTTATGGACATTTGCTGTTTTTCACTTGAATTTTTGATTTTTGTTATTCAGATTTATTCTTGTGCCATTTTTGCACTTGGTGTAAAATTTTGGGTCACTTACGCAGATTTTTGCATTTTGTATTTATTGTTCACTTGCACCCAGTTTGTGTTTTTTGTCACCATTTTCAGCAAATATTTGTTTGATTTAAACCATATTGTTCATTGTACCATTTGTTTATTCACAGATTTAATACCACACAGTGTTTCTCTATTGTAGAACACCTTTATGTGTTTAGCGCACTTGATTTACTTTTTTTTTACATATTATTCCACTATTTGGATCTAAAGTTGCAGCTTCACACAGGTCACAGTCAGCGCACCTTCCACATTTCACCAAAATGTGCTTATTAAAAGGGGGGAGTATAGGGAAATGTTTATGGCAAGTAAAAGACAGCAAACACACCAGACTGTGATGCTCCTGGTTGCCAGTAACAAGTTTACTTGCTACCCCACATCCACCAAAGTGATTCAGTTAAAGTACATACATGCATATATTTTATTTTTACGTCGCTCTGTGGTGTGGTGCTTGTCAGAATCCCAGTGAACATAAAATAATATACAAACCCGATTCCAAAAAAGTTGGGACACTATACAAATTGTGAATAAAAACAGAATGCAATGATGTGGAAGTTTGAATTTTCAAAATTTTATTCAGAATACAACATAAATGACATATCAAATGTTTAAACTGAGAAAATGTATCATTTTAAGGGAAAAATATATTGATTTTAAATTTTATGGCATCAACACATCTCAAAAGAGTTGGGACAAGGCCATGTTTACATGCAAACGTCTGGGGACTGAGGAGACAAGTTGCCCAAGTTTTGATGCAGTATGTGGTCTGACATTGTCATGTTGGAAAATGCAAGGTCTTCCCTGCAAGAGACAACATCTGGATGGGAGCATATGTTGTTCTATAACTTGGATATACCTTTCAGCATTGATGGTGCCTTTCCATGTGTGTAAGCTGCCCATGCCACGCGCACTCATGCAACCCCATACCATCAGAGATGCAGGCTTCTGAACTGAGCGCTGAGAACAACTTGGGTTGTCCTTGTCCTTTTTAGTCCGGATGACATGGCGTCCCAGTTTTCCAAAAAGTACTTCAAATTTTGATTCGTCTGACCACAGAACAGTTTTCCACTTTGCCACAGTCCATTTTAAATGAGCCTTGGCCCAGAGAAAACACCTGCGCTTCTGGATCATGTTTAGATTTGGCTTCTTTTTTGGCCTATAGAGTTTAAGCTGGCAACGGCGAATGGCAAGGTGGATTGTGTTCACCGACAATGTTTTCTGGAAGAAAAATCGTATGTAAATAGTTGGTTTGGGCTGCTCATCTTTAAGAATTACATGCAAAATAATGGTACCGCTTTCAGCTTCTAAAATCGAAAACAATCATATCGCCAGGAAGGTTAATGGGGGTTTTAGCTGTTTTCCTGGAGCTAAAGTGGTTATAAAAGCAGTTTTCCTAAAATTAAAAAACATTATACTTACCTGCTCTGTGCACTGTTATTGTGCAGAGTGATCCCGTACCTCCTCTTATGCGGTGCCCGCATATTCATAGATACACACAGCACGTCTCAGCCCCCACTCCCTCCTCACAGGTTTTGATTGACAGCATCAGGAGCCAATGGCTTCCACTGCTGCCTCTGTGTCCTGTAAAAGCAGTAAGAGGGGAGAGTGCCACTGCAAACGGGGGGTAGCGCAGGATCGTGAAAGGATTCAGGTAAGTATTAATGAAGGTGGGGGGTTGATCATGTGTTTTGGCTTTGTCCGCTGATCCAGGAACTCTGGAAGGGAGTGACTGGGCTTTTACATAGCCTCACAGCTCTTCCTGTCCCCCTGTCCATTTCAGTGTGCCTTCTTGGCCTGGTGGAGGGTATTGCACCGAGAAGACACCAGAGGGCTCTGCTATCGGTTGCCCTCTTCTATGCGCGGAAGGCCATTCTCCTGTGTTGGAAACAACCTGCTGCTCCTTCCTTGTCCTTCTGGAAAGACTTAGTCAACAAAGCCTTGCTATTGTATAAAGCTACCTACCTCAGCAGGGGATGTCCGCATAAATTCAAAAAGATATGGCAATGTTGGACTACGTGATGGGAGACCCTTAATTGATTGACTGCTGCCTGATTGAAAGATCCGGTGTTTCGGAGGACCCTACTCTGACTTATATGTACCTGGTTCACTGAATCCTGTTAATGGGGGGGAGTATCACTGTTCTATCCTTGGAATATCCTGAATGATATGGACCACTGCACTACCTAGGAAGGGGGGTTGCCTTGTTGGGTTGTTTTGTATGTTTGTATTGTCGGTTGTTGCAAAATTTCATATATAAAAATTTTCCAAAAAAAAAAATGAATCGGGGGGCGATACAACTACTGGGACATTTTTTACCTTAATGCAGGACCAGGAGCTAGCTTTGAAAATACGTCATTACTTTGACATTTAATACCAGGGTTATGGCTAAAGCTAGATGCTATAATCCTGTACTATTTTTCCCCTATTTTTTTCATTACAAGATAATAATCCTGTATTATTTTTTTGCCGGTCTTTCTGAGAAAAGTGGCCTGAGTGGCGCATTCACCGCTGAATTTCTTGGTGGGAAGGGACTCCCACCACTATCTGGTGGTTCCCGTGGTTACCTGGGCAATCGGTAGCTAGGCACAGAGATGAGCAAAGAAAAGATGGCCTTCACTTATCTCTGTGGCCTAGGTCTAAGAAGACGGGAGCGACATCATGACGTCACTTACGGTGCCGGCCCCTTGTAAACAAGGTAATTTGTTTTTAAAGCAAAATATCACTTTTTGGATCTTTTGCTTTTAAGGGTATAAGAGAGATTTGAGGTCTTTTAGGCCTGTGGAGATCCTCCTCTGTAAATCTAAACTGGTAACCTGTAGAAATTTTTAAAGCTTCGCTTTGTAAATTTTTAGGTACTGCAGTTTGCCTCCATTTCTCGATTTTAAAGTATGACAGGTTTGGTTTCTATTTACTTGGCGTAACATAATCTTTCATATCTTACAAAAAAATTGGGGTATATGTTGTGTTTATCTATTTTTTAAAATTCATTTAAGTGTATTTTTTCCCAAAAAATTAAGTTTAAAAGACTGTTGCGCAAACACCGTGTGACATAAAAAATGGCAACAACCATTGTGCCATTTTATGCTCTAGGTCCTCTGCTAAAAAAAATATATAATGCTTAAAGGGTTCTAAGTAATTTTCCAGCAAAAAAATACTGATTTTAACTTATAAGCAAAAAATGTCAGATAAAAGGCCTGCTCAAAAAGTGTATATAGAGAGCTGGATTGATATGCAAGTGGTTTCTTTTATCCTGGCAAGTAGTTTTCATCCATCAATCAAGTTGTTTGCTCCTTCTGGATTACACTTTTCTTGCTTTTTCGTATCCAACTTTGGGGAGTTGTCAGTTGTCAGTGTGGAGGAAGGTTTGAGAATGGTAGCTGGGAAGAACCAGTCTGGTTGCAATATCAATGTATAGCACGAAAATTGCCAATCTGTAAGAAGAGAGGCAAATATTTTTGGTGAGTTTCTGCCAGCTGGGGAGTGGTAGAGCACCAAAGCACTGGTGTGGTGTTTGGAAGATATATTTGTTTTTCACAATATTGAGAAATTGATTTGGATAGGAGAGACTTTCACATTGAACTTTTATTGTAAAAATAGCTCTTCACCTAAGTTGGCACTGGGTACTTTTATAAAAGGATCATATATTGGGGAATCGATGTAAGTCACCACAGCGCTACGTTTTACAATGTTATAAGGTAAAACATGTCTTGCTTTTAGAACCACTTTAAAGAGAATCTGTCAGTGCAAAAAAAGGTCTTCAAAACCCTGCCCATAAGGCCAAATCTTGTGCTATCTTGTGCGCAGAAGCTTGCCCACCCTTTCATGGCTCCTACACATTCCTATTGGTAAGTAAAATAGCCCATCATAGTTATGGAAAAAACACACAAAAAAATCCTGGCGCTGGAAACTGGATGATCAGAAAACCCAAACACCTGTGGTGACAAGCTGAATGGGATGGACGGCCATGTGTGAGATGCCAGTTAGTCCATGTCAGGGGTGCAGCTGTCCCATGCTCAGATCGAGCTGAGAAAAGTACAGAAACACAACAAATGGATGGGAATATAAGCACTCCCCAAGACAATTGCAAGTGGGCACAGGAGTCACAAATAAAGTGTCACAATGATAAAATGTCTCGTTTTATATAAAACTTGGCATGATGTGACGTTCATGCGTTTTTGTTAGTGGATGGATTTACAGCTGCAGAATTATTACACTCAGTAGCCTTGTAGAGATTCTGTTGAACAACATATCCAACTCTCAGGACTTCATCACGGTGCACAGCCTGTTATGCAATATACATATATTCATTCAGATGTTTAATGGAGGGATAGAATATATGAGAATGTATAGATGAGAGACAGGCAATTGTATGGTGAACACTAAGAGTAGTATTAGGAGAGTTGCAGGTGATGGTAAGCAGATAGGTTCTGATGTCAAGTATAGTGCAGATGATGAGAGGACACAGATGGAGTATACTTAGACAGAGTAACCTAGTGCAAAGATAGCTGAAGGTAGTCCCAAGAGCTAACTGTCTATGCAGATGATAGTAGATAGATAGATACAGATAGTCCTGGTAATTGCAGTAGATGACAGTAAATAGATAGATACAGATAGTCCTGGTAATTGCAGTAGATGACAGTAGAAGATTGGTTAGTAAGAATCCCCTGTGGGGTACTTATCACTTAGATAGGTTATTAGTAACAGTGTCCTTAGAGAGAGGTGATCCCGTAGCGAGATACGGATCAGCAGCGAGGTTCCGGCTTCAGTTCAGCAAAGGGAAATGTCAGCAGCTCCGACTTCACAGGAGAAGGTGCGGTGAACATGTGGTTTGAACGAGCAATGAGTGAGAGAAAGCCGGCGATTGAAATAGCCGCTCATAGCGGCGCTCGGCAATGATGTCATCCGGTCTTAAAGGTGTATGCGTCTCTTGGATAACAAGATGGGACGCAATTTAGTAAGAGAGAAATAGGGAACAAGGGTACCAGAGGTACCAGAACATTACAGTACCCCCCCCTTAAGGCCGGCTCCGGAAGGCCTCTAGAACTGGTTTTTCTGGATATTTCGAGTGGAAATTGCGAATCAGTCTAGGGGCATGTATATCGGAGGTATCCAGCCAGGTGTCATCTTGGGGCCCATAGTTTTTCCATCGTACAAGATACTGGAGTCTTCTTCTATGGAAACGGGAATCCAAAATTTCTTTTATCTCAAATTCTTCTCCACCTTCCACTTGTACAGGAGGTGGAGGTGAGATAGTAGGCCTTATTCCTTGGTTAGGAACATGGGGCTTCAGTAGCGACACATGGAAGATGGGATGTATCTTGAGGTCCGTTGGTAATGTCAGTTGTACTGCAGCTTTTCCAATAAGCTTCTCTATTGGGAAAGGTCCCAGAAATAGAGGTCCAAGTTTTTTACTAGGGATTTTCAATCTCAGATTTTTTGTAGAAAGCCAAACAAGATCCCCAATGGCATATTGGGGAGAGGGTTTCCTACGGAGGTCGTAGTACTTCTTTTGTTGGCTATGAGCATGGGATATGGTATTGTTGAGTAATCCCAGAGAATCCTTTATCTGGGCAAGATAATCAGATGCCACTGGATTACTTGATGGCAAGATACGTGGAGGAAGGAGTGTGGGATGAAACCCATAATTTAGGTAAAATGGACTTTGTTTAGTAGTGCTATGAGTCGCGTTGTTATAGGCGAATTCCGCTAGCGGGAGGAGATCTGCCCAATCGTCCTGTAGATACGAAGTATAGCAACGCAGATACTGTTCAATGCACTGGTTAACTCTCTCTGTCTGTCCGTTGGTCTGAGGGTGGTAGGGAGAGGTAAGTTTACGCTCTATTCGTAGTATCTGACATAGAGCTAGCCAAAACTTTGAGATGAATTGTGAACCACGGTCAGACAGCAGTGTTTTTGGAATACCATGTAACTTAAAGACATGTTTCACAAGCAATTCCGCTGTTTGTTTGGATGAAGGTAGTTTTCGGATAGGAGTGAAATGTGCCATCTTGGTCAGATGGTCCACTGACACCAAGATGGTGTTGAATCCTTTGGAAGGTGGTAGTTCCACTATGAAGTCTAAGGATACCACTTCCCACGGAACCTGGGGTATCGGTAAACTACAAAGTAACCCCGATGGTTTCGTGTTGTCAATTTTAGACCTTGCACAGATATCACAAGATGAAACGAACTTTTTTACAGTTGTCTTCATGTCTGGCCACCAAAACTGCCTAGTAAGTAGATTGAAAGTTTTAGTCATACCCATATGTCCTGCCATAGGTACATCATGCGACAATTCCAAGATCTTGGTTCGCATAGTAGGGGGTATGTATAATTTATCGTTGTAGTAGAGGAAACCTTCTGCGTCAGTAGTTAGTTGTGGTGGAGGTGAGTCCAGTCCTATGCTGTGCAAAATCTCTTCCTTCAGGGAGCGAATGACACCGATAATACGTTCAAGTGGTATTATAGGAACTGAGGGAACCTCGGTACAATCCTTCTCGGTTAGTCGTGAAAGTGCATCCGCTTTTTTATTTTTGTCTGCGGGCGTGTAAGTCACTAAAAAATTAAATCTCAGAAAGAATAACGACCACCGTACCTGTCGGTGGGAAAGAGTTCTATTAGTCTGAAGGTATTGAAGGTTTTTGTGATCAGTATATATCAGGATTGGCAATTGAGTGCCCTCGAGTAGATGTCGCCAATTCTCTAACGCCAGTTTTATGGCTAGTAACTCCTTCTCACCTACTGGGTAGTTCACCTCGGGGCTGCTTAATGATTTTGAGAAGAAAGCAACTGGGTGAAGAGGTGAGGTGTTTGTTGGTCGTTGTGAGAGAACTGCTCCTACTGCCATATTTGACGCATCTACCTCCAAGATGTATTGAAGGGATGGGTCTGGATGGCATAGTATGGGGGCAGTAGTAAAGCTTGATTTCAGCAGACAGAATGCTCCATTTGCTTCTGTTGACCAATTAAAAGGTTTCTTCGTGCTTGTGAGTTGTGTGAGAGGTTTCACAATCGCAGAGAAGTTCTTAATGAATTTCCTATAGTAGTTAGAGAATCCTAGGAACCTTTGTAATGCTTTGCGAGTGGTTGGCACAGGCCAATCCAGAATGCAGGATATTTTGCTCATGTCCATTTTGATTCCATTTTTAGATATAATATATCCTAGGAATAGTACTTCCTCTTTATGAAACAAACATTTTTTTGATTTAACGTATAAGTTATGTGCAAGTAGCCTTGACAACACAAGTCTCACATGTTTTATGTGCTCAGGTAAGGAATGAGAATAGATAAGTATATCGTCCAAATATACTACGACACAAACATCAAGCAAGTCTCTGAATATCTCATTTATAAACCGTTGGAAGGCTGCGGGAGCATTACATAGCCCAAATGGCATTACAAGGTACTCAAACAGTCCGTATCTGGTTCTGAATGCCGTCTTCCATTCATCCCCTTTACGGATTCAAATTAAATTGTATGCCCCTTTTAGGTCCAATTTTGAAAAGAAAGAAGCTCCACGCACCTGTTCGATAAGTTCAGGAATAAGAGGTAAAGGATAACGATCCTTTATTGTAATGGCATTTAATTGTCTGAAATCAATGATAGGCCTAAGGCTAGAATCCTTATTACGGACAAAGAAGAGTCCAGCAGCAGTGGAGGAAGTAGAAGGTCGGATGAATCCTTTTGTCAAGTTCTCATCCAGATACTCCTTAAGATGAGAGAGTTCATCCTGCGAGAGAGGATAAACATGTCCGAAAGGCAACTTGCTATTAGGGAGTAGATCGATACAACAATCATAGTCCCTATGGGGAGGTAGCATTTGAGCGTTTTTCTCAAGGAAAACCTCCGATAAATCCTGATAACACTTGGGTGTAATGTCATCCGGCACTACAGACAGTATCCTATCATATGTGGGGAGATTACACGTCATTTCACAATAGTGAGAAGAGAAGGTTAGCGTTCTTGTTTTCCAATCGATGATTGGTTGATGTATGTGTAACCAGGGAAGTCCCAAAATGATTGGAAAATGTGGTGAAGTTAATACATCAAAGGTGGTGGTCTCCACATGAGACTCGTCAGCAGTTACAAGGAGTGCCTGTGTCTGACTGGTGATAGGACCAGAGGATAAAGGGGTACCGTTAATAAAACTAACGGAGACAGGTTTGGGTTTAGAAACAATAGGTATTTTATTAAGGGAGACAAAACAAATGTCAATGTAGTTTCCACAAGATCCTGTGTCGATCATAGCCTTGGTGGTGATCCTAGTTTGGTCCCACTGCAATGTTAAATGAACAAAAAGATAAGGATTAGAAAAGGAAGTTGTGAGTCCCCCTAGCAAGACATTTGAACACTCACCCTCTTTCCTGCGGACAAGGGGACAGCCGCTTATCAAATGATTCGGGGATGCGCAGTACATGCAAAGATGTTCGGTTTTCCTCCTGGCACGTTCAGAAAGGGTCAGAGGTGGGCGTATCATTCCTACTTCCATAGGAGTAGGGTCAGCAGGCAACATCCGAGAAGGACTGGAAAATGGTGAGCCCATCTTCTCAGCCTTTCTTTCTCGTAGTCGTCTGTCAATATTGATACTGGTCTGTATCAGTCCCTCTAGAGTGCCAGGTAAATCCGCTCGGGCGAGCTCGTCTTTAACGGCCTCAGATAGACCGAGTCTAAACTGTGTTCTCAAAGATGTGTCGTTCCACCCTGAATCAGGGGACCATCTTTTAAAATTTGCCACGAAATCTTCAACAGGTCTCCTTCCTTGTTTTAAGGCCCGTAATTGGGTATCAGCGGTACTCTGCTTATTGGGGTCTTCATATAAACTAGCGAGTTGTGCTAGAAATAAAGGGTAAGAATTAAGGAGTGGATCATCCTTTTCAAAGAGAGCGTCTGCCCAGGCCCGGGGTTCACCCGTTAAATAGGAGATGACGGTACCAACCTTAATTTGGTCAGTGGTGTAGGTTAGAGGTTTTAACAAAAAAAACAAACGACATGCGTTTTTAAATTCACTAAATTTGCTCCGATCACCAGAAAACACTAGAGGAGGGTTTATCTTAGGCTCACGGGGCTGAGCAGCAGAAAGCTGTGTGAGACGGCCAACCTGCTGTCTCAAGGTCTGATTTTCGTTTTGTACCTCTGTGAGCGCAAGGATCAATGCATCTACTTGCTGTTTTAATTGTAGTACATGAGTGGGTAATTCTGCTGAATCCATATTTTTTTTAAAAGCTTGTTCAATCTGTGACGTTCATGCGTTTTTGTTAGTGGATGGATTTACAGCTGCAGAATTATTACACTCAGTAGCCTTGTAGAGATTCTGTTGAACAACATATCCAACTCTCAGGACTTCATCACGGTGCACAGCCTGTTATGCAATATACATATACTCATTCAGATGTTTAATGGAGGGATAGAATATATGAGAATGTATAGATGAGAGACAGGCAATTGTATGGTGAACACTAAGAGTAGTATTAGGAGAGTTGCAGGTGATGGTAAGCAGATAGGTTCTGATGTCAAGTATAGTGCAGATGGTGAGAGGACACAGATGGAGTATACTTAGACAGAGTAACCTAGTGCAAAGATAGCTGAAGGTAGTCCCAAGAGCTAACTGTCTATGCAGATGATAGTAGATAGATAGATACAGATAGTCCTGGTAATTGCAGTAGATGACAGTAAATAGATAGATACAGATAGTCCTGGTAATTGCAGTAGATGACAGTAGAAGATTGGTTAGTAAGAATCCCCTGTGGGGTACTTATCACTTAGATAGGTTAGTAGTAACAGTGTCCTTAGAGAGAGGTGATCCCGTAGCGAGATACAGATCAGCAGCGAGGTTCCGGCTTCAGTTCAGCAAAGGGAAATGTCAGCAGCTCCGACTTCACAGGAGAAGGTGCGGTGAACATGTGGTTTGAACGAGCAATGAGTGAGAGAAAGCCGGCGATTGAAATAGCCGCTCATAGCGGCGCTCGGCAATGATGTCATCCGGTCTTAAAGGTGTATGCGTCTCTTGGATAACAAGATGGGACGCAATTTAGTAAGAGAGAAATAGGGAACAAGGGTACCAGAGGTACGCCGGCTTGTTGCGGTCCTGCGCCGGCTCATTCCACAGGGAGATGTGCTGCTTCCCACCACCCTCAGGCCACGGATCTTCCTCTCCTCCACTCCTCATGTGAGGTTACTCCCTGGGTTGTCTCCACCATCTGTGAGATCTGAGAGATGTTTCCATCTGCCTCCCTGACTTCCACCACAGGTACTGCCTATCCATTGGACATATCCTGTTTACTAGCATTCATGCCAAGTTTTATATTAAACAAGACATTTTATCATTGTGACAATTCATCATTGTGACACTTTATTTGTGACTCCTGTGCCCACTTGCAATTGTCTTGGGGAGCGCTTATATTCCCATCCATTTGTTGTGTTTCATCATAGTTATGGGACAGTGGGAATGTGTGAAGAACACCAGGTAAAACTGAAAAGGGAGCTGTCAGAGACATGTTTGTCAGAACAACCCAGAATTCAATTGTAATGGCAAGGCTTTGGTGCCTGCTGCAGATGTGTGGAGGAACAACCTCTAGGTGCTTGCACTTCATACCTGCTGACATTTTCTGTAAAGTCTCCTTAAGCTTTAAAGTTCATAAACTAGAAATATTTGTTGAGACACAAAGAGTTATGTAGCATCATATTATTCCAGATTTGTTTTGAAAGCCACAAAAATGTGAGCCACATTTTCCTGGAGTCCTGCCATTGACTTCATAAGGAGTTACATGTAGTCTAGAAATGTATTTGTAGTTTGTCACCTCTTTTTAAAGAAGAAAACAAGCTTATCAAACAAAGCAAAGCTTTTTTAAGATATTAATGATAATTTATGTGTAAACTATGACAATAAGCTGCTGTGAAGAGGTCAGATGTGTATATCGTTTAATTGGAATGTGATGTGGAGACATATACAAAATTATGTAAAAGGATTGTATTCTGGGAACAGGTGTGGTCATAGCTGTAGCTGCATTGACAATTCCTTTAAGACAATAAAGAACTACTCGCTGAACTGTAATATTGCTGCTGGCTGCATTCTGGCAGTGTTTCACAACTTTGCTCCCACACCCTCTGGAAAGATTGTAGTTTTGTGAGTAGTTTATCTTAAAGCTGATCTCTGTGCAAAGCAAAAATTGTCAAAATAAAATTTTAATAAAAAAATAGAAATATCATAAAGGGTACATGCCTTTAAAGTGGACCTGTACTAAAACGAATGCCTCAAAACTGTTCATTTGGATGCATTAATAAGTAATAGGCTACAAGACTAGCCTGCTGGTCTGTATTCCTTTGGGTATTTCTCAAATTAGTAATGGCAGACCTGGAGGGAACCTGGAGCAGTATTTTATCTACTTTTCTTATTTATCTATCTATCCAGAAAGGCTATTAAAACTAAACTTGAGACAATTAACACATACGGTTGAAATGCAAACATCGAAACAGTTTTACCTGGAAAAAGATTTGTAATTCTGTTATTCCATTGTTGTGATTCAGGTGCTTAGTAACTCATTTTAAGTGGTATTAAACCCAAAAACATAAATCTATTAAATTGCAGCTTATCAATTCTTAGATGTGATGGCAGCATTAGTTTTCTTTTTTTAGGCAGTGTGGTCTGGTGATCTGGGTAGTAAGTCTGTTATGTTTCAACTTACTTTCACAGGCCAAGCTGTCCAGATAAAGTAGCAGGGGTGCTTACAATGGTCAGCTATATTCACGAAGGTAAAACCTTTCTCCCAAAAAAATTAAAACTGTTTTCTGTAACTGCTTTTAGTGTTAGCTGGAGTTCAGTTTCAATTTGTTAGTAAAGTCCATCTAAATCTTCTAGTCCTAACTCTTCCCAGACTATACCCAGACAGATAATGATGATGTCCAAAGATGTCTGCTTTACTACAAAATGCACAATCTTTTTATTTTTAGATAAAATGACACCTGAAAATCAGGAGAAAGTTGATCAAGCTCTTTTAAGAGCCATATATGCATCTGGATCAGCATGATCTAAAAATGAAAATGCATATTGGCAGGAAACTTTTAAATTATTACGGGGAAAAGGTGGGGTGCTTACCTGTTCTTATGTTAAGCCCCCGTTCACACTGGGGCGATCTGTCAGGCGACCTGGTCGCCTGACAGGTCGACGTAGGTCGCCTGGCATAGAGAAGCTGTGGACCCGTTCTAATAGGAGCGACACAAGTCGCTCCGACTTAGAAAAAGGGTCCGGAGCTTCTTTTGGGCGACCTGGAGCAACCTGCATTGACTTCAATGTTATGAAGTCCGTGCCGGCCGCTCCGAGCAGCGCGCCGCGACCTATGAGGTCGCCCCGGGAAGTCGGATCGCCCCAGTGTGAACGGAAATATTTATAACATATACAGTCCTTTGTTATTTTATTTGTAGTAACAAAATACAGTTTTAAAAAGTAAGTTTAGTTTATATACTGAATAGGCTGTACTTTTATTTCAAACATAATACTTTTCTATACACTGCATTTCATGTTCCATTATGACTTTCAATTTGTGAAACTCCCCTACACTGAAATGTTTTTTAAAAATTTTCTGAGAATTTCCATTTTTCCTGGAAAAAAACAGGGGAAAAAAAAACATTTTTTTCTCATGGCTTGAGAATTTCCAGAAATGTTACATCTCTAGGCATGACGTAAAGTAAGGTATCATTTAAAAAGTTTATTAGTACTCAATGAAGTTTGTTTTAGTTGGTCAAAAGAAACAAGTGTCCCATGCAGTAAAATATGTGAAAGCAGACTGTTGCTACGACTTGACTACCTCTTGTGAGAGTTCTTGGCAAGAAACAAGAGCCTTGAAGATTTATCCTCAGATATGTGCCATTTTTTCACCACTATGTCCACAGGGGAGAGATTGTTGCCTATTTTGGTATGTAATCGATATCAGTCAAAGACATTTGCGACCCACATAGATTAACCACTTTACCACTGGAGGATTTTGCTGTTACGTCCAGGCCACTTTTTGCGATTCGGTGCTGTGCAACTTTAACTGACAATTGCACGGTCGTGCGACGCTGTACCCATACGAAATTTACGTCCTTTTTTCCCCACAAACAGAGCTTTCTTTTGGTGGTATTTGATCACCTGTGCGATTTTTACTTTTTGCGCTATAAACAAAAAAATAGCGTTTATTTTGAAAAAATAACAATATTTTTAACATTTTTTTATATGAAATTCCCCCCCAAAAAAATGTAAAAATCAAATTTTTTTTTAATTTTTGGCCAATTTGTTTTCTGCTACATATGTTTGGTAAAAAAAATCACAATAAGCGTATTTTGATTGGTTTGCGCAAAAGTTATTGCGTTTACTAACTAAGGGAAAGATTTCTGTCATTTTTGGTGTTTTTTTTTTTAACGCGTAATGGCGGCGATCTGCGATTTTTTTTTGCGGGACTGCGACATTGCGGCGGACAGATCGGACCCTTGACTGACATTTTTGACACTTTTGGGGGTACCAGTGACATTTCTATAGTAATCAGTGCTATAAATATGCACTGTTACTGTAAAAATGACACTGGCAGGGAAGGGGTTAATTTTATTGGAGAGGGAGGGGTTAATGTATGCCTGGAGCTTACTAACGTGTGTGGGGGGAGGTAACTGAGTGACACAAGGACAGATCGCATGTTCAGCTATGCTGAACACTGCAATCTGTCACTCCTTGTCACTTAGGAGATCCGCCCGCTCTGTTTACACAAGCGGGCGGATCTCCAAACTGGATTCCCCGACGATCGGGGAAGAGCAGCGGCGATCGCTGCTGCTCCTCCCCTGGCCCGACTCCCGCTGTGACTGAAAACAGCGGGAGCGCGCCTCTGGCGGCGCGCGACCGCCGCCTACAGGGGGAGGAGTCCAGCGACGTAGGTCTACGTCGCTGGACGGTATCGAGCCACTTTGCCGCAGTACGGTCAACGTGACCGGTCGGCAAGTGGTTAAAGAGTCCCAGCCAGCGAAAAAAAAATAAAAGTCAGCAGCTACAAATACTGTAGATGCTGGCTTTATATATAAGGACACTTACCTGTCCAGGGAGCCCGAGATGTCTGCACCCCAAGCCGATCCCTACATCCGCTCCGGGTGCAGGCGCCCCGGACTTGCTAGTAAGGGAAACCGGCAGTGAACCCTTCAGGGGGGGAAGGAGGAAGACACGATGCAAACGCGAAAATTACGTACTTCACCGTGGCAATGGTGGAAGTCCAAAATAAAAAGTGCAGAAAGGGTATCAAAAAGCCAAAAAAAAAAATGTATATATATCTAAAAATGTTTAGGACAGGGTTGTCTTTTTGCCCAGGACCTCGCTTTAATTGTTAATGCCGCAGCCACAGAGAGATGTGCATGGTGCAGCCAGTCAGAGGCATAGGACAGCTGGGATGCTAAAAAATAATTTAGGAAAGCCTATAAGGCATGTTTAGCTATACAGGGGTGTTTTTTGCTCCAGATAAAGGATGAGATCATAGAGTCTATGTTTAATAATAAGTTTTTGGGTAAAAATATAGGTGATATCTTCAGTTCATATAAAAGTTTTGTAAAGTAAATCATTTTTATAAAATGTATTTTAACAGTAAAGTTAGGGGAATGGGATTCCCAAATTTATTGCCTGGGTTGGTTCATTATGGGTTCCAAAATTAAGCTGGATATATTTGGAAAAGTCATTATGGATCTGTAATGCCAGGCATTTAAAGGATGTGGTCCTTGTAAGTTTGAGTTAGTTATATAATGCATGGGATATTGTGGACCCTTTAATTAAGGCTACACATATTTCCAGAGCCTTTTTTCAGTCGGAACATAGCAGAACTCGGTTCCGCCATCTTCAGCAGCCCTGCACTCCTCAACTTGTCACTTGACACAGTAGCCGGTAGAGGATGATTTCCCACTCACTTTCTCCATTGGCTTCTGTGAGCTAGTCCCAGCTGCCAGGCACCCAAGGTGTCATTTGGTGTCAAGGTAGCATTTGTGAAAATGTTAACTGGAGGGATAATGAAAACTGCTGCATTAGTAAGCTACCTTAAAAACTTTTGCATTTTTTGTAGGTGAATACTATTGACATTAATTGCAAACTTACAACTACATTGTTGATTTCAAAGTTTATTAAAAGTTCCTTTTATTTAAATGATATTCTTTTTCCAAAAACCGCATGGATGCGATAGAATTTTGGCCAATTCCTGCTGAATCACCCTATCAGATGCAGTTACTGTTTGACAGTGCCATTGTATTCAAGCAGCCACAGGTGCCGCGGCTGCCTGAAAACAACAGTTGGCAGTGGAGACTTCTCCAACCATGCTGTCCAACCACAGAAAGATACTGTACATGAATTTGTAGATAGGCGGTACACATAGCTGTATATACAGCTGGTTTAAAAAGTATTAAACGGGGCGTGACATGCAGTGAGACGCGAGTAGCTGGAGCTCTGTCAGCCTTACATCCTAATATACATATCCTGAACCCTCACAGCACATCCCGGCACCCCGCTTTCTTCTGTACCTCCTCGGACTCCCGCTGGGAATGTCACCGCCTAAAAAGAACTCGGAGGCCGCGGCTAAACTTGACAAATTCCGCCGGCAAGCCGGCGAGGCCTCAAGCCGAGATGGCGCCGACCAGGGCATGGATGCAGGGCCGGCGGCGGGAGCTGACACAGCGGCGGTGCTGGAGACGATCTCCACTTGCCGGGCCACCCTGACATCTAAGATAGATGAGGTCAGGGTGGATATTTCCTTGATCAGTCAGGACATGAAGCACCTGCGGGAGCGGGTCACGGAGGCGGAGCGCCGGATCGGCGGTGTGGAGGATTCCCTGCCCCCTCTGCAACACTCCACTGACAGGCTCCAGGACCAGGTAACCCAGATTTTGCTAAAACAGGATGACATGGAGAACCACCTGAGACAATGTAATCTGCGGTTTATTGGCCTCCCAGAAAGCTCTGAAGGTGCGGACCCCTCCACATACCTGGAAAATTTCCTCATTCAGTCTTATGGCAGGGAGTCCTTCTCCCCCACGTTTGTGGTCGAAAGAGCCCACCATTTGTCGGCCCGCCCGCCCCCGCAAGGAGCACCCCTCGCACCTTTATTGCAAAATTCCTAAATTACCGTGACGGTGACACTATACTGCGCCTGGCGAGGGAGAAGGGCAATATCCCTATGGGCAATAGCAAGGTGGCCGTATTCCCAGACTTTTCGGCTGAAGTCCAGAGAAAACAGAAAAGCTTCCTGGAGGCTAAGCGCAGACTTCATATTAAGCATATAAAATATGCCATGATGTACCCTGCCCGCCTTCGGGTAGAAGGCAAAGATCGGGTTTCCCTTTTTTGAAGACCCAGAGGCGGTCATTGCATGGCTGGAACACCTTGAAACCCGCAACTGAACAAAAGATTACTACCCTTCTCGGGTACTTTGGCCACCTGAGTCTCCTTGGATCCTTTCCCACACTCTGAGGACTTGGTTGCTTCCTGCATCGCTGATACCCCTTCAATCTACTGCTTTCACTGCCCTCCCTTCTCATCAGTTTTGTTGTAGCTGCACCGACTCTGCTGTGGACAGATACATCGCCCAATTCTTAGTCCCTATCTGCTGACACACTGCACTGTATTGCCCTAGTATGCTGTGAGGGCCCATTACAGCTGGACCTGATGGAGGACCTAGGCCCAGCTGCGAACCAGCACGCCATCTGAGCTGAGCAATATATATGGCATGTCGCCCAGCGATTTTTTTCGCCCCTGACACCTGCTTGGGCATGGTATGAGGTCCCTGTGTTGTTTTTCCCCCTGTTTTTTTTCACTTGCATTTGTTTTTCTTTTTTCTCCCCATTCCACGCTAGAAGAATCTCTGTATGAATCCTTTTACCGTGCCCCGTTGGGCACCTACAACTGCTCTGTGGATGGGCCTTTAATCTTCTCTGCTGGTTGGGTTACTCAGGGACCTTGTTTTTTGGGTTTTTTGGGATTTTATGCCCGCACAAGTTGGGGTGGGTGTAGGGCGGGGTGGGAGGTAATTATTGTTGTTTATTTGACTGTGCATGCCTTTTGTCAATTTGATATGACTGCATTTTACTGTGCTGCTATTGGGAGTCTGAATATTGCAAGAAGTAGGGCCTTCCTCCTGATTGGTCTGTTTCCCCTCTTGCAGTTCAGAGAGCCCTTTGGGGGAGTGCGACCCGAGATCCCTGAGACTTCTCAGCTACCACTTCTATGTCTCCGACTATGGCCACCATAAAATTACTGACATGGAATGTTCGGGGCCTCCGAGATAAGGTTAAACACTCTGCGGCCTTTGCTAACCTTAAAAAGTACCGAGCTGATATCCTGATCCTGGGGGAGACTCACCTGGAGGACCGTGTCCACCTGTTGCTTAAACGCCCCTGGATTGGCTGGGTGTATCATCCCGCATATACCACTCATTCCCAGGGAGTAGCGATTCTAGTTGCCAAGTGTGTCCATTTCCAGCTCCGAGGATCTCGGGTCGACTCTCAGGGACGGTATATTTTCTTACATGCCCTGATATTTGGGGAACCCTTGTTGATTTTGGCCTTCTATGTACCCCCGCCTTTCGCCATGCCCTTAATTACAGAGGGTCTGGTATATATGACACAGTATCCTGGGATCCCTGCGGTCTATCTGGGGGACTTTAATTCCGTGATGAACCCGGGCTTGGACAGGCTCCAGATGGGCCCTTGGGCGACCCAGTCTCCTACTTCCACCAGGTTTGCCCGCCTGGTGGAGAGTGTGGGTTTGGCGGACACATGGCGGGCCAAATTTCCCCTGCAGCAGGCGTACTCCTGCTTTTCCTCTACTCACCGTTCAATGTCCCGAATTGACATGATTCTGATGTCTAAAACTGTGCTTCCTAGGTTGGTGTCTGCGGGGTTCTTCCCTAGGTCCCTCTCTGACCATAGTCCCTACTGGGTGACAATCAGGTTGTCACATGACATGTTGCCCCCGGTCTGGCGCCTCCACCCGATATGGCTGTCTCTACTGTCCGAAGAGGCCTCAATTGAAGCCCAGTAGGGACAATTCTTTAGCGATAATGCGGGCTCGGCCTCCCCCTTGGCAGTGTGGGAGGCATTTAAACTCCATGCCCGAGCTACCTTAACATCCCAGATAAAGCACCATAAGGCCGACTCCACTGTGGAATACCACCGGGTGGAGGAGGGTCTCCGGTCCGCCGAGGCGGACTTCTTGGGCGACTCCTCTCCTTCTAATGCCTCATGTCTCTAGATGCTGATGAGGGTTTTTGCCCAGATGGAGTTCGAGCAGGCCAAATCAAAACTGTTCTTCCAAAAGCAGAAAAATTACGAACACGGGGAATGGGCTGGGAAATTGCTGGCCTACTTAGTGCACTGTGAAGATAGACCGCCAGTTGTTATTTCTTTGCAGACTGCTACTGGGGACCCAATAGCAGAACCCCAAGAGGTGGCGAGTCGGTTTCGCTCCTTCTTTAGTGACTTGTACACCTCTCAGGCTCCTATTGACCCTACCGACATGCGACTGCTACTAGACGGGGTGGAGTTCCCCAGACTTATGGAGGAGCAGGTGAAGATGCTGGAGGCACCGCTTACGGAGGAGGAGATCGCGGAGGCCGTGTCCAGGTTCCCCAGATCTAAATCCCCTGGAACAGATGGGCTTCCCATTGAGTTCTATGCCCACTATTCTGAGCTTCTCTTGCCGCAGCTGTTGGCGCTGTTTAATGCTATATTCGATGAATCCACCCTGCCTGCCTCTATGGGCGAAGCATTGATAGTGCTGATCCCCAAACCAGGCAAGGAACCCCAATTTACAGAATCTCACCGCCCTATTTAACTCTTACAGGTAGATGTTAAAATACTGGCCAAAATCCTTTCTATTCGTTTAAACCAGGTCATATTGTCCCTAATTCACTAAGACCAGTCAGGCTTCATGCCAGGCAAAAACACCTCCTTCAACCTTCGTAGACTATTTATGATTTTACAAGCTCGGCATGAGAACTCGGGTAACAGGGTGGTGGTTACACTGGACACGGCCAAAGCTTTTGACTCTGTGGAGTGGGGCTTCCTGTGGGAGTGTTTGGAGAGGTTTGGGTTCGGACCGATGTTTATCAAGTGGGTCCAACTGATGTATAGTGCTCCGGTTGCCAAGGTTCTTGTGAACGGCGCGACCTCCGTGGCATTCCCATTAACTAGGGGGACAAGACAGGGGTGCCCTCTTTCCCCCTTACTCTACGCATTGGCGGCCGAACCACTGGCCATAGCAATCTGGAATCACTCTGGTATCCGTGGACTGTGCATGGGCCCTCTAAACAAAAAAATCAGTATGTACACAGATGATACGTTGCTGTACCTCGCGGACCCAGACACATCTTTGACCATGGCCTTATCTCTAATAGAGTGTTTTGGGAATTACTCCAGCTTACAAATTAACTGGAGCAAGTCACAGATCCTCCCTCTTGACCATTCTCCCCCCCTCCAATCTCCCTCGACTTTGACCTTGAAGAGGGTATCGCAAATAAAATATTTGGGTGTTCTGGTCACTACACGTCCCTGAGACTACATCTCTGACAATGTCCAACCTTTATATGACTTAATAAAAGCCAAGACACAAATTTGGGCAAGGCTACCTTTGGGCGTCATGGGCAGGGTTAACCTCATAAAAATGGTTCTCCTGCCCAAGATCTTATATATTCTATGGCACTCCCCAATCTACTTACCTTTGAAATTCTTCAAACAAATGGAAACCCTCCTTAAAGCTTTTGTATGGGGCCAGAGTAGACATAAGCTCTCCTGGCGCAAACTAAAAACCCCTCCAATTTGGGCGGGGTGGTTTTGCCTGACTTTAACCTATATTACGTAGCTGCTCAACTGTCGCATCTGTTTCACGTTAAATTCACGTTAAACTGATAAAAACCCGTTTCCTTCTGCTCCTGTGCCCTGGGTGGTCCCACCCGACTGAGGACCCGCTGACAGTTATTCTACGTGGTGTACGGGGCTCTGAAATCTCGGGTGAGTCCGACTCCATGCTCTAGCATTATAGTAGGGTGTGGGAGGTAGTGATGGATAGACTGAAGAACCCGGAGCTACACACCTATACCCCCCTGTGGCATAGCGCGGCCCTGGCGGAGTTTAGGTCTGTGCCAGACTCTGCTCTGTGGAGCGGCAGGGGAATTCTTTATCTCCCACAGCTGCTACACGGTGTAAGGTTCTGGCACTCTCAGTGCCTCCTATCACATTTATTCCGGGTGATTTCCATCTACCTAGACAGAAGAAACACATATAGGTGTGTTTGCCTTTAAGGCTGAAGCTGTCATCACCCAGCGCCGGACTAGATGGCTATTTAGGGCGTCGGTTCTCACTCACATGTGTTCGTTCAAACACCAGTACCTGGATACTAATCTTGCTTGAAGCTTCCATCCTTGCAAGCTCTCCTCGCTGACGAACCTCGCTGCGCTGATCCCTGCATCCTGCTACTGGATCATCCGCATCTCCTGAGCGATCCTTCGGCTATCGCTATTAGTGCTAAGCACCCCACAGGGGAAATCTCTATAGACTTGTACTAGGCTTACACTATTTAGCTCTGCATAGCAAGGACTGTCTTTTACATCTGCATAACTAGATTGCTAGCTCTTGAGGCTACTGCTACTATTTCCTGCACTGGGTTGATCTCTCCTGTATGCACCTGCTACTCTGTCATCTGTTATCATACATGATCGCTAACCCTTCCTGCATCCATCTGCACTGTCTCACCTCAAGTGTCTGTCACCTACCACTTCCACTCAAACCTATCCCTAAGACCTTTATCATTGTCTTACCACATGTATATAAAGTCACACTAGGAACCAGCTTAATTACTGTGTGTATTTACTGGCTGAAATAAGACCTTCCATACATGATGAGTCATTGAGGTTGGGATTGGTATCTCAGCATATCTCCTACATGACTACTGACGTGGAACTACTTCTGCAGCTGAAAATCCACACCTTATAAGAAACGCAAGGAGCGTTACACACGGTGACAATATGCGCTCCTTTGCTGACTTGAGCTTCACTTACTCCCTTCCGGCCCATATGCTCTTCCGCTACTACCAGATCAGACATGCATTTAGATCCCAGTTCCCGTCTGCTCCTTCCCCACTTGAGGCCCTCTCCATGCTCGAATTTATCAAAAGCACTGACCCACAACACCTGATCTCTGTGCTATACGCGGAACTCCACACCCCTTCTTCCACTGTTATAGCCTATGCTGTCAAAACCACTTGGGAGGCGGATGTAGGGGTCATGGATGACGAGGATTGGGATGACGCCCTCGGGACATGCAAAACTGTATCCCCTAAACTTTCTGACAGACTCACCCAGCTGTTTATCTTGCACAGAACATATCTAACTCCCCTTGGCCTATCACGTTACCGACCTGGGGTCTCCCCGAGCTGCCCAATGTGTCGGACGGCTGTGGGCACCTTCTTCCACTGGAGTCGCCCCTCACTTCAAGGATACTGGAAACAAATCGTCACCTTTCTGCACGACAAAATGGGCACCCCAGTACAGCTGGCCCCCAGGCAGTGCCTCCTGGGAATATACTCAGATGAGGACACTGACAAACACCTTACCACTTTCCTACAGACTACACTATTCCTTACTAGGAAGCTGATAGCCAGACAGTGGATGCGGGAGTGTCCACTCACGTTCAGTGCCTGGAAGGCAGAGGTCAATAACATCTTGCCATACCATAAACTCATGTATAAACACAGAGGCAACCCGCTCAAATTTAACAAGACCTGGGATAGTGGGTCCAAAGGTCGGATACTTGTACCTAATACACTGGGTGCTCGCGTTGGAGGTCCCTTGTGGGCACTCTCCTATATATGCAGAGGGCCCTATGGCACATTTGCACTTTTGCATTTTTAATTTCTTCTAATTATTTGTAAGTCATACTGCCACGTATTGTTCTGTCTGTATCTGTATGCACAGTTCAAGTTGTTGCTTGTTGTTATTCTGAATCTTTTTTTTTTCCAATAAACTCACTGTTTTAAAAAAAAAAAAAAAAAGTATTAAACACGTCACAATTTTTCTAGGTAAAAACACTTCTAAAGGTGCTATTGACATTACATTTTTACCACATATCGGTAACTACCCATGCAATCCATACATACAAAGAAACCAAAACAAATAAGTTCATAAATTAAGTTATGTGTAATAAAATGGAATGACGCAGGGAAAAAGTATTAAACACGCTAACTGAAATGTATTTAATACTTTGTACAAAATTCTTTGTTGGTAATGACAGCTTTAAGACATGTCCTGTATGGAAAAACTAGTCAAATGCATTACTCAGGTGTGATTTTGGCCCATTCTTCCACACAATCAGTCTTTAAATCTTGAAGGTTCCGTGGGCCTCCTCTATGAACACTGATCTTTAGTTCTTTTATAGATTTTCTTTTGGATTCAAGTCAGGTGATTGGCTGGGCCATTCTAGCAGCTTTAATTTCTTTCTTTGAAACCAATTGAGAGTTTTCCTTGGCTTCATTGTCTTGCTGAAATGTCCACCCCCGTTTCATCTTTATCATCTTTGTAAATAGCAGCAGATTTTTATCATGTCAATATCTTAGTACATTTTTCCATTCATCCTTCCTTCAGTTATATCAAGTTTGCCAGCATCGTATGCTGAAAAACAGCCCAACACCATGATCTTCCCACCTCCAAACTTCACTGTGGGTGTGATGTTTTTGGGGTGATGTACAGTGCCATTTGACCTCCAAACATGTCTTGTATTATGGCATTCAAAGAGTTTGGTTTTGGCCTCATCTGGCCAGACTATATTCTCACAGTATTTCACAGGTTTTCTAAATGTTGTGCAGCAAACTTTAAACGAGCTTCAACATGCTTTTTCTTCAGCAATGGGGTCTTGCATGGTGAGTCTGCAAGAGGCCATGGTGGTTGAATGCATTACTTATTGTTTTCTTTGAAACAATTGTACCTGCTAATTCCAGGTCTTTCTGAAGTTCTCCACAAGTGATCCTTGGCTCTTGGACAACTCTTCTGATAATTTGTTGCACAAACCGAACCAGCTGATATATTAATTTGCACTGACAAGGGGCAGGATTGCTTTCTAATTATTGATCTTTTTCAGCTGATGTCTTGGCTTTCCATGCCTTTGTGCACCCTCCTTTCTTCGTGTGTTCAATACTTTTTCCCTGTGTCATTCCATTTTTATACACATAACCTAATTTCTGAACTCATTTGTTTTGGTTTCTTTGTATGTGTGGATTGCATGGGTTGTTACCGACGTGTGGTGAAAATTTAATGGCACATTTAGAAGTATACAGTATGTACCTAGAAAAATAGTGACTTGTTTAATACTTTTTTTTACCCAATGTATACTGCATATTACAAGGTATTTAATAATAATTAAAAATATATATATTTTTTAATTGACATTCATCTTTTAGCCACAAATGTACTGGTATCATATTGCTATCTAAAGCATTTTTTTATACACTTAACTTTACTTTTGGTTATCTTTTACTACTACACAGACATTAATTGGCCTCGCTGTTCTTCTCTCCTGAGGGCGAGGTTGGGGACGTGCTTGGGGCCGGGGAGTTGGCCAGCGGAGGGTGAGTTCCTGCACCTATTCTCAGAGAAAAAAAGCCCTGGATTTTTCCCAGCTAACCTTTAAACCTGACACTTTGCAAAATCCCTCTACTGTAGTCAGTAAGGTCTAGAATGCAGTTTAACAGTTTTGTAGATATTAATAAATAAATCAATGAATCATGATCATACAGTGACATTTTTCCTTCAGCAATGATCAGCATATACCCGGAGTATCCGTAGATTGTCTTGTACAGTGTGCCAACAGCTTAATAGCCAAGGAGAATAGTAAGTGGGATAGTTGACTCCCTTATCCTGTGCCCCTATAAAGGGAAAAAGATGCAAAGATATCTTAGTTCTGAATCTAGCCTTAGTGTCTGAATGCAATTGTTTAACCAAGTTTATGTATGTACTACCGAATCCCATTCTGTTCATAGTGTCCCAGAGATAATCCCAGCAGACTCTAATCAAACCCTTAATAATGTCCATTGAAATAACCATAATGGGTTGCTAGGTCTTCCCATGCTTTGAAAATGTTGATATACAGTCTCCTGATGTTATCATGGGTACTCTTTTTTGGCATAAAGCCTGAAGGAAGGTGCTAACAGAGGTTTAGTCGATAAGTCAAGCTACAGTAATCTATTTAAATATGGTAGCAGTAATAAGAGCACTTTGCATTTTTACATGGATGATCTTGAATCCCATTTATTGTTTTGTTTAAATTCACGTAATTCTATAAATATGTGCAAGTTTCTTGTGGTGGCTTAATTTTACTCTCATCTAAATGGTGGATAATTGCTAGCCCTGTGAGCCAATGTCTGAAGTACCTGATTAGCATTATTACCCGCACCCCTCCTACAGTCCGAATACATAGATGGTATATAAGAACACATAGTGTGTAGCAAACATTTACCTCTGAAATAGAGGGGGCACCCTCAAAATATGTCAGCATCTGTAGACCTTTGTGGCATCTTCCCAGCCCACCTGGGGGCACGTACAGTGGTTCTGGTGGCTTTGATATTTATGATGAGTCTTTTTTAGTGTCCGTATGTGAGTATAATAGCCTACTTTTATCCTTTGAATGAATGCTGTCTTGGTTAAAGCGCTAGATAGGTGCACCTTCTTTTGTCTTTCTGCATGTAGTGTTTATGGATTATCCCTGTTTGAGGAGGACGGCAAGGCTTAGTGGAAACCTGACATCTGTGGTCCGTGAACTTGAGATATCAGAAGTAGAGAGCGCAAAAAAACCTTCTCCACGCATGGTCAAAGATACAATCCTCAGTCTGAGTTGATTCACACCAATTTAGTCCAGCCTCTAGACAGCATGAGTCTCTTCCTTCATTACCATTAGCAACCACAGCTGCCACTAAGGACTAATTACTTCCTGTTTATCAGTACCCTACTCCCAATAGCTGTACTTCCTCTGCATTTAACCCACTGAAGGCTCCCTCTACAACTCCATTTCCATTGACAACCCCTCAGAAATCTACTACTGGTACCTTTTCTGCTCCACTTTTTATTATTGTCACTTCTCCCCCACCGGCAGCATAATCTGCTTAGAGCCCTGCAATCACTTGCAGGATTACAATGCCTTCTGTTCCAGCCCAATGTGATCCGATGCATGCTGTTCTGGGGATTTTTATATTTGTGCAAAAAAATGAAAAAAATTACACTAGCGCAGAAGTGGTTAAGTATACCATATTTCTTTCTAGGTTTTAGCAAACATTAGTCTTAAATAAAAATATAAAGATTTTAATGGTGATGCAATCTGAATTCTGATGAGTTCACACCTGCTTTAACCACCTAAGCCCCGGACGATTTGGCTGCCCAAAGACCAGGCCCTATTTTGCGATTCGGCACTGCGTGACTTTAAGGGACAATTGCGCGGTCGTGTGACGCTATACCCAAATGAAATTGACGTCCTTTTTTTCCCACAAGCAGAGCTTTCTTTTGGTGGTATTTGATCACCTGTGTGATTTTTACTTTTTGCGCTATAAACAAAAAAAGAGCGACAATTTTGAAGAAATAACAATATTTTTCACATTTTTTATATGAAATTCCCCAAAAAAATGTAAAAATCAAATTTTTTTAACATTTTATGCCAATTTGTTTTCTACTACATATGTTTGGTAAAAAAAATCGCAATAAGCGTATTTTGATTGGTTTGCGCAAAAGTTAACTAAGGGAAAGATTTTTGTCATTTTTATTGTTTTTTTTTAACGAGTAATGGCGGCGATCTGCGATTTTTTTTTTGCGGGACTGCGACATTGCGGCGGACAGATCGGACCCTTGACTGACATTATTGACACTTTTGGGGGTACCAGTGACATTACTACAGTAATCAGTGCTATACATATGCACTGTTACTGTAAAAATGACACTGGCAGGGAAGGGGTTAACTTTATTGGTGATGCAGGGGTTAAGTATGTCCCTAGGGGCGTGCTTCTAACTGTAAAGGGGTGTGGCTAGTGATGTAACCACAGAGACATACGATCCTACATAGGAGGATCATATGATCTCTGCAGTTAGATCAGGGAGAATGACAGGCGGCTTTGTTTACATTAGCTGCCTACCTTTCTCCCTCTGCATCGGGAGATCGCGAGTGAACGGCAGACATCGGGTCCGCCGGTCACACGTGCGGACATGTTAGGGAACGAGCGGGGGTGGGAGCGCGCCTCCAGCGGCGCGCACTCGCCCCCTAGAGGCTCTCAGGCTAGCGACGTAGTACTACGTCACTTTGCCTGTACGGGGCTGACTGCCGCAGTAAATATACTGTGGGCGGTCGGCAAGTGGTTAAAGGAGTTGTAAAGTCAGGAAGGTTTTATATCTTAATGCATTCTATGCGTTAAGATAAAAAGCCTTCTGTGTGTAGCAGCCTCCCCAGCACCCCCTAATACTTACCTGAGCCCCCTCTCTGTCCAACGATGCCCACAAATCTCTCGGTCGTCCTGGGACTCTCCGCCCTGAGTGGCTGAGATACAGCCGTGGCGCCATTGTCATCGCAGTTACCAATCAAAGTCCTTGAGCAAATCAGGAGAGAGAGGGGGCAGGCTGAATGGCATCTCCATATCTGAATGGACACACGAAGCTGCAGCTCGGCTCCAGTGCCCCCATAGCAAGCTGCTTGCTGTGGGGGCACTCGATAGGAGGGAGGAGCCAGGAGCAGGAATGAGGGACCCGAGAAGAGGAGGATCCAGGCTGCTCTGTGCAAAACCAACTGCAGAGGGGAGGTAAGTATAACATGTTTATTATTTTTTTTATTTTTGAAGGAGACTTTACAATCACTTTATTGTCTTTCATTGTACCTCACTCTCTCAATCAACATTCACTATGCTGCTAGCATTAGTAAATAGATAGGAAGGTATATTATAAATATTTGTTTTAAACTTTTTTTTTTTTTTTTACATTTCTTCAGTTACTTCCTGGTTTAAATGCCTAGACAAATAAGGCCAAACATCCCATGAGTCTTCAGGAAAGAAGGGGGGGTTCTCAGCTAAGCACACCCTCCTGCCTGCATGTCCTGAGCTAAGGGCGGATGGATTCCAGGATGTAAATGTTACATGAATCATCTGCCCTTACTCAAGATGGCCACAGACAGAAATGCTCGGGGAGTGTTTTTCAAAGTGATTTCTACGCAAAATAAAGCATGAAGACATGGATGGGGGAATTTTGTTTGGCATATTAGAAAAATTAATTAAATAGCGTTTTTGGTTTGTAGTGCTCAGATACAGTGTAGCTTCCCTTTTAAAGTGGTTGTAAAGGCAAGAGGTGTTTTACCTTAAAGCTACAGGTGCATTTAAAAAAAATAGAATATCATCAAAAAGTTCATTTATTTCAGTAATTCAATTCAAAAACAAAACTCATATATTTTATATAGATGTGTTGCACACAGACTAATATATTTCAAGCATTTCTTTCTTTTATTTTGATAAATATGGCTTACAACTAGCGAAAACCCAAAATTGAGTATCTCAAAAAATGTGAATATTACATAAGACCAAGAAAAAAAAGGGGGGGGGGGGTTTAATACAGAAATATTGGCTTACTGAAAAGCATGCCCATGTACAGTATTGTATGCACTATACCAATACTTGGTCGGGGCTCCTTTTGCATGAGTTACTGCATCAATGGGGCGTGGCATGGAGGCAATCAGTCTATGGCACTGTTGAGGTGTTTTTGAAGCCCAGGTTGCTTTGATAGCGGCATTCAGCACGTCTGCATTGTTGGGTCTGCCGTCTCTCATCCTCCTCTTGACAATACCCCACAGATTCTCTATGGGGTTTTTTTCAGGCGAGTTTGCTGGCCAATCAAGCACAGTGATACCATGATCATTAAACCAGATGTTGGTACTCTTGGCAGCGAGAGCAGGTGCCAAGTCCTGCTGGAAAATGAAAACAGCATCTCCATAAAGCTGGTCAGCAGAGGAAAGCATTAAGTGCCTAGAATTTCCTGGTAGAGGGCTGCGCTGACTTTGGACTTGATAAAACACAGTGGACCAACACCAGCAGATGACATGGCTCCCCAAATCATCATGGATTGTGGAAAAATTTTAATTTCATTTGAAAATCAAGGTCTTCTTACTGGACCTCATGCAACTTGGATTCTGAACCTCCCCACTCTGCCTCCAGACTCTGAGACCTTGATTTCCAAATGAAATGCACATTTTTCTACAGTCCCTGATGATTTGGGGAGCCATGTCATCTGCTGGTGTTGGTCCACTGTGTTTTATCAAGTCCAGAGTCAGCGCAGCCCTCTACCAGGAAATCTAGAGCACTTCATGCTTCCCTCTGCTGACCAGCTTTATGGAGACACTGATTTTATTTTCTAGCAGGACTTGGCACCTGCCCACACTGCCAAAAGTACCAATACCTGGTTTAATGATCATCGTATTACTGTGCTTGATTGGCCAGCAGCTATCAAAGCAACCTGGGCATCCATAACACCTCGAGGAGCAGTGCCACAGGCTGATTGCCTCCATGCCACGCCACATTGATGCAGCAATTCATGCAAAAGAAGCCCTGAACATGTATTGGTATAGATATTGCTATATCGTATATAGACATACATATTTCAGTAAGCCAATATTTCTGTATTAAAAATCCTTTTTTTTTGTCTTATGTAATATTCAAATTTTCTGAGATACTGAATTTTGGGTTTTTTACTAGCTGTAAGTCATAATCATCGAAATTAAAGAAAATAAATGCTTTGAATTATATCACTCTGTGTGTAACGTATCTGTATAAAATAGACGAGTTTCCCTTTTTTGAATTGAATTACTGAAATAACTTTTTGATGATATTCAAATTTATAGAGATGCATCTGTAAACTCTTAGGGGAAAAAACTTTTTTACATGACCTGGTTGCTTTCCTACCTTCACTGAATACGTCAATATCTTCTGGTCCACTTAGTAGTTGCTCTGAAATGTCCTGTTAATTTTTAAATCAAATGGCTTATTCCTTGTGGTTTCCTGTTTGTAAGATTAGTGGCCGCTATGCCTTGTATTCCCCTGGCCACTGGTCTTGTTATGTCTCTGTAGTAGTTCTTTTTACAGCAAGCAGTGATGTTATTTTATGCCTAGTCTGTCCCTGCTTACTGTAGTGGGCGGACTTGGGAGTCCAAGACTCTTGTTCTGTACCGCCCATGGAAGCAGTGGCCTAGGAATGACAGCTCAGAACACTCTGGTTCCCTCTCCCCTTTGCATCTCTTTACAGCCAGTAGTTTCTGCCCCTCCTCCACTCCATTAATGCTGTAAATTAAGAATGCTTTCAGAAATAGTAGTGTTAATAGTTTATTTTTTTATTAATTAACAAAACAGAAAGTAAGTGAACAGAAGATAAATCCAAATT
Organism: Pelophylax lessonae; assembly: GCF_965119305.1. Lineage (NCBI taxonomy): Eukaryota > Metazoa > Chordata > Amphibia > Anura > Ranidae > Pelophylax > Pelophylax lessonae. The sequence goes on from NC_138769.1 coordinate 443,564,509, forward strand.
ACATCAATTTTTGGTGTAACTACCCTTTACCTTTAAAACAGCATGAATTCTTCTAGGTACACTTGCATGCAGTTTTTGATGGGACTCAGCAGGTGGATTGTTCTTGGATGGTGATGAGATCAGGGCTCTGTGGGGGCCAAACCATCTCTTCCAGGACTCCTTGTTCTTCTTTACGGTGAAGTTAGTCCTTAATGATTTAGGCTGTATGTTGGGGTCATTGTCCTGCTGCAGGATACATTTGGGGCCAATCGCATGACTCCCTGATGGTATGACATGATGGATAAATATCTGTATTAATTTCTCAGCATTGAGGATACCATTGATCCTGACCAAATCTCCAACTCTATTTGAAGCCAAATGCAGCCCCAAATTTGCAAGGAACCTTCTTGTTCACTGTTCCCTGCAGACACTCATTGCACTGTTCTCCAATCCTTCGGCAAAAAACTGCCTGCTGCTAGTGCCATATATTTAAGATTTTGACTCATCAGACCAGAGCACCTGCTGCCCAATTTTCTGAACCCCCAATACCTATGTCTCATTCATAATTGAGTCGCTAGCCTTGTTTCCACATCAGAGGTATGGCTTTTTTTGGCCACAATTCTTCCATGAAGACCACTTCTTGCTAGACTTTTCTGGACAGTAGATGGGTATACCTGGGTCCCACTGGTTTCCCCCAGTTCTGTGCTGATGGCATTGCAGGACATCTTACAATGTCAAAGGGAAGAAAGCATGATGTGTCTTTCATCTACTGTATTAGGCTTCCTTGGTTAACCACTGCGTCTACTGTCCTCAGTGCTGCCCGTTTCCTTGTGCCTTTTTAAAAGCTTTTGAACAGCACATCTTTTAACCCTAGTCTGCTTTGAAATCTTTGCCTGGGAGAGACCTTGCTGATGCAGTATACCTACCATGTGTCTTGTTGCTGTGCTCAGTCTTTCCATGGTGTACGACCTGTGACATGAAACTGTCTTCCACAATCTCACCTTAGTAGCAGGGTTTGTCTGTTCCTTAGGCCCCTTTCACACATACGGTCCGTTCAGTTCATCAGTTCTGTCATGTCAAAATGTATCAGTTTTTCATCCGTTTTTCATCCATTTTTCATCTGTTTTTAATCCGTTTTTCATCAGTTGTCATCCGTTTTTCATCAGTTGTTATCCGTTTTTCATCCGTTTTTCATCAGTTGTCATCCGTTGTCATCTGTTTTTCATCCGTTTTTCATCAGTTGTCATCCGCTTTTCATCAGTTGTTATCCGTTTTTCATCCGTTTTTCATCAGTTGTTATCTGTTTTTCATCCGTTGTCATCTGTTTTTCATCCGTTGTCATCCGTTTTTCATCCGTTGTCATCCGTTTTTATCCGTTGTCATCCGTTTTCATCCGTTGTCATCGTTTTTCATCCGTTGTCATCCGTTTTTCATCCGATCCGTTTTTTTGATGGATGAAAAATAGGGCATTCATACGTTCAAAAAAACGGACATTGAAGGAAGCGGATGAAAACGGATGTTAACTGACTATCATCTGTTGTCATCCGTTTTTACATAGAGATACATTGATGTCCATTTTTCATCCGTCAAAGGATGGATGAAAGACGGACAAATGGACAGCATGTGTGAAAGGGGCCTTACCCAGTTTTAGGCTTCCTACACAGCTTTTTCTGTTTCAGTTAGTGACTATGTTTCAACCTACATGTGAAATTGATAATCATTAGCACCTGTTTGGTATATTTGGTTAACCATACGCCTGACTCTAATCCTACAAAATCCATGACTTTGTGCAAGTGTACAAAGTGTTTACAAGTAAGAGAGGTCCTGGTTGCTGAAAGTGTCGCCTGTACCAAAAGGGGAAGATAGCAACACAAAGTAATAACCATAATTAAATTGTCACTCAAAAAAAAGGGTAAAGAAAAAAAGAAAACCTTTTCACACCCGGAAGTGTTTTGGTGTCTGTCTATGGTGGCACATGCCGGACATGGATCTCCTGGCATCTCATTTCAACAAGAAAGTGCCACGGTTTGTGGCAAGAGAGCGGGATTCTCTGGGGTATGCAACAGACACTCTGGTGGCACCATGGAGCCAATATTATCTAATTTCTTTATCTCCTTCTTTTCAGCTTATCCCTTGTCTGCTGCATGGGATATAGACCGAAGGGGTTCTGGTCATTCTGGTGGCTCAAGTACGCCTCGTCGACCCTGGTATGCCCATTGCCATCACTGTGTGCCTGTTAGCGGACGATCCCAGGCGGTCGCTTCCGAGGGTAGATCTTCTATCTCAAGGGTCGCTCTTCCACCCTGTTTACTGTCATTGGCTTGTCGTCTTGGTTATTGGAAGCTAGATTCTGGGAAACAGGGTTTGTCGGGCTACCATAAGGGGTCAGGTCTCTGCCCTTGTGATCCTGTTTAAACGCCCCTTGGCCACACACAAATACTTTACTAATTAGACAAAAATTGTCCTTTCTGTTATCGCACGAGGAAAAATGTTGTGCTTGTCCCTTCAGATATTTTTGCGTGAACTGTCGTGATCGGCTCTCAAAAGCTGTGTACTAATGATCAGATTCTCGTATGATCGAAAGGGGTATTTTTTGTCATATTTTTTAATTATGTGTACAAGGCATAAAGGGAACTAGCAGTTCAGTGTTCACCTTACTTTACCATTGTGGGCCTAATAGCCCATATTGAAATCTTTACACTTCAAAACTGTTTTTGTTTTATTCATATTGTTGTTTGTGTATAGTGAAATCAAATACTGCGCTATGTTAGAACGTAATCAAAAAACAGCTGTAACATACCATGTGATATATAAACATAGCATATGAAATTAAATAAAAAATGTTGTGCTGATATCATTCTATAGTCAGAAATAGTGACCTATCGCATGATTAAATTGAAGGAAATAAAGAAAAAAAGAAAAGTCCACAATGATTCAATTGATCCAATCCAAACGCGTTTACAGTGAAAGGTCACAAGTGCAACACAAATTCTATCAGTATAACGTGCTGTGTCTAGACCTCCACCCAGTGATCAAACACAAGGCTTACCAGACAGAATTGACCGCCCACTACAGATAGGTCAATTTATGCATGTGGTATGATGATATCCTCTAATTCTCAATGTTAGCAGACCATCCTGGCCAGTTTTACAGTATGCCCTAATAATGGTTCCTCCACAATCAGTATGTTTGGGATAAAAGAGAGACCCCTCATATGGCACTTTTCCACTGCAAGTACCGGCTCGGCTCCACTCGGCACTGCTTGGCCCTGCTTGGCTCAGTTTGCTTTTCCACTGCGTGGTACGAGTCGGCACCTTTCAGCACTGTATAGGCTCTACTCGGCTCGGTTTGCTTTTCCACTAAAGTAGTAAGGGGGTGGGATTACAACGATTCTCTGACCAATCAGTGGCTAGTAGTGACAAACAATCCAGGCTGCATGCAAAGCATTGTGGGATATGGTATAGGTACGGCCCGCTTGGAACCCCAACCGAGGTGGTACTGTTTAAGCGAGCCATACCATGTAGTGGAAAAGCGCCGCTGTACCAAACTGAACAAAACCATTCTAACACATACCATGCGGTACCATGCAGTGGAAAAGCGCCAAACCAATCCGTTCCATGCAGTGGAAAAGCGCCAATAGTGTATCTCTATATAATGCCCAAACTGACCTATCTGTAGTAGATGGTCAATTCTGTCTGGTAAGCCTTGTGTTTGATCACTGGGTGGAGGTTTGGACACCGCACGTTACACTGATAGAATTTGTGTTGCACTTGTGACCTTTCACTGTGCACACGCCTGGATTTGATCATTGTGGACTTTTCTTTTTTTTTCTTCTATTTGATCATGTGATAGGTGGTCAACTTTTCTGATTATAGAGTGATATTAGCGCAACATTTTATACAGAATATTATTTGTAAATCACTTAACCGTTTTGTTTAACGCAACCTCTAACAGTAAACATAGAATTTGCTGAAAAATGTAGAATATAGGTGGGACATTGAAGTTAACTGTGACAAGCATGTGTGCACCTTGGTGAAAATTTCTTATGCATCAGCCCCTCCCTTGAGGTCATGTTGGGCATGTTGATATAGTTGACAAAGTAAACTCATGTAATATCGACCCCCTACCCTAGCCCTTATATAGCAGAAAAACTTACATTTATAAAAATATCCACATATATGTTGGCTTATATAAAATATGACTGCTAGCAAACTACTGCAACTACATCATCACTGTGCAACAATGTTATTAAACTGACCTAGTTTTGCTGAGAGCAGGCTAATCCAGTTTAGTATGCCAAAAGAGGACGGGCACACTAGGAAAATTTCTGATGTATGAAACTGAAATTATTCAGTGATGTGCCATACAGCGCTCGCGTCTCTGAAGTGAAGAGTCTAAAAAATGGTGGCTTTCTTCTTCTGGTCAGGACAACAGAGGTTTGTGACATTATTGGCAATTATTTAGTCTTAGCAGTAACAAATGTCAACCATTTACAGGCACACCTGTGTACAGAACTCAATATTTGTTAATACTGTTTAAATGTCATAGCAACACTTTCCAAATCTAACACATTTAGAAGCCAACTTGCACAAAATGAATTTCACACACACACACACAAAAAGTTGGTTGTACAACAATTTTTTTTTAGAAATCTGCAATACTTTATTCTACACTGAGCAACATGAACATTTATAGATAGATAGATAGATAGATAGATAGATAGATAGATAGATAGATAGATAGATAGATAGATAGATAGATAGATAGATAGATAGATAGATAGATAGATAGATAGATAGATAGATAGATAGATAGATAGATAGATAGATAGATAGATAGATTTATTTATATATATACTGAGCGACATGTACATTTATTTATGTGTATATATACAGTATCTCTCAAAAGTGAGTGCACCCCTTGCATTCTTGTAAATATTTTATTATATCTTTTCTTGTGACAACACTGAAGAAATTACACTTTGCTACAATGTAAAATGGTGAACAGCTTGTATAATAGTGTAAATTTGCTGTCCCCTCAAAATAACTCAACACACAGCCATTAAGGTCTAAACCGCTGGCAACAAGTACACCCCTAAGTGAAAATGTCCAAATTAGGCCCAATTAGCCATTTTCCCTCCCCGGTGTCATGTGACTCGTTAGTGTTACAATCTCAGGTGTGAATGGGGAGCAGGTGTGTTAAATATGGTGTTATCCCTCTCACTTTTTCATACTAGTCATTGGAATTTCAACATGGCACCTCATGGTAAAAAAAAAATTGTTGCTCTACATAAAGATGACCTAGGCTATAAGAAGATTGCCAAGACCCTGAAACTGAGCTGTAGCACAGAGGCCAAGACCATACAGCGGTTTATCAGGACAGGTTCCACTCAGAACAGGCCTCGCCATGGTCTACCAAAGAAGTTGAGTGCACAAGCTCAGCGTCATATTCAGAGGTTGTCTTTGGGAAATAGACTTATGAGTGCTGCCAGAATTGCTGCAGAGGTTAAAGGGGTGGGGGACCAGCTTGTCAGTGCTCAGACCATACACCGCACACTGCATCAAATTGGTCTGCATGGCTGTCGTCCCAGAAGAAAGCTTCTTCTTAAGATGATGCACAAGAAGGCCTGCAAACAGTTTGCTGAAGACAAGCAGGCTGAGGACATGGAATATTGGGACCATGTCCTGTGGTCTGATGAGACAAAGATTAACCTTTTTTGGTTCAGATGGTGTCAAGCGTGTGTGGCGGCAACCAGGTGAGGAGTACAAAAACAAGTGTGTCTTTCCTACAGTCAAGCATGGTGGTGGGAGTGTCGTGGTCTGGGGCTGCATGAGTGCTGCCTACACTGGGAGCTACAGTTCATTGAGGGAACCATATATGTCAGCATGTACTGTGACATACTGAAGCAGAGCATGATCCCCTCCCTTCGGAGACTGGGCTGCAGGGCAATATTCCAACATGATAACGACCCAAAACACACCTTCAAGACGACCACTGCCTTGCTAAAGAAGCTGAGGGTAAAGGTGATGGACTGGCCAAGCATGTCTCCAGACCTAAACCCTAAGGAGTATCTGTGGAGCACCCTTAAACGGAAGGTGGAGGAGCTCAAGGTCTCTAACTTCCCCCTGATCTGTGATATCGTCATGGAGGAGTGGAAGAGGAATCTAGTGGCAACCTGTGAAGCTCTGGTGAACTCCATGTCCAAAAGGGTTAAAGCAGTGCTGGAAAATAATGGTGGCCACTCAAAATATTGACACTTTGGGCCCAATTTGGACATTTTGACTTAGGGGTGTACTCACTTTTGTTGCCAGCGGTTTAGGTTTAAAAATAACCGCCAGTATGCCTGCTTTCTATGAATAAGCCAGATTACTGGTGTCTCACCACCTTGTGACTTGGATTGTGTCCGCTGCGTCATTTCCAGGTCACCGTGCGGGTCTGGCGGTTACATATTTAGTCTGGTTAAAAAAACACAAAAGTCCATCTAGTTTAACCAATAAAGTAACACAAGTATGCTGACCTTTGAAGTGATGTGGGAAGCATTGAATATTTTTTCTCAATTTCCATGCAGTGTGCTAAGCATTATGTAATGTTGATATGATGCTCCAGAATCCAAGTCAGTGTATCATAAAATAAGGGAGAACTCCAGGATTTTTTTAACAATGAGGTAAAAACTTCAATGTGGTGTATGCCATCTCCTTGATCACTTCCCTTTCTTGACTATTTACTAGTTCATTTCGCTATACTTTTATTGCTTCAACAGAAGAGCTGCGGCTGTTTTACACAAAAGCAGTACTATCTGCCCATTCTGTGATAGGTAGATTCGTTTACATGCAAACTTTTGGTGATGTTACCTACATGGAAGAGCCTATAGGCCTATAAGAAGGAGGAATCTTTATTGTCTCTTTGTTTCCCAATGAGATCTTTTCATTTTCTAAACCCTTGTAGAAAATTACACCTGGAATGTTAATGGTTGTTTTATAGTTTGATTTCCTTCTTACTTATTATTAATATAGTTCAGTATGTTTTGTATTTGATTATGTTTCTAGTTATTTTAGACCCCATTCAGACTAGTGCGAGTTGTCAGGCGACTTGTCAGCCTGACAAGTCGCACTCGGTCGCTCGCCATTGATTAGCACAGGACCCGTTCTAATAGAAGCGACACAAGTCGCTCCGACTTAGAAAAAGGGTCCTGTTCTACTTTGGGGCGACCTGGGAGCGACTTGCATTGACTTCCATTATGTGAAGTCCCTGCAGGTCGCCCCTCGAAGTCGGATCGCGCCAGTCTGAATGGGCTGTTACTGTGGTATTTTTTAAGTTAAAAACAAACAAACAACCATACCCAGTGCCGGGACAAGGGGTGGGCAGGAGGGACGGCTGCCCTGGGCGCTATGGTATTATGTGAGGCTCGGGGGCCCCACAAGGAGATTGAAGGTAGGGGATATGTGTTGGGAGGGGACATTTTTTCTCATGCTTAACAAAGCAATGTTTTACTAATATGAGTGAGTGCTCCATCCGAGTCCCTTACCAACGTCATTTCTGGATGTTGGGAACCAATAATCCAGTGTTATAAATGTGTGCATGGTGTACTATCTACTCATTGTGAAATGATCATTAGTCCACTTTCATCACACATGAGATCACAATCTCACCACAATCTCATACTCTCATATGTCTCAATACTATAATCCATACTCAGTTTGTTAAAAGTGTTATTATAAAGTTCTAACTCTATACATTTCTTATGCTATGTATGTGTAACTGTTTTATAAAAATTTTCAATAAAAACACTTTGAAAGTTATAGAGATTAGCTAAACATGACTAAAAAAAAAAAAAAAATACATAAATGTGTGCGTGGTGGACAGTTTTCTTTTGCGGATGTCACTGCTGAGACTCCTCTTGTAAATCCTGAAAGGACATTGCTCCTGGACAGCTAATAGGAAGTTCCTATGTCATGCAAGCAATGTTTTAGATTTTTTTTGTCTATGCCAGGGATTAGTTAGAGGGGGCGAGGAATTGGCTAGAGTGTTAGCGCCTGTTCACTATTTTTTTCCAGTGTAAACCTCAGTCAAAAATATCTGCAAGTTCAGTAATTGCAGTTAAATTGCATCCTCAAAAGCACACTAAAGTTCTGTAGCATTTTAAAAGTACACTATAGAATACCCTGCGGCAACCCTGATGCAGCCTGAATGTATTACAATGTATGCAAACTTAAAATCAATTTTTCAGTATGTTTGGCATCATGCTACAATGCATACAGTTTTTATAAGCAAATCGTTTTTGTAAATCTGTTGCATAGTTTCTTACCTGGGGATCCTGTCATTAATAGCACTTCCTGTTGCAGGTAAAAATGCTAAGACACTGGCGCACAGTTAGCAACATCATTGACAGCCTTCTGTGCAAGCTCCTTCAGTTGGGTATAAGTAACAGACCTGATAGGCAGCTCAAGAGTGGATGCTTCTAATTGCAAGGAATTGGCTTAGTGTTATCATTCTGCAACAGGAAGTGATGTTAATGGCAGGATCGCTGAATAGGAAACTTTGCGACAAAACTTTTTTCACCAAAAATAGTTTTCTTATGGAACAGCGTAATGTCACAAATACTGTAAAATAGGTTTTGGGTTTATCTACACCTTATAGACAACTATCGGCGCAATTCAGATGTGCATTACTTAGTGTAACAAAGGCAAAAGAAAATATGTTTCCAAATTAGCCTAGAGGTTCTAAAAATGCTAGGCTGCCATGCCTGTCCAATTGCTCTTTCTAAATCACTGACCAGAAGTTTTGACTTTTCTCTGACTTCTTCATTTGCTACATGCTTGATTCAGATGAAAGGTAAAGGTATGGAAGGCAGACAATCCGTTCCCTACCAGGAGCATTCTTACAGAAAGTATAACATATTGCTAAAACCTTTTTATAGCACACCAATAGCCAGAATAAAATCGCTACTCTCACATACTGCAAAGAACACAGTGGAACTGGTTTCCTAGATTTCGCACTCTTATCATAGAATAGTTTTACTGTTCTGGACTGGTTCCCCAAGGAAGCCAAAAAAAAGTGTGTCAAAAAATATATTTTTGCCCTCTTCCCTCCATTCCAAATCCCTTTTTTGGTCTGATATTTTGAATACATGTGAAACCATTCTGATGGTAGCTACACTGTGTTCCTGTTTTAGATTTCCTAAAAGCTTTTGTCTAACTACAATTTTAGGCTCCCTAACCCCTCTTCTAGATAACCCTCAATTTCCTTATGGCTTTCCTGCTCCCAGAATCAGCATTTGGAACAGAGTGTTAACTAAAACATATTCTTACCTCAAATTTCATAGTAACTTCGGAGGAGCTTCAATCCTTTCTGCTCTGGTAAGAGCAGCGTTTAGTTCTTACATAGACAAGAAATGGGGAATTTCCAACCCCGATAATAAACAATCTCCTTATATCAATTACTCCCGATTTACAAACAACACACTTTGACTTCATTCCAACTTTGTTGGGAAAAAGGCATTGGAATACCTCACATTAGCAAAAAAAAAGCATTCACACTTATCCACATCCTGTAATTGCATAAAACTGCAATAATAAAATACTCACCAGATAGTATTATTACTCCTCCAAATCTCTATATAATTTTTCTTTCACCTGTTGACTTTGCTTCCTAAAAAAACACTTATATTAACACGTGGTGGGGATGGCCTTTAATTGCAACATTCTGAAATATTCTGAACAATTCTAGAAATTTACAATGAATGCCACCTCACCGATACTCCACAGCTAGATTTACTTTCTATGCCTTCCAAAGTTTGCAAAAAGATTAGCCCTTAGGCTTCTTTCCCATACCAGCTAAACAGGTAAATCCAAAGCATTGGAAATCTCAAGCAGTCCCCATCTTGGGTTAAAGCCCTTAATTACATTTTGCCAGTGAAAAAATTGGTGGCATATGATAATGATAGAAAAGAGAACATACAATCCATATTGGCAACTTGAATTATATACAAAGATTCTTCCAAACTGTGAGCCCACTTCTAAAAATGACTTTCCTTCCCCTCACCCACCCCCCTCCAATTTTTTGGTCTTTCCCCTCCTATTTTCCTATTTTACTTTAAACAGATTTCTCTTTTCTTCCTTCTTGACATTTTCCTTTTTTTTGTAAGAATGGCAGAATAATACATTGAACACACTTAATTTAGTTATTTTTGATATGTTTATTCTCTACATGTCCACCATATATCAGAATGTATATTATTTATATATATATATATATATATATATATATATATATATATATATATATATATATATATATATATATATATATAATGTATATATACTTTAAATAACAATTATTTTAACAGACTGTTAGGAATTGTCTCATATCCAATGTATTGTGGCATTGTAATGTTTGCACAATTGCCATCTTTTTTTTTAGAAAAACCTGATTTGAAAGAAAATAGACAGTATTCTGAAAAGATATAAAGGAAGATACACAACTGGCATTTACAGGGATATCAGCAAAGGCAGCCTACATTCTTCCATCAGCATGGGTTCTTTTAAGCCCATTTGAACTTTCAGTTTAAATGAGCTAAATACGTTCCCGGCATATCAAAATAAAAGGTGTTTAAAAGGCTTGCAGTTTCTTTAGAAAACAGCTGCAGCCTGATTCGAAAAGCCTTTCCAGCAAGCTGTAGAGTAGAACCTTTACTCTCTTTGCAGAAGCAGTGCTCTCTCTGCATAGGTCTGACACAACCCCTGCTGAGTCAGTGCTGGAGCTATACAATCAGCAAAGAGCTTTAGCTTTGATCATTGCAGAGCTATATGTTTGACACAGCAAGGGGTGTGTCAGACCTCTTTAGAGAGACCACTGCTTCTACACAGAAAGCAAGGGTCCAAGACTGTAGCTTAAACAATGTAATCTTTAAACAGTGCCACACAATCCTCCTTTTAACCACCCACAGAGACCACACTCATCAAAATAATGTGACTAAACTGTCATAGTATTTACTTTGCAGAGTTGTCCTTCAACACCAAGAAAGTATGGCAAATAAGTCAAACTCTTACCACCGGTAAGCAAACCTCGATTTCAGCAGCAATGCAATGTTTAGAAGGTGCCTTCATCAAAGGAAAGCATTACCTCCTGACATAACAGAGCACTCCACCAATCAGAAGATGTAAAGAATACAAAAAAAGATCATTGTATAGTAATAATATTAAAATAAACAAAAAAACAGGTATCAGAGTTTTCATCAGAGGGGTCATGCTGTTATTTTGTAGATTCCTTAAAGTATAACTAATAGAAAAACTTTTTTTTAGGTTTGGATAGAGTGGAGAGGGATTAGAGCCCCTGTCAGGTTTTTATTTCTGCCTGTGCCCCCCTGACTTTTAACAAGCGGACATTTACTTGTCCAAGAATCCTGTGATGTCCACACCCAGGCCGGCTCTTTGCCGGTCTTCAGGTCCCCAGCACTGGCATGTTTACTGTGGGAAGCCAGCTGTGATTTCTTGTGGTTTCACAGCCAGCTCCCCACTGCACATGTGCGTGTCGCGTCTGAATGTTCCCACAGCCTTCTGGGACCTGTGACATGTCCCAAGAGGTTGCGGGCAGGGAGGGGAGATTTTTCACTCTGATCACGTAGGCAGTCTGAGCAGAAGTGGGGAGCGGATACCTGTCAAAACCAGGTACCTGCTCCCCCCCCCCAAAAAAAAAAGCATTCCAGATGGAACTTCCCCTTTTGGGTGAAGTTTCGCTTTAAGTACATATTCATTCAATTAACCTTTAATGATTTAAAGGTATAACACATTTAGAAATGTAACCATATAGAGCAAAAAAATGATAAATACTAAAGCAGTGGTACACCGATATATTAACTATTATCTACAAAACAATTCAAGTCAATATCAATATTTAACATTTGGGGTTTATCTTTTTAAGTTAACCCCTCTTCATTGTCCCTCAAGTTGTTTTACAACCCATACAATGTTCACACCTATAGAGGACTTTAAGTTGACCCACTGTAATCAATGTTCTTTTTGGATGTTCATCGGTACTATATATTCTTCAAGGCTAGGTGCCCTCCTTAAACCGACTTTAGGTTTTGCAGAAAAATGATTTTTCAAGATCCTTTCTAAATATCCCGATGCTTATTCAGAATCTTTTTCAACTGGTGATGCTGAATGCCAAACTGTGAAAAACGCAAAGGCAAAACCAGTATTTGACTCACCTTCTATCTTATTTAAAAAACAAATAAGTAAAAAATTATTGCAGCCACACCTCACCTATACCTGTTACATTGTGTTCTAAATTATAATGGTGCAGTGGATTCCTCAATAAATAATGATCCAAGAACCTCAATACTAAAATTATATAGAAAGATGCACTCACACACACTACCAATGAAAATATCTCAAAAACACATTTTTTTATTGAAGAAAAAAATAGAAAAATAAAGCAAATACAGTATTTACTACTCCTTTGTAATATATACTATAAAATGACAGATGTCTTACAGCACACAAATTCAGAGTACCCCAACTCTCACCTCTATCTTTGCTTAAATTCCTACCCTGACAGCTGTCCATATATTACTATGGATGTCCTATCGCCCACTGACAGCTGAGAGAAATAAGCCTTCTGCAGTAGTTATCTTCCATTTAGAATTTCTCTGCAGAGAAAGTTTTTCTATATATCCACAATGATGGTAATTCCTAATACAAAGTAAATGTATGCCTTTTAATGTATCCATTGTTATATATTCTGCTAGGTGTTGCCTTAAATTATATAAATTCCATTTCTCTACCATCACTGGTGGTGTAATGTTTCTCACAGATCAAAATTCTCACTACATGGTGAGAGCATTATATTATGAGTGCCCACACACCCATTGTTTAGTTCTCCATCCTTAAAGGCACAATCTTTATCTAGGAACATTAAAAATAACAAGCGTGTTATACTTACCTGCTCTGTGCAGTGGATTTGCACAAAGCAGCCAAGCTCCTTCTTTTCTAGGGTCCCTCTTCGTTGCTCCTGGCCCCTCCCTCCTGTCGAGTGCCCCCACAGCAAGCAGCTTGCTATGGGGTACCTGAGCCAAGCCACAGTTCCCTGTGTCCATTTAGACACGGAGTCACAGTTCAGCCCCGCTCTCTCATGATTGGCTAACTGACTTTGATTTACAGCAGTGGGAGCCAGTGGCACTGCTGCTGTGTCTCAGCCAATCAGGAGGGAGACTTCTGAAGGGCCAAGGCACTCGTGCACATCGCTGGATAGAGATTGGGCTCAGGTAAGTATTAGGAGGGGCTGAAGGGGGCTGCTGCATGCAGAAGGCCTTTTATTTTAATGCATAGAATGCATTCTGCCTTTACAACTACTTTAATTATAGATGCATCTGACTTAAAGTTGTCTTGTGGACCCCCTGCAAAAGTCCAATAAATACCTGTTAAGTCTGCCAGTTATTTCCACCTATTGCAGCTCCTTGTGATAGGAAGGCAACAGTTCCACACTGCTCCTAAATTTTTTTTTGACAAATTATTTTTATTAGTTTTGTAATTGTATACAACTATACAGTGCAACAGCACATAAAGACATAAAAAATCAACATAGAAATGAAATAAAAGGAAAAAAAAATGCACATTGTGCTTCAATAGGCCTAACAAACTATCCAATCATAATAGCTTACTGAAACAGGAGAGTGACAGAAGTATATAATAATAAAAGGGTTGGGTATACCTGCGCTATGAAGTGTTTTTATAAAAAATAAATATTCAAATGAATATGAAACGGTGGTTTTTGCTGCCTCCAACCTACCACTAGGGTAAAACGTGAATGGGGTTAAAAAAAGGTGTTGGTGAGTGACGCTACCACCATGCACGGATCTGATTGTGCATTGTTTACAATATAATCAAAACAATTGTTTTAAAACCTGTACAAAGTGCACTGTGCTGAAAAAAAGGGTATCCCCTTGGCCAGTGTGTGCTGTATTAGGAAAAAGTGCACTGTGCTGAAAGTATTAATGTGCCAGCTTGCTGGATGACAATTCCAGATATGAAGTGAACAGCTGGTATTTTAGAGAAAGTGCACTGTGCTGAAAGTATTAGTGTGCCAGCTTGCTGGATGACAATTCCAGATACTTAGTATGAAGTGAACAGCTGGTAGTGCATATACGTAAAGTGCTAAGTGCTGAGATAAAAATTGTGTAAATAAATAAATAAACCGTGCTATAAAATAAATTTATTGTGATATCCCCAATTACAGGGGGTGAAGGAATGGTAAAATGTTGAGGTGTTAGCCGATAGAGTGATAAATGCCAGACTTTTAGTGGGTGTGACACCCTCTGGACACATGCTGGGAGTGCAAGTGCTAATACCCGTGACCCCACTAGGTTAAGCGCTTACCAACTAACTCCCTTGTTCCAGATATAAGGCTGGTGGATAAGACTCTGCCTCCTTGCTGTAGGTTTAGGCTGATGTGTGCGGCTTCCTTCACCCCCTATACTTGGGGATATCACAATAAATGTATTTTATAGCACGGTTTATTTATTTATTTACACAATTTTTATCTCAGCACTTAGCACTTTATGTATATGCACTACCAGCTGTTCACTTCATACTAAATATCTGGAATTGTCATCCAGCAAGCTGGCACACTAAGGGCTCTTTCACACGGGCGGTCCGATCAGATCCGCCTGTCAGTTTTTTAGGCGGATCTGATCGGATCCTCCATGCAGCTCTATGGGGCAGCGGGTGTCAGCGGAGACACCTCCGCTGACACCCGCTACCATCCGCATCCGATCCTGTGTTGAAATCTGGACGGATGGAAACCCTATTTTTCCATCCGTTCAGTAATCGGAGTGGAGCGGATCTGATGAGAGCGGACAAGCGGTCCGCTCTCCTCCGATCCCCCATAGAGGGCAGCGGGTGCTGAGACACCTCCCTCTCTGCTCTGCAAGTGGAGACGGAGCTGTCATCCGCCCGGCTCAGCGGGGATCGCCGATCGATCCCCACTGAGCAACACGGATCCGCCTGCGGAGGCGGACCGTGTGAAAGAGCCCTAATACTTTCAGCACAGTGCACTTTTTCCTAATACAGCACACACTGGCCAAGGGGATACCCTTTTTCAGTACAGTGCACCTTGTACAGGTTTTAAAACAATTGTTTTGATTATATTGTAAACAATGCACAATTAGATCCGTGCATGGTGGTAGCGCCACTCACCAACACCTTTTTTAACCCCATGACAGAAGTATATGCCAGCAATACAAGTGCCAAGACACTAACAGAGTGCCAGAGCTATAATACATCAAATTAGAAAAAGTCAGCGAGCATTACAAGCCTCACTAAAGCAGCGGTAACCCCAGAACCATGGCAAGGCCAAAGTAAACCCACCACGAGAAATACAGGCAATATCAGGGCTCTCTACCCACACTGACCAGACTTTATCAAATTTAACTGGACACCCTCTGCTGTTGTAGGTAGCCTTATACAATGGGAGAACCAAATTCACCAAATATTTTCAATCACTTAGAGTAGGTGGCAAAGGAGATTTCCATTTCTGTACAATAATTTTCCTAGTATAGAATACCAACACTCCAAGTAATGTTTTAAATTATGTTCTTTGGACTAAGGATTCCACAAGGCCCAAGAGGCAGTACAGCATGCCATGGGGCACTGGAATGGTTGACACTGCAGAAATAAATTGAAACACAGAGGCCAATAAGGCCCTATATCAGGACATGTCCAAAATAAGTGCAAAAAAATCTGCATTTGGTCAGGAGCATCTCCAACACAAACAAGTCTGATTGGTGGAATATTTACTAAGCCTGGCAGGAGTAAGGTAATTTCATTGCACAATTTTAAATTGTAGCAAGCGATCCCCAGAGGAGATTAAATGATTAAACGGGTATTCCCATATGTCATCCCAATCATCATTGTCCAAAATAGGAAAATTCATTGTCCATGTTTTCCTACATTTAGGCACACCAGAGGAAGGCAGAGATTGCAAAGCCTTATATAATACTGAGTGGGCCCTAGAGAGCCCCTCCTCCTGCAGCATGGTCTCTAGTCCTAATACCTTTAGATGCCCATAGAGCAGGTTTTGGAAGCTGGAGGAGGTGGCCAAGATCCAGGTTATTCCATAATGAGGTGCAGGGAGACCAATGGTTAGTGGAGGCTAGAGGAAGCACTTGGGTCTTGTCCCAAGCCCTAATGGTGGCCTTCATAGTACGAGTAAGGGGATATGGGATGGTACAACCTCAATATAAAAAGGACTGCAGTGCTTCATACAAGCCTAGTAAGGCGGCCTCCGCCACGACTAAAACCTTATCTTTCTGCAATGCAAGCCAATCATTTGCATTAACCAATTGACCAGCCCAAAATTATTGATAGAAATTAGGTAAGGCCAATCCCCTGGAGGCAGAAGGGTTGCTTGAAAGTAACTAAACTAAAACAAGGTTCTCTACCATTACACAGAAAGGAGGAAATTGAGGCATCAAGTTGTTCAAACCACGACAGGGGGATCCAAACTGAGGAGTTTCCAAGGACATACAAAAAAGCCAAAAACAATTTAATTTTTATTAAGTTAAATTACCGTATCAGAGACAGCTAAAGCATTTTCCAAATGTCAAATTTAGTTTTAGAAAATTTTATTCAAGAAAAAAAAATAAAGGGGGACAAAGTCATTAACCTGTCTAACAGTATGCGTTAAAAACAGGGGTTTAGTTGGCACACATTCGCATACGCAAATGTATGCTAACTAAACCCCTGTTTTTAACGCATACTGTTAGACAGGTTAATTCGGTTGGTAAGCAGACTGGTTGGTGTGTTGAGCTGGGAATTTTTCTTGTTTTGTCTTGCATGCGTTGCCCTTCCATGTGTTCCTTGCTGTGAATGTCAGTTATAGGTCAGTTATTTTGTTTGTGGTTTTTTAAAGAGAGGTTCAGGTTTTGCAAAAACAGCAGCATGTCATTGGTGTACAACACCACCTTTTCCTCAAGTCTATGAAGCACCAAACCCCTAACTCTTGGGTTATTACGAAGGGCTATCGCTAGTGGCTCCATCTTGAGATGGGTACCTCTTCTTACCAGAAACGGAGAAGACACCATGTGCCCAATCTTAATAGCTGCTTGGGGTTGTCTATACAAAAGGGAAATCTATGTAAGAAAGGGGGGACCAAATCCCATATGTCCCAGCACCATGCACATATAGGTCCAGTCCAGTCAAGATCTTTTTCAGCTAAACCACCACTCTATTGCCCAGACTCATATGAGTGGCCTCAAGATTAATAAACAGGCCCTGGATGTTAAGGTCTGTAGACATTTGGGGTATAAACTAGAGCATTAACTATTCTGGACAAGCGGGTGGCCAGAACCTTTGTAATAATCTTTAGGTTCACGTTAACCGCTTGACTTCCAGAAGATTTACCTCCCTTCATGACCAGGCCATTTTCTACAATACGCCACTGCGTTATTTTAACTGACAATTGTGCAGTCATACAACGCTGTACCCAAATAAAATGTATGTCCTTTTTTTTCCCACAAAATGTGCTTTGTTTTGGTGGTATTTGATCACCTCTGTGTTTTTTATTTTTTGTACTATAAACAAAAAAAAACAAAAATTTTGAAAAAAAAAAACAAAAACAATATTTTTACTTTCTGCTATATAACATATCCAATGAACAATTGAAAAAAATGAATGTCTTCATCAGTTTAGGCCAAAATGTATTCTGCTACATGTTTTTGGTAAACAAAAATCCCAATAAGCGTATATTGATTCATTTGCGCAAAAATCATAGCGTCTACAAACTATAGGATATTTTTTTTTTCTTTACTAGTAATGGCAGTGATCAGTGACTTATAGTGGGACTGCGTTATTGTGGCGGACATTCCGACACTGACACTTTTGACACTTTTTGGGGACCAGTGACACTAATACAGTAATCTGCGCTAAAAATATGCACTGTCACTTTACTAATGACACTGGCTGGGAAGAGGTTAAACATCAGGGGCGGTCAAAGGGCTTACTGTGTGCCTAGCCAGTGTTTTACTGTACTGTCGGAGGTGCTTTTACTAGGGAAAGAGATGCAGGGACACAAATTCCATCCCTTCCCTCTTGTCAGAACAGCAATCTGCTCTGTTTACAAAGGCAGATCGCAGTTCTTTGTCTTTTCCTCACGATCAGCAGTGCCGGTGGACATCGAGTTTGCGGTACCCGCCGATAGGCTCCCACTGTGTGTAATCACACACCACCCCCTGCACAGCCCAGCGCTCCAGTTAGTGTGGGGGGGGGGGCAGAGCAGAGAGCCGGTGACTGACAGTCACCAGCTCTTCCTTCACGGAGCTCTGAGAACTGAGGGATCAGCTGTGTTTGATTGCTCAGTTCTCAGTCTTAGATTATATTCAATAATATATAGAGAATGGGGGCATTCTTAGTTTTTTCTTTTTTGTACTTTTTTCATCAATGTTTAATCGATATAAAACACAAACAATCCTATCATGCGGGGTTCAAACTGCTCCGACAAGGAAGTCAGACAACTTCCGATCCACCTTTGCTCTACGACTTCATGTCCGACTTTCATGCAATGTCAATCAACGGGATTCGACTTTGATCTGACCATACCATGCCCTTACAGTCCTGTATATATTTTGATGGGAAACTCCACACCATAAAAACAAATGCTGTGGGGTCCCCCCCCCCAATATCCACACCAGACCTTTATCCGAGCACGCAGCCCGACACATGAGGAAAGGGGGAGGCAGGTGAGCCTGCCCTCAACATGGGGGGTTTGGTGCTCCCCCCCCCACCCCAAAGCACCTTGATCCTGGCTCCCCCCATGTGAGTGAGGATAGGGTACCTATTCACCCCAAAAAAATCAGTGTAGCGTAAATAAAAACAATTGACGGTTTTTGACAAGTTCCTTATTGATTGAAGAATGTCCCCTGTCATAGCTCCAAGGTGTCTTCTTCCTGCGGTCTTCTCCCTCCAGTGATGCATTCTTTCTCCGGTCTTCTCCCTCCGCTTGCTGTCTTCTCTCCTGCCTGCTGTCTTCTTCGCTGCCACTTCCAGGCCTTCTCACCGCAGTTGTGTCTTCTCCGACGTCTGCCAGTTCTTATATAGCCATGGCACATGGCCATCCAGTCATGTCATTGTGAGGCCCCACTCCTTGTGATGTAACGTAACGTCACAGGGGTGGAGTCTCGCTGTGACGTCACCAGATGGCCATGCCCCATGGCTATATAAGAACTGCCAAGCATCAAAGATGACAGAACTGTGGGAGACAGCGGCGGAGAAGGACTGGGTTGGTGGCGGAGAAGACAGCAGCAGAGGAGGAAGACCGGAGGAAGAACACATCACAAGAGATAGAAGACTTGAGGAAGAAGACACGTTGGAGCTATGTTGGGGGACAGTCTTCACTTTTAATAAAGGACTTGTCAAAAACCGTCTCTTGTTTTTATTTATACTGCACTATTTTTTTGGGGGTGAATTGGTAGGGGTACAATACACCATACTCATTCAGACAGGGAGGTGGGCTCTGGGGCCCCCTTGTTAAAGGGGGCTTCCCAATTCCGATGAGCCTCCTGCCCATAGACCCCCACAACCACCACCCAGGGTTGTCGGGAAGAGGCCCTTGTTTCCATTAACATAGGGACAATGTGCTTTGGGGTGGGGGGGTGCAGAGCCCCACCCTGCCACATAGCACCTACCCCCCACGTTGAGGGCATGTGGTCTTGTATGGTCTGGAAGGGGGGGCTCGCTCGCCCCCCCCTTTCCTGACCTGTTCCGATAAGGGTCTGGTATGGATTTTGGAGGGGACCCCACTTTTTTTAAAATTTTGGCATGGGGGGTTCCCTTTCAATTTTTAGAGCACACATTGCATGCCACAAGTCAGATCTGTTAAGATGATGATCCGACTTTAATGGCATTCAATGATATTGAATGAACTGAAAACGGACCAAAGTTAGACCAAAGTAGTGCAGGACCCTTTTTCAAAGTCAGACCGACTTGTGTCGGACAAGTTAAGACCACTCACAGAGGAAACCATTGGTTTATACACGTCATGCGACATGTGCTCTCAAAGTTGGAACGTATGTTGCACCAGTGTGAACCAGGCCTCAAAGGCCATTTCACATAAGTACCTTGTAAAGACAAATTTCAGTTGAGAAACAGCCTTGACAAAGCATGAAACCACAGGTGAAATGGGAGTTAGGTTGGTAATTTATGTTATCCTTTAAATGATGATTCCTGGGTAATACGTTGCAAAAAAAAAAGCTGATCAAACATGCCACTTTGTGTATCTTGGGCCTTTGTTAGTTGGTCCTTGAGCCTTGGTGATTTATATGGACCTTTGGGTTATCTAATTAGGTCATCCAGTAGAAAGCTAGTACCTATAAAAGTCACTTGATTGGGATGCTCACTGAACTATACCCCTGCATTGCTGAACGTTTGTCAAGATGTTATGCTTTTCACAATAAAAATGATTGTACCAGAAACATGCCACTTTGCTCTATAAAGGATCAGTACCCAAGATAATCAATTATTGACAGATATAGTATGACTTAAAGAAAAAAAAAACATACATAACATAAAATGAGAGTGGTATCACTTTCCTTTTAGTTTTTGGAAACATTGTTATTACAAATTTGAATGTTAAGTTTTTGTTAAAAGATATACTAGGGAGAAAATAGGAATAGCCTTCATTGTTAGTGGTTATTTCCATAGCTGCTTTCTTATTAAAATGGGTGCCCAAGGTTTAATGTGAAACATTTGATGGTTTGCCAGGGAATTTAGTTCCAGCAAAATAGAAATGACTCATTTTAAATCACACGAAAGGCAAAATCTGAGGGTGTTTTCCATGTTAGCTTCAACTTTTGTCTCTCTTCACAGGAATAGCTGCATAGAGAAGCTAATGGATGAAGATGAGAAGGATAGGGCAAAGAGGTAAGGAAGGCATATTTATAGTGTCAAAGCAAACCTGTCGTTAGCAAGTGCAACTCAAAATGGGCATTCGTGCAAAGGCTTTGTTAAAGTGCTAGTACAGCTGATATTTTTCACTCTGACCATGCAGAGCTTCCCAGGAACTCCTTAAATATCCTAAAAAAATACCAATTTACTATAAGTTACAACATAGGCACATAATCCCTACCCGTAATGCAGTGTTGAGTCTTCAGTTATCTATTATATGGACCAGTCTGTATTGTTGGATGGGGGGGTTCCTATAATCTAAATTTCTGGTATGTGTGATAATTCATAGTCATTATCTCTCTGTGTACTTACTAAAGAGGATTTGAAAGAGTTGTCGATTTTCATAACAGCCAGTCACAATCTTTTTTTTTTTTTTTTTTTTTTGTCTGCTGCAGTTTTGAAAATATAACAAAGAAATTTCATAATAATTTATTACAGTTGCCAACACAGATAGTTTTTTTCTCAAATTAGGCCAGTTATGTTCAATTTTTAATACCTTTTCTTTTTACAAACCTTAGGGCTTCACGTAACAGATCAGAGAAAAAGAGACGGGACCAGTTTAATGTTCTTATCAAAGAACTTAGCACCATGCTGCCTGGGAACACCCGCAAGATGGACAAAACCACCGTGCTGGAAAAAGTTATTGGCTTCCTACAAAAGCACAATGGTAAGTGACTGTCGATGATAATATATATATATATATATATATATATATATATATATATATATATATATATATATATAGTGTTTTTTCCTGGTTAAAATATTTTGAGCTCTTTGATGTACCAAAAGTATTGGGACGCCCGCCTTTACACGCACATGAACTTTAATGACATCCCAGTCTTAGTCTGTAGTGTTTAAAAGTGGCTCACCCAACTGGAAGGAAAAATTATTGGACTGGAAGGGAAAATGCTCTTGTGTATAACTAGAAAGAAAAAAAATGCAACTGTGCTGGTGGTGTCACTAAAAGGAAAAATGTCCCTGCATCTGTAGTGTCATTCTGTGGAGGACTGATTTGGCGGTCATATGAATGGGGGGAGGGGAGCTGGGAGGGTGGGGGTTCAGTAGGATGCATGTATTGAAGGATTAGAGGGTATTGTGAGCTATGACGAGGAGCTCTGACAGAGTGAATTAAGATGTTTGCACACCCTGGCAATCAAGTGATGAAGGCATGGTTGGGAAGGAAAGATAGGGATTCTCTCCAAACAAAGTTACATAGTTATTTAATTGGTAGGGTTGAATAAGGACACCAGCATCACTGTCCCTTTCCATATCCCTGTACGTTCTGTTTGCTGAGAAACACATCTAAAATGTTTTTGGAATTTATCTACACTCCACCCTGACACTACTAACTGTGGAAGGGAGTTTCTCATCTTTACCACTCTAACAGGGCAGGGAAGAATCCCTTAGAGAGTTTATGATTAAACTGCTTCTCATCCAAATCCATTGTGTGACTGCATGTCTTCTTTAAAGACCCTAGGTTAAATATTTTCTGAAAATTATAAAGTCACCATTTAGAGATTCGTTAATTGCAATAAAATCCCCTCTTAAGTGCCTTCTAATGAGTGACGATAAGTTTAACTTTGTAGTCGTTCCTCATAACTGAAGTCCTCCAGTCCCCTTATTACTTTTGTTGTCCTTTTCTGGACTCTCTCCAGTCCAAGGACATCCTCCCTGAAGATTGGTGACCAAAAATGGAGGGCATGCTCAAGATGCATCCTAACCAGAATTTTGGGTAGTAGAAATTTAGTTTTATCTCTTGAATAAATACTCTTTTTAATGCAAGATAATAGTCTATTAGCCTTGCTTGCTGCAAATTGTCATTGCATGCTATTGCTACGTCCGATCTACAAGGACCCCCAGATCGTTTTCTATCCTCCATTATCCCAGATGTTCTTCTACTACTGCCATTGCTGACATAAGTACAAGGTGGTTCAACAATGACTACAGTGGGGCACATATCTGGTCACCCTGCTCAAGGAGAGAGTGGCGGCAGTTGTTTTTTTTAAGTGGATACTGAAGAAAGTAAGAGGAAGTGGATACTGGAAAAAGTGAGCAAGTACAAGCTCACACAAGATTATTTGAGTGACTGCTAAACAACCTGAAAAGGGTACACTGTTACACTGGAGTATGTCCAGTGAATATCTCCTAAACTTGCACTATTTAGGAGATATTCACACGGGATGCAGCCAGTGACATCACTGTGGCATGCAATCTGAGGGGAAGGCATACCAATGCCATACCATTTATACACCCAGCACCTGCGAACAGGGAAGGAAGACCATGTGAAGATGAAAGTGCACAGGGAGTTATGACAGCGCTGCGCTGCCTGCAGGGTGGAGGTAAATATGTCATAATGTGCTAGTATGCGGTGCATACTAACATATTATGACATTATCCTGCAAGGGCCCTATATTTTTTTAAATGTTTGTGGCGGTTTACTACGGCTTTAAACAAAATCTGTACCTGTAATGTAAATTCTAACTTCTCCTGCTGCCCACACCACTGAATGTTGCACTGATCAAAAGGATTCAGGTGCTGAAGTTTGTGCAGAAACTGACACTGCATTCAAGGCTGATCACTTGAATGTGATTGCTGTACTCCTATTACATATGAGCAGCCATGCTTAATTGCAGGAACCGGAAGCTCCCATTGCTTGCAATGGGGCTGCTTCCTTCAGCCAATCCTGGAAACCCCCACTCCTCACATGTAATTGGAGTGTGAATGCACCCTTATGGGTTAATTTATCAAAACTGGAGAGTGCACAATCTGGTGCAGCTCTGTATAGAAAGCAATCAGCTTTCAGTTTTTTTTTTTTGTCAAAGCTTAGTTGAACAAGTTGAAGTTAGAAGCTGATTGGCTACTATGCATTTTGCACTCTAGTTTTAAGAAATCAACCCCTTAATGTCAATGCCCAGAAATGGCTTGGTTCGCTTATTGGGGTTGGCTTAGTAAAGGCAAATAGGCTGTTCTCTTTGCAAGGGATTTTTTCTAGCTTAGTGAATGCAGTGAAATCTTACACTGCAAGAATATTCAATAACATGCAAAGAAAAATAAGAAAGAAATCTTTTTTGCTTGCACATGATTTGATGATGGAAGTCAGCAGAAATTCACCTTATTCACTAAGCTAAGAGGAAATTGAAAAGCCTATTTGCCTTTAGGATATTAGCCATGTTGTCTGCAAACATCCATCTGCCTAAAACTGCTCTATCTGAAGAAAACTCTTGACACTTGCGTTTTTTTTTACATACTGTACATCCCAATTTACCTGAAGTGGACTGCACAAAGCAAATGAACCCTCATGGCAATAATATATATACTGTATACTTCAGATTTCTACTAGTTACAAATGAAACATTTCCCATATTTGGCTATATCTGAGATGTGAAAATTGGATCATAACACAAAAATTGTACTCTTAGGGCTCTTTCACACAGCCGCTCCGTGTGAGAGCTCCGCTGCGGTCCTTTTTTTTTTTTTTTTTTCCACGTCCACGGAGCGGATGACATTTCTGTCATCCGCTCCGTAAGTCCGCATATCATCCCATCCGTTTGCGGATGATATGCGGACATAATGTAAGTCTATGGGGGTTTGCGGATGTCAGCGGATGACACCGCTGACATCCGATTTTCCTTCCTTTCCGTTTTTTGAACTGAACAAAAATAGGGTTTTGTTCAGTTCAAAAAAACGGAACAGAACTGACAGGAAGAAAATCGGATGTCAGCGGATGGTATTCCGCTGACATCCGCAATGCCATAGACTTACATTATGTCCGCAAATCATCCGCAAAAAAATAGGATGATTTGCGGACATACGGAGCGCCCGTGTGAAAGGGCCCTAAGTGTATGACCCTGCTTGTACAGCAAGATTTGTTGCAGGTTCATACCCACTATGACAGAAGCCCAATCACATCAACTGACTGCGATAAATATTTGTTCTAAATTAGGAGTATGTTCCATAGCAAAAAAATATTAAACTATATTAGAAACAAATTATGCAGTTTATTTAACTGATTTCTATCCACTTGTTAAATGGTTTTGCTGATGCATAATATAAAGCAACTACTTTCTTATGTTAGAAATATGGGGGTTGTTTTTCTAAAACTGAAGAGTGCAAAGTCTGGTGCAGCTGTGCATGGTAGCCAATCAACATGGAAGTGCAATTATTTTAGTATATATATAAACTGCTAAATACCTTTTCTCTTGTGACTTTCTATCAGTGTCTGGTTAAATAAAGAAAGAATAATAGTAGCGCTTGAAACAGTGTTAAAAAAGACTCTAAAATAAGACTCTAAAATAAACCATAAAGAGTCCCCCAAGATGTCACTCTGGTAAGTGTTGAACTCCTCCCAGCATATGGAGAATAGTCCTATAAAGTCATTCACTGTTGGTGTATCAAAACATCCATCCCCTGAGAATCCGAAACTCCAACAATTCACAAGCCGCAAATCATTCGTGTAGTTCAACAGGGTCACCAGTATTCCACCACCAAGTGCAGGGGGGCAATAAGAAATGGCCACTCACCAGATCACGTTGCTCACTTACTCTCATAAGTGAGCACACCTCACATATAATCAATGCCCACGAGTAGAGATCAGCAAGGGTTAAATCCAAGATTGGTTCAGTGGTTCTCTTCCTCTCATGCTCCCACTGTGCTGTCAGCTCTGTGTCCAGTGTCTGGTTAAAGCTTGTAGGAGGAGTTTTCATTCTACTCTGACTGTCCTATAAGGCTGTAGGCCCCCTGATCCTCTGTTTGGACAGTGCTGGTCTTGTGCTTGTGCTGTTCACATGCATTCTCCTAAGAAAAAAAAAGAATCTGTCTAGCAATACATGTCTTATCAAGATATAGATTGGGGACAGTGGAAGAAGGGGAGGATCAGAGAAGACAGGATCGAACAGCCTTTTTACACAATGCAGAGGATTAACCCCTTAGGTTCCACTGTGAGTGTAACAAGCATACTTTACTGCATATACAGACTCATTTTGCTGTTGTGGGTTTAGAAACACTTTAAGCTTTGACAAAAAAAAAAAAGGAAGCTGATTGGCTTCTATGCAGAGCTACACCAGATTTGGCACTCTTCAGTTTTAGCAATTTAGATAGAGACAAATATGCATAAATATTGTGAACCCCTGTGAGCTTTCCTTATTAAAGAGACTACCGCCCTGGAATTGCTGTAAAAGTAAAATATAATAATCATACACTTTATATTCACTCACAGATTACATTCTGTAATCATCTTAAAGTGGAAATACACTGAGAGATGCTGCCATACAATACAGCTGATAACATCAGGGATTAAATGTATGCCTTGCTAGAGAAGAGAAATGTTTGCACTAGTTCTCCTTTTAACTAACTTAAGTTGAGAGGGGATATGATAGCGAAGTACAAATTCTCTACTGGTGACCCTAGCATAGGGAAAACTTTTTAGTAAAATGGAATTTAAAAAGACGCACGGCCATTCACTGAAATTGGAAGAGAAGCGGTTTAACCTTGGAAGAGAAGCGGTTTAACCTTAAACTACGTAGAGGGTTCTTTACTGTCAGAGCGGTAAGGATGTGGAATTCTATTCCTTAAGCAGTGGTATTAGTAGGGAATTTAATATTAAAGTGTTAATCCTGCGAGCAAAAATGGGTATTGTAATTCTATGTAATGCAGCGGGCACAGCACTCTCTCATAAGTGTAAAGCAGAATAAAACAAAACAATTCCATGGAAAATTTCCCCCTGAGGAAGACACGTGACCCTGTGTCGCCACACGTAGGGGAGGGACCCGGACGTTCTCTGCTGTATCCAGGAAGTAAAGGAGCAGCTTTTACAGATCTTCCACTTCTGCCTGGTTACCATCACACAGATTAACTGATTAAGAAAGGCTGTTTTTAGTTTGGTGCACTGCAAGCACCTTTTAAATGTGAGTACCTGTCTACATGTTTTTTATTATTGAATAAATTTAAAGAGGTATAAGCACTATTCGAGTCCCCCCTCTTTTCATGTTACTACCACCGGTTTCCATGAGGGGTGTTGTTCGTAGAGTGACGTTTTACTGAGGGGCTGACGCATACTCCCTGGCTCCAGGAAAGGTGGCCCTTGATGGGCAAAATTACGCTTTTAGACCTATGCTTAGCCGCTAGGTCGCAGGAGCGGAGGTGAGGACCCAATCACATAGGGTGGAGAGGTGAAGGCACTTGTCACCACAAAGGATACCAATGGATCACTCACAGTGGACTTGTTAGAGTGCACCTCTGGAGAGTGCAATATTTCTCTGATAACGGGAAAGCGCCATCAGCACTTTATTAAGCAATTATTGTTTATATCTGCTTAGTCACAATCGCTTTATTTTCAATTGGTTCTATACAATTATATCTTATTGTGTTTACTTCTGCACACTCAGCACTTTATATCATTGCATACAGGGTGGCCCCTGTATACATATTTTCAGTTGCATTTATATTCACTCATTTTGGTGTGCAAGATTTATTATCATTTGCACGATTTGCACCTTTTTTTATTATTGTGAATATTACTTTTAATCTATATTATTTCATTTGTTCACATTTATAATATTTAGCACTATTGCACTTTGTATTTTTTGGCGCCACTGTTTTGTTTTATTAGCAGGGAATGTTCATAGTTTCAAAAAACGATTAGATGGGCACCTTAATGATTACAATGTACAATGTAATCTTGACATAGACACATGCACACACTCCGCAGGTTAAACTGGATGGACTGGTGTCTTTTTTTAACCTCACCAACTATGTAATAAGGTGAATAATAGATCACATAAAATCCAATGAAGAATAGAAGTACGTGTTGTGTAATTGAAAAATTTAGGTTGATATACTAAAGGAATAGAGACTGATTACAGTATTCTTTGTTTTCTAAGTAGCAACATAGGTATAATTCACTGTTCTGAGCACATAGGGTTAAGCTGTGTTCACATCAGTCAATCAGCCATGTGCTAGCAAAAATGAAGAAAAAAAAACGTTTATTCAATTTCACTTGCAAATTCTTAGGTATGCAAAAGATGTTTCTTTACGAGCATGCACATTTCAAACTGAACTACCTCTACCCCTTGCAGTTGGGCTGCTCCTGTACTGTAGGGGTTAAGTGCTCCTTTATGTATAGGGGAATCAAGTAAAGCAGTTTTACTTACCTTATCCTCTGCTCCCTTAGGCTTCTCCAAACTGCTAGACTGGTACCTGCAGCCTCTTCTCTCCTGCATCCCCGAGTTGGCCATCAGTTAGCCACATTGCCTGAGGGTTTTATTGCTCATGTCTGATTCCTGTATGTTTGTTCAAATTGACTTTGTTAAAAAACAAAACAAAAAAACACGAGTAATTTTCTATACATGCAAAGTATAGACATGAAAGCCACCAATAAAGTCTTATCCAGAGAGGCAGGAAACAGGGTTGCCAACCGTCAATAAATTTACTGTTTGTAAAAATCTGTGATTTTTAAAACTGTCTGCAATTATCAGGGGCTGATATTTTGTGATGCTTTTTAAGTGTACACCAGGCAAATTACTTGTTATGGGTATTGTCAGTGTTTCCCTATTGTGTTTATACTGTTTAATCACTTAAGGACCAAGCCTATTTCTATAACATGTTGTTTACAAGTTAAGAACCCCCAAACATTATATATATATATATATATATATATATATATATATATACACTTTTTTCAGCAAAGACTCTGCAGAATAAAAATGGCGGCCATTGCAATATTTTTTGTCACACGGTATTTGCGCAGTGGTCTTTCAAACGCAATTTTATGGGAAAAAATACACTTAACTGAATTTGAAAAAAATAAACAGTAAACTGAGCCCAATTGTTTTGTATATTGTGAAAGAAGATGTCATGCCGAGTAAATAGATACCTAACATGTTACGGTTTAAAGTTGCGCACACTCGCGGAATGGCGACAAAATTACAGCAATTAAAATTTTTCCTTTTTTTTTTACTATTTATTTTATTTTATTTTTTATTTTTAACACTTTCTTTAAAAAAAAAAAAAATTCTGATCACTTTAATTGCTCCCACAGGGAATGTAAACATCCCTTGCCTTGTGATAGTAATAGGCAGTGACAGGTGCTCTTTATGGAGGGATCTGGGGACCCCCAACCCCTCCACTGTACTTCAAAGTACTCAAAACTCAGAAATCTGCATTTTTGAATATTGACAGTTAATTTTAAATCGGCCCTGTTGGCAGCCGAGTAAACCGGAATAAACCGAGTAAAAGTTGCTTCCGGGTTACATGATCAGAGACCCGATTGAAGCCGAATCCAACTTAGTTTGGGACTCTAACCAGCCAGCTGGTGTGCTGGCTGGTTGCTTGGGTCTCCCGGTGGGACAGGAGACCCGGGCAGAGTGGCGGAAGGCGGCGGTAGAGGGGGACGTCCCCTCATGCTCGCTGGGATAACAGCCGAGCGGCTGTTGAGCCGCATCGGTTGTTATCCCCAGAAAGCCGAACGCCAGCTCTAGAAAATGGTACCGGGTCAGGCATCACCCCCCGGTACAACCACTTCTTCAAACTGACGTACTGGTACGTCAGTTTGCGTAAACTGGTTAAATATTGTTTGTCTTCATTTTTAATAGGATTTCTGTCATTTTTCAGGTTGTTAGAAAAAAATGTGCTCCATCAGTAAATTTTCCATGTTTTGGCAGTAAAAAATGCTGCAGGAGGTTGGCAACACTGGCAGATAACCACGTCAGATAGGTGCAGCTCATGACCCAGCATTTTCCCATTCACCAGTGTATGTTTAACAAACTTTATTAAAGTATAACTGAAGGCAAAACTTTTTAGTTTTGTATAGAGTGAAGAGGGTCTGCAACACCTGTCACGTTTTTATTGCTGTCTTTCCACCCATTAGGCTTCATGCACATGGAGGCATCTGGCCATGCAGCATGTATTTGTGGTGCCTGGGATTTCCTAGAACTGTGTACAGGTGCCCATTGACAAAATTAGGTGAAGGCGCTATTTACATCTGTGCATGCGCTATTTTACACAAATAGTGTTGCATAGCTGCGTAAGCCGCCCTTACTTGTTCATGTCTAAAGAGGGCCAGAGGCATCTCCAGGACAGCCCTAGCTCCAGAAATATGCAGTGCCTTTATGTTGTACGAGCAATTGCACCCATGTGCATGAGGAGGGTGAGATCCACCCTCTCCATTTGTCCTGTTTACTGCTATCACCAATCCCAAATATTGGGTTGTCACTAGAACAGGTAAAAAGGTGAAATGTTCCAGTGGGGACACTGATGGATCTCTCTCTTTGGAGGAATCTTTTCTCACTTCCTGTTTTGGCTATGGTACAGGAAAGGAATGAAAATCTGCTGTTGGCAAAAAAACTGACATGTTATAACCCTTCCCTGCGCTGTCCAAAAAAAAAGCTATGGCTTTAGTTCTAACTTAAATTCCATGATGATTGGATTTGTAATATACAGTGTGCATCTAAGCATTGCTGTGGGTTTTGGTGGTCCAGTAATGCATGGGGAGGATTTATTATATTATTAGCACTAGGGCTGCGCATCTTCACTTACCTCACGATTCGATTCGTATATGATTATTAGGGTCACGAGTCGATACGATTCGATTCCGCGATGCATCACGATTAACGGAAGTAAGCAGAGCTGTTGCGCAGGAGAGCTAGGCGGGAAGCAGACGCCTACATGCGTCTTATCCAGCAATGACAGAAGAGGGAGGGAGGGGGAGAAGACAGAAGAGAGAGGGAGGGGGAGGAGCCATAAATCGATTATTCGGGGGGTCCGCATCGATGCAGAATCGCGGGTGGCCGCATCGCGATACATCGATGCAACTATTATTTTCAACAGCCCTAATTAGCACTGTCACGGAGATCGCTTAGCTATGCTATGTTTAAATAGCAACACTGTAAAAGCATATGGTAGAATAATGCTAGAAAGTTTGCTTAATCTGTTAAACAAAACTGTTGGTTACAGAAATAGAAGTATAGAGTTGATGAATAGCAGCACATAGAGTACATTTAGTACTGTACTAAAGTTAAAGGATAAACATAAAATATTGGTAAGTACATGTGCTCTGCAATACATTAGTATTTCCTTCTTAAACCAGTTTTGATTTCTCTAGTATGTTAGGATTTGTCTATGGTTTGTTGTAGATCTAAATAATGTCAGCTTTTTGCCAAAGAAAAAGCATATTTCACTGTATGTGGCATATGGTATGTAATTTTAGGTAATGATTTGAGTGAGGTATGTAGCAAAGATGCTTATTTTTCACATATTAAGTATATTGTGTGGGCGAGTTATTATTTAAAAAAATAGGAATGTTAAAGATTTACATAATTTATGACTCATATTTACAAACTGCAAATGCTTTATATTATGTAGAGCCCAGATATTCCAAGCACAGTTTGAAAACTGGGTGCTTGCATCATCAAAAGTAATAAATAAACACATTGACGTTGATTTACTAAAACTTATAGAAATATTGTAATGAACCTCTGTGGGAATTTTGCAAGGCAAACAAAACAGCAGGAAACATACTACTATAAAAATATAAATGTTTCTTAGTAGGAACTCTTAAAAAGGACCCCACATGAGGCCTATATTAGTTTTTAAACATCAACAGACATATGATAACATGATTCATGTATGAAGTGGTGATACCTAATACAATGAGTGACTGCACATTCCCCGAGGTTCAGAACGTTCCATGTATAACTGTTACTGAACCTCGGGGAATGTGCAGTCACTTATTGTATTAGGTATCACCACTCCATACATGAATCATGTTATCATATGTCTGTTGATGTTTTAAAACCAATATAGGCCTCATCCAAGGTCCTTTTTTAGGAGTTACTACTAATAAATATTTATATTTTTATAGTAATATGTTTCCTGCTGTTTTGGGTGCTTTGTAAAAGTCCCACAAAGAGGTTTGTTACAATATTTCCTATATAATTAAGGGGTTGATGGCAGCTTTGATCCAACACTGATTATTTCAGTGCTGGATTTACTAAAACATGAGAGTGCAAAATCTGATGCAGCTCTGCAAAGAAACCAATCAGCTTCCAGGTTTTTTTTAAAGCTTGCGCAATAAAAATATTAAAAAATATCAAACATTGTCCAAACAAATTCCTCAAGAGTGAGATATATGGTATTGAAGAAAATTCCACTGTAGGCTTAGCAGTATTGACCAAAAGGAACCACCAGATGTCACTTCACTAGTGACCAGCAACTCAAGTCCGCTATCTGATTTAGCATATAAAAAACGATAATGGGGACATAGTGTAACTCCATAAAAACAGCATATTTATTAAAAACATAGGTATTGCACTCACATTTCAGAAGACATCAATTCGCATATAAATGTGTGCAAGGATGCAGGATTAGCAGCGTCTTCATATGCACCATACAAGTAGAAGCTGGCTGTTGGGGGCGTGGTCGCGTCATGTCTGACTCCACCCGACCGGTTTCGTCATACGTTTGACGTCGTCAGGGGCGTGGTCCAAGTGTGAAGTGACATCTGGTGATTCCTTTTGGTCAATACTGCTAAGCCTACAGTGGTCTATCCATTAATTTGGGTGACCAACTTGCTCTGGTAAGCTGCTATATTTTGCTTCCTTGCTGTTTTCTGCACGGGTGCTGTCTTCTTCTTCCATATTCTTGGTGCTGTGGAAATTGGAAACTCACCTGCTGGGACTTGTGGTTCCTGGAATTTTCTTCAATACCATATATCTCACTCTTGAAGAATTTGTTTGGACACTGTTTGATATTTTTTAATATTTTTATTTCGCATGGACTTGGTTCACACACATGTTTTTTTGGCACTATATTCTGATTGACTTCTTCACGGATTCATTTCTATTTATGATTATATCACCAATGTAATTAATTTTGTCAGTTTATAAGTTATAATGTTTTGTTAGCGCTACACATATTGATATATTGTTTTTGGGGATTTTTTTTCTATGATTTCTTTGTATGCTGCTTTCACCTCATTCAATTTACACATATATTTATGAGTTTTACCCACTAGCACAGAAATTTTCCCCATTTATATATTTTTTAAAGCTTAACTGAACAAGCTGAAGTTAGAAGCTGATTGGCTACCATGGACAGCTTTGCCAGATTTTGCACTCTCCAGTTTTAGTAAATCAATCACTTAATTTAGTTAAAGAGTTTTTCTTGTAAATACTAAGATTGAATATCTGCTTCTTAATCAGTAAGGCTAGATTTTGGCTCCACTTGTTGCCAAACTACCTCAATAGTCAGATTATGATGTTCGTAGCCATTCAGGCTTCTGCACAGCAACAATTCCAGAAGAGTTCTAGATTTAGTTTACCCTGGGAACAACTATGTAGTATTTCTTTTTCTAAAAAGGGTTTTTTAGTTCTCAGTAGTGGATACAGAAGAGAAGAAATGTATCCTCTCTGGCTCGGCCCAATATTCAATCATGGATTAAAGCCCAGCATACAGTGAATAGTTTATGTAACTGTTAAAAAAAAATGACATGGTTTATAAGTAAAGCTTACATAAGAAGAAATTAAATGATTTCTCACTATAGATTTAAAAAAAAAAAAACTAAGGTCTAATCCACTTGTAATGAATCATTTGTTTTAAAACATGTATTTTGGTGTGTTATGGGCTTTTGCCTTCTTTTTTTTTTTCTACAGCATTTCTGTACCTCTTCTTACATGCTCTCTGTAGTTATTACTCTCAGGATATTTTTACAAGTGCTAAGCTTATGTGCAGTCAGCCTCAACCAAGATTTCCCTTTGCTGAAGCAAGATCAGCAAACCTAATTAGTTGCTATAGGTGATGTCACATTGTACATTAAATATCTTAAATTGTACAGTATACAACAAAATATAAAATATGTTACAGGTGTGCTAGCGACATATATTAACCCCACTTCACTCTAATACCAGCAACATCACCCTGAAATTGATTGGTCCACTCTGATATGGTGTGCAATGGAATATTTTTATCTCATATCTTTAGCTCATATAATAGGTATCCCAGTAATCTAGGATGATTGTAGTTGTGACCCAAAATCAATGTTTGAGGAGTATACACCTTTCTTTAATTTTTTATATATACTGCTATACAGTATTATACAACATAAAATGTATTTTAAATATATATTTTTTCTGTGTGGACAGAAGTTACAGCACAGACAGAGCGTGGTGATATTCATCCAAACTGGAAGCCATCATTTCTCAGTAATGAAGAGTTCACTCAGCTGATGTTGGAGGTAAGAATTCTCCCTCCCTCCTCAAATTACTGCGTATGCTAATTGTATTTTTGGAGTGTGTTGGTCTTTCTCCACATTCAAAGCTCTGAGGAGCCAAAAGTGACTTCATTATCTCTGTAGAGACTTGCAAATATTTCAGGAGCTATTGTATACCATGGTTTACTCTTACTATGAAGGATGTTTTTTTTTTAAAGTAAAACAGAATTGATATTATTGATATTATTGGTATACCTTAGTCACAGGTTACAGTTACAGGTTAATCTGTAAATATCTGTCAGAAAAAAGCACCTGATAAGAATATCAGACGACTGTTCGTCCATTTTTTTTTGCATGCTAGACTGATATCGGAAACCAAAAAGTTACTAAAGTTACGAAAATTCTCAGTGACAGAATGCAACTTCAGAAGTGATGAACTGTATTGTATTGAAATGTATTCTTTCACTTCTGAGCATGTGTGGTCTTGGTCACATGATTTTTTTTTTACAAATAATATACTAATTACTTGAAAATCATTTGTGCTTGTCACTTCAGATAATTTAGCATTAACTGTTATGATCGGCTCTCGAAAGTGGTGTACTAATGATCAGATTATTGGACGTTTGCTCGGAATGCAGTATTTTTCATCTGATTTTCTCATCATGTCTACTAGTTACTAGTACTTTACTAGTTAGTATATGTTACACTAGCAACTCTCTTGCTGGAGGAAAATTGCCAGTGGCACAATCACCAAGAAAGTAGCAAAAAAAAAAAAAGGCATTGTTTGACACAGGCTGAACTAGCAAGATTAATTTCTGCCGCTGCTTCCTTGCTGGCAAGCAAGATCTGGATTTTACCCAGCAGCAGAGCAAAGCTGTAGAATTGTATTATTTGCTTTTCATACTAAACAGCAGGTTTTCCCCAGTAAAACATGATTTTTTATTAAAGAGCAATTAGACCAAATCGATCTTTTTTCTTTGTTGTGTTTAGCATTTTTTTCAAGGATAAGGTTGATTAAAATGATAAAATCTTTGATCATCTATTTATTTCTATGTTTACGGCAAGCATTAGAATTAGTCCCACCACCACTCCACCTCCCACCCTTTGTCCCACCACCACCCCACCTCCCACCATTGTCTTGCGGGATTTGTATGAGGTAGTTTTTATTATGTTCGTTGGCGCTATGTTTTTCAATTGATTGTAAAAATGTCTCAAATAAAGATTATTGAAAAAAAAAAGAATTAGTCCCACCCAAAGATAAAAACTAATGCATACAGGATGAAAGTCAGTGATGGGTGTTTCAGAATAAGTGCATACAAGAATGTAGCACAAGATAGTAGGCTTCTGGTGACAAAAATGATTGAAAAGTAGTTTTCAAATGAAAAATAGATGCAATCCTTTTCTCGTGTTGTAGGCTCTTGATGGCTTCATTATTGCACTTACCACGGATGGAAGCATCATCTATGTTTCTGATAGTATCACGCCACTGCTTGGGCATTTGCCAGTAAGTAAGCATTACATTTTACTTCTCTTATATTATGAGTCTTTTAGATTTCTTGACAGAGCAATGTTGCTGCCACACATAACAATAAATATCAGATTAATAAATATAAATCTGCCTTTAGGGGATCCTAACATTTTTGTCATGGAACCCTCTAAATTGCATGCCCAGGCCCAAACTGCACAAGTGATTGCAGAGAAATGAGCAGTTGTGCCATCGATGACTGATTGCAGATTGGCATGAATAATAACTAGAAAAAAAGTGCGTTACTGTTCCAGTGATTGCTAGAAGATCTCTATTCAAAAATGGTCAGAAAGTGTTGCACTTTTGGGTTATTGTAGCCAGTCACAATCTTAAAGAAAGTAATTGATTACAGGCAAATTTCTGTTGTGCAATTTGCATGGGCGTTTTTTTAGGTTGACGCTTTTTGCCTGATTCATTATGATATTTTCAGATACAGCTGATACTTTGACAGTAATGAAGGTACTTATATTGCATTGCTAATTTTTGGAGGTGAGTTTCTGCTGAAGAAGGGATCACTAAAGTGTCTAATTATATTTGACGGTGTATGGCAAGTTAAGGATATGCTTAAATGATGTAATTTCTAACAAAGACACAGTGAAGCTGTTTTATGGCATAAAGCGATTTAAGTATTTTGTCCGAAGTTGATTTGATAAGCAGAAGGATATACTGTCCGTATAAAGACAAATAAATCTTAGCGATTCATAGCAAAGGATAAACTGTTCTGTAACTAAGGGCACGTGACTGCTTGGAGGATCTGGACCAGATATTCTCCTTCATCCCTCAAAATTTCTATGACTATGAGTTACTCAGACTGAACAGCACACTTATTTGAGCTTTTCCTTATGACAAATGATTATCAGTGACGCATTTGTTTCTAATGTTCTTTCCTCTCAACAGTCTGACATCATGGATCAAAACTTGTTGAATTTTCTACCAGAACAAGAACATTCAGACATCTATAAAATCCTGTCTTCACATATGCTTGTGACAGATTCTGCATCTCTAAATTATTTGAATTGTGAGTTATATTTTCATTATAATTTTGCCAGTTATACAAAAGGCTGCCTAATGAGCAGAACAACTCTAAGTTCATATTAATGTATTTTCTTCTTTGCTAGATTTTGGTAAAAAAAAATACCAGGTACCTGCACCCCCCCTTCCAAAAAAAGTGCCAAAAATAGAAGAGGAAGGGTGGGGGGGGGGCAGGGCAGCCATCAGCTTTAGGCCTGGGCCCCCGGGGCCTGACCACCGATATTCCCCATGGCCTGTACACTGGCCCTCCCGAGCTGGCTGCTCGGCCTCGCCCCCCCCCGCTCTCTGCTCACAGGTTTCTTTTCACTCTCCCCAGGCATCAATCTCAAAACCAAGGCTTAACACTTTCTTTTGTTGAGTCTTTGATCTCTTAGGTCCACCAAGCGTGCCCAGAGACACTCCCCAAAATGAATGGGTGCTCCCACTCCTTGGAGTGGGGGAATTCAGTTCAGATATACATCAGTGAGGCTCCAAGACATTTCAGACTTTTGGATCCAATCTGTTAATTCACAGGGGTACAAAATAGAGTTCCTATTCCCTTTTCACATTTTACCTTCCTATCTGCCAGCTCCGGACCACCAAACAAAAAGCAAATTTAATTATCACCTTGCACTAACTTCAAGGACTTGAGGAGTCATTGTACCAGTTCCTTCAGAAGAATGGTTTCAAGGTTTCTATTCAAACCTATTCACAGCCCCAAAACAAAATGGGGCATCTGCCCAATACTGGATTTACCATCTTTCAACTGATTTCTTCAACTACCAAAGTTTTGAATGGAATCAACAATATCTGTCATTGTTTCTCTCAGACATAAATAGTTTCTGGAATCAGTAGACAAAGAAGATGCCTATCTAAACATCCCCATATTCCCCTCATATCAACACCTTCTGCATTTTACTGTGGGATAACAACATTCACAATTTAAAGCTTTACAATTTGGGCTCTATCATGCACCCCAAGTGTTAACAAAAGTGCTTTCCCCACTTCTTGAATTTTTCATAGGTTACCTGGACAACTTCTTGCTGAAGGACTTCTCAGCTGCAACCTTGTCTGCCAATGTCCAGAAGTCAGTTAAGTTCCTTCAAACATTTAGCTGGGTAATCAATTTTCCAATATCTGCGTTACAGCCCTCACACCATCTGAAGTACCTGGGTCTAATCCTGGGAACAGCACAAGCCAGAACTTTCCTTTAGAACCCCTCAGTTCACTTCTGCATGAGGGTTCTCGACTTAATGGTATCCTCCTTCAAAGCATTTCACATGGCCCAGTTTTACTCCAGACCTCTTAAGTCTAACATACTGACAACATGGAACTAGCAAATTCAAGCTTTGGCAGTGTCCACTTCTTCTTTCCAGCCAGACAAATCTCTTTCTTGCATTGTGGATATCCAATTCTGCCCTGGAATTGGAAAAAATATTCCTTCACCTGCCCTGGAAAGGGGTGACAATGAATGCCATCCTTACAGGGAACATGGTTCCCAGAGGAATTGAAACTCCCCATCAACACTGGAACTGAAAGTCATCAGATTGTCTTTACAATGCTGGCCCTCCCTTCTTCCTGTCAGGGTGGAACACTGTCACAGCAGTGGCCTACATAAACAAGCAGGGAGCACCAGAAGTCAAGCTGCCCTAAGAGAAACAATTCTGCCAATTTCCTGAGTGAAAACTTAAATTGTGGCTGCTTGGGCTATCCACATCCTTGGAGTGGACAATTGGCAGGTTGACTTCCTAAGCCACCAACGCATAGGGAGTGGTCTCTTCAACCTGAGACCTGTCAACCTGTCCAGGTAAAAAAAAAGCTGAACAAAGTCATAGCCAGAACCAGGGATCCTCTAGCTTTTACACTAGATGCTCTGGTGATTCCTCAGACTCAGTTGAAATTGGTGTATGCCTTCCCACCAATGAAAATCCTGTCTTGACTTCTGTTTAAGATAGAGAAGCAAAAAGAGCCACAGTGATTCTCATTGCAGCAAATTGTCCCAGAAGGACGTGGTAACAAACAAACACAAATTTCTGGTGGATGAGCCTTGGCCTCTTTCAAACAAACAAGACTTACTGGCCCAAGATCCCCTATTCCATCCTGCTTCCTAGTCACTGGCTTTAACACCATGGCTGTTGAATCCCAAGTCCTAAAGAACAGGGGTGTTTTTGATTTTGTAATTCCTACCTTACTAAGAGCAAGAAAATTCAGCTCCTACAAGACTTATCATTGCACATCAAATGCTTACTTTGCATGGTATGCATACAGATCAATACGAAAAATAGAGCTGGCAACTCCGAAGTCCATACAAAAATCCATACAAATATCTTTATTGCTTACATGAAGTTGAGTATGAAATTGCCTAACGTGTTTCGGTAAATAACCTTGATCACAGCTGTGATCAATGCTATTTGCTGAAACGCCTTAACCCACTTTATGTTCAACTTCATGTAAGCAATAAAGATATTTGCATGGACTTCAGAGTTGCCGTCTCTATTTTTCTTTTGACTTCTACTGATGGCTGGAGGACATTCGAGCCAGAGCACCCATTCTTGGATTCCATCTTTGATTTACAAGTGGTTCCCCTGCTTTGAGCACTGCACCTGTTCCTCATTTTTCTATGCAGACAGATTGCTGAACATTAGGGAATATTCCCTAATATTTTGATCTTTCTTCAGTCTGGTCTTGAACAGTGTCTGGACCTTAGCACCCTCAAGTTTCTACTTTATCCATTCTCTTCCAGAAATTTCTTGCCTTGCAGTCCCTAATCAAAACATATCTTTGGGGGGTTGCTCATGTAAATCCCCTAATTTTATTTCTTGTGTCAGCCTTGACCTTAGCCTTGTGCTCTCTGTTCTTCAGTGACCCCTCCTTTGAACCGATTAGAGACATTTGTCAGAACCTGTTAAAGTGCACAGTTCCAGTGCCCTGCTTGCTGATTATGCTGGTCCCTGCCTTATCCTGTATCTTGCACCTAGTTTCCTGTATCCCTTTACTCCATCTCTGCTCACCTTGTTTCCAGTCCCAGTCATGCCATTTCTGTATAGTGTATTATAGTTAGGTTGTTGGTTTGCTTTTGCTTCACTGTAACATTTATTGTTCACTTTTGCTTTTCTTATGATCTGCTGGTGTTGGATTGGTTTTGTGTACGATAATAAACTATATTTTATTCTTACTAAGTCTGATTCCAGTTTCTTAAGTACAGCTACACCAAAGTGGTCATCCCTGTTGGCGCTGGATACCTGCACTTCGTATTCCTTACATATTCCTATGGAAGACCTCAAATGTAAAGTTGTCTTCCTGGTCACCATTATACCTATTAGGCAAGTTTCTGAGGTGATAACTTTGTCTTGTAAAGAGCATTTTCTTCTTTTGCATAGGGGCAAGGTGATTGTAAGGCTAAAACCATCCTTTGACCTAAGGTGATCTCTCCCTTCCTTGTCAATGAGGACATTTTTTTTTCTTCCCCTTGTCCTTTCCAAAAGCATGACAAGGAAAATTTCCCTACACTGCTTGGATGTGGCCAAGGCTATAATGGTCTACCTAACAGCCACTGCCTTTGTTCACAATATTGAGTTCCTCTTTGTTCTGCCTGTAGGACCTCGAAGAGAACATCCGCTTCCTACTGCACCATTGTCAGGTGGATCAGACAACTTATGTCCAGGGCCTACACCCTAAAGCCCCTTTAACATGGGTCTGATTCCATTGCAATCAACAGTGTATCTGTGAGCTGATACCCTGTGGATCAGAGCAGAACAGGTGGATGACACATCTGTGTCTACGCAGTATCTGCAGAGAGGACACGGGCAGAGCCCACTTTGCTGTATGGCCAGGAGTAAACAAACTATTGCTGTCTTTTTACACCAGGCTACCTCTGAGCTGCTCCACCTAGATAGAAAAGGACAGAGGCCTCTCCCATGTATTTTAGTGGGCCTGATCGGACCCGGAGGTAGGCAGGTGTAAACAGACACAAGTCCATTTACACCCGCCTGTTCATAGGGATAAATGGACCTTCCAATTGGGTCCACCTAAAAAACTGACAGGTGGAACTAATCAAAACACCTTTCTGAAAAGGATCTTAGGTAAAAGGGTTCCTCCTTTCCTCACCAGGGCTGTTGGCATCTCTTGAGCTTTTCAGCATAAAGCATCCCAGTTTGGAAGGCTACCAGCTGGTCCTCTGTTCATACATTTTCCAAGTTCTACTAGTTGGATGTTCAAGCCCCAGGTGATGCTAGCTTCAGCCACAGGTTGCTTCAAACGGTTATGTAGTGTTTATGGGTTTTTGAACCCCTATATTTTTTGGGCCTGTTGGCATTTCTGTTTTTCCATATTGCTTATTGACACCCCATGATCTATGAATTTCTGTATGTTTTGTGTTCTGTACTATATGATTAAAATAATGAAAATTTTGACTTACCTGTAAATTCCCTATGATAGAGTATTTACAGGACACATGCCCCACCCCTTTTTGTCTTAGATGGCTCCTTACTGAAAAATTGATCTTGGTTGAGTGGGTGGGGTTATTTGCATGCACACTAGGGGTGGCCCTAGCACGTTTTTTTCTCACTGTCCAGTCATTTGATGATAGCCTGCTATGACCCATGGTCTAAGAATACAAGCCCTGTGTCCTTTAATATACTCCAAGATAAGAAATGTATCAGGTACGTCAAAATGCCTATTATTTCCTTTAAAGAATATAATGAAAATGTGCAATGCTAAATATATGGAAGCTGTCATTTCTGTCTTGTTTTAAAGATGCAAACTCCAGGGCTGTCATCTGAGCTGAAGCAAGCATGTAACCAGGAAAGCATGAATTTCAATCCTGCATGTTTGTTTTATGTTGGTAATACACTAAGGAGTAAAGCTATAAACTGGGTGATATCTTTGAAATCTGTATCTTTAAAAACAGGTTAACTCTCTAAAAACTCCCATAGTGCTTTTTTGTCATTGTTTTGCAACTTTTAAGAGTTATTTTACACTTCTATCAATTTTTCAGCTGACAGTGACTTGGAATTCTGTTGTCATCTTCTTAGAGGCACTTTAAATCCCAAAGAATACCAAACCTATGAATATATTAAATTTGTTGGACATTTTCGGTCTTGCAGCAATGGTAAGCAGCTGAAAATGTATGTCTATTTTTTATGACTGCAAGTTTATTTTTATTGTAATACAATTACTCACGTGATCTTTAGCTAGAACTGTAATATACAGCCCATTGACAAAGTATTTCCATTTGTCACTGACTTGTGCATGTTGGGTGCATCTTTATAAGGTGAAGTACTGATGTGAATAAAGATACAGCTCTTGAATCTGAATGTTGCATTAGGCCGGCCATACATGGTTCAAATCTCGGCCAGTTCCTGCTGAACTGGCCAAGATTGGAAACGTTAATGGGCAGGCTAAATGTACCAAGTTGATCAGTACAACCCGCCTGCCACATTCTCTTGCGATTATCACTAGCTGCTGCTATAGCCACTAGCGATAATCACTGTCTTCTCCCGACAGGGACAGCTTCCCCCGATGGGAGCAGACAATTGCATGGCAGTAGGGATTCCCCTGTCAGAACTTTTTGTATTGATGGGGGAATTGTGAAACCAAAGAAAATAAATTTGCACCATGTGTGACCTGCCTTAAAATTCTATAGATAGTCATCTTTCTAATTTGTCATAGATATGGGTAATATAGGTCCCGTCGTGGTCAATAAATCACCATAAAGTGCATGACATGACTAAAGTGCAGTATTAAAGACACATCGGCCATTGGGCATTGGTCTTCTCCACTATTATGTGAAAAAAAAGCATGACTTGAAAACTAGATGTGTGTAAATCCTTTGGTAAACAGAGGGATATGCTAGATAGAGCTTGTGTATCAAAATTCCTTTCAGGGTGCTAAAATGTTTCCCAGCATGTCCCAAAGAGAAGCTCAGGATAACACTATCCAGATCCTCAACTTGATGTTTTCTGCTTAGTCATGGACTTTTGCTTTATCCTAGCTGTTTATTCTATAGTCTGGGTCCCCAGACAGGGCCCCACATTACATTAACGAGAACCTCACATTGCTAGAGAGTCCATTAATTTTATAGGTATCTATGGAAAAATAAATATGAAAGACACATGTAAATGCATATGCAAAAATGCATCCACAACGCAGAAATTGTGGTGTGAAGCAGCCCTAGAGTTCCTGAAAATAGACCTTACCTCATCTATTGTGGTAGTTAGGATCAAGGGTGCTTTATGTAATCCCTT
Organism: Pelophylax lessonae; assembly: GCF_965119305.1. NCBI lineage: Eukaryota > Metazoa > Chordata > Amphibia > Anura > Ranidae > Pelophylax > Pelophylax lessonae. The sequence goes on from NC_138769.1 coordinate 443,607,409, forward strand.
ATTAGATAACTAGTGGAACAAGACAGGACTTTATCCTGTCCTTAAAGCCTTTTATTAGGTAGATCAGGTCAAAACCAGGAATCAAGGGCATTCTATTGGGCCACATACAGCATACAGTAAGGTGGCAGGATGGATGAATAGCCTCCTTTTGTTTGTTTCCCAAGCCCTTACATCCCTTTTAATGCTTTTGAAGAAATGAAAGGTTGGGGTTTTGAATGTTTCCATGTCAAATTTCTTGCTCAGAGCAATTAAGCCTAAATTGGCTTAAATGGGCCTGCCTGTAAAGCTTTGAAACGTGATCCCTGCTGAACTTTACAACATTTTCTAATTAAACTTTACTTCTTCGATACAAATTTTAATACACACTGGAAAAATGCCAACAGGATTCCCTGATTTAGTAGATGTAATATTATAAATATAATACCTATCATGCTATACATTCTGATACTTTAACTATTTGCATCTCCCACAGCTGCCTCGAATCTCGGTCTGAATTGATTTAATTTCTATGAGCTACAGTCAGGTCCATAAATATTGGGACATCGACACAATTCTAATCTTTTTGGCTCTATACACCACCACAATGGATTTAAAATGAAACAAACAAGATGTGCCTTAACTGCAGACTTTCAGCTTTAATTTTAGGGTATTTACATCCAAATCAGGTGAAAGGTATAGGAATTACAACAGTTTGTATATGTGCCTCCCACTTTTTAAGGGACCAAAAGTAATGGGACAATCGGTTGCTCAGCTGTTCCATTTCCAGGTGTGTGTTATTCCCTCATGATCCCATTTACAAGGAGCAGATAAAAGGTCCAGAGTTAATTTCAAGTGTGCTATTTACATTTGGAATCTGTTGCTGTCAACTCTCAGTATGAGATCCAAAGAGCTGTCACTATCAGGGAAGCAAGCCATCATTAGGCTGAAAAAACAAAACAAACCCATCAGAGAGATAGCAAAAACATTAGGTGTGGCCAAATCAACTGTTTGGAACATCCTTAATAAGAAAGAACACACCGGTGAGCTCAGCAACATCAAAAGACCCAGAAGACCACGGAAAACAACTGTGGTGGATGACCGAAGAATTCTTACCCTGGGGAAGAAAACACCCTTAACAACAGCTTGCCAGATCAAGAACACTCTCCAGGAGGTAGATGTATGTGTGTCAAAGTCAACAATCAAGAGAAGACTTCACCAGAGTGAACACAGAGGGTTCACCAGAAGATGTAAACCATTGGTGAGCCTCAAAAACAGGAAGGTCAGATTAGAGTTTGCCAAAGAACATCTAAAAAAGCCTTCACAGTTCTGGAACAGCATCATATGGACAGATGAGACTAAAATCAACTTGTACCAAATTGATGGGAAGAGAAGAGTATGGAGAAGGAAAGGAACTGCTCATGATCCAAAGCATACCACCTCATCAGTGAAGCATGGTGGTGGTAGTGTCATGGTGTGGGCATGTATGGCTGCCAATGGAACTGGTTCTCTATTTATTGATGATGTAACCGCTGACAAAAGCAGCAGGATTAATTCTGAAGTGTTTCTGGCAATATTATCTGCTCATATTCAGCCAAATGCTTCAGAACTCATTGGACGGCGCTTCACAGTGCAGATGGACAATGACACGAAGCATACTGCGAAAGCAACCAAAGAGTTTTTGTAAGGGAAAGAAGTGGAATGTTATGCAATGGCCAATTCAATTACTTGACCTGAATCCGATTGACCATGCATTTCACTTGCTGAAGACAAAACTGAAGGGAAAATGCCCCAAGAACAAGCAGGAACTGAAGACAGTTGCAGTAGAGGCCTGGCAGAGCATCACCAGGGATGAAACCCAGCGTCTGGTGATGTCTATGCATTCCAGACTTCAGGCTGTAATTGACTGCAAACGACTTGCAACCAAGTATTAAAAAGTGAAAGTTTGATTTATGATTGTTAATCTGTCCCATTACTTTTGGTCCCTTAAAAAGTGGGAGGCACATAAACAAACTGTTGTAATTCCTACACCGTTCACCTCATTTGGATGTAAATACCCTCAAATTAAAGCTGAAAGTCTGCAGTTAAAGCACACCTTGTTTGTTTTATTTCAAATCTATTGTGGTGGTGTATAGAGCCAAAAAGATTAGAATTGTGTTGATGTCCCAATATTTATGGACCTGACTGGCAACAAAAGTGAGTACACCCCTAAGTGAAAATGTCCAAATTGGGCCCAACGTTTCAATATTTTGTGTGGCCACCATTATGTTCCAGCACTACCTTAACCCTCTTGGGCATGGAGTTCACCAGAGCTTCACAGGTTGCCACTGGAGTCCTCTTCCACTCCTCCATGATGACATCATGGAGCTGGTGGATGTAAGAGCAGGTGTATTCAACTTCTTCAGCTGTATAGTCTTGGCCACCGTGCTGCAGCTCAGTTTCAGGGTCTTAGCAATGTTCTTGTAGCCTAGGCCATCTTTATGTAGAGCAACAATTCTTTTTTTCCAGATCCTCAGAGAGTTCTTTGCCATGAGGTGCCATGTTGAACTTCCAGTGACCAGTATGAGAGAGCGAGAGTGAGAGCGATAACACCAAATTTAACCACTTTACCACCGGAGGATTTTGCTGTCTTCCGTCCAGGCCACTTTTTGCGATTCGGCGCTGTGCGACTTCAACTGAAAATTGCGCGGTCGTGCGACGCCGTACCCAAACGAAATTTACGTCCTTTTTTTCCCACAAACAGAGCTTTCTTTTGGTGGTATTTGATCACCTGTGCGATTTTTACTTTTTGCGCTATAAACAAAAAAAGAGCGTTTATTTTGAAAAAATAACAATATTTTTAACATTTTTTTATATGAAATTCCCCCCAAAAAAGATGTAAAAACCAATTTTTTTAAAAATTTTTGGCCAATTTGTTTTATGCTACATATGTTTGGTAAAAAAAATCGCAATAAGCGTATTTTGATTGGTTTGCGCAAAAGTTATTGCGTTTACTAACAAAGGGAAAGATTTCTGTCATTTTTGGTGTTTTTTTTTTAACGCGTAATGGCGGCGATCTGCGATTTTTTTTGCGGGACTGCGACATTGCGGCGGACAGATCGGACCCTTGACTGACATTTTTGACACTTTTGGGGGTACCAGTGACATTACTGCAGTAATCAGTGCTATAAATATGCACTGTTACTGTAAAAATGACACTGGCAGGGAAGGGGTTAATTCTATTGGAGAGGGAGGGGTTAATGTATGCCTGGTGCTTACTGACGTGTAGGGGGGGAGGTGACTGTGTGAGACATGGACAGATCGGATGTCCAGCTATGCTGAACAGTCCGATCTGTCACTCCCTGTCACTATGGAGATCCGCCCGCTGTGTTTACACACAGCGGGCGGATCTCCAGACTCGATCCCCGACGATCGGGTAAGAGCAGCGGCGATCGCCGCTGCTCCTCCCCTGGCCCGACTCCCGCTGTGAATGAAAACAGCGGGAGCGAGCCTCCGGCGGCGCGCAAGCGCCGCCCAGAAGGGGGAGTGTCTAACGACGTTAATACTACGTCTCTGGACGATAACGAACCACTCTGCCGCAGTAGTATTACTGTGAGCGGTTCTAGAGTGGTTAACACACCTGCTCCCCATTCACACCTGAGACCTTGTAACACTAACGAGTCACATGACACCGGGTAGGGAAAATAGCTAATTGGGCCCAATTCAGACATTTTCACTTAGGGGTGTACTCACTTTTGTTGCCAGGGGTTTAGACATTAATGGCTGTGTGTTGAGTTATTTTGAGGGGACAGAAAATGTACACTGTTATACAAGCTGTACACTCACTACTTTACATTGTAGCAAAGTGTAATTTCTTCAGTGTTGTCACATGAAAAGATATAATAAAATATTTACAAAAATGTGAGGGGTGTACTGTGAGATACGGTAAATACCAGGCCAATTCCGGTTCATTGTGCATTATATGACATTGTCCTTTTGTGCAGGAATGTATCTTTAGAAATGCCACCTGATCAATTCTATAAGTCAGGCAGCATACAAGTATTTTGAATTCCTGGAATATATTTGTATCCACCCTTAATACTTTTTGGGGCAACCCTAACTTCATCCCTCAGTGTTTTCTGAGCAGGTTAAATCTAGACATCTGATGGCTAGATGTGGAACTGATCCAATTAGTATGTGATGATTTAGCCTTTCAGATGTTCTTCCATATCCTACATTTCTTGTGCTTGCTTCCCAAAGTCTTGTATGTTCATGTACTCTTCAGTTTCTAAGATTGGTTTTGTGGTAACTAAGTAATAAAAGACATTTGACAATAAGACCTCTCTTCGGGAGAGTCTGCTTGTTGCCAGTAGCAGAGTTCTCTATTAAGAATGTTGTTCCAAAACTCCACCTCAAAACCAAACTAAAAGCCATTACCTTGCCCACCTCAATCAGCCCCCCCCCCCCCCCAGCAAGTCAGAGTGATGCATAACGGGGCTCTTTAATATAATTGATAATAATTCTTGCAGAAATTTAGCTGTATTCCTACTGTAAGGTAGGTATTGATTAATTTAAAGGAGTTAAATTAACCTGCTATTGTTCTTTACTGACTCAACAGATATAAACTGGCCTTGGTCTGCAGTAGCTACAGAGGGCCAAGGGTAGGCATCTGACATCTGTATGTGAAAAGTGGGTAAATAAATTGAGGAAGTAAGAGGGAAGAATGCATAAATCCACTTTTTTCGTATGCAACGTAATTTTAGGTTTTTATTAAAAGTAGATTTCTTTTATTTTTTTTAATGGGGCAGTTACAGTAATAGAATAGGTTAAACCTTCCCTTCTCAGATTTTCTATCTGCCCTAAAATCTAAAGATATGGTAACTTAATAAACATAATACCGTTGTGTTGCAGTGCTAGGATAAGTTGATTAGACAAGCTACATTAGAAGGAGAATCATATGAATGAATAAGCGTTCTTCGTTCAGCTGTGTAGTTTGATCACATATTATATATATAAAAATGTGGCATCAAATGATTGTGCTGGGAAGAGACTGAACATCCTGAAGCAATTCTCCTTTTCGAATATTAATTCACTTTCAGTTACATGCAGAATAATAAAAGAATTGCCTTCTACAAATATGAGTTTGAAATTCTCTAATCTGTACCATAGGTGTGTAGTCTGTAGTCTGGGTCACCAAACAGGGCCCCGCAATACATTACTGAGAACCTCAAATTGCTAGAGATTCCATTAATTTTATAGGCATCTCTGGAAAAAGAAATATATTGGGGTTCTGAAACAATGACAGACCTAGAGATTGTATCCCAGAAAATGGCATTTCAATGTTTTGGGCCACAACACAAGTTAGACATTTGTACTTTAGAGTTAATGTATAACCAAATAATATTAAGTAAGTCACAGGCAAGAATGTCTGCTCTTTTTTTACAGGCAATACTTTCTGAACTTTTTTGCCTTCTATATTGCAGAGACCAGTAATTTAAATTCTGCTGGTGTCTTTCCAAATAGGTCATCCTTTGCAGAAATTCCTCAGCCTGCCTTCCAGAAACCACATTGTGTTTCTTTCACATCCCTTACAGGCAGTGTGACTCAGTGCCCTCATTTCACCTCTGAGGTCCGAAGCATGTTTATAACATGTAGAAAAGCGTTTGGGGAAGGACATACATATTTGTGTACAGAGCCTTCATTCCAAATGTCATTTTGTATTATAAGGGAAAAAAAATCAGGCTAATGTTTTCAGCTGAGGCCATGTTTTAGCCTATTGTTATTTTGGTTTTCATTTTTTTCAGTGTGACTCACTGTTGGAGGCAAATCAAATGACATTGGATTGTTTGTTCCTAAAAATACTATGATGAAATCATTCATAGGAAAAGGAAAACTCAGTTTGTAATGCAAAGGATTATAAAATACAATTTTTTGAGGTCCTTGGTTACATATTGTAACATGCTAGCAGAATGATAAAGGTGTAGCTTGTACTTATTTTCTGTTTCAAATTGGAGTTTTTATGTGAAAGGAAACTTTCCAAAATGATTGGGAAAACAACATTTCATTATTAAAAAATTCTAATACGAATTAGATGGATGGATGGATGGATCTCAAAAAGTCTTGCAGTATTAGTTGAGCATGCTGCTTTTATTGTCTTCTTCATCCAATTCAGAGTAAAGGTCTTTACTTTAGTGGTTTCCATTATTTGTTTTGGTATATTGGTTAGCATTGCTATTCTTGTAATGATAGAGACTTTCTTGGGGACAGTTTAGTAAAAAAAACTTTGAACATAAATAGCATATTTATTCTGGAGTTGTAGAGGAACAATAAAATTGAATATATAAACCCTACTGTAGTAGCACATTTGGAAAACACATTATGTTTCTTTACAGTCTAGCCTCTTTAGTTCCATAGAGATATAAGAAATAAAATGTCAGTTTGGAGAGGTATGTAGGTGATTCTCAGATAATGTGTTACCGTAATCCCTAAATACGTTTATAAAAGAAAGAAAGGACCCCCTAAGAAGGGTGGGACTTTAAAGGTAACTAATAAGGATCTCTCTTGAGAAAGATAAGTTTAGATAAAATAAACAATTTATTGGAACAATTGTGATTGTAAAAAGGATCAATCAAATTAGTAATGATACATTCAAAATACGATACAGTATAATTGCAGATGCATGGCAGAATCCAACACGTTTCAAAATTGTGTAATACCAGAGTCTTCCTCAGGGAATCTGCATGTCTTCCTGGAAAGCATAATCATATGCCACAAATAAATCCAAGAAAACAGAACAGAATATAATAACATACACTTTGTATATCAAAATGTCAGTTTGGGTGGAATTAATTCCAGTTTGGGTCAGTTTGGGTGGAATTCATTTATTAAGTCCACCCAAACTGACATTCAACATACACATTTTAAACAAGGATTTGGGTAACTGCAACATTAAAGTGTAGTCGAGCAGTGGTTGACAAAATTCCACCGAGCATGGGCAACTTAATACCTAACCACAGATGGAGCAGATCATGTAAACTTACATGCCTGTAAAAAGAAAGAAAAAACCTAGGTAGAATTCTTAATGTGCTTTGTTTCCCTTTCCCCTCAATAATTTAAAAGCTATTGCAGTCTTCCTACGATACATTTGCATCAGTGCTGTCATATGGCAGAAAGGGGAGAGAGTCCCATGGTACCTAATAGTAGAATTACCTGTAATTTGTGTTCACTCCTGGCAGCTGGAGAGTGAAGGCATGGTTAATATGTGCTGCTGGTTGGGCTCGCACTAGGGCAAAGCAACTTGTTTGCCTTAATGTGTATGTAAAGCCAATTTTTTTTGTTTGTTTTAGATGTAGAATATGAAAGTGTTAAAATATGTGCCCCACTGGGGAGATTTCTCTTCACTTCCTGTCCTAAAGACACATAGGAAAGAAATAAAAATCTCTCTAAAGTGAACTGAATGTCCCTATAGGAGTTTTTTCCCCTCATCTCTAGCTCTGGTGACAGTTCAAATTTTTAGATTTCCCATCATTTTCTGTCTCTGAAAGTGGTCAACAGGACAAATAGAGGGGTAAATCATAAGATTGCATTTACAATCGATATTAAAGATATTGTATCCTGGTTACAATAATGTCAAGTACAGATGCTGAAGATTACATATTTTCTTTAACCTTTAGTACATGCACACTTTCATTGCAGTGCCAATCCCTTCATGTAATGGCTATGAAGGAGCTGTTTCAAGAACATACAGATCACAGCTTAACAAGCAGGTTTGCTTCATTGCTACTGTCCGGCTTGCAACACCTCAGTTTTTAAAGGTAAGCGGTAAGCCTCATCAGTAGTACCAACATTGTTAGCTAACTAGTCACTATCTTTTTGTTGTGAAAAGACATTTTGTAAATTATTTTAATTGGGTAGTTCTATTTGCATTCTTAGCAAACTTCATTTTCCAGAGCCCTGCAGCAAATAGTCCTTATTTCTCCTTTCTTTAATACATTTTCTATATCAGCCTTTCTTAACCTCTTAAGCTCAGAGGAACCCTTAAAATAATGTTCAGTTCTTGAAGAATTCTTACTGAAAACAATTAATTAGAGGTCAATGGGACAATTGTCCCTTACATTGATGGCCAGTGGGGAAAATGCCCCCATTAGAGACAACTAAAAAAGGATAAATTATGTCATGCAGCTGGCTCTACCAAGTAGCTCTGGCCCAGAATTATGCAGGCACCATCAGGTGGAAGGTCACTCAGCCACAGAGAAATGAACCTTTAGCAACCTCTGGGGGAACCCTGAGGTTTAACGGAACCCTGGTTGAGAATGGCTGCTCTGTATCATTGTGTGTGTTTGCTTCTGTTTCTGTGTGTATGTTTGCTTTCACCAGACTTTATATCAAATATACTTTAATACCTTTATTTACAAGCTTTTCAGGATCTCTTTGTTAATGCCCCAAACCTCCACTCATCTATTGATCACCATGTTTTTTTTATTGCTTTCACAAACTGTATACCAAATACAGTATGTTGTAATTAGACTTTATTTCAAAAGTCCAAAACATTAGTAAGGAAATACACTGTTACTGTTCAAATATGCAAGTCCTCAGCTATTTATTTGTCCTGAAAATGCTGTTCCAGGATTCCAGGATCCAAGATTAAAGATCTGTGTTTGAGTTTGACTGAACCTTACTTTTATCAAAAATTATTGGAACAATACCTAGGAATTTTATCAGACAGTTATACTATGGGTTCTTAGGGTATGATTGCACTTCATGTCTTTTTTTTTTGCTGTAGCATAGTTAAATAGGGTGTAATATTTTAAATCAGAGTAAGGTTATATAAAAAGTTCCCAGGTTTGCACCTCATACATTAAGAGAGATGCTTTGTGAGCTTTCACATTATGCCTGCATAAGTAATTTATGCTGCTTTAGTATACATTTACTAGGCTAAATTGAAGCGTTGGAAAAAATCAAGGGTGTTGCTAACTAAGGAAACAAAATATGGGCATTTTTTCATATCTATAAAGGAAAAGTGTCACAAAAAAAGTCATCAGCTATTGAAAAGCAACCTGTGAAAAAATGTGATGTAGTAGGATCGAATAAATCATCACTTTCTAGAATTGGTGGTTTAATGCATCAGTTATAGCCTGATTTAGGTTTCCATTGACTATTTAGCGTAGCGTTTCTTTCAAACATTTAATATCTTTTTAATATTTATTATAACATTTGAGCAGCTGGCCCACCCACTACAGGACTGCGTACAGAAAGATACAGAATAGGGTTGGATATAAGGCCAGTCACCAGGGCCGGCGCTACCACTAGGCAAGTTAGGCAGTCGCCTAGAGCGCACTGCCGCCTAGGGGCGCCTGGCCTGTTTTCCCCCTCTTAGTTTGTCCCTCTCCTTCCGTTCGGCTCTGCAGACTCATCAGGGTCTCCCTCTGAGTCCCTGACAGTCTGACATGTGTGAGATTACAGAGGCGGCTGGTGCGGCGCCTCGATCAGTGAAAGAGAGAGAGGTGACAGTCTGTGTGACCTCTCTGTATCTCTCACTGCTCCGTCCTCTCCAGCACGGCTGCAGCGTGCGTGCCCTGAGCTTCACAGTCACACTCATCTCTTCTCCCCCTCCCCCTCCTGTCTGCTCCGTCTGTGAAGGAAGGTGGGCGGGAAGATTAAAAAGAGCCAGCCGACATCCACACTGAAAAGCTGCTGAATGACGAGCCCGGGGATCATTCCAATGAGGTAACCCTTTCACTGACCAGAACTTGCCCCCCCCCCTTCTCTCCCTGAAACCCCCCCCCCCTTCTCCCCCTGTCACCCCTCTCTCTCCCTGTCACTTCTCTCTCTGCCAGCACTGGAAATCCCTTTACCCCTTTCTGATAATGTTAATAATAAACTCCTTCCTTCCCATCATCTCCCTATACATTGATGTATTAGTACAGAATAACCTTATTAATTTTATCCATTCAGCCCCGGTTTACATTAGTGCGATCACACAGATCGCATGTAATTCGCATTGCACTGCTCCTAAATTACATGCAATCTCTCTCTGTGCGGTGCAAATTTCAGCCATACACTTTGTATGGCTGAATTTGCACCGCATCCACAGTAAACTCGCACATGAGGCTTTTTTTTGCTGCAGCAGAATCGGATCGCATAGTGGTTCACACTAGTGCGATCCAATTCTGTGCAAACTTGCAGATCGCACTGCGATATGCTATCAAACTGGGGGTGTCGTTAACTTTTAATTGACACCCCCTGCGTATCGCATATGGCAGTGTGAACTGCCAGAGGTGCAGATGCGATGCGGGAACACGCTGTATATTCGCAGCGTTCCCGCATCGCACAAATGTGAACCGGCACTTAGTCCCGATTTACACTGGTGCGATGCGGGAAACCCTGCGATTCAGTGCCGGTTCCCGCATCGCACCAGAATTGCACACTGGTTCACACTGAGATCTGTGAATCGCTGGGGATGTCAATGTAAGGTTAATGACACCCCCAGATTGGTTCAAAGATCGCAGTGCGAACTATGAAATGATACAGGAATCGTATCGCATAGGTGTGAACATCCATGCGATCTGATTCCAGCGCGGGCCAAAAATAGGGACCTGCACCATTTTGGTGCGAATGCGATGCGATTTCAGCCTTACAGTTTGTATGGCTGAAATCACATCGCAGAGACACTGCATGTGATCTGGGCAGTAATGTGGTGTGAATCACATGCGATGTCTGACATCACACAAGTGTGAACCAGCACTTAAAGTGGTATTAACCACTTCTGGACCAGAAGGATTTGCCCCCTTAATGACCAGGCCATATTTTGCGATTTGGCACTGCATTACTTTAACTGACAATTGCGCAGTCGTGCGACGCTGTACCCAAATAAAATTGATGTCCTTTTTCCCACAAACAGAGCTTTCTTTTGGTGGTATTTGATCATCTCTGCGATTTTTTTTTTTTTGTGCTATACACAAAAAAAATAGCGACAATTCTGAAAAAAAAAAACTATATTTTTCACATTCTGGTATATAACATTCCCCCCCAAAAAATGTAAAAATCTAAATTTTCGATCCTTTTAGTCCAATTTGTTTTATGCTACATATTTTTGGTAAAAGAAAGCGTATTTTGATTGGTTTGCGCAAAAGTTATCGCATCTACAAACTATGGGAAAGATTTATGTCATTTTTATTTACTTATTTTACTAGTAATGGCGGTGATCTGCATTTTTTAGTGGGACTGCGACATTGCGGCGGACAGATCGGACCCCTAACTGATATTTTTGACACTTTTGGGGTTACCAGTGACATTACTACAGTAATCAGTGCTATATATATGCACGGTTATGATAATGACACTGGCAGAGAAGGGGTTAACCCAGGGTGATCAAAGGGTTAAATGTGAGCCTAGGGGAGTGATTCTAACTGTGGGGGGGGGGCAGGACTTCTGAAATTACCATAGAGACCTGTGATCCTACATAGAAGGATCACAGGCTCTCGCGATCATTCCAGGGAGAATGGTCAGCTGTGTTTACAACAGCCGACCGTTCTTCTCTCTCAGTGGGGAACAATTGCGGGTGCCCATCGGCATTCACGGCCACCTGTCCCATGGATCATCATCCCTGCTGCCTAGTAGGGGAGCGCGCCAACGGCAGCACATACTTGCCCCCCAGCACCACGCGCGCCATTGACATAGAGCTATGTTGTTTTGCGCAGCCTAGCCAGCCTGCCGCAGTAAAACTGCGGTGGGCGGTTGGCAAGTGGTAAAGCAAAGCAAAATATTTATTGTACTGCAGCTTACTAGTTCTTAGATGGGTGGCTGCATTAGTTTTCTTTCTTGCTTTTAGGTTTTCTCGCTTTTGTTTTAACATACTGATCCTGCTAGTAAGTCAATCGTTTTTTAAAAGAACAAGCCATCTTGCAGATGTAGCAGTTAGAGGGTTGAATAAAACCATTTAACACTGACAAAGGGGTGGAGTCAGGGGCGGAGCCAATGGGGGCGGCAAAATTACGTTTTGCCTAGGGTGTCAAAAATCCTTGCACCGGCCCTGCCAGTCACCCAGCATAAAATGAGAGAGCGGCAGTGATTAGTAATCCCAGGAAGCTCCTGCACAGCTCCAAAGTACTGCTGTATGGGTCTGGAAAAAATGTACAAATAGCAGCAATTTTAAGTAGGAAAACACATGCCTTTTGTATTTAGACAATATTTGCTTATCCTGGAGTACACTTACCACTTTTATAAAAATTCCCTTAAATTGTAAACATTTCTTCATATACAGTAAGTTTTTCAGAGTTTATAGAAGGGATTGTAATTTTTGTCACTATTTATTTTACATCCAAGTAATGCTTAGCAGAATTCTTTAAAATGTTGTATCTTTGTATTTGCAGGAAATGTGTATAGTTGATGAGTATTTAGAAGAATTCACTTCAAGGCACAGTCTTGAATGGAAGTTCCTATCACTCGACCACAGGTACAAAATATTTCTATTAAAGCAGCGATAGATTAGAATAGACCACAAGTAACAAAAAACCTGCCACTGAAAATAAATTGCAGAAATTACCCTTTTAAGGGAAACCTCTTTTGATAGAAAATCATAGACTGCTTTTTCTTTTAATAATGCTACTTGCATGACTGTGGCACTTTTCTTCTGACTTCAATACTTTACTCAGTGACCAATACATACACTAACTTTGTGTGGACCCCGATCTTAGACATGTGCAATTAATTTCGGTCTGAATGTAAATTCGGACAAATTTTTGGTATTCGGAGATTCGTATATACCTGAATCTCCAAATTCATTTCTGTGTGAAGAATAGCTGGTTGTTAAGGAGCGGGCCGGAAAGACGGCCGCAATGTCATTAACAATAGATGACTTATCAGCTGTCAGAGCTAAATGTAAACAAAAGAATCCTTGCAAGAGAACAATTAGAAAAAAACAGCATGGAGTTTTTCCATCCCATTCCAATCCACATCAGGCCCTTTGGGTCTAGTATGAATTTGAAAGGGAACCCCACACCAAAATTACCAAAAAAAAAATGGCGTGGGGCCCCCCAAAATCCATACCAGACACTTATCCGAGCATGCAGCCCAGCAGGCCTGGAAAGAGGGTTGACAAGCGAGTGCCCTCCCACCCTCAACCATACCAGGCCACCTGCCCTCAACATGGTGGGGGGTGCTTTGGGGCAGGGGGGGCATGCCCCGGTCGATGACGTCACACAGGAGCAGGGTCACCCGCTAATGTCATTGGGTGACTCCGCCCCTAAGCTATTTAAGAAATGTCAGGAGGCGGAGCAGGCAGATGGCGTGAGCCTTCGATGAGACTGGAGGTTTTTCTTTTTCCTTTTTTTCGGGCTGGCAATGGTGGCCGGCGTCTTGAGGAGGACATTTTTTTTTTAATAAAGGAATTGTCAAAAACTCATGTTGTGTCTTTATATATTTTTTACACTTTTTTGGTGAAAGGGTAGGCCATACTTATTCACATAGGGGGGGAACGGAATCTGGGGGCCCCCTTGTTAAAGGGGGCTTTTACATTCTGATAAGCCCCCCCGCACACAGACCCCCACAACCACCGCCCAGGGTTGGGGGTAAGAGGCCCTTATTCCCAACAACATGGGGTCAAGGTGCTTTGGAGTTGGAGTGGTTCCCCCCTGCCCCAATCACCCCCCCCCCCATGTTGAGGGCAAGTAGCCTGGTATGGTTCAGGGGGGGGGGCGCTTGGTCGCCCCCCCCCCCCTATCCTGGCCTGCCGGCGTGCATGCTCGGATAAGGGTCTGGGAATTTTGGAGAGACCCCACGCCGTTTGTTGTTTTAAGTTTTGGCGTGGGGTTCCCCCTAAAATTCATAACAGACCCTAAGGGCCTGGTATAGATTGGGGGGGGCACACTGTTTTTTCCAAATTTTTCATTGTAAGCATTCTTTTGTTAACATTTCAGCTCTCAGGGGGAAAGCACGCTGACAGCTGATGAGTCATCGGTTGTTAAGGATGCGGCAGCCAGCTTCCCGGCCCGCTCCCTAACAACCAGCTATTCTTCACACATAATTTGGATCGGTCGATCATTTTTAGACCGATCCAAATTATAATCGTTCCAAACATTTGGAATTCGTTGGAAAATTATTAAACAAAGCGAAATTAAACTAAACGAACTCTGAAACAAAACAAAATTAGTAGCATCATGAATCTATCCGAAACAAAACTAATTTTACCCTTCTGCACATGTCTACCAGGTGCATATTTTTTAGTTAGGCCCCTACACAAATTGCAATATTAAAGTAGAACTAAAGGATTTTTTTAAATTTTGGATAGAGTAAGTGAGGGTTATTACCCCTGTCATGTTTTTATTGCCATTTGTGTCCCATATGGGAGATTTCCCTCTACTTCCTGTCCCATAGCAAAATCTGAAGTAAGAGGAAATCTCTCCAAAGTGAGGGAATCCCTAATTGTCACCAGAACTAGTGTCCCCATTGGAAGTTTTACCCTTCATTTCTGTTTTGTTGAAAACCCCAAGTTTGAAATTTTCTTTCACTCTCACTTTTGTTGATAACAGTCAACAGAAGAGGTTGAGAGTCGGTTCACACTAGCGCGACTTGTCAGGCGACTTGTCAGCCTGACAAGTCGCGATCACTCACGGTCCATTGACCGCTACAGGACCCGTTCTAATAGGAGCGACACAAGTTGCTCCGACTTAGAAAAAGGGTCCTGTACTACTTCGGGGCGACCTCGGAGTGACTTGCATAGACTTCCATTATGTGAAGTCCCTGCAAGTCGCTCCGAAGTCGTGGTGCATGGTAATGCACAAGTCGCCCCCGAAGTAGTAAGGAGTCGTGTCGCCTCAGTGTGAACCGGCTCTTAATCTCGTTACAGGGGCACAGACAGCAATAAAAACCTGACAGGTGTTGTAATCCTTCTCAACTCTATACCTATTTCCTCCCACCCCCTTATTGCCATTCCCCAACTATAGCCACTAGCAGTAATTATTGTGTTCTGCCAGCTGTGGTGGAAGGAAAGAAAACCAAATCATCTATGAGGTGCCTTAGAAAGCATCTCAGCAAGAATTAAACTGATATTTCAATGATGTACAGATCAGCTGCAAGTTACCATATTGCAAAGGAGTGACACTTCTATTTCTGTACAATCTTAGAAAACTGAAATGGAAAGGTAGTCTTTAAGGTTTTCTTTACACTGTTTAACAGTCTAAACCCAAAAATAAACATAGTCTGAAAAATGAAAATAATACAGCCTCCACATCTTAGGACTGTAAAGCGGTAAAATATTACATACAGTATTTGTTCTTAGATTTAGATATCCTTTTCTTAACCAAAAAAAGAACTTATCATTTGCATCCTTAATTGTAAATTTTAACAAATAACCCTTGACTTTAAACCTAACCTAAACTGAGCACTTCAATATCAGCATCAATGACTTCAAGTGATTGTAAAGGTAAAAGATTTTTTACCTTAAAGCATTCTCTTCATTTAAATGACAAACATGTTATTCTTACCTGATCTGCGCAGTGGCTTTGCCCAGAGCAGCCCAGATCCTTCTTTTCTAGGGTCCCTCTTTGTTGCTCCAGGCCCCTCCCTCCTGTTGAGTGTCCCCACAGCAAGAAGCTTATGGGGGCACCCGAGCAGAGCCACAGCTCCATGTGTCTATTCAGACACGAAGCCCCGGCCCGGACATCTATCTCTACTTATTGGTTCACTGACTTTGATTGACAGCAATGGGAGCCAATGGCACCACGCTGCTGTCTCAACTAATGAGGAAGGGAATCCCAGACAGCTGAGCCTCTTGTGCAACATCTCTGGATCTATATGGATGTAAGAATTAGGGGGGCTGCTGCACACAGAATGCTTTTTATCCTAATGGATAGAATGCATTAAGATAAAACAACCTTCTGCCTTTACAACCACTTTAAGGCAAAAAACCTTTCCATGTCAGCTCCCCCCAGCCTATTTTGAAATGCTTACCTGAGCCCAATCTCGATCCAGTGCAGTGCCCGTCTGCAGCAGCGATGCTCTTTTCTCCCTTCTCAGAGGATGCTCGGTAGCATCAGGAGCCATTGTGTCCTACAGCTGTCAATCAAATCATTTGCACGGAGGGGGGCTGCGCTGCACTGTGTTTCTTCATAGACACACGTAGTGTGGTTCGGGATCAAACCTACACAAGTACCCTTATTGCTATGGGGGCAGTCTGAAGGTAGAAGGAGCCAAGAGCGTCAGTGGGTGACCATAGAAGAGAAGGAATCGGGGCTGCTCTGTGCAAAACCATTGCACGGATCAGGTAAGTAGAACATGTTTGTTATTTTAGAAAAAGAAAATGTAAGCCTTTACAATCAGTTTAAATTGGCAAGACACTATGCAGATTTAATCCTATTTCAGATGAATCACACAAAATATTATGTGGGTCGCCCTGTGGCCACTTTTGGACCCTTCCCACTTTTATTGAAAAATCTAAGGGGCTGGAAGGAAAATTGTCAGCCAAACAGCAAAATACAATACAATAGCCACAGTGGCAGATTTGTCCATCCACTCTGTATAGTGTGAATATAGGTATCTGTTAAATAGGAGCGTTAAAATCTAACCGTGTATAGCAAGCTTTACACTCCTGCACCACAGTTTACCAGCCCTGAGAAATGTATGACCTCCCCAGGTTTGCATTAGTTTTCTCAAATTCAATGCAATAACTATCATTGGTTTGAAATAAGGTCAGGACTCCAACTGTACAGGGCAAAAGTTCTAAGCACTTTGCCACTATGCTGATCTGAAAATGCACCATTGAAACCCTATAAGATTTTCTGATAAACTTCTGAACTGTGATATAATTGACTACTTACGCTAAGAAACAAATGCAATGGTTGAAAAACAGACCTTGTGTTATTGCTATTTTTTTATACATCACTCAACTAACTCTAATTAGATTTGCTATTTTTCCTCAATTTTAATTTTGTAACTTTTCCTTTCTTGCATTTCCTAAAAGTACTTTCTAAATGAGCACTACATGACTACTACTACTACTACATGAGCACTGACACTAACCCTATTTTGCAGAGCTCCACCAATCATTGGATATTTACCTTTTGAAGTTCTTGGTACATCTGGATATGACTATTATCATGTAGATGACCTAGAGATAATAGCAAAGTGCCATGAACACTGTAAGTACTCAGACAAGTTAAACATAAAGGTAGAAAAATTGGAGCAGATTAATATAAATACGTGCTAGGTACTGAGTTACAGTATTTTGTAATTTTCAAATAAAATATTACGGCTCAATTCTAATTCGTTGTTGTGGTCAGCATAACCGCTTTCTCTCCACCCAATTATACTTACAGAAAATTATAGAATATAATCTTTTAAGCTAAGCAGGACTATCATCCCACTGGTAAAAATGGGTGTACTTGCTATGTTGTGCTATTGAGTGCTATAACACTACAAAACTAAAAACTTACAAAGCGGATCGCTCATACCTATATACACTCTCTAAACCTGTATCAATGTGCAAAATGTTATTAAAGTGGTGCCGCGCTCCCAAATGCTAATGTGCTAATATCCCTTTAAATCTGTTTGCATAGAAATTTTCAGAATCAGCATATCATATCAAACCATATATACCATAAACAGAACAAAACAAACAATGCATCAATGCATAAAGTGTCCTTGGGTAACAATTTGCTTGCATATGCCCAGTCTTTCAAAAAAAAAAACAGGCTTGTGTTCACATATCCAAATGCTGCTTCCTTAATTAGTGTTCACCACTATGTGCTCCAATCATTCACATACATTAGTGATAATCCGATGTGCCCACACCAGGGGGGTAAGACCAACCAATGGTCTATATGCGCTTTTATCCCTCTCTGGGGATTTGTTTTATACCGTTTCACTCTTTTGGTGGCAATCTTGAATTTAGAATCCTCCTTCTCTTACACTTATCTGGGGAATAAGACCAACCAATGGTCTATATGTGCTTTTGTACCTCTCTGGGGATCTGTTTTATACTGTTTCACTCCTTTGGTGGCAATCTTGAGTTTAGAATCCTCCTTCTCTTACACTTATCTCTATATGCCCAAATCATAAAGAGAGAAAGCTGGACATAGTAGTGCTTTATCTTTTAAAACAACTGGTTTATTAAACACTAATTATAAAAACACTTAATATTTTCCTGGTGTTTAGAGTGCACCAAACTGTAAAAAGCATTCAATCCTCACAGTGCAGGTATAAGACAATCAAACAGCATTTCCACAGTATGCTCACAATGCTCGCCTCAGCGTGATCACAGATGGGCCCCCCTCGATTACGCGTTACGCCACAGGGCCACGTTGCTTCCTCAGGGGGACATATCTGCCATCACGCCATGCCAACTTACATATAGCCCGATTGGGTGCCATTTTCCTGAAGCTCTGATTCCACGGTAGCATAAGGTGCCATTTTGCCTTAGTCCCGGACCTATAGTGGCCAGTGTTAGCACCATTTTGCTGTGGATCCGGAGCTCTATATAATGCTTTATACGCAACACATGGTGAGATCTGATGTACAATCACATGATCTCATTGGTGTTGCATATATGTGTCCCCAAGAGAAACCCTGCCATTGTGTCAATCTGAAAATTACATACAATATACAATGAACAATATTCCATTCATTTCATGAATAACCATGTGTGGTTCGTTTTCAATGTTATAGAAATCATGCTATTATATACTACCACTTTTGCTTAGACAGATAAAGTACAAAAACAAAATAAACAACAAAATAATAAAATATTTTAAAATAATAATTCCAGTAGTCTACACATATATATATATATATATATATATATATATATATATATATATATATATATATATGCAAATTTTAAATTGTCATTTGTTCCAAAAAAATTTAAAAAATGTGATTTTTTTAAAATTATGTAATTTTTTTTAAATAATGCGACTACTTTTTTTCGAAAATGCCATTTTTGAAAAAAATAAATTTTTGAATTGCTATTTTTTTTTAAAAAAAACAATGTGAAACCACTGTGTCATTAGGGCTAAATTTTAACTATTCCAGATCCTATATAGATGTGTCTAACTTTTCCCAAATGACACCCATATTTACCTAATATAAACAAACAACCCCCCCCCCTTGTTCTAATCTCTAATCCCTCAGTATTAACATAAATAGATGCAACCAATATATATTCATTCTATCAATATTGTTCACTTTACTCCTTTCTGCTTCTATAAATGTGGGTTGGTATTCTTTTTCTACAAACATAGCTGCTATTTTTTTTCTGTTTGGGTGGTATAGTCCTCTATTCGGGAGCAGTTCCTCTTAATGCACATGAACTGTCCCCTGAGCACATTTATTAGTCAGGGCTTGAAGTGACAATTATTTCTGGGTATGTATGAATTACGGTCTGAACTTTTAACCACTTGCTGACCGCCAGTAGTACATATACTGCGGCAGGTTGGCTTTGTCCAGCGAAACAACGTAACTGTATGTCGTTTCGTGGGGACCGCTAGTGGGAGCGAACACTAATTAAGGAAGCAGTCATTTGGATATGTGAACACAAGCCTGTTTTTTATTAAATATTGAGCATATGCAAGGAAGTTCATATCAAAGGGCACTTTATGGACTGATTCATTGTTTGTTCTGTTTTGTTTATGATATATATGGTTTGATATGATATGCTGACTCTGAAAAACAGATTTAAAGGGATACTAGCACATTAGCATTTTATCATCCCACTGTTACTTCATTTTTATTAAATTATTTAGCCTCAGATATGAAAAAGCATGCACAAACCAACTGCTTTTGGGGCAAGCTGCCTCTACAGCATGGTACAGCTGACCTAACAAGTTTGTTCTAATTAATAGGGAAGGTAGGTATACATAAAAACAGGAACTTACTCTGGCCAGGTTTTCCAATCTGTACGAATACTCATTCCACTCTAGCAGGGGAAGAACAGCATGATTGAGGGCCAACATTCGTTGACAGTGGGAAGAATACATGTTACATTGGTGGTCAGTGGGAAGAATGCCCCTGACATTGGGTATTGATGGAAAGTGAGAATGTCTTCCTACAAACAGCTGATCATTATTGTCACTAATAACTTACATGAAAGGTTGAAAATGTTCACTGCTCAGGGAACCCAAAGCAACTTCTGGTGGAAACCTAGGGTTCCAGAGCTGAGAAAGGCTGATATATACACATAGGTGTGGAACCAACCTTAACCACTTAAGCCCCGGTGGATTTTCCTGCTCAAAGACCAGGGCCTATTTTGCGCTTCGGCACTGCGTGATTTTAACAGAACATTGCGGGGTCGCGCGGCACTGTACCCAAATTAAATTGACATCCTTTTTTTTTTCCCACAAACAGAGCTTTCTTTTGGTGGTATTTGATCCCCTGTGCGATTTTTACTTTTTGCGCTATAAAGAAAAAAAGAGCGACAATTTTGAAAAATAACAATATTTTTCACATTTTTTTAAATGAAATTCCCCAAAAAAAATGTAAAAATCAAAATTTTTTAACATTTTAGGCCAATTTGTTTTCTGCTACATATGTTTGGTAAAAAAAATCGCAATAAGTGTATTTTGATTGGTTTGCGCAAAATTTATTGCGTTTACTAAGAAAGATTTATGTCATTTTTATTGTTTTTTTTTTTTTAACTAGTAATGGCGGCGATCTGCGATATGCGCTGTTACTGTAAAAATGACACTGGCAGGGAAGGGGTTAACTTTATTAGTGATCTAGGGGTTAAGTGTGTCCCTAGGGGCGCAATTCTAACTGTAAAGGGGCGTGGCTAGTGATGTAACCACAGAGACATACGATCCTACATAGCAGGATCGTGTAATCTCTGCAGTTAGATCAGGGAGAATGACAGGCGGCTTTGTTTACATTAGCCGCCTGCCTTTCTCCCTCTCCACCGGGAGATCGCGGGTGACCGGCAGACATCGGAGCCGCTGGTCACTCGCGCGGACATGTCAGGGAACGAGGGGGGGTGGGAGCGTGCCTCTGGCTGCGCGCTCGCCCCCTAGAGGCTCGTAGGCAAGCGACTTAGCCCTACGTCGGTTTGCCTGTATGGGGCTCACTGCCGCAGTAAATAGTCGTGCGGCGGTCAGCAAGCGGTTAAAGGATAAGTTAAACTTTTGTAACATGTTACAAACAGACCGGCCCTCGTACCTCCCTGATCTTCGCTGTGATAGCTAATGGAGTTCTTCTTCCTTCCCACTAGCTGTCACAATTTAAAAAAAACATGGACAAGTGGGTCTCCACCCACCTATTAACAGGGCTCTGTGCATGGAAAACTACAAGTTTCGGGAGACTGGAACAGCGTGGTAGTTCATTCATGCTTCCTGTCAGATTGTATCTGCTTACCCGTATGGAATGTATGGGCAAGCAGATACTCTGGCAGATCTGCTGGAGACCTGCATGGCACCAGCATTTTGCTGATTGCTGGTGCAATGCTTTACGGGTCCAAAAAATAAATGCACATTTTGTTATCTGCAAAAAAATGCGGCCGATTCAGCAGGGACCAGCTGCATTTTGATCCATGTATGGCCACTGTGGTTGAACAGAAGTTGATCTACCGGCACTGCAAAAAAATCAAATACCATTTTTTGTGCATAGTCCTGGTGTTCAATTTACTTTCAAATGTCATCCCACTTGTCCATGGTACAGTTGTTGACTGTGCAGTACTGTACTATGTATTAGAAGAACCTATCAAGAAAAACAAAACAAATTTGATATCTATGTGAATCTTATGTTTGTGCACTCAGATTATCTATAAACTTCCAGGTTTTTTTGGCAAAACTTAAATGACCAAGCTGATTGGCCACTATGCACAGCTACATCATATTTTGCTATCTCCAGTTTTAGTAAATCAACCCCTTGGAGACTTAACAAATGCAGGAGTGCAGAATGCAACAAGACAACCATGTCATTAATGATAACAGACTACAGTACAAGTATAACTTTTTCTTTTTCATTTCTTTTTTTCATTATAATTATTTTTTTTTTTTTTACAGTAATGCAGTTTGGTAAGGGAAAGTCTTGCTGCTATCGGTTTCTAACCAAAGGTCAACAATGGATCTGGCTTCAGACTCACTACTATATCACATATCATCAGTGGAACTCCAAACCAGAGTTTATTGTATGCACACACACTGTTGTAAGGTATGGAATTATCTCTGGCTTTTTGTGACATTTAATATGGCAGAAAAAAATTCAGATTTAAATATCAGTTGTAAATATCTTCTCTGCTACAATTCCTGTTACACAATGATCCTTTTATTGAGAATCAGGCAATCTGGCTTCTTTAACCAGTATGCAAAATAAAGCTGAAGAAAGCTGTCAAGCTTTGAGTCTGTTTACAGTCCTGATGATATCGCTTCTCGGCCTTTTGGCTAAGATCAAGTGTAGTATCTGTTCTTATCAGTGTTGGTATGGAACCGGAAGGTTAGTATCGGTGGTGGCCGAAGTTAACCGGGGCGCTCTGGGCGTAACTGGAGGACCGGAGTAGGCCAAACCAGAGAAAGCCGGATGGTTCCAATGCCTTTCTGATTTGAATGGGTCCGCCCCTGTCAGTTTGAAGGGAGCGAGAAAGCCGGCGTGGTCAACCGGTTAGTACTGCTCCTGGATGTAATTGGTGGAAGTGCGGATGGTGAGGGGAAGGGCCCTTCCTCCTGGGTGAATTTGGCTGAGAAGGGGGCCATTTTCTATCCTGGTCGAGGTTGGGCTCTCCCTGAGCTGTCTGCATTCCTGGCCTCCTGACAGGAAGGGCTACGCTTGGTCTGGCCATGGGCTGAGTCCGAAAAAGCCAGTGGTGTACGTGCCCCTGGGGTGGCAGCCCAGGGGTGCCTCAATCTCACTGGTGAGGGGCAGCTCACCTGAGTTTTTGTGGCACCTTGGTCACTGCACCATCACACTTTTTCTGCACCTGCCTCTTGGGGTGGGCCTTTTGGCCAACACCAGAGGAATTTTTTATTCCTGGCCGGGGGGGCCTGCCGAGGTCTTGCACTTAGGCACTACCCAGCACTTCTCCACTTCCCCTTTCCCCACTCTGTTTTTTCTTTGTTTGTGTGTTCACGTGTGTCCCTTTTTGGTTGTATTGTCACTTGCACGATGAGTATGGCGTAGGTCCCCGGGCCTGCCCTGAAAGTCTTGGGAGGGGGTGGATATGGCCTTTTGGCTTAGTTCGCCCTCTCTCATGGGGTCTCCCTTCAGGGGAGCCCCACCTAGTACTCGGGGTGGGCTGTTTCGGCAGTCCCCCTGGAGAACGGGGTCTGCCCGGCTTCGGCTGGGCGGACCTAAGTGAGTACCTCAGTCCCTGTCAGGAGCTTCACGCCCCGGGGGATCAGGGTTAGGGCCCTTCCTCTTCGGAGGAGGGCCATGTGTGTACGCCTTGTGCACTTTTTTGTGTGTGCACTTTTTTATGCACCGGGTGCAAGTCTTTTGAGTGTGTTTCACACGCTACGGGCTTAAAAAAAAAAAAAAATACAGTCCTGATGATGGTTCCAGTCAGCTGATCAGTAAAGTTTTAAAGTGTATTACCACTTTTGCAGTCAGATCAGGTTAACACCTACTTTATATTTTTTACATGTTTCCATTCACATAGCATAACTTCAAAAAAATATTTAAAAATTGCAGCTTACCTTTTTCAGATGCTCTATTCTGCACCCTCTAGCAAGGAAAATCTTACATAGATCTCTTTGTTTCTGGGGGGGGCAGGGCAGCTATGGTTGCCATAATTTACTGTGTTTGTACTGTGCAGGTGTAATGTTCTGGTACCTTTGGGTACCCTAATTACTCTTTCATAAGTGTATGCGCCCCACCATTCTCTTTTGGTAAGGTGCGCATACACCTTTAAGACTGATGCTGTCATCACTGAGCGCCAGACTGGATGGCTATTTAGATCGCCGGCTCTCACTCACATGTGTTCGTTCAAACTGCTTTGTGCCTTGATGCTAACCTGTCTTGAAGCTCTCGTGCTTGCAAGCATACCTCGCTGTCGGAACCACGCTGCGCTGATCCCTGTATCCCGCTACCGGATCATCCGCTCTTGCCGAACCTCTCCTCTGCTACATTGCTATTAGTGATAAGTACCCCACAGGGGAAACCTCTATAACCTTCATACTAAAGCTTACACTATCTAGCTCTGCATACTAAGGACTATTACTACATCTGCATTATCTAAGATTGCTAGCTCTTGAGCCTACTACCACCTGTTCTTGCACTGGGTTGATCTCTCTTGTATGTCCACCTGCTACTCTGTTATCTGCTACCATACATGATTGCTAAACCTATCTGCATCCCATCTGCTACTATCTTACTTTCAAGAACATTTCCTTTCAAGTGTCTGTCATCTACCATCTCTACCCAACCTGTCTCTTCAGCCTATCATCACTGTGTTACTATATACATAAGTCACTCTAGGAAACATCTTATTGAGTGTGTGTATTTACTTGCTGAATTGAGATCATCCACACATGATGAGTCATTGGGAGTTGGGATTGGTGTCTCAGCGTTTCTCTACATGACTACTGAAGTGGAATATTTCTGCAGCTGAAAATCCACATCATACATAAAACGCAGGAGCGTTACAGATTGAACGAACCACAAATGGATTCAGCAGAAATAACCACTCAGATGACACAATTAAAACAGCAAGTAACTGCGTTAATACACGCACTTGCTGAATTAAAAGAAGACAATCAGGCTCTGTCGCAGCAGGTAATTAGACTGACACAACTTACCACTGCTCAGTAACTTAGGAATTGACTCTAAGAGCCGGTTCACACTACCGCGACCAGAAAGTCGCCCCATGAAGGAGCGACTTTTTAGTGCGACTTTTTAGCGCAACTTTTTAGCGCGACTTTAGCATGACTTTGAAGAGACTTTGAGGAGACTTTGAAGAGACTTAAATGATAGACGACTTTGTCTGTGGGGAATGCCTGGGTAATTTTTTTCTTCTTCCTGGAAAGTCTGATCACAATCGCTTGAAAATAGATAAGGATCCGACTTAGAGGCGACTCCCATTGAAGTCTATGTGCACAAGTCGGATAGAGGTCGCCTTGAAGTAGTACAGGAACCTTTTCTGAAGTCGGAGCGACTTCAGTAGTGCATATTAAGACGGCTCTCATTCATTTACATTGAATTTGTAATGACAAGCGACTTGGGGCGACTTGAGGTCACACAAAACTGGCGTCCCAAGTCGGAGTAGTGTGAACCGGGTCTTAGTGTCCATTCACACTGGTACGACTTGTCAGGCGACTTGGTCAGCCTGACAGGTCGTGCACCGTCGCTCCCATAGTGTAGTACAGAACCGGTTCTAATAGGAGTGACACAAGTCGCTCCGACTTAGAAAGAGGGTCCTGTACTACTTCGGGGCGACCTGGAGGCGGCTTACATAGACATTCATGTTATGAAGTACGTGCAAGTCGCCCCGAAGTCACGCTGCACGCGACTTCACAGGTCGCCCCCTAAGTCGGAGCGAACTAATGTGAACGGGGACTTAAGCTTGGTATGTACTCAGAGTTTTTATTTATTTATTTATTTTTTTCAACCAGCATGTTCAACAAAAAAAGAACTCAAAGATGTCCGAATCCACACAAGCGTTGCAGATAAGGGATCCCCCTCACTGCACTATTGTATTCTGATGGCTAGGACTCCCCTTCATCAGAATACACAGATCAGCGCTGGAGTCATTGGGTGCAGAGGCTGATCGAATGCTGGTTTTCCAGCAGGACCATTCGACAGAAGCCATTCTAATGACCAAACAGGGCTACACAGGTACTAGAATTCTGACAGTTCCTGCTGAACCTGCCAAATTTCAATAAGTGTATACCAAGCTTAACATTGTTCAAAAAAAACATGCAAGTCACCTTGTTCTGAGAAATATCTAAAAGATAGGAAAAGTTAAAAAATAAAAATAAATAGGCATGCTTTGTGAATGGGAACACATAACAAACATATAGCAGGTATTTCTCAAATTTGAAAGCAAAAGTGGAAAAAATCTCTTAAAGGTTTGTGAACCTCACTACAGTCTGCCATTTACATGTCTAGAGCAGTGTTTCTCAACCTTTTTTGAGTCAGGGCACCCTTTAAAATTTCAAGGCACTTCATTGTAAAATGTAAAAAAGGAAACTAACAGTTCTACATGATGCAGTAGTATCCACAGACGTTAAACACCAAACAATAAAGGTGACTGATTTTTACAAGGCAAATATACCTTTGCACACTGGTACTGACTAGTATTCAAGCATGTTTCTTCTCCCTCAGTTTTTGTCCCTCACACAGCTAACATGACTTCAGTTTCTGATGGAAAGGGGCAGGGGAGAGACAAACAAGGATGCTGTGAAAGCTCCCGATGTGCTCCTTATTAGCCCATGAAGTTTTCGTTTTGTTAGGACACCAGTGGCTGGCCCACATGGTGCCCAAGGTGGTAATGCTGCACAATAAAAACCTGTAGCTTTGTGCAACAAAAAAAGGCAGGGTGATTGTCCTTCCTGCTTGTTGACAATTTTTGTGCAACTTGGGGCAATTTTTAGGCATTTTGCCACAGCACCCTAGTTGTGAAAGGCTGCTGTAGAGGATATTTTCCTATTAGTATTGAAAGAGTACATGCCTGAAATATGTGGTGACCACTCATTATTAACCACTTGCTGACCACCCTATAGAAGTTTAACAGTGGCAACTGTGCACTGGAGCACGTATATATATATGTGACCTGGGTCCTCTGGGTAGACCATGCGCATGCGCTCCGCCGGCGGCTCGCTTCTGCTGTAAATGGTCATTGATGAGTACCGCGGACTTGATGTCCGCCGGCACCCGGTGAATTTTTAGTACACAGGCAGAACAGCAAACAAGGCATATCTCCGTTCTGTCAGTAGGGAAGGCATAGATCCTGTGTTACTGCACAGCAGGGACATGGATATATGCCTTCCCTTAGTAAAAGCACATCCCCCACAGTACACAAGCACTGGCTAGGAACACATTGAACCCTTTGATTGCCCCTGATTTTAGCTCCTTCCCAGCCACTATCATTAGTACCGTGACAGCGCATATTTTTTAGCACTGATCACTGTAATGTTACTGGTCCCCAAAAAGTGTCAGTGTCCGAATTGTCCACCGCAATATCGCAGTCCCGCTCTAAGTCTCTGATCACCACCATTACTAGAAAAATAAATAAATAAAAATATCCAATCAATATACGCTTATTGGGAATCATTTTACTAAAAATATGTAGCAGAATACATATTGACCTAAATTGATGAAGAAATGCGATTTTTTTCAACTTTTTTTATTGGATATGTTTTATAGCAGATTTTTTTTTTTTCAAAATTGTCGGCCTTTTTTTGTTTATAGTGCAAAAATTAAAAAACAGAGGTGATCAAATACCACCAAAAGAAAGCTCTATTTGTGGGGAAAAAAAGGTCAGGTGGTGGGGGGGGGGTCAAATCGTCCGGAGGTCAAGTAGTTAATACAGTGATCAGCCTAATTATACACAATAACTAGTCTTCTGGTTCTGGGCTATTTTATACTCTACCTGTCTGTCTGCAGAGCACATATATTGTACTCTTCAAGATCATTTACAAAACATTTAAAGGAGAAGGAACCCATGCACAAAACTGTACACATTTACCTTTGCAGAGAATATAGGATGAATTTAACCAATACCACTTTGTTTAGAAGTGTAGGTTTTACTGCATGGGCCAATGCACACAACAGCAGCATTCGTCAGACAACATTTCTAAAAATGCAGCTAAGAATCATGAGTTTCGTAGTTATACCAAAAAAAAAAAAAAACCCTCAAAATTCACTTGGGAACTTATCATAATTTTCCTTTCCAGACCATTTCCATGGCATCACATTACAAAGGTTGGGGGCTAACTCATTAATGTGATGGCAGGGAGATGTCAGGAAGGTAGCTTTATTGATCACTTACAAACTAAGCATTTTTATTGCCTTCCCAGTTGATTAGTTTAACCTCCCTGGTATTCCCAAGTGTGGCTTGGAGTTAACTTTTAGTACCAAAAGTGGTAACCCCGAGCCACACTCGGGATTACCCCAGAATGTTACTCACCTTCCCTGCGATCCCCCGCTGTCCTCCCCGTCCTCCTCACAGTCTCTCCCCGCTCTGTGCACAGCCGATTGTCGGCACTTCTCTCCCTACGAGCGTTGCGACGCAGGGGGGTGAAACCGGCGGCAAATTCAAAATTGTAAGTACACTAAATGATATGATACAAAGCTGTGATCCTAACGGATTACACTGTATCATGCCATTTCACCACAGGATTGCACCTGGTGACTTTTCCAGTGCCCTGCCTGTGCTTTTCCAGTGCTTTGTGCCTGGAAAATTTTGAACGACTATGGCGTCCAAAAAGCGTTTTTTTTGCGCAAAAGACGAACTGGAAAAAGGCGACAACGAAACAGAGTTACTTGAAGAACTGAGCGATTTGTGGGAAAACTCGTCATCAGGTATGGAAAGTGACAACAGCAACGATTCTGATGTCTCTTTCTGGCACATAGCTTGTGGAATTTGGTAAGTATATCAAATGATTCTTCAGAATTTCCAACGGAGCGATGTACCAGAAAGAGACATCAGAATCGTCGCTGTCATCACTTTCCGTACCTGATGACGAATTTTCCCACTAATCGCTATCGCTCAGTTCTTCAAGTAACTCAGTTTTGCTGTTGCTGTTTTCCAGTTTGTCTAAAAGCGCTTTTGCGCAAAAAGAACGCTTTTTGGACGCCATGGTCGTTCTCTATTTTGCAGGCACAAAGCACTGAAAAAGCACAGGCAGGGCACTGGAAAAGTCACCAGGTGAAATCCTGTGGTGAAATGGCATGATACAGTGTAATCCGTTAGGATCACAGCTTTGTATCATGTCATTTAGTGTATTTGCACTTTTGAATTTGCTGCTGGTTCCACCCCCTGCGTCGCAACACTCGCAGGGAAGGGAACCGGAAGACAGGTGCCGGCATCTGCCTAGCACACAGCGGAAGGACAGCGGAAGAACGGCGGGGGAGGACGGCGGGGGATCGCAGGGGAAGGTGAGTTTTAAAATGTAAAACAGATTTCTATGCAAAACAATGTACCGCTTTTAGCACAGAAATCCTGACATAATCAGACCGCCAGGGAAGTTAAAACAGGATAAAGAATGTTTAATTAATAGGACATGGGGAATTTTTTTATTGTACAAGATATTATCTCTGTTGTTAGTTATGCAGATGTGCGTGTGGAAAGAAGACAGAAAGTAAGCTTGGATGACACTTCATCAGAAGTCATTGTCACATCTGCACTAAAGGTAATGAATGTTCTTATATAACATAATACCTCTTTTATTGTTTTACATAATACCAATGCTTAAATTGACTGTAGCAGGAATGTAAATTCTTAAAAGTGTTTCTAAAGGTTACATTTTTTTTTTCTTAAAATAATAAACACGTCATACTTACCTGCTCTGTGCAGTGATTTTGCACAGAGGAGCCCCGATTCTCCTTTTCTCGGGTCCTCTGCTGGTGTTTCTGGCCCTTTCCCTTGCCAAGTGCTCCTAGAGAAAGCAGCTTGCTCTAGGGGCACTCGTGCATGCTCGCTCCCCAGCTGCCTCTGTGTGTCTATGGGACATACATGCTGTGTGTCTATGGGACACACATTTCCAGCCCAACCCCAGTCAATACTTACCTAAGCCCAATCCAGTGATGTGCACACAAGCAGCAGCTCTCTCGGGTCTCTCCCTCCTCCTTGACTGCAAGTGACAGCAGCGGAAGCCATTTGTGTCTCAGCCAGTGAGGAGCGAAAAACCCAGGAGTGCCTTTGCTCTCGTGCACATCTCTGGATCGGGCTTGGTAAAGTATTAGGTGGGGCTGCGGGGGGAGCTGCACACTGAAGGTTTTTTTACCTTCATGCATAGAATGCATAAATAGGAAATAATATATCAGTACAAGCTTGTACTCCCCTCAATAACTGGATAATGTTTATCCTTTCATCTGAAGTGTTAATGCATCACAGTGCCTCATAAATCTTTTACAACACTCATATCCAAAAACAGTGCAAAACAAAAAATAATGGCTATTGCAAACAGTGCTAGTGCAACAAAGTCTGCGCAGTGCAATCAAAATGAATATAAATATATTCATCAAAGGTGCTGTTGCTAAAAATACACTCACATTTTTCAGTGTCTACCCGACACTGGGGATTAAAAGCATTCGTCCTTCACTCCGGCTGCATATATCAAAGCTGCGAGTGTAGGCCGCCAGGAGGCCGAACATCACAGCACAGGTCTGCCTTACACTCGCGGCTTTGATACGCGGCTGGAGTGAAGGTTGAATGCTTTTATTCCCCATTGTCGGGTAGACACTGAAAAATGTTAGTGTAAAGTTTGCACTTTAGTAAACAAGTGAAGATTTTTTTATGGAATTACACTACAGTATATGGATTCTCCTTTTTTTCAAACTACTACCCTTGCCTATCTCTGTGAGAATGCCTGTATGGGAAGATGGGAATAATCAATCTTTGGAATAGGAACCAACCTGCTGGAAATTGTATAAAAAAGGTGCATTTGCTGCTTTATAATTTGACCAGCTACCCCATCTGGTGGGGGATACGGTGGAAGAAGCACGTTGGGTGTCTTGCACATCTTTTTCACAGAAGAAATTGTATCGTATGATAGACACTTTTTTTCACTTGGGACTTTAAAGAACATTGAATATTGCTATTTAATTATTATTTTTATGGGTTTTTTTTATATATTGCACATGTATTATATGAATTTATTGATGAATTGATTCTGTGTTTAATATATTTACATTTTTATTTTCTCTGATTACGTTGCACAGATAATTTTTGGAATTTATTTCTTGCACTAGCACTTTTTGATGAATATATTTATATTAATTGTGATTGCACTGCACAGACTTTGTTGCTCTAGCACTTTTTGAAATAGCCATTATTTTTTGTTTTGCACTGTTTTAGGATATGAGTGTTGTAAAAGATTTATGAGGCACTGTGATGCATTAACACTTCAGATGAAAGGATAAACATTATCCACCTTTTGAGAGGAGTACAAACTTGTGCTTATATATTTTTTCCTAATTTAGATGTAGGATCACCTGCAGCTAATTGGCAGCGGTTTGTCTAGACTCCCTTGTTTGTGTTCTATGACCATTGATTACTTGGGCGCCTGATCCCCTTGTTTTTTGCATAGAATGCATAAAGGTGAAAAACCTTCAGCCTTTACAACCACTTTAAAGCCCAGCACCAATCAAAACTTACATTTTAAATTAGAACTTGTGTCAGATTTTAGCAGAAGTTCTAACATTTTCCCACTGTACCAGAATATGTGTTTACATTACTGTGTCTGTCATTGAATAGTTTTCAATCTTTTTACTGAAGTTAGAAAAACGAAAGTAATTACATGACTGAAAACTAGTAATTATGAAATGTGTGAAAGCTTATATAATTAATAGTTTTAGTTGTCCTCGAAAGTTCTTATCTATCAAAGTCATGGTATGCCAAGGTATTCTGCATATGTTCCTGAAACTCATTAGAGATAAGGAAGCTATTTGGATGAATAGCAAAAGTCTTCACCTTTTCAAGAGTCTGGTTTAATGTGAATAACTGCTTCAAAATCAGAACTTTTTTTAAGTTATACTTTGAAATTAATACTTAAAATGCAATGGGGAATACAGCCTACATGCTATGGGAAATCTATTGATGTAGGAACCCCTTCTTACCTGTTTGTAATGCAAAATTAGATCCAACTATTGTAGGATCTGTGCTATATCTTTCATACATAAAGTCTTATGTTTGATCATGTAAGGAGTTTTTCAAAGTCAACAGCCAAACTCAAACCTGCCTTTCTCTGAATATCTTGTGTAGAGATATATGAAATTATGCAGAACAGGCTTCAGAAAGTGAACACCCTATATGCGAGTTGATGTTTGTAATCTGTCTGAATTGGATTACAAAGAATAATGATTAAATCTTCATTCTGGGCTGATTTTTAATTTAGCCATGCAATGGGTCCCCCCAGTACGGCATAGGTTGAATGCTCATTTGGCTAGGTGGTGAGGGAGATAAGGCCCGTACACACATAGCGATTGTCGGCCGTAAATATTCGGCCACCGACCGATCGGCTGATTGTCGGCTTGTTAGTATGATGCTTCCGACAACCGACTGCAACTTTTCGGCCGAACAGAATCTGGTGTGTAGGCTTTAAAATTTTTGTTGGCCAACACCAGAACGGCCGATTGTTCCTCAGTCAGTACAGAATTCGGCCGACAAACAGCAGATGAGCAAGACTGGGCATGCTCAGAGAAGAAAAAACACACGGAAAGTTAACCATCACATGATATCACTTCTGCAGTCGGCTGTTGTTGGCCGACAAAATTCGTGTGCAGTCTTTAGCACTTTTCAACCGACAGGACAGCAAAAGACGGCCGATCGTTCGGCCGACATTCGGTACGTGTGTACGGGGCTATAAGTTGAAATATATACTTTATTCCTCACTCCCACAGGCTTCCTTGTCTACATGCAATCGGTCCCCCTGAAACTGCTTGCTTCACTTTGCTGCCCAGCCGGTAGCAGGTCTCTGATGTCACCATGTACAATGCAGGATCAGCAGTCCTGCATTGTACAGGAGAAAGGCAATGGTCTGCTCACATATCATGTGTCAAGCCAGCAGAGGGCAGTGCTGGCTGTCTGGAGAGTGAGGAAAAGGATTCTCAGCTGAACCACGTCCACCTTTAGCTGAAACTGGAATCTGCTTGCTGTCTCTGTGTATATGTGCGTTTTGGTATGTTGCCTTCTCCATCTGTTGCCCTGTGTGCATTATCATGATGTTGTTTTTGTTGCTCTGTACTGTCTTTCCTAAGTTTTGTGTGCTGATCTTATCTTTAAAACCCTGGCCTCTTGCTAGTATGACTTTAGAAGTGAAAGGTCCACTTTGATTGTTAGGCATTCTTATATTAACTCATGATTAATTAACAAACATCCACCCCCCACAACAGTAAAAATCCAGAGCACCCTTATGGGGTTAGCACGTTGCTGATATGCCCTTCAAGCTCTGCACTTCAGCGTTTGCACAAAGCAAACGTACATAGCAAATTGCACTGAAAAGCACCAAACAGGCTGCAGGTGACCCTGTCTCTCTATTCAGCTCACCTTCCACTCTGTAACATGCACTCTCTACCACTCCTTCTGGCAATTGTGTCCTCTCTCCTTAAACTCTCTTACCTTCACCCCTCTTCTCCACCCTATAGCTTATATATACCCCCCTCCCTATTACTGCTCCTACCAACTGAATAAACCTCCAGGACTCTGAGGCATGTCCCTTCATATAAATCACACTCTTACATTGCCTCCCTCCCCCTCCTCTTTCTCCTTACCTCTGGTGAAATATTCCCAAACCTGGGCCTCCATCATCTGTCTTTGCCCGACACTCCCATCTCCCTACACCCTCTGGCAGTAGCTGCAACCCACAGAACTCTGTCTCTATTCCTCTTCTTCCCAAAACCAGCCTCCCCTTCTGTGCCCTCTGGAATGCCCCCTCTGTCTGTAACAAACTCACCGCCCTCCATGGCTGCTTTATCACAAATTCCTTTAACCTACTTCCCATTACCGAAACGTAGCTTCATGAAACCGACACCTCTCCCATAGTGGCCTTCTCTGGACTCACTCCCCAGAGTGAGCGGATGGAAGGGAGGTGGGGTGGGAATCCTTCTAGACCCATGCAGCACCTATCAGGTACTTCACCCACCTCCCTGACACTCTCCTCCTCTGAGGCACATTGTATTTGTCTATTTTGTCCTGTTTCTCTAAGTATTGCTGTCATCTACCTGGACAGATATCAACCTATCTGGAAGACTTCTTTGACCTTGTCTTCTCCTATCTATGCACTCCATGCAACCTCTCCAACAATCCTCTCCCACTCTCTCATCACCTTCTTATTAGTTTCGCTCTCTCCCTGTCTTCCACCTCCTCTCCCTCCAACTGCCTAACAGTTACCTGTAGAAACATTTACCACCCCATCCCTTCACTTCTTTACTCTGCTACTTACCACCTCTATGACAAAATCGTACCCATGTCCTGCCCCAACCCAGCCACTTCCATCTACAACAGCTGTCATCCTCCATAGACAAGCTTACCCCCTCACTACACGCAGAATCAGGCCCAGACCGCTACAACCCTGGCAAACAGACAACACCAGAAGTCTCAGAAAATGTAGCCGCTTTCATGAGTGTCTGTGGCGTAAGTCCCAGGAAGACTGGGAAGCTCATTAACACATTATCATCCAGTCCCTGTCAACTCTTCTCTACCCATAATACTCTACTCTGTCCTCCACTGCCTTCGCCTACTATCTCACTCACTGCCCAGGAGATCGCCAATCACTTCAAAAATAAGATTAATATAATTTGTGAGGAGATCTCCAATGTGCAGAAACCTCCCCCACTCAACACCCCATGTCCACAGGTACAATCATTACTTCCCTCATTTAACACTGCTAGTTTTACAAGGCTGCTAAACTTTTTTTAACACCCATCTAACCACCTGACCCCTGAATCCTGCTCCCTCGCATATGCTAAGCTCACTCTCTTCTCTAGTTTGCACTCTCTAACTCACATCTTCAACCTCTCCCTCTCTTCTGGCATCTTCCCCACCTCTCTAAAACATGTGCTAGTCTACCCTATCCTTTAAAAGCCCTCACTGGACCCCACCATTCTAAACAACCTATGCCCCGTCTCCTTATTCTCCTTTTCCTCCAAACTCCTTATAAGACTGGTCTACAACTGACTTAGCGACCATATGACAAATAACAAACTTCTTGATCCCCTTCAGTCCGGATTTTGCCCTCAACACTGAATGGAAACTGCTCTCCTTAAACTCACAAACGACCTACTAAGGGCTAAAACCAACGGACACTATTCTGTACTACTTCACCTGGATCTCTCAGCTGCCTTTGACACAGTGGCCCACCCCCTCCTCCTCAAAATTACTTTGGTCTCCATTGCTGTACTTTTCACTGGTTCTCATCCTTCCTATCGCACCGCACCTTCAGTGTCACTTAAAACTCTACTTCCTCCTCTCCCCTTCTTTCTCCGTCGGGGTCTCCCAATGTTCTGTTCTTGGACTTCTCCTGTTCTCAATCTACACCTCCTCCCTGGGTCAGTTGATTGCCTCCCATGGCTTTCAATATCATCCCTATGCTGTTGACACCCAAATCTATCTGTCCAACACCCAGGGCACTCCATCTTTTCCCTCACGCATCAACAACTTACTGACAGACATATCAGCCTGGATGTCACAGCACTTTCTCAAACTCAACCTTTTGAAAACCGAGCTTCTGATATTTCCTCCCCCATGTGCCTCTTCTCCTGATTTCTCTGTCAAAACCAATGCCTTAACTATCAACCTGTCCCCCTATGCCTGTCAATCCACCCATGCCTGTCAATGCACTCCCTGTTCATCTCTCGCCTCAACTACTGCAACTCCCTCCTCATTGACTTACCTTTCAATAGGCTATCCCCCCCTTCAGTCCATCATGAAAGCTGCTGCCAGGCTCATCCACCTTACAAACCGCTCAGCGTCTGCTACTTCTCATTTCCCATCCCTCCATTGACTGCCACTCAACCAACAAAAAATTCAAGATACTAACAATAACTTACAAAGCCATTCACAACCTGGCCCCCAGCTACATCACTAACCTGGTCTCAAAATACCAAGCAAATTGTTCTGTTTGTTCCTCCCAAGACCTCCTGCTCTCCAGCTCCCTTGTCACCTCATCTCCATCAGCACATCCCCCACAGTTAATACCTCTTGTATCTCTTGTCTCTTGACCCCCCCCCCTCTTAGATTGTAAGCTCTAACAAGCAGGATTCTCTGATTCCTACTGTATTAAAGTATATTGTAGTTGTACTGTCTATTCTCAAGTTGTAAAGCACTGCGTTTACTGCTGACACTATATAAATCCTGTAAAATAATAATAAAAGTATCTGTAGTTAATTCTCCCCCCCAGCCAAACATTTTATTCCCTGCATTGTTGATAAAACATAACTGCATAGATAAATGTAACAAAAGTTAGGAATATTATTTCCCTTTCCATCAATCTTAATAGCAGCACTTTCAATGTTTTTTGCTTCGACACATATTTTTGCACTTTTTACAGATGATTGTTTCTGTATCAGTCTGTGTTCACTCTCTACCACAACATCACACACGCAAGGGCCGATTACACAGAATCTAGCTGTTAATCTAAAAGCCAATAGGCAGGGCATCACTGCAGTTAACAGACTAGGCCAGTGATGGCGAACCTTGGCACCCCAGATGTTTTTGAACTACATTTCCCATGATGCTCACCTACACTGCAAAGTGCAAGAGCAACTTGGGAAATGTAGTTCCAAAACATCTGGGGTGCCCAGGTTCACCACCACTGGACTAGGCTATCTGTGTATGTGGCAGCAATTAACGTACATAGGCTAGTCCTGGAAGTATGCATGTAAGGGTGGCTCCAGGGAGACCCTGGAAGGCAAGGAGACACACTAAGTGAAACTCTACACAGAGAGACCTTCTGATTATTACTTTGCATAAACTAGGACACTGATAAAATGAGACAGTAATTGGGCAAGTAAATAAACAAGGCATCTACATTTTACATACTACATTTCGAGAGTTTAACAACACTTTAAGGAGAATTGAGAAGGTTATATGACTTTAGCATATAGTGGCATTGTTTGAAAGATAGCAGTTCACTGATTGATTTTATTTGCTGCCTGGAATTATTATTTAAATCTTAGGAAGGGACAATCCTTTATTTTTTTGTACAGTTTTTTTTTTCAAACACACACTGGGGAATTTAGTGAAGCAGTAACGTAACTTTTTTGACATTATGGCCCCTTTCACATGGCCTGAGCCTAATCCAAAAAAGCCTTGTGCCAGTTTTGGTACAAGTACCAAGACATGCGCCAGATTCAGGTAGTTCTTACTACTGCTACTTTTAGAATCTGTCACTATGGCTGTGACAGATTCTAAAATAATTACCTCCAGTTCGCAGATAAGCAAACTGGTGTTGATTAAAGCAGAACTAATCCCTCCTATGCTTTTCAGCCAAGGAAGCTGCCCTCTTAACCTCTGCAACTGCCATGGTGCTACACATGTGATCGGTTTTGACACCGGTCATTTGATGGTTTTACAGTCTGGTTGAAAGCACAAGCAAATGTGATAATTATAAATCCTGGCATGCTTGGAATGTAACTGTTTTTTTAAACTTTAAATCAATGGGTTTAGTTCTTCTTTTAGATCAAATCAAATTTGGCACACAGGGGGAGGGGGCTGGTATATGTTACTACTTTAATAAAATATTTAAATATGTTCTACATTTACTTCATTGGTTCCCCATCAAGTTTGTCTTGCCTGTGATTGACAGAAGATAGCAGTGGACCAATTCCATAGCCGCTGTTCAATCCAGTAATGTCTTTGGAATCCACCCACTGCCATCCCCCAATCAATCACAGGCAAGTCCAACCTTTTGAGGAACTAGTCTCAGTTTCCTATCAGGCTCCATCCACTAGACAACTGAAACCCACTTTTGTTGCGCCTGTTGGGTGGGTCTGCTTTGCTGGTGATTGACAGCAGATAGCAAGGGGCAGAATTAAAAGAGCGGCTGTCAATCTGCACACTGCCATACACTTGTCAAAAGGAAAGCTGACCTAATGAGGGCCTAGTCTCACAGTTCTCTATCAGGCCCCTCCCACTCTTACTACAAAGCACTCTGCCACGTGCCTGTCAGTATAACGGCACAGTGACCAGGAAGGAGGGAGTCCACTAAGGAAGGAGTGTCCACTGTGGACACCCTGACCTGAATTCTGGCATGGACAAATTCAAGTACCTGTCTCTGGCAGGTACAGATTTAGGTGCAAGCACCTTCACTTTCAGTGCTGCGCCACAACAGAATTCTAAAGGGTGTCTGAGACACCCTTTAAAAATTCCCCAGTTAGTGCTAAGTGAAATAACGTGTCACTATAAAGTGGTAACAACATATTCTGACTTGTTTCATATATGTATATATGCTAGGACAAGGACCTGAGTGTGGACAGTGACCAGCATTACAGTGTGCTAGAAGTCAGTGCCTCACTTCTCAGCCCCACTTCATCAGTTTCTTCAAGAAGTTCCCACAAATCTTCTCAAGCTCCAGCCTCAGAACCTGCATGTAAGTAAGCAAATGTTAGCAGAGATGCTTGTGTAACAGAATGTTATTTAAAACTGGCTCCTGCTGCAAATAAAAACATTCCAAAGGCATTTCAAGATAATTTTATACATTGGAGTTATATATGGATGTGCACTCACCTATTTGGTTGGACCTCCTAAATTACAGGAGGTTAGAAAGTGCCTGCATCCCCTCAGGGATTAATCCTTCTTATACTCACATATCCACTTTAATAGAACTTAGGTTCTGTTATAATATTTAATAAAACTGCTCTAAAACAAGTATAAAAACACTCACATTCTGTAAAAAAATGTAGTGTAAATCATCAGGTAGAGACCTGTTTTAAACACCGCCTGTCATCATGCCATGGGAATCAACATACAACTCATATCCATCCCCTAAGCAGGGTGCCTTTGCATAGTATGATGGCATCACAGAATGGAAGTCAGCCTAACAAATTACATCCCCCAGGTCTATGGGACTGTGATGTTTTGATTTTTTTGGTCAAAGCTATCAGTTCTATTAAAGTGGATACAAGTGTATCCACCTGAGCAGATGCAAGCACTTTCTGACCTCCTGTAATTTAAGAGGTTCAGCCAATTAGGTGAGTACACATCCATATATTACTGATGGTGTAAAAAGTCATCGAAATTGGTTGTGGATTATTATAAAGGTCTGCACATTGGATTGTTTGCTAAAGAAGTCACTGAGGACATTTGTTTGCACAGAAGTGTGTTTGTATAGTAGAGCACCTATGCTGATTATTTGGATTGTCACAGGTATAGTACATATATTGTTCGAATGAGTGCTTGGATACTGTAATCCATAGAGAGTGAGATTTATGCACATATAAATTATGGATATGGGTTTATAGCGCTGCACTGTTTGTTTTTTAAATTGTTTTGTGAGTTTTTGTAAATCACAGCCGCACGGGGATATTATATGTTGATTGCAAAAAATGTTTAAGCTATTTGTCTGGAATTCCAATTATAGTTAGAAACTGTCTGAGAAGATTACTCCCTTTAATATGGTAAAACCAAGATAGGCAAGAGACATCAGTCCAGGGTGCTAAACAATCCATGATTTATTAAAGCCAGACAAAGACAGTTTGAATATTAGCTGGTTCA
The DNA here is from genome assembly GCF_965119305.1 of Pelophylax lessonae. Classification (NCBI taxonomy): domain Eukaryota; kingdom Metazoa; phylum Chordata; class Amphibia; order Anura; family Ranidae; genus Pelophylax; species Pelophylax lessonae. The sequence goes on from NC_138769.1 coordinate 443,646,653, forward strand.
GCAGGGACCGGCCGAGATTCGAAACATGTATAGGCAGGCTGATTATACCCAGCTTGTCGGACTTTTCATATGATTTTTTCCTAGAGGCTATATCGACTATCAAAAATCACTGTCCGTTCTCCTGGCCGGGATGGCTACCCTGCCCCCCACCCCACCTCCTTCCAGGAAACCATGGAAGGTCCATGGGAGGTCTGTGCAACCAAAGAAAATAGCTCCATCTATGGTCAGCTTAAGGCAATGCAAATATGCAAGCATGCAAGTACACTAACTTATTTCTTCTTACTATGGCCAGATCACTTGTGAGATTATTACTAATTAGTCCCTATGGGATACTCTCATTTACACTTTTTATATTTCTCTTAGACATGTCCCAATTACCAAACCCAATGCTTTGCAATTACCATATAAAGCAATGGGGTTGATTCACTAAAGGCAAATCCACTGTGCCCTACAAGTGCACTTGGAAATGCAGTCATGGTAGATCTCAGGGGCAGATCTGAAATGAAGGGAAGCTCTGGTGATTTCTATCATCCAATCATGTGCAAGCAACAATGCTGTTTTTTATTTCCCTTGCATGTCCTCCTCAGATCTGCAGGGACTGCACTTCCAAGTGCACTTGCAGTGTACTTCCTAGTGCACTTGTAGTGACCAGTGGATTTGCCTTTAGTAAATAAACCCCATAGTTTCCATACCACAGCCATATAAAGATGAGTATCTTTTAAATCATCCCAGACCCCCTCCCTTGGCACTCCCCAGTGCATTCAAATGTTCAGCCTCTTACCTCCTCAGATGGCCATGGCTTCCCATGCTCTCTGCAGCCTGGCCAGTACAAAACACAAGCTGCCCGCACCTGCGCACTAATGTCCTATAGATTTGAAAGGTACATACCCATATTGCAGGAGCCTGGCACTAGATTTTTACCAACTAGGCTTTAGTGAGCATTGGGGGCTGCAGCTGTCAGAAGAGGTATTAGGACTAGGGAGGTGGGCTTAGATGGTTAAAAAAAATGGATCTTTAATTTCTAAGTACTTTTAGTACCACATTACAATATAATCTAATTTAAACAGTCATTCTGGTTAATTGTATGTAATTTATATTGTTTCCTACAGCTACTGCCACAGTGCTGACCACAGACCTCAGTCCGCAGTCACTGCTGAGAGTCTCCAGTAGACCACCTGATCTGTCATTACAGTTAATGAGTCAACCAAACCCAGCACAGGTATGAATTACCATTATATTCTCAAGTGAAGGAAAATAAAGTGTTGCCAGTACAAATACTGGTCTGTTTCTTGTTCATCTTCACATAAATTAATGTTAGCAGGGACATGATTGTGGATAAGTACTTAAAGTATAGGTAAAAAAAAGTTGGGGTGTTGAAACCAGTATCCAAATAGTTAGGCTAGATAACACATTTTAAGCCAGTACAATACCTATTTTATTATTTTGTGATTTTATATATGTAATTTACAAGAATGTTTTGAACCTGTATAGGCTTCAGCACCATCACAGCAGTGCGACCTCCTCCAACAACAGTTCGTACCACAAAATCAGCTACTCAGTGAATCACCATCTATAACACAGGTAGGTACAGTATATCTGCTTTCAGTACTGTGTCTCATATCCAATTATATACTGTATAATGTCTCTAATGTATACATGTCTCTAATTTTGGTAGTTTTTTTTGGGGGGGGAGGTTTAACTGATCTAACCCAAAATAAATAAATTTGCCAAAAGGAGGAACAATTTGAGGAAATGTATTACTTACTTTTCCTATGTACCATTTGCCTACCATGCTCTCATGTTTGTTGCAGCAGGGCTTCCTGCATGTGCATCAACACAGTGGGAAAAAAAAGTCTAATCCCCATGTGACTGTGCAGCTCTTGATTTTAGCAAATGACTAAAATGTGAGCTAAAATCAAGATTTTAGACAAATAGGATATTTTAACTTGTAGAATCTTATGACAGCATAGCCAGGTCTAAGTTTCCTAAACCTAGCAAAAATTCATATACATGTCATTAGCAACATTTGGGCCATGCCTGTAGATATTGTCACAGAAGTACGAAAGCGTAAGTGAGAGATTTGAACTCTAGTTATATTACTTTAAAAGCAATAAATCTAATTTCTTACTTGCAAAAAGGTTAGGGGACTTAAATTCTGACATTCTTAACCTTTTCTGAATGAGAACCCAACAAAGAATATTAACACACTCATCCAAAAACATTAACCAAAAGTTCCTGTCTTTTTTAAAATCTTAAACCTAAATTGTTGGCAAAATGCTTTTGGCTGTGACCATTCTAAATTTCCTTTTTTCTTCGAGTGCAGCCTACCAAAACTCCTAGAGTCTAAAACCGGCCATACATGGATCGAAATTCGGGAGCGACCGAGATTCGATCCATATATGGGCAGGCTGATTGTACCCAAAATGATCCATCGATCGACTTGGGTACAATCAGCCTGTTGGATTGTTTACATTCGATTACTGCCAGTGGATGTCACCGCTAGCAGTAATCATTGTGTTCTGCTGGCTGGGAAGGCTACAATAGCACTGCGGGAGGCACAGCAGGTGTTGATGGAATTTACTGAGATTCACCTACCCAGTTTAAAGAGATTTAGTATAAGAAGGTACCCACAGATACAGTATGTACAGTACATTGGAAAGGACTTCTCAGCTTAATGCGCTGGTGATTGGGGATCTTCAATTAGACAAATAATTGGATTTTTGTAAGAACTTACCGTAAAATCCTTTTCTCTGAGTCCTTTGACAGACGCAGCTCTCGAAGCTTCTTCACTATTGGGTTATGCGCCATCTACAGGAGTAGACTAGGCAGTGAAAACTTTTCACTTGACACGCCTATAGGGGCTGTTCCTCACGACATAAGCCCAGACACACTGTGCTCTCAAATCAGTTTCGTAGCAAGCAGTGGAGAAGACAGAACCAACCCCATTTTAGAGGGGCAGGAGCTCCGTCTGTCAAAGGACTCAGAGAAAAGGATTTTACGGTAAGTTCTTAAAAAATCCAATTTTCTCTATTGTCCCTTGACAGACGCAGCTCTCAAGCTTCTTCACTATTGGGTCGTCCCAAAGCAGTGTAGGCATGAGGGGTGGGAAAACGTAACCAACTGTTAACCTACATCCAAGGCTAAAAAACGTAGCCAACTGGGCGACAAAAAAAGCTCAACCCAAACAAACAGGAGCTTACCCCCAAACAAAAAATCCCCCCCCCCCATAAAGAGAAAACCAAGTCTGTTTGTCAAACAGCAGCCTGCAAAACCCTGCGGCCAAAGGAAGCATCCAAGGATGCCAACAAATCAACCTTGTAGAATTTGGTAAAAGTGTGCACAGATGACCAAGTCGCCGCTTTACACACCTGAGCAACAGAAGCCTGATGGCGAAAAGCCCAAGAGACACTCAGCGCTCTAGTAGAATGCGCCCTCACAGGGAAAGGAGGAACCTGACCCCTTAATAAATAGGCCTGAACAATTGTCTGCCTTATCCATTTTGATATGGTCACAGCAGACGCAGCTGAACCCTTACGATAGCCCTCACACAGAGAGAGCCTATGTCCACACTTAAAATGGCGGCCGCCAGCGCTGCCATGCGGTCAGGACCAAGGCATTAGGCCACCACAGGAATCCACCTGAAGGGACCCCCCAGGACAAGGTAACATTTATTAAACCCCCCCCCCCAGGTGTCAGACGCTGACTGTAGCCTGGGGGATCTTTCAGAGAAACACAGCCCTGTTATCCCCAGGAGTGGGCCCACATCTCCCCCTCAGAGGTCTGTTTCAGGGACACGGGAGGCGTTGCATCACTCACCATACTATGGACTGGGTGGGCTCCGCTCCGAAGCAGCTCGTCTCCCACCCTGAGTGGGGGTGCTGCCAGCCAAAAGAGGTACGCTGCGACTCAGGGCGTTCCAGGTTGATGCGTCCCGGCGAGGCATCCGCTCGCAGGCTAGTCCCCATCCACCAGGGCTCCGTCGTGGCGAGGCCTGGGCGGACCACAACCTGCTCGCGCTCGTTGGCCAGGCTGGGAGACCGTAAGGATCTAGATTATCCAGTGCAAAACCTCAGACCGGCTGTCATTTGTAGTTCACCAGGAGGATCCCCCTAAAAACTAGCTAGCAATAGTGAGTAAAGATAAATAAACTTAAAAATTCTTAAAAATAAAAATAAAAACTGAGACCGGAGTCCCAGCGGGAAACCTAGGTCCTACTCCTTAACTAGACAGCAAGAAACTAATTTGAGAGCACAGTGTGTCTGGGGTTATGTCCTGAGGGACAGCCCCTATATGCGTGTCGAGTGAAAAGTTCTCACTGCCTAGTCTACTCCTGTAGATGAACAATAAAATCAAAGAGGTGCAGCGCTAAAATTGCATACAATAAATCGCAATAACTGCTAAATGTATACAAAAAATGTCCATATATAAAACAAGTAGTATGGTTTAAAGAGTAGTCCCTCCAACTTCACAGATGTGTGCTAAGGAGACCCGTGCTGTTACGATGAATGCAGGCACCACTTTAAACGTGAATCCATCACCAAAGTTAGTACAAGCCTCTCACCTCCATCACTCGACCACTAAAGGTCACTGCACTTTAAGTCAGGGTAAATAGCCAGATGGACTCCTGCAAAAACCCGATCTCCTGTGCTCTGAAGCGGACTCCAAGATCAATCAGCAGTTGTTCATCCCATAAAAGACATGAAAATCTAGTGCTCTCCATCTAAAACGGCTTTTATTAAATGCTTAAAAGGTACTACTCACATAGAAAGCACTTTCCCAGTGCATTAAGAAAGACATATAACAGAAGCATGTAGCAATGGTGTGCTCCGATGCAGCGATACCTCCGGAGAGTCGCTGGTGACGTCACAGCTCCTCCCCCGTACGCGTTGCGTCAGTGGGCGTGACTTCTTCAGCGGGGTAAGGAGAAGGTGGCACCTGCACGCTTATAACACTATCTCCTAGCAACCGAACGCTCCCTCGATAGCGGAAGTGGATCTCCACCTCTGAGCCAGGAACCCGCCCAGCTTCCGAGAGGCACCGGAATAAGAAAAACACTAAATGTTAAATTGGGACACGGGGGCTTTCAATCACGGAAAAAAGACACCCCAGGTCCAATAGGAAATATATATTGTCAATATTGCACATGACCATTGCCTATGTCAAAAACCTGCACAATACAGGAAAAAAACATATATAAAATGTTAAAAATATGAATAAAAATTATTCTATAAATATATAAAAACTTTTACAAAAAGTCAATACTTTTTCCTAAAAAAACACATTAAATATTAATGTGGATTGAGACGTATACCCGCGAGACTCCGAATAAGATCGCTACATCTTAAAGCACCAATACAGAAAAAATATATACATATACATATTTTGAACATAAAAAACGTAAATAAAACAAATCTATCTATTGGAAATAAAACAATTTAAATCAAAATCTACATTCAGTCCTCCCGGAACTAAAACTTTTGTGAGGTAAATCCAGAAGGATTCCCTGCGACTTAATTGTCGCACATAGTTTCCCCCCCTCCAATGACGAGCTGTTTTCTCTATGCCCCAAAATTTTAATCCAGTAGGATCACAATGATGATACCTTTTGAAATGTTTTGGGACATTATGCTTATCTTTGCCCTGTCTGATCTTGTTCATATGCTCACCGACACGTACGTGTAATGCTCTCGTGGTTCTACTCACGTACTGATACCCGCATTTACATTCGAGCACATAGACTACACCCTTTGTTGCACAAGTGATAAAGTCTTTAATGACATGGACTTCATGCGTGGCTGTGGCAGTGAACTCTTTTCTCTTTTTGGTGTGTCCTTTAGAGGTTTTACAGGCAGTGCATCTCCCACAAGCATAAAATCCCTTTAAAGACGAGACTATTCTTAAAGTCTATTTTCAACTTTTGTCGGTGGATCAATTACCCCTGGGGCTAACCGATCTCTTAGTGTCGGTGCTCTTCGGTAAATAAATCTCGGTTTTTCAGGGAGGGTACTCTGAACTCTGTGAAATGGGCTTTAAGAAAGTCTGATTTACCATCTAAACACCGGAAATTCCTGTTAGAATGTCTGGATTTTTGTTTGCTAAAAATTATTTCTGGTATGACTGGGAATACTTTTTACAAGTAAAGGGAGTAGCTATGGGGGGGCGGTTTGCCCCCAGTGTGGCAAATTTATTTATGTCACACTGAAAGGAGGAGGTCATCTTTACAAACCGTCCTCCCCAATTAAGCTGCAACACCAAAAAGAGAAAAGAGTTCACTGCCACAGCCACGCATGAAGTCCATGTCTTTAAAGACTCAGGAGGTATCGCTGCATCGAAGCACACCATTGCTACATGCTTCTGTTATATGTCTTCCTTAATGCACTGGGAATGTGCTTTCTATGTGAGTAGTACCTTTTAAGCATTTAATAAAAGCCGTTTTAGATGGAGCGCACTAGATCTTTTCATGTCTTTTATGGGATGAACGACTGCTGATTGATCTTGGAGTCCGCTTCAGAGCACAGGAGATCGGGTTTTTGCAGGAGTCCATCTGGCTATTTACCCTGACTTAAAGTGCAGTGACCTTTAGTGGTCGAATGATGGAGGTGAGAGGCTTGTACTAACTTTGGTGATGGATTCACGTTTGAAGTGGTGCCTTAGCACACATCTGTGAAGTTGGAGGGACTACTCTCTAAACCATACTACTTGTTTTATATATGGACATTTTTTGTATACATTTAGCAGTTATTGCGATTTATTGTATGCAATTTTAGCGCTGCACCTCTTTGATTTTATTGTTCGTATTGGGTATTGATAGTTTTGACCTATTCCGGTGTTCAGCTGCTTATTTACCATTTTTTGTTAGATCTGAGCGCTGAATAATTTCTTTCCATATACTCCTGTAGATGGCGCATAACCCAATAGTGAAGAAGCATTGAGAGCTGCATCTGTCAACGGACGATAGAGAAATAGAGTTGATGTATTAAAACCACTGTGTGCAAAATATGGTGCAGCTCTGCATAGAAACCAATCATCTTCCAAGTTTTTTTGTAAAAGCATAATTAAACAAACTGAAGTTAGAAGCGGATTGGCTACCTTGCACAGCTGCACTAGATTTTGCACTCTCCAGTTTTAGTAAATCAACCCCCATGTGTCCTATTACTCCTTCTAAATGTACATGTAAGTAACCTTGCAAAACGAGAGAGTGCATGTGATCAGCACAGGGCAAAACTGCACTGTCCAGACAGAGGGGTCATGCAGCCTCATAGGGCAATCAGGGGAGAATGAAAACTCCTCCTACAAGCTTTAACCAGACATTCATAGAAGTCACAAGATTGCTATATACTGCTGATCAGAAAAGGTATATAGCAGTTTATATTTACTAAAATAATTGCATTTCTATGTTCTGTGTACTGTGGGAGACCAGATATAGTGAATGCAGGCTCCTTGGTTTAGCAACACTTTCCCTCTGTGGAATTAACCATGAGTCAATTTTTCCTTTTTTTTTTCCTGCATAAAAATCACTGTAAAATCATAATTTGCAATATATATATACAACTGTTTCCATATAACATTGCATAATAATAAATTAATCAAACTGAGGGAACACCAACTACAGTCTGTTTTTTTTTTAGTCTTCTGCACAGATGTTCCAAACCATCAGGGATCAACTGGAGCAACGGAGACAGGATATCCAAGCCAACATAAGATGGCAACAGAAGGAACTACAAAAGATCTTGGAGACCCTAAGTATGGTTCAGGATCCCAATCCACAGGCGAGTTACCAGTTATTACTGGGGATGCAGAGCTGCAGCCACGACTAAGCATTGAGCTCAGCCTAAAGCTGGAAGACTTCATATGCAGTGACTATGCAAATAGATCTTTTCTTCTGGCAGATAAGAGAGTTAGGCCAACTATACACAATGTGAATTTCTTTCCTGCAACCAGTAATTTGCACGATTCTATCAACACAGGTAGTGCTGAGAGGGGAATCCCTCCTGCTGAGCAATTGTCCTCTCTATAGCTATAGCGATAATCACTACTAGCGATAATCGCTGTCTTCTCCCTGTGGGGGTAGGGGCAGGTGGGGTTTAGCCATTCCCACCGGGAGAAGACAGGGATTATCATAGTGGCTATAGAAACCGCTAGCGATAATCACAAGAGAATCCAGCAGGCTGGTTGTACCCAAGTTGATCGATTGATCAACTTGGTACATTCAGACTGCCCATTAATAATTCGCATCTCAGGCCAGTTCCCGGTGAATCGGCCGAAATTCGAACCATGTATGGCCTGCCTTAGGTTTCATACACACAGGGGGTTAAAAAAGCAGCGGTTAGAGGCATTTGACTTTTTTTTTTCTGCCTCCAAATTCGCATTGGTGTTAGCCTATGTATCCTTGCATTTACAGGCATTTAGAGGCAAAAAAAAACATTACTTGCACATTCAGGAAAAGAATTGTTTTGTTTTACAAAGTATGTTATTGAGTTTTTTGGGTTTTTTGTAGAAAGGTAGTACAAAGCAAACAGATACACGTTAAAGTGGCGTACACAGAACATCAGAGGCAAAAACATAGTAACAATTCCATGAGATATGTGTTAGTAGCACAGGGAGGTCACAGTTCAAGTAAAAGCTACTGACAAGTGCATTTTTAAATATTGTCGTAGCTCTGAAATTGGTCCAGTGGCTACCAGCAAAAACTTTGCCTCATCCAAGAAAAAAGGAAAAATGGATAGAGGGAAAAGGAAGAGGGATGATGTTTCAGGGCCTGAGGAGGAACATTGTGTCAGAGAGAAGGGAAGGGAGAGTAAAAACGAGCCGCCAAGACTCCTCAGTGGTCAACGAAGGAGAAAGAAAGGGAAGAAAGTGGAAATATTTGCCTGGGAGAGGAAAAAGGTTCAGGGAAGGTTCCTGTGTGATCCAACCTGTTACACGGCACGTGGGTCGGCCGTACCTGTATTCATATAGAGAGCAAGGAATGGTCAAGATTCAGATGGCCATTTTCATAGGTACCAAATCTTCAAAAATATGTGTGAGTATCTGGATGGATAGAGGTGAATTTCTCGTGAACTAGGGTCCCTGTAAGCACTGCCTAACTTCATCAAAATTAGGGAACGGCTGGCGCCAAGCCTTGGCCAATGTCTGCCGGGCTGCCAGAAACACAAACCCCACTAGACTCCTCTGGGCAAAAGAAGAGCATTTTGTTAGGAAAAAATGCTAGATGCGCTTAAACGCATGTAAGCGTGTGTAAAAAAGCCTAAACCCTAGGAGCACTTTGTGCTTGAGCAATCATTCATTCCAGTGGCCGTAATAAATTAAAATTATGACCAATGGAATAAATGAACGCTTGATGCACCTATATAAGTTTGCAAAACACAGCTTTAGGTGCATTTTTTAAGCTGCTTTTTCCTACCCTGGAGCAAAAGCATTTAGGGGAGGAAAAAAATGTCCTACATGCATGAGGTCTTAGCCTGATTGGACACAGTTGATCACATCGTAAAGAGCCTACATCATAGGGACACACCGCACCACCGATCGGCCCCCTGCGTGCCCCTGGGTGCTCGCATGAGCGGCTTGTTCTGAGGGACGTGATTTTACGTCCACTCAGATTAATGAAATCTCCGCCTGTCCATCATTCTGCTATAAGTCGGGCGGGAAGTGGTAAAAGCTTAAATTTACTAGAAAAAATAATCTTGGGGGGGGGGGGGGATACAACTTCAGGGGCATAACGTACCCTTAATGAAGGCCAATCCTGTCATGCATCATGTTTTGCATTGAAAATAATACAGGGAGTTTTGTGTATGCATGAGTGGGATGAAAGGGGAAGACCAGTGATGTGATCCTTCACTGTTAGAGCCTCGGCAGTTAACCCATGCATTGCCAGACATTCAACGCTTTGAGAAGGATTCAGCTTCAACGAAAGATGAGAATTTTCACAGTAAAGATCAGCCAGCAGGGCATATAATACTCTTCATTAGAGGTATGTTATGTTCCTGGTGCTGTATTCCCAGAAAGTTTTTTTAATACATTTCAGCTTTAAAGTGAAAGTACAGATAGATTTCTCATCAATGAACATTTTAGCTTTTTGTATTGTAGTGGGTTTTAGCCGTCAGCTGTCAGCTGAAAACAGATCACAAGAATGCAATACGAACTGCACTCCTGTGATCCATAGGATTAGTATAGCCAAAAGAGCTTTGTAACTAAAGTAGATTTGATATCTCAGCCTCTTGCAGTCTAATGTTCAGTCTGTACAGCAGAGCTCTAAAGGAGGGAGAAGCAGCATAACCAGTTGTGCTGCATTGCAGGAGCATTCTGATATGAGAAGACAGCATATTGACACATGATTTCATTTGTGCTGCTTCTCCTTGCACAGTCCAGTCACAGGGAGGGTATAGGTAAGTTACGTATGAAAATATAGCTCCCCTTCCCTACCCACCATGGCTGTGTCATAAGACAGAGCTATGCAAATCTAAGAACGTACCGTATATATTATGGGTGTGTTTAGCTATTTGCTTGACATTCAGCTTTAATATTAAGATTTTCGTTTTTTCATTTTGATTAGATGTTTTACCAGCCACAAATTGTTTCAATGAGCTTTAACAATATGCAACAACCAGAGCCTCAACAACAGCAAATGAATAAACGGCCTGGCGGGCAACAGCAGCAGCAGATGATGTCTAGTTCTTCAACTCACGGACAAATATCATCTTCCCAGACTGCAAGCCAGCATCTAGTATCATCAGAATCCATGCTACCAGATACAAATGTCCTACCCAACGAGGTAATATTTTAGTTCTGTATACTGCATTGTATTATCAGTACCATATGAGGCAGATATCGCTGCCCAAATATTACTAGAAATATAGAATTCTGTTATTTTTTTCTGCCTAAAGAAGTTTGAAGTCCTTTACTGCCAAATACGAGTCGCATTACTGGCATTGGTGTAGGTTGCTGCGAAGCACTAAACTCAGTAGCTGAAGGCTTGATATATTTGAAAGCTAGATGCTCAGGGTACAATATACTCTACAGAGAGACCTTTTTCAGTTTAAAGCGTAACTCCACTTTTGTTGAGAAAAAACCATTCCCCTCTGGGTGATCTATATACATTGCAAGGATTATAACAACCTTTGTTGCAGATTCCTATCTTTTTTTATTCTGAAGAAATCCCTTTGTGTTTCTCTGTACCCCTGTGGGAATATTAATCTATTGAGATGGGCACTAATGAGGAAATCTTCAGGGCCTGCATCCCTTTAGACATGTTACTATTGGAAGTACCTCACCAAAAATTACTTTTTTGTTCCAGGGGATGCCAGAAATCTGACTTGTATCTTAGTGCAGACTTCAGGGAAAATTCTGAGCCAATCACACAAGTAGGAAATTATGTTTCTGGGGTGTGGTCAGTACACATTCTGTGTACAGAACAACTCTAGGTAGCCATATTGCATTGCATTTTCTGAAAATTTCAATAGCTGCAGATTGAAAAGGAAAGGTCATTTTTAATAACAATCAATTACAATATGATTTGTGTCACAATTGTATACGCTATATTGTTTTTTTCTTTATTTGCTATTTTTTTCCCCATGAAAGTGGAGTTACCCTTTAAGTAGGACAGTGGGTACTGTTTGTATAATTAAGCTTAAAAGTTCAAAATGTCTTCTGTTGGTGCAGCTAAAAGATAAGAATATTGGAGGTGTGATACCCTTTATTTAGATAATATAGATAAACATAGAGTAAAATATTGAGATAGATGGATGATTAGATTAGGTGTACATGACTGCAGTTACTTTTTAACTTTATACTGTATATGACAAATGATGACAGCTCACATTTGTGAGATATTAATCAAATTAAGAGACCAGGCTGTTTATTCCACCTCTAAAAGTGGGTTCATTTATATTTAAGACAGTATACAGTACCTATTTTCAAAGAATAAACAATATTAACTATTAGTTAATATACTAAGATTAAGGGTTCTAAGAATTAAAGCTGTATTACACCCCAAAGCAAACATTTAATATATTGCAGCTAACCAATTCTTAGATGTTGTGGCTAAATTGTTTTCTTTTTTTAGACTTTCTTCTTTTTTCATCTGGTGACCCAGCCAGTAAGTCAGTTGTTTTTCAAAAGAACAAGCTCCCCTGCAGATGTATCAGTTATAGGAATGAGACAAACCATTTACCACTGATGGGAGTGCTTACAATGAACAGCTTTTATTTATTTATGTAAAACCTTTATTCCAAAATGAATAAAACTGTATGCTGTAAATGCTTATAAAGTGTTAGATGTACTAGCGGATTTAGATACACCAACAAATTGAAGCTAAACTCCAGCTAACACTCCCCTCCCCCAGACTGACAGTGCTGCTGTCCAATGGTGCCCCCTGTGCTCATACATTCAGAGGGCGGACACTCTGAGGTGTGTTACTGGCCAGATCACCAAGTTGAAAACAGAGGGTAAAAAGTAAAAAAAAAAGAAAACTAATGCAGCCAACACATGATTGGTAAACTGCAATACATTTTTGGTTTTGGGTTTAATACCGCTTTGAGATAAACAAGTTAACAATTCTTGCACTACTATAGTAAGTGTGGATATCAACTTATATATGCCCAAAACTAAAACACTACAGTGCTTGGCACATCAAAGAGAATACCCAGGTTTATATTGTACTAATCTTATGAATATCATTACTTTTACTCATTAATTCAGTTTTTGGGAGGGTCTGATATGTCTGAAACAGGTCTAGCTCTGCTAATTAATGGTTGTTCAAAGGGAGAAATGTCCTGTCTTTTGCTGACCCAGATATTGTGGGTGCACCACTCTTTTTCAGTGCTTCAGCTAGTGACAACCAGTAATATAGTTGTGGGCTGGTGGCAGTCGCAGCTAGCAATTAATGTAACATTTACTTTGTAAATAGCTTAACTACAGCATACTAATTTAAGTTAACGTGGATTCCAGAAACCATACTGTCTGCTGTACAGTCAAGCATTCTAGTGAAGCACACATTTAACAAGATGAAACTTGTTTTTTAATCCATATGTGTAAGTTTTCAAAATCTATTATAAACGTTTTAAAAGCTTGAACTTGGTCTCAGGGACAGAAATCAATGAGCAGCATGCAAGGCATACCAAACAGAAGCCACTTGACAAGCAGAAATACATCTCAGCTCAGCAGTCCTACAGGCTTGTTGCAGAATATCGACATGGCTTCCTCTGGTGGTTCACAGCAGGACAACCCCCTATGCCAGAGCGCCCCAGATTTTTCTCATGACAAGCAATTAAGGTAAAAGTTCCAGCTTACCTTGTGCATCATTTTTTGAGAGTGATTTATGACAGTTTGTATTACTTGACAATACCGTAGCAGGAGGAGAATAAGGAAGGTAGACAGTGATGACGTTTTGAAAGTAATTTGAATTGTTTCTGGCACAAGTGTATTAGTGTCGGTTCACACTGGGGGCGACGCAACTTCGGGCGACTAATGCCGTCGCCCGTGCACCGCAATTTCGGTGTGGCTTGCAATGACTTCACATAATGGAAGTCAATGCAAGTCGCTCTGACTTTGCAAAAAAAAGGTGCAGGAACCTTTTTCTAAGTCGGAGCGACTTGAGTTGCTCCTATTAGAACGGTTCCAATTGCACAGCACAGTCCACTACTTGTTAGGCGACCAAGTCGCCTGACAAGTCGGAACAGTGTGAACCGGCACTTAGACCTAACGTTTTGGCACCAATAACTTTTTACTGCCAATATGTATTTGTCAAGAGCACTTATAATGCACGTAAGGTTTTGGTGTACCAGTCAATCCAAAATCAATATTTACCATAGACCCTAACATAACTCTAAAGCTGGATACACACTATCCAACTTTTGTGGTTAGATTTCCTTCAGATTTACCTTTTCTATGTAGTGCAAGGGCCTGCCAGATTGCATACAAATTGAAAGTGTTTAGGTTTGACCTCATATTATATGGTTTTGGTAAGTCTGAAGGAAAAAGTCTTCAGAAAATCTTATAGTGTGTATGGCCCATTAGCCTTAAACCTAATTTCAAATCTAAACCTACCCTAATCCTCATTAATATCTGTTCACTAGCCATAATCTTACTGCTGGAATTCATTTCACACCCGAAATTCCTTGTGCCAAAGTTATAACACAACAAAACCTTGTGTAAAACATAGAAAACACAGAAATAAATTGATTTTAGTTTTTTCCACTACAGCTGTATTATTTGCAGAACAAGCAGATAAGTTAAACTGCTTGTTACCTAACATATATCTGTTTTTAATTTTTGTATTTTGCCTGAAGTATGAAGCAGTTTACACTTTGTATTTAGAGTGGAGATCCCCTTTACCATTGGGGCTTTTACAAAAAAAGCAGTATAAATGCAATTCCAGTGTGCAGTAACCGGACCTCCATGAATCTCAGATCTCAGTTTACTATGGTAACATTGTTCTCTATCATTGTTTTAACGTTTTGGGTTCCAGGGCTTCTAGCCTTGCTTCAGTCATGACTACAAAGAGGCGACCAAGCATATTTGCTTTTTTGCACGTTCTCACGCATCACATTTAGGGTAGCCCATTCAATTTAATGGGCTACCCTATGCGCCAGAAATGCACAAAAAGGTGCCTACACCATATTAAAAATCACTCTGCACCAAAAGGCATGGTACTTTGGTACTATGTATTCTGGCGTGCACAACTGCACATGCATCAGCAAGATGTGTGGGCTTACAATTGAGATTTAATGCCACTGTCTGGAAAAGAGCAGCGTGTTTTTGTGCATTGCGGGAATACACGATTGTGCATATGTTCCCGCAAAGCAACAAATGTGAAGGAAGCCTTAATGTGTCACTGACCTAAACAAATTTGCATGCAGTGAAGGGTCAGGGCACCTGATATGCTCATACCTGTTGCAGGTCATAGTGAATGAAAGATAAAGATGACAGCCCTAGAGGCTGCACCTTTGAAAACAAGTCCGCTCCCTTTTCTGTGCTGATAGGTTTCTTTAATTAGGTTTCTTTAAAAAAAAGCCAGATTTTTTCAGCTGAAAGTATAACTTAGGCCCCTTTCACACATACGGTCCGTTCAGTTCATCAGTTCAGTCACGTCAAAATGTATCAGCTTTCCATCCGTTTTTCGTCAGTTGTCATCCGTTTTTCATCCTTTGTCATTCGTTGTCATCCGTTTTTCATCCGTTGTCATCCGTTTTTCGTCCGATCCGTTTTTTTGACGGATGAAAAATAGGGCATTCATCCATTCCAAAAAACGGACATTGACGGAAGCGGATGAAAACGGATGTTAACTGATGATCATCCGTTGTCATCCGTTTTTACATAGCGATATATTGATGTCCGTTTTTCATCCGTCAACGGATGGATGAAAAACGGACAAACGGACAGCATGTGTGAAAGGGGCCTAAAGGCAATACTTTTTTCACTTTGGGCAACGGAGTCTTATAATTCCTTGCTCTGTTAAATATACCAATAAAAGTGTTGTTTCTGTTCGATAAGTGCAAAAAAAAAAAAAAAAAGCCTGTTGATTCGTACAGAAACCCAGTGCTTTTCTGTGCACTCTGCAGTGTTATCTCAACATTATCAATCCTGTCCAGAACAAAACACCCCCTTCCTATGGTATAGAGATGAGGAGAGAGAGGGGTATTCTGTAGGGGTATTGAATTAAAATTCATGGAGGTCCGATTAGTAAAATTCTCTTCCAGCAGAGGTCCGAATCGCATTTTTGTGCAATGACTCTTTACATCACAGACCAGGTGTGCAGGCATGGCAGCCCATTCATTCGAATTGGCTGCTGTACCTGCTTTTTCTGCCGGCAAAAGATCCTGGCACTTTTTAAAAATGCAGCCCTATGGAAACTGCATATTGTGATTGTACGATGCAACTTCCATGTGTGGGAAACTGCACCATGCATTTCAGTGTGTTTAAGAGTTAATGGTACCCCTGCACGTTTTCTGTAACGCACCTCATGTCCCCCCTTCACATCTTCTCCACCACAGCACTGCCCCCCTTCACAAATCACCCCCACAGCACTGTGCCCCTTCACACATCACAACCACCCCCACGCACACACACACACACACGCAGAACTGTCCTCTTCACATATCACCCCCACAGCACTCTCCCCCTCTGCATCTCTCCCCCCTCCCCACACACAGCACTGCCCCCTTCACATATCTCCCCACAGCACTGCCCCATTCACATCCCCCTCACAGCACTGTCCCCCTTCACATATCACCCCCACAGCATTGCCCCTTTCACATCCCGACACAGCACTTTCCCCCTTCACATATTACCCCCACAGCACTGTCCCTCCTTACACCCCCCCCCCCCCCCACACACACACACAGCACTGCCTCTTCACATATACCCCCACAGCACTACCCCCTTCACATCCCCCCACAGTACTGCTCCCCTTTACATGACGCCTCACACACAGCATTGCCCCCCTGGACATGACCCCCCACACACAGCACTGCCTCCCTGTACATAACCCCCAACATACACAGCACTGCTCCCCTTTACATGACCCCCCACACTCAGCACTGCCCCTGTACATGACCCCAACACATACAGCACTGCCCCCTGTACATGCCCCCCCCCCACACACACACAGCACTGTCCCTCAGTACATGACCCCCACACACACAGCACATCCCCCTTTACATCTTCCTGCTCCCCATCCTTCACAAATTCACAGCCATGTCCTTTCCACCCTTTACTCTCCTACCCTACACAGAGCAGGAGGTAGGACAATCCTGAACTGAAGGTGGAGGCACAGTAGCACTGGATGGAGCACGGGAGCTGCCAGGTTAACTTTTCATATTAGCAAGCTAGTGATTGGTTGCTTCCTGAATCTTAGCAGCCAATCACCTCCTGGTTAACATGAAAAGTTCATTCAGACAGCTGCCGCTCTCCATGCAGTGCTGGCCCTGCCCCCAGTCCAGAATTGTCCAGCCTCCCACAGTCCGCTCTGCTCAACTAATGACAGCGGCGGAGGCCGGGGACAAAAGTGGCAGCTAAATGGCGCAATCCCAGTGGTCCAGATCGAGCAGTGGCTAAGGCCGAATCCACACTAACAGGCCAGATTTTAGGTATTACCTTGGGAGATGCAGACTA
This sequence comes from Pelophylax lessonae, assembly GCF_965119305.1. Classification (NCBI taxonomy): domain Eukaryota; kingdom Metazoa; phylum Chordata; class Amphibia; order Anura; family Ranidae; genus Pelophylax; species Pelophylax lessonae. Next base: position 443,663,762 of record NC_138769.1, read on the forward strand.
GAATAGTGCAATCACTGAACAGCAAATGATATCACCTGTGATGTATTTCAGTTATCTTGCAAACCTGGCCTGTTAGTGTGCCCTGAGGACTGGAGTTGAGAAACACTGCTCTATAGATACAGAACAGTGGGTGAACATTGTGCGCATATGAAACTAAGTATGGTATTAACATGATCACCAGGTAAACATAAAAAAAGTTTGAAAAAGACTAGTATTACATGTTTACAATATTACATGTTTTTTTTCTTGGGTTTAGGTATGCTTTATTTATGCAAAATGTAGTTTAACTTAAATTGTTTTCTTTTTTCATTATTCAGACTATTACTTAGTCAACCTATCCAGCCAATGATGCCAAGCCCGTGTAGCACAAGGCGGTACTCAGATAGTGGACATCAGATAAAGTGGGTGTTCTGTCATAAAGTGATATGCACAAATCTACTGTTAGACTGTGTTTGCCATACATGTCTAGATGACTAGGGGTTAACTTAAAGCTGAAATCCTGAATTCAGACAATTTGATAACTGTGCAGGCACACCATGAGTTAAGTCAATTGAGGTTCATGTCACCTAATGGACTTATCTCTTTAATTTACAGCTGTGAGAACACAGCTTCTCTTTTTCCTCAGAGACCCAGAGTGTAGCAATACCTATTCCCCTCCAAAAATGCCATAAAACTGTAAGATCAAAATTAAAGAGATAAGTCCATAGGTGGCATGTGCCTCATTGGACTTAACTCATTGTGTGCCTGCACATTTACAAAAGTGGCTGAATTCCTGGAGTTCAACTTGAATCACTTTTTTTGTCATTTTTATTGATGTATTTTTGTAGCAACAAGATGATGCTGATTACCAATCATTGCTTGGGAGCTGTGTGTGAGGAATTACCTATCAGTTTGGGAGTCAGCCTGAAGCAGCCTATTGCCTTTGTGTCCCTCCATCTGGGTTCATTACATGCTCCAAAGCTTTGGAGGTCTTGTAAGCAGCCTCTCATTACACACAGATTCGGGTGACATGTGGCTTCAGAATTCACTTTCTTGGTGACGGAATCTACCTATCAGATTGGGACTGATTCAGAATATACTTATCACTCAGCGCTGCTTGCTTGGACTTTTACATATTTATATGACTGTATATGTTGCACAATTGTCCATCTTCGAACCTTAGATTATAACTCACCACTTTGAGTATGTGTCCTTATGCATATACTGTTACCGTTTTTTTTTCTGCTAAGAAAAGGCTCTAATAATGTTTTTTTCTTTCTGTAATACAACAGATATTCACAAAACCCACAAATATTTAGGGGTCTAGAAGTGCAGAGTTCTCCCAACAATGCTCCAATCGTGCTAATGGGTCAAGCCATTTTACATCCAGGATTTCCATCCGTACATTCCCCCCAACAGCAGAACCTTCAGGCTATACAAGCTCAGCAGCAACAGCAGCAATTTTCCCAGGTAAAATATCAGTGATGTTGGATGTGACCAGGTAATGGCAGAAATGGGTCTATAATTAGAAGTAAGAATTTTTGCTATGGTGATGCATATAGTAAAGCTAAAGTTTGTTTCATTAACCTAGTGCATTAGGAGTAAAACTGGCTAAATAGTAATCGATTATTGAGGGCTATTGTTCTTCACTATTATCAGATGCAAACCTACCTTGGAAATGTTGAATGTTATTCACGATCCAGGATGCTGAGAAAGTCATGAAGTTACACATCAAAGTATACTCCCACTGTGAGGTCTTTCTTGGATACTGGCAGTAAGATGTTACAGAAAAGTAACTTTATGGTAGAAATGAGTAGAGTGAATTTTCTGACTTTAGCGAGGATGCAGTGTCTGCTGGATAACATTAGTAGCTCAGTGATTGATTTTACTTCATGCCTAGCATTGCTGTTAACTCCAATGCAAATAATTAGAATATGTGGGGAGTTGAATCAATCTGGCACATAAGGAAATTTCAGAAACTGCATAAGACCAGCAGTAAAAAAGTGTTAATGCACAATCTGCCTTAGGATGTTTTTTTGTAGAGAGCTGACTCATGATAGCTAAAGTGGTTGTAAACTTCAGGAATGAATATAAAAATAAAGCCTATTCTATAGTGTGTGCTTGTCTAAATCCAGAGCATGAAGTGTCATTCCTACCAACTGCTTCAATGCTATCTGCATTAGTAACTTCTGACAAGTTTTCCTGACACCAACAGGTTAAAAGGTGAGAGGGGAGGAAGCTGTGATGGACAGTCTGTGTGCTGTGTGAAGGAGGATGGGTATTTTCCCTCCAATCAGCTCTAAGCTCTCCTCACTGAGCTCTACAGAGTGTAAATTCAGCTCCCTGCTCCCTGTTTATTTGAATTCTCAGACAAATGTGTGGATTCTGCACTTTGTACTGATGTAGAGGACAGATTGATGTAGATAAACAGGTACAACTTTTGTAGGAATATTTGTTTCATCTCTGTGTATCAACAGTGAGGCCAGTCACTTCACTGAGTTTATGTCCAGTCACTTCACTGGGTTTTTTTTTTTGCAAATATAACTTTATTATAACACAGAGGAAGGTACAGTGGGGCGAGAATTAAACATTCCAGAAATACAAACAGAAGAAACCAAACAATCGTATAACGTATGCATCGTTGTGCCTGCCCACTCCAAGAGGCCCATGCGTGGAAATCACGATGAAAGTACATGTATCACAACAGTGACAGTTCAGGGCTGGCAATATAATAGACCATCAGGTTGCTCGTCACCCCGTGTACGCCCCTCATTTAATAGGAGACATAGAGAAAAAGAAAAAAGGAAAAAGGGGTTAAGAAAAGGAAGAAAGTGGCGGAAAGGAAAAAAGAAAAAAAGAACAGAAAGAGGGGAGGAGGGGGAAGGGCAGGAAAGGCAGTGGGAGTAAGTCGAGAAGAAGTTGGAGGATCAGGATTCCTCCTCGGTGATGGAGACCACCACCACGCCACTGTTTAGGAGTGTAGCAGAGCGACGCCCTCATCAGACAAAATAAAGATGTTCCAGAGTTCCCAGGTCTTATGATTCTGCTCCCGCTTACAATGTGATGTCAGCACCAGGTCCTCCATCTTGTTGATAGCCTCGACCGTCCGTAGCCAATCCGCTACCGTGGGGGAGCATTGGCTTTTCCACAGCAAGGGAATGCACACCTTGGCTACGTTAAGTAAATGACAAACCACTTCATTGGGTTTATGTAAGAGAATATTCAGCGCTTTTTTACGCACCCGTGTGTACAGGCACATTGTAAACAATGGGCTGCATTTTAGATCAGTAAAAAAATGCTGTACTGAGCTTTTTCAAACTGCAGTGTGCAAGAGATCTAAGGATTTACAACCACTTAACCACTTTACCACTGAGTACCGTAGTACTACTGCGGCAAAGTTGTTCGCTATCGTCTGACGACGTAGTACTACGTCGTCAGACACTCCCCTTTCTCCGCGGCGCGCGCGCGCCGCCGGAGGCTCGCTCCCGCTGTATTCAGTCACAGCGGGAGTCGGGCCAGGGGAGGAGCAGCGGCGATCGCCTCTGCTCTTCCCCGATCGTCGGGGATCTAGTGTGAAGATCCGCCTGCTTGTGTAAACACAAGCGGGCGGATCTCCCAAGTGACAGGCAGGGTCAGATTGCAGGGTTCAGCACAGCTGAACCCTGGATCTGTCCTTGTGTCACACAGTCACCTCCCCCCCCCCCCACACGTCAGTAAGCACCAGGCATACATTAACCCCTCCCTCTCCAATAAAATTAACCCCTTCCCTGCCAGTGTCATTTTTACAGTAACAGTGCATATATATAGCACTGATTACTGCAGTAATGTCACTGGTACCCCCAAAAGTGTCAAAAATTTCATTCAAGGGTCCGATCTGTCCGCCGCAATGTCGCAGTCCCGCAAAAAAAATCGCAGATCGCCGCCATTACGCGTTAAAAAAAAACACCAAAAATGACAGAAATCTTTCCCTTTGTTAGTAAACGCAATAACTTTTGCGCAAACTAATCAAAATGCGCTTATTGTGAATTTTTTTTACCAAACATAGGTAGCAGAAAACAAATTGGCCAAAAATTTAAAAAAATTTTGATTTTTTACATTTTTTGGGGGGGAATTTCATATAAAAAAATGTGAAAAATATTGTTGTTTTTTCAAAATTTACGCTCTTTTTTTGTTTATAGCGCAAAAAGTAAAAATCGCACAGGTGATCAAATACCACCAAAAGAAAGCTCTGTTTGTGGGGAAAAAAAGGACATAAATTTCGTTTGGGTATGGCGTCGTACGATCGCGCAATTGTCAGTTAAAGTCACACAGCGCCGAATCGCAAAAAGTGGCCCAGACGTAAGACAGCAAAATCCTCTAGTGGTAAAGTGGTTAAATAAAAATGGGAAAACAATTACTAGTTTTGCAAAATTGTATCCATAATTAATATGATGTTGGTAAAACTAACAAGAGAAGTATTGGGCTTTAACTGATAACTTCCTTCTGAAAACACTAGTTATGTGGCTGTCCTGCTTTTATTTTGGCTAAATTACTCAATGAGATGCTGAACAAGGAACAAGTATGCAGTTGGGTCCTGATCTCTGCTGTAGTGCCCTGGAGTCATGAAATCTAGGGCTCTCCGTCTTATCTTTTTCATAAAGTTCATAAAACGCCGAATTCCTGTCTGACCACTTCTACTTTCTATACTTATTGCTGGTCAGCGAAGCTGTCCATCATAATAAGTATGGACCAATAGTTAGTCAAGCCAAGCTTGACTTTCTTTTTTGAAGAAGTAATTTGTCGGATAGGTTTAATGCCTCCCAGGGTGCTTCAGAAGGGGTATCAATGTGTGTGTGTGCGTGTGTACACCAAGTTCCTGCTTTACAGCGGAATCTGCAGTTTACTAAATTACAAAAGGTTTACTTTGCAATGTGTCTAAAAGCAAAGTAGCAGTGAGGAAATCCTTAAAACACGGAAACTATCATTTATAAACTTGACATATTCTAGTATTAGGATACACTTATACAGTTGCACTGTTTTTAACACTTAGATGCAGCCCAGGATAATGACAGCATCAATCTGACATTTTTCACACAGCTATTTTGCTTTGTGACAAGCTGTTCCCTCAAACAGAACAACAATCAAGCCTTCATATACACTTACAGATCTGTGTTAGGAATCAAGAGTAAAGTACGCAAACAGTGATTCATGAGTTGCCAAGGAGACCAGTTATTTTTAGCCAGAGTCAGTATTGAACATTCAAACTTCCCATTATGTGTTTCACTTAAGTATTTGCGTTTTTTGGCTTGATATGATGAAGGCATTTTTTGCAGCATTTATTGTGATTTTAATCATCTTAAGTGTATGATCTCCACAGAAAAATATGTTTGTAAATCACCCAGCCAAACTTTTTAAGTAAAATTCCATTTGTTTGTTTCTTTCCACTAGGTGGCGACAACAAGCACCTTACGGAAGGAACAGCCTGATTCCTTGATTTTGACAACTTACGCCCAGCATCAAGGGTCTATAGGGTTACAGCAGCAGGTCTCACCAAGAAGAACTAATAGTCTATCAGAGACATCAGGTGTCCAGTGATGAAAAGGAAAGTCAGACATCTTTTATTACACCAGCTGGTCTGATATTTCCTGGTGTCTGCTCTGTGGAACCTTTCTGGGATGTTATGATCAGTAGGAGGCATCTGGGACCTGTTTCATTTACTACTGGTGGGAATTGATGGTTCAGGTTTTATAAAACAGGTCTGTCTGCACATGACTTCTCATTGAGAAAACTCAGACAAGCCAAAGTTCTTTTTTGTGCCACTTTTCTGTCCGATAAAACACTGTGTTCAGTCAGCGTGACTCAAGAAGACAATCTAGAACTTTTTCAAAAGATTTTTGACTCACGGTCAAAGAATTTGTACTCAATGTAGGGATTATATCTATGTCAGGGTTTGGCCTGCCCTCTGCTGCTCCATGATTTTTGCTATTTTGTCCAGTGGGTTTTAATTGCCTCTTCATGATTTTCTCTCTCATTTCTGCAACAGCAAAAGGTGCACAATGCTTTGGGAGACATTTGCAGTAAAAGATAAGTATGAATGAAACATTTTATTCACATGAGAATGTATGCAGTGTTCAATTTTTTTAAGGTAAATGGGACAGTTAATGCTCTTAGGATTCACTGCACATTATGTGTACATTAGTGTTTTGTGTCAAGATTGGGAAAAGAAAAGAGAACAATTCATCCTACACGCAGAGCTGTTTCCCACGTAACATAAAATATGGGAAGAGTTAACATTTGAAGAGTATCAGAACAATTCCTATTAACTGGTAAAGGAAAGCAATCGTTTTATCACTTGCCATGGTGTTCTTTGTGCCTCAGTGGCCTCAGTGATACTGTTAGTTTCTACAGAATGTTTAGAATGCATTCTTGTGAATACTTGCTAGGACTACCTAATCATGCCTTCCACTGTGTTACAGAAACACACATATTAAGTAGTATGAGAAGTTCTGCACTGACAGTAGTATAAATATATTTTTAAATATAACTGCAAACAGATCTTTGTCGCCATATACGTATTCCCAAACAGAAAATAAGACACCTTATTCATATGTGCAGGATGGCATGATGGGAAAAAAAATACATCTGTCTGATAACCAAGCAAAAGCACTTCTGAAATCAACTGGCTGCTTTTATAGTCTATGTCCCATTAAGTGGGAGATACCCAGCATGCAAATGTGATTACCACTGGTCATCTATACAGTGCACAGAAAAGCAGGGAAAAAAGTGCTTGATATTGTGTCAGGGATTTTATTTATCTTATTTCAGTCCTGTCTACTCTTCAGAATAGAGTACTGAAAGCTGGACTCCTGTAACAACACAAATGCAAACCCTGTGGGTAACAAAAAAGTAAGAAAAAAACACTTCAACAGAAAACAAAGATCCCTGTCCTTACCAATGCAGCACTAAAGCCCCGTACACACGTGCCGATTGTCGGCCGAACGATCGGCCGTCTTTTGTCCGGTGCTGTCCTGTCGGTTGAAAAGTGCTAAAGACAACAACAGCCGACTGCAGAAGTGATGTCATGTGATGGTTAACTTTCCATGTGTTTTTTCTTCTCTGAGCATGCCCAGTCTTGCTCATCTGCTGTTTGTCAGCCGAATTCTGTACTGACTGAGGAACAATCGGCCGTTCTGGTGTTGGCCAACAAATATTTTAAAGTCTGTACACCAGATTCTGTTCGGCCGAAAAGTCGCAGTCGGTTGTCGGAAGCATCATACTAACAAGCTGACAATCGGGCGATCGGCCGGTGGCCGAATATTTAAGGCCGACAATCGCTATGTGTGTACGGGCCTTAAGAAAGCATCATAGCAATTTTCAACATGCATCTGTTTTAGTGTAAACTTGCCTTAAACTTACAAACCTAATAAATCAAAGAAGGGAATTGAATAGCGAGCATGTATACGTACCTGCACACAGCCTGAGATTCCTCCTCAAGTTCCCTTGAAACGAAAAACCCCAGAGCAGTACGATGCAAATCTTAACGTCAGAAAAAGTCAAACTTTGGATTATGTTCCATCTGATTCACTTCACTACTAGCCTGTGCAGTCTCACTATCCAAAAGTGAAATGCAGGATGGTGCGAATCAACTTTGAAGAAGTTTAGACTTGTATTATAGAGGCCCTCGAGTTTCAAGGATTTAACGGTGCTTGAGCAGAACCTAAAGATTTAAGAAGAAACTTGGAGGTTCTTGTTTTTACAGTTCTGCTGTTCTGTTAGTTTTATTTGTTCATGTTCAAGACAGGTTATTTTAAAATCTATTGCGTGTGTGTTTGCATGTTGGGGAGGGATTCTAAAAGGTATATAAAAGGTGTATATATAATTAGGATATTTATGAAAGCATTGCACAATTACTATTGAATTTATTGTGCCTTTACTAGTTTTGCAAAAGTTACTGTGGACATAATCTACATAATATTTTTTTTTACAATTTTTGCTTTTTAATTCCTTTTAATGCAAATATATATATATATATATATATATATATATATATATATTATTTTAATACTGCTACCAATATAAAGGCCCTATTTGTTTCAGATTTGTATATAGTACATGTTAATAATGGTAAAACTAATGTTAAAAGCTCTATAAAGCAAAAGTGATTTGAGTGGCTATAGAGCCGCTCGAACACTTCTACAGGTGGTGGAAGGGGGTTCCCCCACTCCCACTGCTCTGACCGGCGGCATCTGGAGAAACAATGTTGATGTTGTTCCTCCCTCTCTGTAAGATCAGGAACCAGAAGCGACGAGGATTTTGTCACTGCCGGTTTCAGTTTGTTTGTACAAGCATCTGATCAAACTGATCTCAGTTTGATAAGAAGCTTTGGGGGCCAGGGGAGACATCTAATAGACCCAAGATCTCTCCATAAAGAGGCCATAAAGATGTCATGGCCCATGCTTTTACAAATTATGTTGTTCATCCCTTGTGATAGAAATAAAGTTGATAAAAAAAAATTAAGGGTACAGTGCTTAAAAGGTAATTTTAAATAAAATAAATAATAAAATTAGAAAAAGAATTGAAAGCACCCCCATCCCCCCCATGCTCACACACCAATGCGCATGTAGAGATGTAAACGATCAATTGCACTAGACAAGTGAGGTATTGCTGTGAAATTCAAAGCAGGAGCAATAATTCTAGCACCAGAACTCCTGTGTAACTCTAAATTGGTAACCTGAAAAGGCTTTTAAAGTGTCATCTATGGATAATTTAATGTGCTACAGTTTGTCGCCATTCCACGCATGTGTAATTTTAAACCTTGACATGTTTGGTATCTATTTACTTAATGTGACATCATCTTTTAAATTTAATGAAAAAATGGGTATTATATTTTGTTTGTACACACTAAATTTCATTAAAGGGTATTTTCTACCAAAAATTTGCTTTTGAAAAGCCGCTGCACAAAAACTGTGACAAAAAAAAAAAAACAATTGCTTAAATAATATATATTTATTGTTTAGAGGTATGAAAAAAATGTCAGAATTGGCTTGGGTGGCAAGTGGTTAAAAATAATATCTTGTCTTAAAACAAATCTAAAATTAAGAGCAAAACTTGATAGTATTGCAGCTTACCTTAGATGTAGTGGCAGCATTCATTTTCTTTTTCCACACTATTTTCACCTGGTAATCTTGCCATTAACTCACTTCCTGTTCTAGGGTGACAACTATACTAAGCAGCTTTGTCACCTTAGAATAGGGACTACATAACACCTCATTCTCTTCTCTATATCAGGGGGAGGTGTTGTATAGTCCATGGAGATAGCAAAGAACAATGCTAACTGATAACAGTCCCAAGGCAGAGAGTACAGTACGTTATTAGCTCACACTATTTCTGGCTGAGTAAACAGCTTTTTGTGCACATGTAATAAAACGCTTTCAATTATAAATTCAACAGACCAAAAGTGAGCAAATAAGATTTATTTTGTTTACATACACTTTAAGTTAAACAAGGGTTCTTTAAAATAATTACACAATTACTATAAACCAATAAATCTGAGTGTTCTGTAATAGTAGGCATTATCAAGTGTGAGAACAAATGATCTATTGTCATTAAATATGGCTTCCCTGCTCCCTTGATGACTCACAAACTTTGGTTCCAACTCCCTGTCATTGGTGCCTAGATTGTGGGATTTTGGGGGTAGTATAGACTTTCTGAAAAGTTTTTTACATATGTATTTGGAGTCTCTACTTGTATCAGTATATCAAGACCACACAATAATGTGTGCTGCGTGAGGGACAAAAATGATCTTGTTAAACATAAAATCTTGGATGTGTATGCAAGATAGAGAGGAGACTGGTATGATATCACATAATTTGCAGTTCTGGATACAGTCCTACTGCAGCTCGCTCTGTTTGGATTTCAGACTCTCCCTTACATTTTTAGTCCAATACTTGCTACAGGAGGACTGGAACCAGAAATACACACCATAGGTGTTAAAACGATGGGGTTGATTTAATAAGACTAGGGAGTGCAAAATCTGGTGCAGCTGTTCCTGGTAGCAAATCAGCTTCTAACTTCAGCTTGCTCAATTAAGCTTTGACAAAATAAAACCTGGAAGCCGATTTGTTTCTATGCAGCTGCACCAGATTTTGCACTCTCCAGTTTTAGTAAATCAACCCCACACAGACAAATGAATGGGGCAGAGATTAAATAAAATGATCCCATTCAGGCAAACTTATTGAGCAACTCCTCCTTTTAAACCCACAGAAGCTAGCTACTTCTACCAAAAGAGGGGCAAGGAAATCTTCTGCAATATTTTTATCTACAATGCTCCACTCTAAATGTGCTGTTTATAAGTGTGTATTCACACTGCAGCCAGTTTAAAATTGTGTGAGTTCAGCTGAAGTCGCATAATTTCAAACCGGCATTTTCAGTCCGACTTCGGGGGCGATTTCACAGACATCTGTGCGGGTTTCTGCACAGCTATCTATTGAAATCCGCCCCCAAAGTCGCCAAAGTAGTACAGAAACTACTTTTGGGAATCGGTACGGCGCCGCAAAGTTGGCGTTGCACCGATTTGGATGGTGCCATTGCCTTCAATTGGCTCCGATTTGACATATCAAATCGGACCAATGTGAACATGGTCTAAAGCAGATTTCTGTTGTTAGAAAAAAAAAATGATTTAAGGACGACAGCCTTTACCGCTGTCAGTGGGTAAGAGGAGGAGTCTCTTTAAAATCTTATTGTACTTTAATGTACATTGTAGTAGTATACACTGCACTACTATATGGTGTCAATATAGACATTAAAACATATTTTGATGCCAAAGCTTCCATGTAGAATAAAATGTATAAAGAATTATACGCTGTGCATTCAAGCTATAATAAACCTTACATTTATTTTTTTTTAATAATTAAATAATGTTTTCCTTTATGTAAAATATTATGCTATAATTTGTACTATAATGTATGGCCAGTAGTTAAAATTTGTTTAGCACCTGTTAAGTAATGATAATTGCAAATGCTTTTAGAATTGTGGAAATTCAGGAAAAATGTTAGCGGTACCAAACTGCCTTACAGAGCGGAAATATAATTCTATATTAGAAGAGAACACAGCAGGAAAATGTGTAAATGTTTTTGGGTCAGCTGTCTTAACCTCCTGGGCGGTAATCCCGAGCGTGACTCGGGGTGGATTTTTTAGGTTAGGATCGGTATCCCCGAGTCACGCTCGGGGTAGATGTGCAGAGAGCGCAGCGGTGTCTCTTACCTTGTCCTGGCGATCCAGCGATGATCTCTCATTGCTGTGACCGCCAGCCGAGAGTCCCGCCGCTCGTCTTTCGGTCCGATGACTTCCTAGTTCCGTTCCCTGCAGCAGCAATGCTGCATGGGAGCGGAACTAGGGAGGGAAATTAAAAAAAAAAAAAAAAAAAAACAAACGTTGCACAAAACACATAACACATTTTATATTATATTATATTTTATATATATATATATATATATATATATATATATACACACACACACACACACACACATATATATATATATATATATATATACCTATATACACACGTGTATATATATATATATATATATATATATATATATATATATAAAATTATATTATTGATTTGATTATAATTCATGCGTTATATAATATATATATATATATATATACACACACACACACACACACACACACACACACACAGACACATACATATACATATATATATATATATATATATATATATATATATATATATATATATATATATATATATATATATATATATATATAACGCATGAATTATAATCTAATCAATAATATAATTTTATTATATATATTATATATTATATAATAAAATTATATTATTGATTCGATTATAATTCATGCGTTTGTGTTTCAAATTTATCACATCCGGGATGACTACTAGACTCTTGTTTTGGTCAGGTTTAAGTCAGTAATTACTAAGAATTGTAGGCCTATAATACATAACGCCAAATTTCCATGAAAAAAATTGTACCGCTTTTGGTAAAGAATTCCTGACAGAATCATACCGCCAGGGAGGTTAAAACAACCGTGTTGGTAAATACAGCAAATTAAGGAGCACCCTGTAAAAGGAGAAAATAAATACCTTTCTGGCTGGTGGTGTACTAAATTTTGTTGTATTGCAGACCTCCAGCTGCCGCTTGTCTCTGACACTTGCAAGAATGTCAATTATCTAGTCCACTACCACATGCTGTGGTTCATCTTGCCTTCCCTATGTCACTGCTGGACACAGTAGGGGCACAGAGGATTGGTGGAAGGAACCAAAGCACGTGGCAGGGGACCAGATTTTCAACACACCTTAAAGGGTGAGATACCAGCAGTGTCCAGAAATCTGCACTACAACAAAGGTTTTGAACACTGCCTGCAGGAAATATATTTAGTTTTTTTCTTTTACAAGGAGGACTTGTTTGGATTGCTGCACTTAGCAACGTGGTGACTTCAAAGTAGTTTTTCCACTTTCAAAAATGTTTTCAGTTGGACATAACAATGGAGTGCCCACAAAAGTCTCCTTTTTGTTATGTGGGACATAATTCTGCAGTCTTTCAACTGCGAAGAAAGCTGGAGCAGATGCCTGTTCCAGCTTTCTATAGGCCACTGAATTGAAGTAGTTGGGCCTGCTGGAGTCTCAATTAACAGAACAGCTGAAAATCCAAAAGTGGCCCACTGCTCCTGTGTACATCTCCCCAACTTCAAGTTTTTCACACATTTTTATATTGGAATACATACAAAGTCATAACAATAACCTGGTTGTGGGTAATGTATATCTGCATGAATGAGTAACCAAAGGACTTACTTGTTCCATTTAGTCTCTGGCTATTATCTATGTGAGGGCATTCCTAAACAATACATTCAGTTTACATCCAGTAATTAGGCCCGCACATTCGAGTTATATACTTAATCTGGTTGAAAAAACAGAAGTCCATCCAGTTCAACCAAGTAGTGATTATCTGATTGGATTAAATCTAGGAAATATGTATCCAGTGTGTGCCCAACTTTATATGATTCAAACCATTTAACACAGTCACACATGTAAATAAAATGGCCTCACAGATTGCACTTGAAAGCATAAATATAAGCATGGCACTTTATTTATAGGCTGACATTAATATAACATTGGTTAGATGATTTAATAGAAGCTGCTACACTATAGTGATGTTTGTTAGTAGATAATTCCCATGAAGTTCTTATCAAGCTGCCATGATGCCTTAGGCTTTTGTCAGAAACAGGCAATGCACCTTCAATATGAATACTTAATTGTATAGAGATATTCACTGTGTTAATTTAAAAAAAGTAAATGCAGCGCAAAACCGCAGCCCTTTTTTATAGGAATATGCACTGTATACAAATGCAGGTATTCCCAGGAAAAGTTACTGAACCTAAAACTCTTTGCCTTTGATTAATAATTAGTCATTGGTAAAACGTGGTACACAATCACACATCACAATTTCCATCCTCCAAATCTTTTGTGATATGATCTTAAAGGTTTTTTCATGGTTTGCAGGCATGATCCAAAAGCTACGTGGCATGTTCTGCCTACTCTCTGGTACCACTAACATCTGGTGACAGCTGGTACTGCATTATATAGAACTGTGTTCTTGCTAATGGGGAGGGGGGGGGGGTGGAAAGTGGCATGAGCAAACTATATTGCCTTATTTCAGAGGGAAAAATAAATGGATAGTACAGGTTTTCTATCTGGCCTACCTAACCTTTCTGTTAGGTAGAGGAGGTTGACCGATGGCATCTATTTTGCCTAATAGACATGACTTCATTGATGATGCAGTGAATTAGGGCTGCAACAGACTACATTTATCTGAAGTCTCTAGGATGCTCAATGTGGACCTTTCATTAAAAATAAACTAACCCCTATCAATTAGTCTTCACCTCAAATAAAATACAAACGAAATTCTAACTTGATACTATAAAAACACTTACACATTAGCTGAGGATTCCACATCTCAAGTGACTATGCTCCTGCACTGTGCAGGTACTCCTCTCATGATTTGGGATCCTGGGCCTTCCAAAGATCCCACAAGAGGGACATCATCTTAGTTAGCCTGGTCAAGTGAACTGGAAGTCAGAGGTTACGTAGATCGCCTTTTCTTCTTCTAAAGTGTATATGTTTTTTTAGGATTCAGTTAGTATTTTTCAAAGTGGAAGTGGGGGACTGATAGTAATTCATTTTTACTTGAAATGGCCAATTTAAGGCAAAGCCAGCATTTCCATAACACTGCTGTTGCAATTTGATTATCAGTCACAACTGCTACCAGCTTACAGCTACTTTACCTGACTACCTATCTGTTCACAGAGCTGCACTAAATACCAGTTAGCTTTTCTAAGAAGTGTTAGTATGTGCCTGTCACAGTTTGTGAATATGTTCCACCTATAGTCATTGGTCTTTACCAGTCCAGCCTAATCTGAAAAATATTTGAAGTTTCCCCCTAACAGAAGCATGTGTTCAACTTTGCCTCTTCTAATTCCAATATCTGTAGAAAAAAAAATTAAAATGGTGTCCATAGTGAATCTAAATCTGAATCTGGAATACATGCCTGAAGAAAAAATATCATACCTGTACAATTTGTTTACAGTCTTCAAGTAAAAGTGCTATCAGGAAATAACAAGTACCCTGTAAAACATCTGTGCTTTTCTTGCCTACTGTAAATTACCCCAGCTATTCTGTAAATGTTGATAGTATATTAGTATAAAAAATTATGCATTATATAAACAGCCCAGTTGTGTGTCATGCTGCAAAATATTTATATAGCCCTTTTTTTGCAAAAAGGACTAAAGATACAATTAAGCAAATGCACTTTTTAATTTCATATTTTGTATAATTTGTTTTGTTCTGTTTATATAAAATGAGTTTATGTTGTAATAAATGATAGTGTGTTGTACAATGACTGTAATATTTAGATATTTCTATAAAAAATTACCATATCGAAAATGTGTTAAGTTATTCCTAACATATTTACTACATACCAAGGGATACAATATTCTGCCACAAGACTATAACACTGGGAAGAAAAAAAAATGTATTATATGCTCGTAATTTCAAGATTTGGGTAGTTTAAAATATTTTAGGAATATTACTTTCTAATATTAAAGTGGAACTAAACTCTTTTATTCTTTACAGTCAAGGAAGCTGCCATCTTAGTCTCTGTATGATGTGCATTTGCCATGTTGTTGCACATGTAATCAGCTTTGACACCAGCCAATTAATGGCTTGAAAGAGCACAAGTAACTGTAACAGTTATTATTCATGCCATGCCTTGAATGTAAACGTTTTGGGAAAGTTTTATTTTTTTTGTTAAATATATGTTTATTAACCACTTGCTGACCGCCTGCCGTAGATATACAGTGGCAGGCTGGCTCGGCTGTGCGAACCGACATATGGGAACGTCAGTTCGTGGGAGTGCTCCAGAGGGAAAGCGCGCGCCGCCGGCAGCATGCGCCCGCTCCCACTAGGCAGCGGGGATGCCGATCCACGGGGCCGGCGGCCGTGATTGCCGCCGAGCACCTGCAATCCCTCCCCACTGAGAGAGAATGACGGTCTGACCTTGTAAACACAGCAGACTGTTCTTCTCTATATAGGATCACAGGTCTCTGTGTTCATTTCACAAGTCCCTCCCCCATACAGTTAGAAAACACTCCCCTAGGCTCACACTTAACCCTTTGATCACCCTGGGTTAACCCCCTCCCTGCTAGTATTATTACAGTAGCAGTGCATATTTTTAGCACTGATTACTGTAGTGTCACTGGTCCCCCCCAAAAGTGTCAAAAATGTCATTTAGGGGTCCGATCTGTCTGCCGCAATGTCGCAGTCCCGCTAAAAATCGCAGTTCGTCGCCATTACTAGTAAAAAATAAATAAATAAATAAAAATGACATAAATCTTTCCCCTTGTTTGTAGACGTGAAAACTTTTGCGCAAACCAATCAAAATAGGCTTATTGGCATTTTTTTTTACCAAAAATATGTAGCAGAATACAAATTACCCTAAAAGGATGAAAAAATTAGATTTTTACATTTTTTGGGGAATGTTATAAAGCAGAAAGGGAAAAATATTGTTTTTTTTTTTTTTTTCAGAATTGTCGCTTTTTGTTTGTTTATAGTACAAAAAAATAAAAATCGCACAGGTGATCAAATACCACCAAAACCTTTTACTCCCGGTTCACACTTATGCGATGCGGGAAGGCTGCGAATCCGCAGCCTGTTCCCGCATCGCAAACGCACCCCCGGCAGTTCACACTGCCATATGCGATACGCTGGGGGTGTCAATGTAATCTTAACGACACCCCCAGTTTGATCGCATATCGCAGTGTGATCTTGCAGTTCGCACAGGATCGGATCGCACAAGTGTGAACCACTGTGCGATGCGATCCTGATGCGGCTGCCAAAAAGGGTCCTGTGCGTGTTTGCTGCGGGTGCGGTGCGAATTTAGCCATACAAAGTGTATGACTAAACTCGCACCGCACAGCCGATCACATGTAATGATGAGCAGTGCACTCCGACATTATATGCGATCGCCGCAGCCGCATAAGTGTGAACCGGCTCTCAAGTCCTGAAAAAATGTTGGTCTTACTGGTCGGTCTTTTACATTATGTGCAATTTTGTGTCTCAATGAAGGTACACCTCTAAAAACAACACAAGGTTGCTCTGGAAGCACAGGCCCCAGTACACTATAATTTTTAAGAATTTGCAAATGCTTCTGAATTTTTTTTTCAGGGCATAGTGTTGAGTGGAGAAAGAGGTAATAAAAGAACTTTTGAAGGCTTTATTTGGGTAGTCTCTACATCTAGTATTATTTAACAAATCTGCCCTATCCATAAGGGCTACTTCCCTAATGGTGGAGATTAGGTTATTTTCATCATAACCTCTATTAAAGAATCTAAATTTCAATTAATGGGCCTGTAAGAGAATCTTGTTTTCAAGAGAGCAAGTCCGCCTCAAGTGCATTAATTCACCTTTAGGAACCGCTTTAAGCCAAGAGGTAAGATGGCAACTATCGAATGGAATGAATCCATTTTGATTGGTTTCTTTAAAATGTGTGGTAGTGAGGATTTTATCATCCCTAATGACAAGGTTTTTAATCCAGAAATGAAAGCTGCGAGTTGCTAGCAGTACATTCTAACTTGATACCTCTACCATTCGAATTCAATTTCTGCATGACGATGTCAAGAGAGTTTCTGGTCTCCATCCCATAGGAGGAGGATGTCATCTACATATCTCCACCGGAAGATCAACTTGGGTGGCTGGGGTCAGTGTCACTACTGATAGGATGAGGCAATACCTGGACCCTAAAGAGGTTGAACAGGCAGTCCAACTCCTCCAGGATGGCACACCAATACGTGCCATTGCCAGAAGGTTTACTGCATCTCCCTCCCAGCACCTGTCTCAAGAGCATGGAGGAGATTCCAGGAGACAGGCAGTTACTCTAGGAGAGCTGGACAGGGCCGTAGAAGGTCCTTAAAGTGATTGTAAAGTCTTGGGGTTTTTCAATAAAAATAGCAAACATGATATACATACCTGTTCTGTGCAGTGGTTTTGCCCAGTGCAGCCCGGATTCTCTTCTTCTTGGGTGCCCCTTCTATGCTTCTGGCCTCTCCCTCCTGTCGAGTGCCCCCACAGCATGCAGCTTGATATGGGGGCAACGGAGCGGAGTTACGGCTCTGTGTCTCTATTCAGACAAGAAGCTGCAGCCTGACCCTGCCCCCTGTCTCCTGATTGGTTGACTGACTTAGATTGACAGCAGCAGGAGCCAATGGTGCCACTGCTGTGTCTCAGCCAAAGAGAAGGGAGAGTCTCGGATGGAGTCTCGGACATCAAATATTTGATTTAAGAGAACACATCACGGCCCCATATTACCAACAAAAATTATGAATCATAATTGACCCCCTGTCCATACAGGGCCCTTCGGGTCTGGTATGGATTTTATGGGGAACCCCATGTCAAAATTTAAAAAAAAACGTGTGGGGTCCCCCCAAAATCCATATTAGACCCTTATCCGAGCATGCAGCCTGGCAGGCCAGGAAAGGGGAGGGGACAGGCTGTCTTATGTGTTTATTTTTTGCACACTTTTTTGGTGAATGGGTAGGGGTATGATGTAAAAGGGGGCTTCCCAATTCCGATAAGCCTCTTACCCGAAGACCCCCACAACCACAGCCCAGGGTTGTCGGTAAGAGCCCCTTGTCCCCATCAACATGGGGGCATGGTGCTTTGGGGTGCACCCCAAAGCACTCGTCCAATGTTGAGGGCAAGCGGCCTGGTATGGTTCAGGAGGGGGGCTGCTCGCTCATCCCCCCCCCTTTCCTTGCCTGCCAGGCTGCATGCTCGGATAAGGGTCTGGTATGGATTTTGGGGGGGACCCCATGCCGTTATTTTTTTAAATTTTGGTGTGGAGTTTCCCTTAAAATCTACAGTTAGGTCCATAAATATTGGGACATCTACACAATTCTAATCTTTTTGGCTCTATACACCCCCACAATGGATTTGAAATGAAACAAACAAGATGTGCTTTAATTGCAGACTTTCAGCTTTAATTTGAGGGTATTTACATCCAAATCGGGTGAAAGGTGTAGGAATTACAAAAGTTTGTATATGTGCCTCCTACTTTTTAAGGGACCAAAAGTAATGGGACAATTGGCTGCTCAGCTGTTCCATGGCCAGGTGTGTGTTATTCTCTCATTATCCCATTTACAAGGAGCAGATAAAAGGTCTAGAGTTAATTTCAAGTGTGCTATTTGCATTTGGAATCTGTTGCTGTCAACTCTCAATATAACATCCAAAGAGTTGTCACTATCAGTGAAGCAAGCCATCATTAGACTGAAAAAAACAAAACAAACCCATCAGAGCGATAGCAAAAACATTAGGTGTGGCCAAATCAACTGTTTGGAACATCCTTAAAAAGAAAGAACGCACCGGTGAGCTCAGCAACACCAAAAGACCCAGAAGACCACGGAAAACAACTGTGGTGGATGACCGAAGAATTCTTTCCCTGGTGAAGAAAACACCCTTCACAACAGTTGGCCAGATCAAGAACACTCTCCAGGAGGTAGGTGTATGTGTGTCAAAGTCAACAATCAAGAAAAGACTTCACCAGAGTGAATACAGAGCTTTCACCACAAGAGTCTCAACAACAAGAAGGCCGGATTAGAGTTTGCCAAACAACATCTAAAAAAGCCTTCACAGTTCTGGAACAACATCCTATGGACAGATGAGACCAAGATCAACTTGTACCAGAGTGATGAGAAGAGTATGGAGAAGGAAAGGAACTGCTCATGATCCAAAGCATATCACCTCGTCAGTGAAGCATGGTGGTGGTAGTGTCATGGCGTGGGCATGTATGGCTGCCAATGGAACTGGCTCTCTTGTATTTATTGATGATGTGACTGCTGACAAAAGCATCAGGATGAATTCTGAAGTGTTTCGGGCAATACTATCTGCTCATATTCAGCCAAATGCTTCAGAACTCATTAGACGGCGCTACACAGTGCACATGGACAATGACCCGAAGCATACTGTGAAAGCAACAAAAGAGTTTTTTAACCACTTCAATACCGGGCACTTTCACCCTCTTCCTGCCCAGGCCAATTTTCCCCTTTTAGCGATGTTGCATTTTGAATGACAATTGCGCAGTCATGCAACACTGTACCTACACCAAATTTATGTCATTTTCCCCCCACAAATAGAGCTTTCTTTTGGTGGTATTTGATCACCTCTGGGTTTTTTCTTTTTTGCTAAACAAATAAAAAAAGACCGAAAAGTTTGAAAAAAAAAAAAGTTTTTTTGTTTATGTTATACAATTTTGTAAATAAATAAGTTTTTTCCTGCACTAATGAGCACTGATGAGACTGCACTGACAGGCACTGATGAGGAGGCACTGATGGGGTGGTACTGATAGGCGGCACTGATAGGCACTGATATGTGGCACTGATAGGTAGCACTTATATGCAGCATTGGGGGGCACTGATAGGCGGCACTGCTAGGCACTGATAGGCGGCATTGATGGGCACTGATAGGTGGCACTGATGGGCACTGATAGGCGGCACTGGTGGGCACCAATGGGCACTGAAAGGCGGCACTTATCGGCACTGACGGGCGGCACTGATGGGCACTAATGGGCACTGATAGGCGGCACTGGTGGGCAATAATGGGCACTGGTGGGCAACACTGATAGATGGCAATGATGGGCACTGGTGGGCAGCACTGATAGGGATGGCACTGATGGGGAGGGCAATGGGGGGCTCCCTGAGCCCTGATTGCCATCCCTGGTGGCCATAGTGGGCATCCCTGGGGTCATGGTGGGCATCCCTGGGGTCATGGGTGGGCATCCCTGGTGGATCTAGTGCACCCCCCCGAGGGTCTGCACTGGTAATCAATGATCTGATTACCAGTGCCGACCCCCCCCTGTCAGGGGAGCCGCCGATCGGCGCTCCTTTACTCGTGCCTGTCACGAACTAAGGAAAGCCGATCAACGGCTCTTCCTGTTTACTATGTGACCAGCCGTGATTGGACACAGCTGGTCACATGGTAAAGAGCCTACGTCAGTAGGCTCTTTACCGAGATCGGAGATGCAGATCACCGATCGCCGCTCTGCGCGCCCCCGGGGGGCGCGCAGAGCTGTATTATCCTGCCGCCGTCATATGACGTCCGGTCAGGATAATACAACCACAATCCTGCTGTCAATTTGCTATAGGGCGGGATGTGGTTAAGGGAAAGAAGCGAAATGTTATGCAATGGCCAAGTCAATCACGTGACCTGAATCCGATTGAGCATGCATTTCACTTGAGGAAGACAAAACTGAAGGGAAAATGCCCCAAGAACAAGCAGGAACTGAAGACAGTTGCAGTAGAGGCCTGGCAGAGCATCACCAGGGATGAAACCCAGCTTCTGGTGATGTCTATGCCTTCCAGACTTCAGGCTGTAATTGACTGCAAAGGACTTGCAACCAAGTATTAAAGAGTGAAAGTTTGATTTATAATTGTTAATCTGTCCCATTACTTTTGGTCCCTTAAAAAGTGGGAGGCACATATACAAACTGTTGTAATTCCTACACCGTTCACCTGATTTGGATGTAAATACCCTCAAATTAAAGCTGAAAGCCTGCAGTTAAAGCACATCTTGTTTGTTTCATTTCAAATCCATTGTGGTGGTGTATAGAGCCAAAAAGATTAGAATTGTGTCAATGTCCCAATATTTATGAACCTGACTGTATACCAGACCAAAGGGCCTTTTTTCGGGTGGGACGCCATGTCGTTTTTTTTTTTTTTTAATTCTGTCATAAGGTTCCTCTTAACCACTTAAATACAGGGCATTCTCACCCCCTTCCTGCCCAAACCAATTTTCAGCTTTCAGTGCTCATTGGCATCTATAGAAAATCTTGGTCAGCTTGACATGGCATTGCTCCGGGTCTTTAACATTGGCGTCTATGGGAAATATTGGAAAGCTTGGCATGGCACTGCTCCCCATCTTTAACATTGGCGTCTATGGGAAATATTGGTCGGCTTGGCATGGCATTGCTTGACATGGCACTGCTCCCTGTCTAACATTTGCGTCTATGGGAAATATTGGTCGGCTTGGCATGGCACTGCTCACGAGCTATAAGTGACAGGGACTTTAAACTTAGGTAACACTGAGAGGGGACCCAGGATTAACAGATACATTTTTATTGGTTTTTAAAGAATAGTGTGTCAAAATGTACAAACAATAGATCAGTCATACATAGAAACATGGGTGTAACAGCAGATAGATAAAAAAATCACGATGTAACAAATAAGGCTGTTATACGTGGATAGAGAATACCATACATTTTAAAAGTGGGGTATGCCTGTACACTACACTGACTGCACTAAAGGAACTCAACACACTATCCACTAACTACCTGCCTAATCTCTATTATAACACACTATACATGGCTGCCATATAAGCAGCACCTTATATATTGTGGGGAGTGGACTTAGCCCCTGAGCCATGATTGGCTAAAGGCACCCTGCCTTTGGCTAATCATGGCTCTGACAGGACATTGTGCTGTGATTGGTCAAAGCATATGCAGCACTGCCCCCTAGAGGACTGCTGAAGAATGAAACTTTGGATTCCCTTGGGTTACCCATAGCAACTGCTTGCAGAAATCTCAATACTTTAAGTTCTTGGCTCAGTCAATGATCAGTCTAGGGTTTGCTGTTTTCGGTGTTTTATTTATATTGGGATGGGAGAAGGGATGAGTGGGATACTCCAACTGTTAACTATTGACATTTCAGAGGACTTCTAACTTGAGAATGCAGCAAGGCCGCTCCTTCATCCTGCCACTTGAATGAAGCTGAGGTAAATGTTCCTATTTGTGTTTCTCTTCAGGGTACTCCACCAGTACCCCCTTTGTCTGTACTAGCCGACACCTGTCTACTGACTGCAGTACCCGGAGGGGTCCCCTTCTTGGGCAGACCCCTGGGCAAGATCCTCTGTACTCACGATACTGTTTTTCCAGAGTCTCGCAGTGCCCAAACTCCTCAGTCAGTTCTCCTGGACCTCTGGGTTCAGCTCCACACTGTAGGTGCACCAGGCCGACTGCCTGTGATCATCACCAACTGCTGCAGAAGAGGAGGCAGCCGCCACCCTCCTTCTGGGACTCTGCTTCCCGCCAAAGACCTCTACCTCATGTGCCCCTGGCTGTTTATACCCTGCCCTACAATGCACCAAGACCAACTGTCTGTGCCAATCTCTGGAGCAGTACCAAAAGCTTGTCTGTCATCGGTCAGGTTTCCCTCCAGCATCCTATGTGCCTCCCGATTGGATCAGCTGGGGACACTCCCTAAGACCAGATGAATCACACACTGGGTACACTGAGCAGACCTGACTCAAAGATAAAATAAGTCCCAAAAAACAACAACTTCATAAAAACAGTCACATCGGGGAGAGTCCAAAATGCTAGCTTAGTGCAGAAGTAACTCTGCAGGGAAGACAAGAAAAGAAGCAGCGCCATCTAAGTGTAGCGATATAGGAGCTTTAATGACCACAATAGGTAAACAACTCACAGGATTGTGGGGGATAATGCTCGTCAAGTAGATCAAAGTCCCCGCTTCCATAAAGGCCAGATTTGTGGAGTGCACAACTATTTGTCCTGGACAGATTCTCCCACCTGAGCTGTGGATCTCTGCAGCTCATCCAGAGTTACCATGGGCCTCTTGGCTGCTTCTCTGAATAATGCTCTTCTTGCCCGGCCTATCAGTTTAGGTGGACGGCCATGTCTTGGTAGGTTTTCAGTTGTGCCATACTCTTTCCATTTTCAGATGATGGATTGAACAGTGTTCAGTGAGATGTTAAAAGCTTGGGATGTTTTTTGTTTTTTTACAACCTAACCCCCGCTTTAAACTTCTCCACAACCTTATCCCTGACCTGTCTGGTGTGTTCCTTGGCCTTCATGATGCTGTTTGTTCACTAATGCCCCGTACAAACGTTCCGATAATCGAACGATAAAACTCGCTTTCGACCTGATCGCAAGATAATTTGATCGTTAGTACACAGCTTTTGACAGCCGATCACGACAGTTGGTCCAACAAAATCCGAAGGGACAAACAGGAAAACTTCTGTCGTACGATAGCCCCGCGAACGACAATCGTTTCATCAGTAAACTGTGCGTCCGCTTAAATCGATCGACAAAGACCGCGCATGATCAGAAACACTAAAATAGCACAGAAAAAGCCTGGCTGCCATTGTTTTTGTTTTGCAGCATCTGATACATAGCTAAGCAACCAGGAAGCTTTTCCCGAATTGTACGACAAAAATCATACGGTTTGTTGAATTCGATGTTAGTATCATGCAACAAAATGCGAATGATAAGTCGTTCAATTATCTCAACGTGTGTACGGGGCTTAAGGCCCCTTTCACACATACGGTCCGTTTGTCCGTTTTTCATCCATCCGTTGACGGATCAAAAAACGGACATCAATGCATCTCTATGTAAAAACGGATGACAACGGATGATCATCAGTTAACATCCGTTTTCATCCGCTTATGTCAATGTCCGTTTTTTGGAATGGATGAATGCCCTATTTTTCATCCATCAAAAAAACGGATCGGACGATAAAAGGATGTAAACGGACAAACGGAAAAACGGATGAAAAACTGATACATTTTGACGTGACTGAACTGATGAACTGAACAGACCATATGTGTGAAAGGGGCCTAATATTTACTAATTAGGTGACTTCTGAAGGCAATTGGTTCCACCAGATTTTAGTTAGGTGTATCAGAGTAACGGGAGATGAATACAAATGCACACCACACTTTTCAGATATATATTTGTAAAAAATGTTGAAAAACATTTATCATTTTCCTTCTACTTCACAATTATGTGCCACTTTGTGTTGTTCTACATAAAATTCCAATAAAATACATTTACGTTTTTGACAAAATGTGAAAAATTTCAAGGAGTATGAATACTTTTTCAAGGCACTGTATATGAGAATCGGATGCATTTTGAATCGCATCTGATTCACATACCATGTGAACCAGACTGGCTTTTAATGGAGACAGTTCACATAAATGCCGGCTGGTTGCAGTCCTGTGTGTTTTTCAGTCCAGTTCAGGTACGATGTAAAGCCCCGTACACACGTACTGATCGTCGGCCGAACGATCAGCCGTCTTTTGTGCAGGGCTGTCGTGTCTGTTGAAAACTGCAAAAGACTGCACACGAATTTTGTCGGCCAACAACAGCCGACTGCAGAAGTGATGTCATGTGATGGTTAACTTTCCTTGTCTTTTTTCTTTTCTGAGCATGCCCAGTCTTGCTAATCTGCTGTCTGTCGGCCGAAATCTGTACTGACTGGCGAACAATCGGCCGTTCTGGTGTTGGCCAACAAAAATTTTAAAGTCTGCATGACAGATTCTGTTCGGCCGAAAATGCGCTGTCGGCTGTCGGAAGCATCATACTAACAAGCCTACAATCGGCCGATTGGTCGGCGGCCGAATATTTACGGCCGACAATCGGTATGTGTGTACGGGGCTTTAGTATCAAATTTGCACCTAAAGATTGAGGCTGGGTTCACACTTTTGTTGATACAATGCATTAATCCTTTTTTTTTTTTTGCACATTAAGTTAAGACAGCCAATATAAATAGGTTAACAATGCACCAAAACATCAAAAAAAAAAAAAAAAATGCCCATGCACCATTTATGGCACTGCCGCACACCACTCCCCATGGTTGTGCATTAATGTGCATTGTGCTGCCCTGCAAGGTAAGTGCATTGGAGCCTGTACAATAAACATATCCTTGTTTTCAGTCCACACCTGTTTTTTTTTTTTTTTAGCAACCTACAGTACTTTCCTTCAGGAGTTTTCTAGTTGCTAGGTGCTTCTATGATTTCAAAGTGATGTCACCTGGACTAGGCTGTAAAGGATTTTTTACTTTTGGCTCCTCTGGGCTATGGTAGGATCTATTTATGTCTCTTATCACTGGTGTGGGGTTGAGTGCCGGTTCACACTTCCACGTGTGCGGCGATCGCATGTAATATCGGAGCGCACTGCTCCTTCATTACATGCGATCGGATGTGCAGTGCGAATTCAGCCATACACTTTATATGGCTAAATTCGCACTGCACCCGCACAAAAGTCGCACATGAGGCATGTTTTCAGCCGCATCAGGATCGGATCGCACAGTGGTTCACACTTGTGCGATCCGATCCTGTGTGAACTGTCAGATCGCACTGCGATATGCGATCAAACTGGGGGTGTCGTTAACATTTCATTGACACCCCCAGCGTATCGCATATGGCAGTGTGAACTGCCAGATGTGCATTTGCGATGCATAATGAGATGAATAATATAATGTAGGTGTTGCACTCTTCTCCTCCCTTCTCCAGTTCGGGGGTCTCTGTTCCAACTCTCCCTAAAGGGCTATAGCATATGTTGCTTGGTTGTTCAAAAAACAAGTCTATACACTAGCTGCTGAGCTTGTCTCTTGTGTTTCCCAATGCCTCTGTGATCCACAGCGTTTCTGCTTTCAGTATACTACATGTTACCTGCGCATCTCTGTGATTCTCTGCTTTTATGGATCCAGACACCTTGTCTTCCCTGTGCATCTTGATGTCTCCTAGAGTGACTCTTCTATTCTGTGTTTCCCAGCTTTGCAGTGCTGCAACAGACTCTCACTCCTGTGTTCCCAGTAACCCAGCGCTGCAAGAGACTCTTAGCCCTGTGTCCTTATAACCTCAGTGCAGCAAGAGACTCTCACTCCTGAGTTCCCAGTAACCCAGCGCTGCAAGAGACTCAGCCCTGTGTCCTCAGAACCCTGTGCTGCAAAGACTCTTACTCCTGTGTTCCCAGTAACCCAGCGCTGCAAGAGACTCTTAGCCCTGTGTCCTCAGAACCCCAGTGCTGCAAGAGACTCTCACTCCTGTGTTCCCAGTAACCCAGCGCTGCAAGAGACTCTTAGCCCTGTGTCCTCAGAACCCTGTGCTGCAAGAGACTCTCACTCCTGAGTTCCCAGTAACCCAGCGCTGCAAGAGACTCAGCCCTGTGTCCTCAGAACCCTGTGCTGCAAAGACTCTTACTCCTGTGTTCCCAGTAACCCAGCACTGCAAGAGACTCTTAGCCCTGTGTCCTTAGAACCTCAGTGCAGCAAGAGACTCTCACTCCTGAGTTCCCAGTAACCCAGCGCTGCAAGAGACTCAGCCCTGTGTCCTCAGAACCCTGTGCTGCAAAGACTCTCACTCCTGTGTTCCCAGTAACCCAGCGCTGCAAGAGACTCTTAGCCCGGTGACCTCAGAACCCCAGTGCTGCAAGAGACTCTCACTACTGTGTTCCCAGTAACCCAGCACTGCAAGAGACTCTTAGCCCTGTGTCCTCAGAACCCCAGTTTAGCAAGAGACTCACTCCTGTGTTCCCAGTAACCCAGCGCTGCAAGAGACTCTTAGCCCTGTGTCCTCAGAACCCCAGTTTAGCAAGAGACTCACTCCTGTGTTCCCAGTAACCCAGCGCTGCAAGAGACTCTTAGCCCTGTGTCCTCAGAACCCCAGTGCTGCAAGAGACTCACTACTGTGTTCCCAGTAACCCAGCACTGCAAGAGACTCTTAGCCTGGTGACCTCAGAACCCCAGTGCTGCAAGAGACTCTCACTACTGTGTTCCCAGTAATCCAGCGCTGCAAGAGACTCCTATCCCTGTGTCCTCAGAACACCAGTGCAGCAAGAGACTCTCACTTGTCTTCCTGTGATCCCAGCACCCCAGTGCTTTCAGAGACTGCCACTGTGTACATGTGCTCCTGCTCAATAGGTGCCTTTTTGGGTTAGTCAGAAGCTGCAACGTGACAGCTGCCCAGCAGCAAAGCCCATTCTCCTATGCAGGGTGCTCTTTGTGAAAACCTGGCTGTTCCATAAATTCTGCACTATGGGTCTTCTCGGGGTTCACACCACTACTGAACATGCATGCATGTCTTATTCCTCCCTAGTCCTTACAGTACTCTGTCTCTCCTGTACCCGGTGTCACCCTGAGTCATATCAGTCACCGCTGTGCCCCTGCCTGCAGCATTCTTCGGTGACCCTTGCGAAACCAATACCTTTTCAAGTCTCATCTAGGTCCTATGCCTTCATGCAGTTCCAACCCCCTAATTCCTGGTCAGCCCTGCTTCTATTGGACACAAACTCCTGTCCATGACAATAGGATTGGCAGTATGCCTAAGTCCTGGTTCACACTGGTGCGATGCGGGAAGCCCTGCGAATCAGTGGCGGTTCCCGCATCCCACCAGAATCGCACAGTGGTTCACACTGAGATATGCGAATCGCTGGGGGTGTTAATGTAAAGTTAATGACACCCCCAGATTGGTTCGCAGATCACAGTGTGAACTGTGAAATGGAGTAGGAATCAGATTGCATAAACAACAACTCACCCTAGCTCCACCACACTGTGGGAAGATAAAGAGCTAAGTGTCGCTGCTCAGGCTAAATGTCCAAACCAAATTTTATATGAATAAAACCGGCACACGAAAAGGCTTCATCCAAGTAAAATTATTTATTCCAGCATGGATAGCAGTGACAACATGACAAATTTTGATGCGTTTCGGCTTTACACCTTCCTCATAGCATGTACATGTATAATAAAACTTATATAATGTGAAAACTGCTCCTAAAACTAGGGGTGGTACATACTTAATTGCAATTAACATCAATACATAACACCAGGGGAGAGGTGTGTGTTCAAGTCAGTCAAAAATCAAGGAAGGTGTCCCGTAGAGAAAAAAACATTAAGTGCCAGTCCACACTTAAGCGATGACAGACACCGCATGCAATATATGTATTCATATAACAATCAGATTGCATAGGTGTGAACACCCATGCGATCCGATTCCAGTGCGGACCAAAAAAAGGGTCCTGCGCCATTTTGCTGCGAATGTGATGCGATTTCAGCTATAAATTTTGTGCAAATCACATGCAATGTCTGGCATCGCACTAGTGTGAACTGGCACTAAAGTTCACATTCAGCTCTGTGTGTGTGTGATTACTTTTAACAAAAATAGTACTGAAGGAAAAAAAATGAAACAAACTATACGTTCTTTATCAGGTATATAGGCTGGGTTAAATCACTTGGGCACCCTCAAGCTCATAAATGATAAATTATTAAATTCCATTTATACACAAGGCTCAGTTCACAAAGTGTTACACTAGGAAGAAGGCTCCACATTAAAGTGGTATTAACCACTTAAGCCCCGGAAGATTTTACCCCCTTCCTGACCAGGGCCTATTTTGCAATTCGGCACTGCGTGACTTTAACGGACAATTGCGCAGTCGTGCGACGCTGTACCTAAAATAATTTGGCGTCCTTTTTTTCCCACAAACAGAGCTTTCTTTTGGTGGTATTTGATCACCTTTGCGATTTTTTGATCATGCGCTATAAACAAAAAAAGAGCGTCAATTTTTCAAAAATAAAATAAATTTTTTTTTAAATTCCCCCCAAAAAAGTAAAAATCTAAATTTTTTAACATTTTAGGCCAATTTGTTTTCTGCTACATATTTTTGGTAAAAAAAAAAAAATCGCAAAAAGCGTATTTTGATTGGTTTGCGCAAAAGTTATTGCGTTTACTAACTAAGGGAAAGATTTTTGTCATTTTTGTTGTTTTTTTTTTTTAACGCATAATGGCGGCGATCTGCGATTTTTTTTGCGGGACTGCGACATTGGGGCGGACAGATCGGACCCTTGACTGACATTTTTGACACTTTTGGGGTTACCAGTGACATTACTACAGTAATCAGTGCTATACATATGCACTGTTACTGTAAAATGACACTGGTAGTGAAGGGGTTAACTTTTTTTTTGAGAGGGAGGGGTGGTGTGTGTCCCTAGGGGCGTGATTCTAACTGTGATTGGCTGTGGCTTGAGCTGTAAGAACAGTGATCAACGGTCCTACATAGTAGAACCGTATGATCACCATTCTTACACAAGGGAGAATGACAGGCGGCTTGTTTACATTAGCCGCCTGCCTTTCTCCCGGTGTCACAGATGATTGCGAGTGCCCGGCGGACCCGCGCGGGGGGGGGGGTCCGTGACCGAGCGGGAGCGCGCATTCGGCGGCGCGCGCTCGCTCCCCAGAGCCTCACAGGCTAGCAACGTAGACCTACGTCGCTTTGCCTGTGAGGGGCTGACTGCCGCAGTAAATTTACTGTAAGCAGTCGGCAAGTGGTTAAAGAATATGTTACCCCAACATTTCATATTCCTGGTATGTGCCTGCTGTACCATGTACCTGTATGAGAAAGTATCCTGTTATCTTTGGTTTGCTTCCTTTGTGTGAAATCCCTGGTGTTCCTGCCAGTCCCTCTGCTTAACCTATTAAAAACTGACCATGCCAGGCATAAGAGCACATTCATTCTATTGTAGTCAGCACAGCCCATCTCTCCTCCAATGATCAGACTTCTGCTGACACCCCCATCCTATCCCCCCCCCCGCACAGCCATTCAGTATACTGCTGCTTCTCCTCCCCACCTCTCTGCTCTCTGAGTTCCTTGTGCAGCTAAGAACAGAGATTATGTGATCGCTTATGACAAAAAGGTATTGATATTTTTATATCTATACACAAATCTTTTGCCTTTTCATTTCTATTTAAAATTGAATGGGTTGTTTTACAAGGTTATCATTTACATATGCTTTAAACCCAAAACAATCTTTTATCATATTGCAGCTTACCAATTCTTAGATGTGATGGCTGCAATAGTTTTTTTAGGCTATCTTCTATTTTCATCTGGTGATCTGGCCAGTAAAGCCCCGTACACACACGCAGATCGTCGTCATACAAACGTCGGCGGACGAAAGATCTGCCGATTGTATGCGTGTTAGTATGGTGC
Organism: Pelophylax lessonae; assembly: GCF_965119305.1. Lineage (NCBI taxonomy): Eukaryota > Metazoa > Chordata > Amphibia > Anura > Ranidae > Pelophylax > Pelophylax lessonae. The sequence goes on from NC_138769.1 coordinate 443,694,085, forward strand.
CTCCGACAGATGTCTGCACACAATCTGCGGACAACAGTCTTTCTTGCAAACATGAAAATTTTTGTCTGCAGACACCAGAACGGACAATTGTTTGCCTGTCAGTACAGAAATCAGCCGACAGACCGCAGATTTGCAAGACTGGGCATGCTCAGAAAATAAAAAACACAGGGAAAGTTAACCATTACATGACATCACTTCTGCAGTCAGCTGAAGTCTGCGGACAAAATTCTTGTGCTGTCCTTGTGCTGTCTTTGCACTTTTCAACAGACACCGACATCCCGGGGAGAAAAGACGAACATTTGTATGACGACGATCTGCGTGTGTGTACAGGGCTTAAGTCTGTTTTTTACCAGAACAAGCTGTCCTACAGATTTTGAGGTTAGGGGGTAAAGAAAACCATTTACTGCTGACAGGGGGGTTTACAATGATCAGTTTTTTTTTTTTCATTTAAAACCTTTATCCTAAGGCCCCTTTCACACAGGCGGACCGTTCAGATCCGCCTGTCTGTTTTTTGGCGGATCTGAACGGTCCCCCCATGCATTCCTATGGGGCATCGGATGTCAGCGGAGACATGTCTGCTGACACCCGATCCGATCCGTCAAATCTGGATGGATGGAAACCCTATTTTCCATCCGTCCAGCAGGTTGGATCGGACCGGCGGTAGGTTCCCATCCAATTCCCCCATAGAGATGCATGGGGAACTGACAGCTGTGTCTCTGCACACAGCGCGGAGACACAGCTGTCATCCTCCCGCCGATCCCCCGCTGAGAAAAACTGAGTTCGTCCGACAGACGGAGTGTGTGAAAGGGGCCTAAAAGGTAAAAACTGTTGGTGTAACTTCTTGTATAACTGCAGTGTGAGATGGAGTTTGGCTTCAATTTGTTAGTGTATCTAATTCTGCTAGTACATCTAACACTCCCCTCCCCACAGATTGACAATGCTTCTGTCTGCTGTGCCTCCTCTGTTCCTTCATTCAGAGCTGTGTCACTAATACCGGAGGTGCGATACTGGCCAGATCACCAGGTGGAAACAGACAGGAAAAAGTCCTAAAAAAGAAAAGGAATGCAGCGCATGATTTAATTATTGGTAAGCATCAATAAGTTACATTTTTGGTTTTGGGTTTCATACCACTTTAATCTTCAGCTATTTCCAACGAGATTTCCAAAATACAATCACGTCTGAAGACCTTTGAGGTGGTGATAAAATGACAGTTTGTAGGATATAACAATTCATTTCACAAATTTGGAAGAAAAAGGTTTTTTTTTTTTAGTAAAACTGGAGGGTGCAAAATCTGGTGCAGCCCTGCATAGAAACCAATCAGCTTCCAGGTTTTATTGCCAAAGCTTAAAGAGTAACTCCACTTTTGTTGAGAAAAACACATTCTCTTCTAGGTGATCACTGTACATTACAAGGATTTTATTATTCTACAGAAAAAGTGGTTTGTTTGTTTGTCTGTATCCATGTGCAGAGTGAACATGTATGGAGGAGGTTTTATAATTATTAATCAGATGCTGTACCTGCAAGGCTCTAATCTAATGAGGAAGGTTGGAGGGTCTGCATCCGTTAAGGCTCCGTTCACAAATGCCGCGGTTCACAGATCACAAATTCAGGCGCAAATCAGGTTTGAATTTTTGCCTGTATTTGCCCCAGAATCGGACCAGAAGACACACAGGACCCTTTTTCAATGTGGACCGCAGACCAATTCGCATATGTGTGAACAGTGCCTTAGATGTGATTTCTCTCTGGGAGTATCTCACCAAAAATGACATTTTTGTTGCAGGGGATGTTCAAAATTGAATTTGTATCTTAGCACAGACTTCTGGGAAAATCACTAGGCAGGAACTGACATACCGGGGGGGCGTTCTGTCCACAGTCCGTGTACAGAATGCCTTCAGGTAGCTATATTGCATTTTACAAAGAATTACATTACTGCAGTATAAAAAGGAAAGGTAATTTTTTTTAATAACATTTAATTTTAATATTTTTTTATACTCTATATTATTAGTATTTTTTTTTTATTTGCTAATATTTTTCCCATGAAAGTGGAGTTACCCTTTAACCAGTCCCACTGCTATAGGGCGGTACCTGTGTGCCGGATCACGTATACATATGTGAGCCAGCTCTTTGGGGTAGGGTGTACGTATGCCCGCCTCTGCCGGCTTGCTTGATGTCCACTGGCACCTGCTGATTGTTCCTTATAGAGGCAGAACAGCAGTCTGCCTATGTAAACAAGGCACATTGCTGTTCTGTCAGTAGCGAAGGCATGGACCCTGTGTTCCTGCAAAGCAGGGGCACGGATCCATGCCTTCCCCTAATAAAAGCACCTCCCACTCAGTGCACTAACACTGGCTAGGCACATATTTAACCCTTTGATCAACCCTCTTAACCCCTTTCCAGCCAGTGTCATTAGTACAGAGACAGTGCATATTTTTAGCACTGATCACTGTAATAATGTCACTGGACACATAAAAGTGTCAGTTAGGACCTGACTGTCTGCAACAATATTGCAGTCGCTGATGGCCGTCATTACTAGTAAATAAATAAAAATATCCCATAGTATGTAGACGCGATAACTTTTGCGTAAACCAATCAATATACGCTTATTGGGATTTTTTTTACCAAAAATATGTAGCAGAATACATATTGCCCTAAATTGATGAAGAAATCTGATTTTTTACATTTTTTTACTGGATATGTTCTATAGGAGAAAGTAAAACATTGTTTTTATTTGCAAAATTGTCAGTCTTTTTTTTTTTTTCTGTTTAGAGCGCAAAAAAATAAAAACCACAGTGGTGATCAAATACCACCAAAAGAAAGCTCTGTTTGTGGGAAAAAGGACATACGTTTTATTTGTGTACAGTGTCGCACCACCACACAATTGTCAGTTAAAGTAACGCAAACTATTGCAAAAAATGGCCTGATCATGAAGGGGGGGGGGGGGTTTAGTCTTCCAGAGGTTAAGTGGTTATTTGCTAATTTTTTTACCATGAAAGTGGAGTTACCCTTTAACCACTTGCTGCAAAATCACGTACCTGTAAAGTGCAGGCATCACCCCAATACCGTTTTTTAGACCCGACGATCGGCTTTCTTGTAATAATAACCGATGCTGCTAAGCAGCCACTCGGCTGTTATTACAAGCAGCGGGAGGGGACATCTTCCCCCTCCCGTCGCTCCGCCCGGGATCTCCCGTTCCACCGTAGGAGCTGAGTGACCAAACATGGCTTTGATCGGGTCTCTAATGTAGTATCCTGGAAGCAACGTCACAACATCACTTCTGGGTTTACTGGAGTCTTAAAGGCACCAGTTTAAAAAAGTTTGAAAGTATTCAAAAACACTTATCTTTGCATTTTGAATACTTTCAAGTGCAGGTCTCCTGCAGACCTGTCAAGAGTATCTGTGTGCCAATACATTGTATGGGCAAGCAGATACAGTCTGAAAGGAAGACTCAATGAACTACCACAACGCCAACATCCGCAAACGTCGAGGGACTTGCAGCTTTCCACTCACAGAGGAATGCGAATGAGTGATGCGGCCAAAGCCCTGCAAAGCCACATTTTTTTAAAAAAATTGCAACAGCTAGCGGAGGGAGAAGATCCTCCACTGTCACAATAGGGGATCGAGGAGTGTAGGGGCCGGGCTGGTCCGTTCATAATATGGGTGCAACATCTAACGAAAGGTTTCATTTGAGAGACTTATGTATCCGACACATACCCTTCCTTCGAGAAATGCTCACCTGATCCCTTTGGCCCAGACAGCTTTGTTGAGCCTGGTGTCAATACGTACATCAGGAGTACGCATCTCTTTCACTGCAAATTTGCGGATTTCCTTCAGAGCACGGGGAGCGCGTTTCTTGAAGCCACTAAAAAGATGAGAAGGAAACAGAACATGGATTTAGTAAAGTAAAGACCTAGGTACACTATATACATTTACTAACTAAAAAGGCTTTGTGCTTTACACATTCTACAGGTGTATTAATATAGGCTGCTATGGTAGTTAAAACAGTAACCGTAAACTGGCACAAATTCAGACTCCTTGAACTGTTTATTAAAAATGAATGAAGAGGTAGAATAAATATATGACAGCCAAGACAGAAAATGACAAAAATAGCATGGATAGTTGCTATGAAAATTACTAAGAACCAAGCACCAGAGTGCTTGGTGTAACATCATCTTTCACATTATACAAAAAAATTGGGCAAATTTCAGTGTTTTGTTTTTTTCTTGTAATTATGAAACTTTTATTCCAAAAAAATCATGTTTTCAAAAATTGCTGCGCAAATACCGTGTGACATAAAAAGTTGCAACGACCACCATTTTATTCTCTAGGGTCTCTGCTAAAAAAATCATATATAATGTTTGGGGATTCTAAGTAATTTTCTAGCAAAAAAGTGATGGATTTTACATGTAGGAGAGGAGTGCCAGAATTGGCCCTGTATAGAAGTGGTTAAAGTAACACGGTGCCATATCGCGAAAAAAAAAAAAAAAAAACGGCCTGGTCATGAAGGGGTGTAAATCTTCTAGCGGTCAAGTGGTTAATTTGCTAATTTGTTTCCCATGAAAGTAGGGTTACCCTTTAAGGCCCCTTTCACACTTGTGCGACTTGGGACTGCAAAGTCACATGACATGTCATACTCCATGATTTCCAATGAGTATCATTTATATCTGTGCGACTCCATGTTGCAATGACTTCAAAGTAGTCCCTGCACTACTTTGGTTTGACCGATGCGTTTTGAGGTCCAGAGACCTCAAGATTACACAGGCATTGCTTCAAGTCCAGTCAAAATCGCACGACTTTTAGGCCGCACAAGTGTGAAAGGAGCCTAACTGAACAAGCTGACGTTAGAAGCTGATTGGCTACCATGCACAGCTGCACCAGATTCTGTGTGCACCAGTTTTAGTTAGGCCCCTTTCACACATGCTGTCCATTTGTCATCCATTTGTTGACGGATGAAAAACGGACATCAATGCATCTCTATGGAAAAACTGATGTAAATGAATGATCATCCATTTACATCCCCTATCATCCATTTTTTTTTAACTGATCAAAGCTCTATTTTTCTTTCGTTAAAAAAACGGATCGGATGAAAAACTGATGTAAACTGACAAATGGTCAGTTTTTCATTTGTAGTGGATGTAAAAAAAAACTGATGACCACTAAGGAATACTTCATCCATTTTGAGGTGACTGAACTGATGAAATGAACGGGCCTAAGGCTCCTTTCACACTATCCGTCCGTCGGACGGATTCTGTTTTTCTCAGCGGGGGATCGAGCTGCCGATCCCCCGCTGAGCAGGAGGATGACAGTTGTGTCTCTGCGCTGTGTGCGGAGACACAGCTGTCAGTTCCCCATGCATCTCTATGGGGGAATCGGATGGGAACGAACCGTCGGTCCGTTCTCATCCGACCCCATCCGCTGGACGGATGGAAAATAGGGTTTCCATCCGTCCAGATTTGACGGATCAGATGTTAGTGGACATGTCTCCGCTGACATCCGATGCCCCATAGAGATGCATTGGGGGACCGTGCAGATCCGCCAAAAAAAAGGACAGGCGGATCTGAACGGTCCGCATGTGTGAAAGGGGCCTTAGGCTCCTTTCACACGGGCTTTCTGATCAGGACTGCCTGTGAGTTTTTCAGGTGGATCTGATTGGATGCTCCATGCAGACATCCCAAGTCTCCCGCAAGTCGCGGGAGACTCCCGCTTTCCGCCCTGAGCTCACGGACACCCGCAAGCTCAGGGCAATATCCCGGCTCTGTGTGTGTGTGAGTCAGATGACTCATCGATGCAGGCAGAAGAGTGTGTCAGCAAGCCTGCACGGAGCCGAAGTAGATCCGTCTCACAGGCGGAGTGATATGAGTCATGCACTCCGCCTGTGGGAGGAGCTGCAGAGAGCAAGCAGAGGCTTTGCTCTCCACTACAGCCACATCTTATACTCCAGGAGGCATTTTGGCGCGCGGGGGACCAATCATCGTGACACCCCACTCTGTGACAGACACAGTGACCTAACCTGAGAGCAGCACCAGAGAGCCAGCACCTGAGACAAGTACCAGCAAATGACCAGCACCTATGACCAGCGCCAGTACCAGCACCAGTGACCAGGCCAGTACCAGCACCAGTGACCAGGCCAGTACCAGCACCAGTGACCAGGCCAGTACCAGCACCAGCACCAGTGACCAGGCCAGCACCAGTGACCAGGCCAGCACCAGTGACCAGGCCAGTACTAGCACCAGTGACCAGGCCAGTACTAGCACCAATGACCAGGCCAGTACCAGCACCAGTGACCAGGCCAGTACCAGCACCAGTACTAGCACCAGTGACCAGGCCAGTACCAGCACCAGTACTAGCACCAGTGACCAGGCCAGTACTAGCACCAGTGACCAGGCCAGTACCAGCACCAGTACTAGCACCAGTGACCAGACCAGCACCAGTGACCAGGCCAGTACCAGCACCAGTGACCAGGCCAGTACCAGCACCAGTGACCAGGCCAGTACCAGTGACCAGGCCAGTACTAGCACCAGTGACCAGGCCAGTACTAGCACCAGTGACCAGGCCAGTACTAGCACCAGTGACCAGGCCAGTACCAGCACCAGTGACCAGGCCAGTACCAGCACCAGTGACCAGACCAGTACTAGCACCAGTGACCAGGCCAGTACCAGCACCAGTACTAGCACCAGTGACCAGGCCAGTACCAGTGACCAGACCAGTACCAGCACCAGTGACCAGGCCAGTACCAGCACCAGTGACCAGGCCAGTACCAGTGACCAGGCCAGCACCAGTACCAGCACCAGTGACCAGGCCAGCACCAGTACCAGCACCAGTGACCAGTACCAGCACCAGTGACCAGGCCAGTACCAGCACCAGTGACCAGGCCAGCACCAGTGACCAGGCCAGTACCAGCACCAGTGACCAGGCCAGTACTAGCACCAGTGACCAGGCCAGTACCAGCACCAGTACTAGCACCAGTGACCAGGCCAGTAACAGTGACCAGACCAGTACCAGCACCAGTGACCAGGCCAGTACCAGCACCAGTGGCCAGGCCAGTACCAGTGACCAGGCCAGCACCAGTACCAGCACCAGTGACCAGGCCAGCACCAGCACCAGTGACCAGTACCAGCGACCAGGCCAGTACCAGCACCAGTGACCAGGCCAGCACCAGTGACCAGGCCAGTACCAGCACCAGTGACCAGGCCAGTACCAGTGACCAGGACCAGTACCAGTGACCAGCACCAGCACCAGTGACCAGCACTAGCACCAGTGACCAGGCCAGCACCAGTGACCAGGCCAGTACCAGCACCAGTACTAGCACCAGTGACCAGACCAGCACCAGTGACCAGACCAGTACCAGTGACCAGACCAGCACCAGTGACCAGGCCAGTACCAGCACCAGTGACCAGGCCAGTACCAGCACCAGTGACCAGGCCAGTACCAGTGACCAGGCCAGTACTAGCACCAGTGACCAGGCCAGTACTAGCACCAGTGACCAGGCCAGTACTAGCACCAGTGACCAGGCCAGTACCAGCACCAGTGACCAGGCCAGTACCAGCACCAGTGACCAGACCAGTACTAGCACCAGTGACCAGGCCAGTACCAGCACCAGTACTAGCACCAGTGACCAGGCCAGTACTAGCACCAGTGACCAGGCCAGTACCAGCACCAGTACTAGCACCAGTGACCAGGCCAGTACCAGTGACCAGACCAGTACCAGCACCAGTGACCAGGCCAGTACCAGCACCAGTGACCAGGCCAGTACCAGTGACCAGGCCAGCACCAGTGACCAGGCCAGCACCAGTACCAGCACCAGTGACCAGTACCAGCACCAGTGACCAGGCCAGTACCAGCACCAGTGACCAGGCCAGCACCAGTGACCAGGCCAGTACCAGCACCAGTGACCAGACCAGCACCAGTGACCAGCACCAGTGACCAGGCCAGTACCAGCACCAGTACTAGCACCAGTGACCAGGCCAGTACCAGCACCAGTACCAGCACTAGTGACCAGTGACCAGGCCAGTACCAGCACCAGTGACCAGGCCAGCACCAGTGACCAGGCCAGCACCAGTGACCAGGCCAGTACCAGCACCAGTGACCAGGCCAGCACCAGTGACCAGCACCAGTGACCAGGCCAGTACCAGCACCAGTACTAGCACCAGTGACCAGGCCCGTACCAGCACCAGTACCAGCACTAGTGACCAGGCCAGTACCAGCACCAGTGACCAGACCAGCACCAGTGACCAGACCAGCAACAGTGACCAGGCCAGTACCAGCACCAGTGACCAGGCCAGTACCAGCACCAGTGACCAGACCAGCACCAGTGACCAGGCCAGCGCCAGTACCAGCACCAGTGACCAGGCCAGTACCAGCACCAGTACCAGCACCAGTGACCAGGCCAGTACCAGCACCAGTGACCAGGCCAGCACCAGTGACCAGGCCAGCACCAGTGACCAGGCCAGTACCAGTGACCAGGCCAGTACCAGCACCAGTGACCAGTACCAGGACCAGCACCAGTACCAGTGACCAGCACCAGTGACCAGCACTAGCACCAGTGACCAGCACCAGTGACCAGGGCCAGCACCAGTGACCAGGCCAGCACCAGTGACCAGGCCAGTACCAGCACCAGTGCTAGCACCAGTGACCAGGCCAGTGACCAGACCAGTACCAGCACCAGTGACCAGGACAGTACCAGCACCAGTGACCAGACCAGCACCAGTGACCAGGCTAGGACCAGCACCAGTGACCAGGCCAGTACCAGCACCAGTGACCAGGCCAGTACCAGCACCAGTGACCAGACCAGCACCAGTGACCAGGCCAGTACCAGCACCAGTGACCAGGCCAGTACCAGCACCAGTGACCAGGCCAGTACCAGCACCAGTGACCAGGCCATTACCAGTGACCAGGCCAGTACCAGCACCAGTGACCAGTACCAGCACCAGTGACCAGGCCAGTACCAGCACCAGTGACCAGGCCAGCACCAGTGACCAGGCCAGCACCAGTGACCAGGCCAGCACCAGTGACCAGACCAGTACCAGTGACCAGACCAGTACCAGTGACCAGGCCAGTACCAGCACCAGGACCAGGACCAGCACCAGTGACCAGCACTAGCACCAGTGACCAGCACCAGTGACCAGGACCAGCACCAGTGACCAGGCCAGCACCAGTGACCAGGCCAGTACCAGAGACCAGTACGAGCACCAGCACCAGTACCAGCACCAGTGACCAGGTATACTGATTACATTTCATTTCATTATTCTCTGGTAGTGTTAAATTGGAAAGGGGGGGGGGTGCGGCGCGTGCGTGTGGGGGGGGGGCGGCGGCGTGTGGGGGGGGGGGCTCACCTCCCTGAAATGAGTTTTTGCAGGTTGGGATGTCTGCTCCATGTACCCCTATGGTGCGGCAGATGTCAGCGTAGACATCTCTGCTGCTATCCGATCCTGTCCGTGAAATCCAAATGGATGGAAACACTATTTTCCATATGTCTAGAGCAGTGATGGAGAATCTTGGCACCCAAGATGTTTTGGAACTACATTTCCCATGATGCTCATGCACTCTGTAGTGTTGTTGAGCATCATGGGAAATGTAGTTCCAAAACATCTGGGGTCCCAAGGTTCACCATCACTGGTCTAGAGGATCGGACATGATTGGATGAAAACGGACAGGAGGTCTATTCTCATCTGATCTCCCATAGAGGAGAGCGGGGATCTGACAGCTCCTTCGCTGCACACATACATTCCCGCTGAGCAAAACAGACTCCGTTGGGAGTGGCGCCCGTGTGAAAGGAGCCTAATGCCCCGTACACACATGCAGATTATCTGAAGACTTTTGTCTGTAGACTTACCAAAACTATATAATATGAGGTCAAACCTAAACACTTTCAATTTGTATGCAATCCGGCAGGCCCTTGCACTACATAGAAAAGGTAAATCTGCAGACAAAAGTCTTCAGATAATCTGCACGTGTGTACGGGGCATAAGGCTCCAATGTACACGGGACATTGTAAATGGCTGTTTTGGAGCAGTTGGGCGTTTTTTTCAGAAGCCCCTGAACCCACCTACATGTTATCTTATCTGTCCATATACACAGGGTCGTTTACAGTCATTTGCAGGCAGTTGAGTTCAGGGACGTTTTTTGTAACGCAATTATTTGCGTTCGAACGTGTGTTTCCCGGCGTTTCAAACGCAAAAAACGCGGCTGAATGCAATGACCCGCGTTTGGCGCTCGCGTTTTTCCATTTTAAAGGGAAATGATTTTTTTTTACCTCTAGGAACGTTTTTAAACGCAAACGCCCGCTAAACGCGGATGCAAACGTGACACAACAGACGTTTTAAACGTCCTAAAAAAAAGAAAAAAAATTACAGCATTCAAGGGACTTTGACTTTTAACAAACCCATGTGTGATCTGAGTCCAATTCCCTATTATTGCACATCTGGTGTAGAGCGGCATCTAGTGGACGGATGTCTGTGTTGCAGTTTGCCAGTAGTCTTCATTCCCCAGCAAAGTGCTACAGCGGTATGAATGGCTTATACTAAACATTGTATGAGCGGCCTGCTGCAATCACAGGTCTACCGGTGTGAGGCGAACGATACCAGCCGGGGCTTATTACATACAATACAACTACACACACGTCCACCGTTCTACTGACAAGCACCGCCCACACGCCGAACGTTCTGACGTCGGAGAACCCGGAAGCAGTAGTGTGTGGTACGAGTAGACTTCTGTCCCACAATCCCCTTCTACTTCCTTTCCGTCATTGTCCCTAGACGAGTGAGTATGTTCCTGGAGCAGTTCTGTAAATGTATCCCCCGCCATCCTCCTGACTTGGGGTCCGTACAGCCCTGCTATCACCCGGGAGAGGAGGCGCAGTGTCTGAGCTTCCATCCGGGGCTTGTATTAGGGTGGAGGGTGCGGGCGGCTTCTATCAGGGAGCGCTCTTCCCTCCTGGTCGCCGCACACCATTGGAGGGCCGGCCAGGCACTAGTATAGTCATTAGAAAGCTCCTGTTACTGTGCGCTGCATTCAGTCAGGCCTTCGTGTTACATTGGTGTTCGTACATAGGGATATCATCTGTTTACATACATATGATTGCTGAAAGAGCCTGCCATACATAGGGGACCCCCCTCCTTCCCTTCCCGACACTGGAGATGGCAAACAGTCCAGTGCTGGTCATTCCAGCTTCCCTAGGGCTGTGTATGAGGGCACATTGGTGATATCTGATGAGCCTTTACACTAAAGGGGACCTTTCTGAGAAGAAGGAAGAGTTTGTATTGCTGGTTAGCTTGTAGTGATCTTACTTTTGCTCTTTTAGGGCTTATGCTTTCCTCACCCTCTTAAAAACACACGCTAGTTTGGTGCCCAGCAACCCCTAGACATTTAGGTTTTTGTATGTAGGTATGTGCTGCTACTTCTGTAAAGTGTCAGATGAAAGGCCCTGAATGCAGATGGTCTTCACCCATTCATATCCATGGGTCGCTGTATGCAAATCCAGGGGCTGTAATGAGGTGTGCATGGGCACTAGTAGCTGACCCAGAAATGCAGTTCTGCCCTCGCTGGCTGTGTGTTTGCTTTGGGTCAGTGAGAAGTAAACGCAGCTCTGTCTGCATAGTAAATCAAATTGTCACATAGTACAATTAAAACTCTACTTTGATCATACCAAGTTCTGTAGCAGGTGTCTTAATAGAGATAACCCTATAGATGGCAAAAGGCAAAGGCGCTGAAACCGCAAGCGTTTTTACCCCAACTTTACTGTGCTTGTGTGTTTTTTATAGGTCATGTGACTCCAAAACCACAGCAAAAACGTAACACATGCGTTCTTGCTGCGTTTTAAAAGCATTTCAACAGTGAGGTGTGTGTTTTTTTTTTAACTAACCAAAAATGCAGCAAGTAGGTTTTTTAAGACCACAATAAAGCGCAACGGACCAGTGGGAAGACATGCAAGGAATTTAAGGGGATGCCTATTTCTTGTGCTAGCGTGCTGAAAATGGCCTACAAAATGATGTTTGTTTTAAATTCATGATATTGGATGTATGGGTTTTTTTTTGGATCCATCCTTACCTGGGTGGATGCAGCATCGGTCCCCCGACACATCTAACACTGTCGATCACACGGTTCCCTCAGCAGAGAGCTGATGTCTGTCAGTCAGCTCTCTGCTCTGCCCCCTCACTCACTGGAGCACTGGGCTGTGGAGGAGCGGCTGACTCAGTAGCTCGCTGAGCCGGGTGCTGGTCCAGGCATGTAGGCAGATCCCGACTGTGGTCGTGATGATGCCCAAGTCTGGACCGGCTCTGTGATGTCAGCAGACTTCAGCCCGCTTTCTGCTGAAAACAGGTCACAGGAATGCAAAACATTTTGGTTTTGGCCAAGTGCATCCTGAAGTTTTTTTGGTGCACCTCTACATTTTAATACCCTCCCTCTTACTCGTTCTGCAGCCCTGATCCCCCTGACAGAACACTAAAGCTGGATAAACACTACACAACTTTTGTTGTTAGATTTCCTTTAGATTTACCTTCAACTATGCAGTACCAGGGCCTACCTGATTGCATACACATTGAAAGTGTTTAGATTTGACCTCATATTATATGGTTTTGGTAAATTTAAAGGAAAAAAAATCTAAAGACAATTGTATAGTGTGTATGGCCCATAAGAGTCCATTCACACTTTTCAAAAAGGTGCCTGCACTACTTTGGTGCGGCTTTGCTCCATAAAGTCCAATCCAAGTCACAGTGGAAATTGACTTTGGAGACACGCTAATGTGAGGCTCCATTCCCACTTGTGGGACTTGTCTTGCAATTTTTGACATGCCAAGTCGCAGCTGTTTTCAGTTGAACTTGTTCAAATCATTGCAATTGAGTTGCAGTCATTTTGATAGTCTGCCTGCACTATTTTGGTGTGACTTTTGCAGCAACTTAGGTCCATTGAATGTAAAGTCAGATCAAAGTCACACTGTAAATTGTGCAACTTTGGAGTCGCGTATGTGAGTGCAGTCAAAGCTGTTGCTATATTCTGTCAGTCAGAATCCACCTAGCGCTAAGCAGGCTCCCCCTGCCCTCGTGACAAAATTCAGATATGGTGATTGGCTACTTGATCTCTAAACCCTAAATTGGGGGTAGGAAAGGACAAGTGCGATTCAAGAAAGAAGATTCTGTGCCTCCTTTACAGTGAGCATGTTACTTTCCCTATTGTGGGCTTTAGTGCTTTTGTTCCCCCATCCGATGTGTATTAAAACTAACATGGCAGAAAGAATATCCATCATGTGTTGTATAAATATTGTGAATACAGGGCACTGACAGCAAAGGTTTTCTGAAAATTATTTAAACAATTTGCTGTGGTTGTCTTGCAGCAAAAGTGCCTGTTGCTATCCCTCAGTGACAATAGGCCCAGGCTGTACTAGTGTACTTCTTCTTCCTAACGTGTGATTCTTGTGTCCACAGAGATGGCGCCAGCAAAGAAGGGAGGTGAGAAGAAAAAGGGCCGCTCTGCCATCAATGAAGTAGTAACTAGGGAATACACCATCAATATTCACAAGCGGATCCATGGAATGTAAGTTTTAGAATTCTGTTCTTAGTAATTTTCATAGCAACTATCCATGCTATTTTTGTCATTTTCTGTCTTGGCTGTCATACATTTATTCTACCTCTTCATTCATTTTTAATAAACAGTTCAAGGAGTCTGAATTTGTGCCAGCTTACGGTTACTGTTTTAACTACCATAGCGGCCTATATTAATACACCTGTAGAATGTGTAAAGCACAAAGCCTTTTTAGTTAGTAAATGTATATAGTGTACCTAGGTCTTTACTTTACTAAATCCATGTTCTGTTTCCTTCTCATCTTTTTAGTGGCTTCAAGAAACGCGCTCCCCGTGCTCTGAAGGAAATCCGCAAATTTGCAGTGAAAGAGATGCGTACTCCTGATGTACGTATTGACACCAGGCTCAACAAAGCTGTCTGGGCCAAAGGGATCAGGTGAGCATTTCTCGAAGGAAGGGTATGTGTCGGATACATAAGTCTCTCAAATGAAACCTTTCGTTAGATGTTGCACCCATATTATGAACGGACTAGCCCGGCCCCTACACTCCTCGATCCCCTATTGTGACAGTGGAGGATCTTCTCCCTCCGCTAGCTGTTGCAATTTTTTAAAAAAAATGTGGCTTTGCAGGGCTTTGGCCGCATCACTCATTCGCATTCCTCTGTGAGTGGAAAGCTGCAAGTCCCTCGACGTTTGCGGATGTCGGCGTTGTGGTAGTTCATTGAGTCTTCCTTTCAGACTGTATCTGCTTGCCCATACAATGTATTGGCACACAGATACTCTTGACAGGTCTGCAGGAGACCTGCATGGCACAAGTAAGGCTGCAGAAACCAAAAATATTAAATGCACAATTTTTTTTACTTGCAAAAAATGTACATTATTTTTTGTTAAAAGGAACTTATTCCTTTAGGAGTTGCAGCACTTTTATTTTTTTGCTGCAACTCCTGGAGATCCGCTAACATTATTTGCTTTATAAATGCTAATTTGCATTTAAAACATTAAGATTTTAAAATGTTAATATAATACAACTTTTAGCAGACCTATATAAAACTGTATATAACAAAATTTTAATACCTATTTTCACACAGAAATGTTCCATACCGTATTCGCGTGCGCTTGTCCAGGAAGCGCAATGAGGACGAAGACTCCCCCAACAAACTGTACACATTGGTCACATATGTGCCAGTTACTACATACAAAGGTATTTTCAACACTTGTGTAAACATTTCATACCACTTTATGTGTAGTAGAATGTTTAAAGGGAATCTCTACAGATCTGTGGGACAACAGAGGGGAATGTTTCATTGCTGTCTCAGGAACACTGTCAGAGATTCATGGAGGCTGTCATTGAGCTCGCCTTTTTGAGAATGCCGGTTCCCTTGCTGTCATTCTGATGCTCCGATGACCCAGAACAAGTATAGATACAAGTAGTTGAGACACTTTTCTGACACATTTAAATGCTTATTCTGGGACTGTAAATCTTACAAAGTGAAGTAAGACAGCCAGGCATCTAACATTTTCAGTCTTTCAGTGTTATGACACTTTAATTTGCAACCCCTTCATAAGTTAAAGTGCGCCTGTGTCCAGGCTGTGGATTAAATCGTTAACCTGTTTCTAACAAGCAATAAAAAAAATGTACGAACTGGCCTTTGTGGCTGCGGGAATTGTGGAGATATGAGAGGTTTTTTTTTTTTTCCATTTTGTAAAAGTAGGAGAGGGTTAAACCATTGTCAGTGTCTGTTTTTGCCTTTTTTGCTTAATTAGGGAGGTTTCCCTTCACTTCTGGGAGGTTACCACCAATACCAATGTGAGGGAACTCCGCTCTTGTCACAGGAAAAGGTGTCCTGAGTGGAAGATTTAACCTCTTCCTGTTTAGGTAGCAGCTCAAAATTTTAGACTTGGCCTCACTTTTTATCCCTGTGACCATTGGTAATCAGGACAATTGGCGTGAATCTCCCTAATCCGAAAAAGGACACTCCTCACTATTCTACCCAAAACAAAATAAAAGTTTTTTTGCCTTTCTTTAGTTAAACTTGAATTTCCAAATTTACAACCGAGGCACTGAAATCGCAGTTCTTTTCCCTTTTTTGGCATGGCAGCAGAGACTTGGCAGCCTACCAGCCTTCTAATGTAAGCACTCAGCAGTTGTTAGCTTTTAGGAGACCAACTGAGCCCCATGATCACATGGATCTACAGAGGTCAGGAATGGATTTTAACATTTTTACTTAAGGAAACCATATGTAAATACCTAATGTCCATAGCATGGGCACAAGTATACTTTATAATCATCATTCCACTGCTGTAGTAGGGTTGCCTTCCTGGGTACAAATTAAATGTAAAATTATGTTTTTTTCAAAGTACACATTCATGGTGATCGGCACAATGCTCTTTCGTTGTGTTGTAGCTTGTACAGAAAGACAACACACATGAAGAAGTGGTGTGTTAAATGTTCCTTCTGTCCTATGCAGTTTGGCTAGTACCGGGCCTCTTTTATTACAACAGACTGTGAGCTACTTTGTCATGTAAATTGTTTATTAGAAACTCTGATGTGGGAATAAATAGTGTTTTGTTTGAGCTTGAGTGAACAGGATAGGTTTTAAGAACAAATTGTGTTTTTTTTTTTTTTTTTTTTTTTTAGTTGGTTTTAAATTCTGCTTTAACAACTCTTGTGTAATGGCTGCCATAGCATTTTTTTAATCGGATGGTTTCTGCAATCTGTTTTATGTTCTCGGGCACAATGCCTTTGTTGTGAAAACTCGAATGTTGCCTGTGCTATATCCGTTAGACCCCGATGTTGAGTAATTAACAGATGAGTCTAGTTTATTTTTCAATGTGATTTACCTAATGACTATGGCATGGTGATCACAAGGGGTTTGTTTACAAGCAACTGCCAACATAGAACAGGCTTTTGTGGATTTGCCTATAAACTAGGGATAGACTGATTATCGGCAAGGCCAATCTATCGGGGGCCGATATGCACTTTTCCTGATATATCGGAACTGGCCGATAATGCAGAGATTTTTGTGAGATTCTGCCTTCTTAGACCGCCTCCCTCGCCTTGGACAGCCTCGTCTGGAGTCGGGACTAGTCACACTGGAGTGTATCACAGCCATACACACACCCACAGCAGCCCTGTGCCACCCACCCTCAGGCCCTGTGCCAGGCAGCCAGCCACCCACAGACAGGGTGCAAGCAAGCCATTAAACAAAAATTACCATGTTCAGTACCAGATTTGTGTCAAAAATTGTCTATTTTTCAAAACTTTAAATGTACAAAATATCGGCCGATACCAATACGTTGTGACCAAAATATCGGTATCGGCCCTGAAAAAGACATATCGGTCTATCCCTACTATAAACAGACTATTAAAACCGTTTACCAAATAAAAGCCTTATTTCCTTTAAAGGATTCACCTAAACTGCATATTCTGATTTGGGACATCTGTAGATGAAAACAAGCTGTGCAGCTTTGACTAGAGTTGAATAAGGCCCTTTTATGTACTTAATGAAGCCTGACTGGAAAACCTCTAGGACTTTGCTAAGGGACACCTAGCTGTTACTGTACACCTTCACCATCACAGGGGCAAGCTATCAAATGCTGAGCTTAGAGCTACTGCATCAGGGGGGAGAGAGCGTGCATGTGAGGGGATTTGAACCGGAGAGCTCACTCCTATGATGGTGAAGATGAACAGTAACAGCTGGGAGTCTCTTCGCAACATCCTAAGAGTTTTCCAGTCAGGCTTCATGAGGTACGTGAATGGCCTACACTTTTGCCAGGGCATTATTCAACTCTGGTTAGAGCTGCAGTTCTGTGTTTTTTTTTTTTTTTTGTTTTGTTTTTTTTTTCTTTTTTTAATCCACAAGTTTTTTGGTTAAGGTGAACTATGTCCTTAAAGGAACTGGAAGGGCAAAAGGTTTTTTTTTTTTTTTAATCTTAATGCATACTGTGCATTAAGATAAAAAAAAAAAAAAAACCTGTTGGCAGTAGCCCCTTAATACTTACCTAAACCCATCCTTATCCAGCGATGTTGCAGGAGTTTCTCAGCTGCCCGGGACTCCCCTTCTCATTGGCAGGGACAGCAGCGTGGCACGATCAGCTCTCGCTGCTGTCAATCATTCGGTCAGCCAACCAGGGGGGAGAGAGGGCAGGATCGGGGTCACAGCTCTGATTCTAAATGGACACAGGGAGCTGTGACTGGGCTCGGGTGCCCCTACAGCAAACTAGCTGTAGGGGCACTAAACATGAGGGAGGGACCAGAGAAGAGAAAGATCTGGGCTTCTCTGTGCAAAACCAAATGCACAGAGCAGGGAAGTAGAACATATTTTATTTAGTTTTTCTTTTTAAAAAGAGACTTTACAATTACTGATGTAACTATTTTAGCAGAAGGAGATGGATGTAGCTGAAGTCAGTCAGAGATGACACTGTTTAGAAGAGGGCTTAAGCTTTTGACTTAAAAAATGGGAAGCTTGGAAAACAAAATCTCCCTCTGTAATGGGATGTTTAAACACAATGACCTTTTCCAGCCATGTGGCTTGCATTTATTCTTATTTGCAACAAATACATGAAGAATTCGTATGATGCATATCTGTATTTTATTGCCTATTGGAAAATGAAAGTATTTGCTGTTGGGATTTTGTTTTTTCCACATTACAATTTGAAAATGTATTATGTTGGTGTGTTAAACAATCCTTTTGCTCTTTTGCAGGTCTACAGACAGTCAACGTTGATGAAAACTAAACTTATTCTTCATTGTTAAAATAAAAAAAAATAAAACTGAGAAGCCATGTCTGTGTTCTTATTTCACATCTTTATGGCCTCATTCATGCTGGGTGTCTGAACACCAGAATTCCTGGCAGGAAAATGCTGCCTAAAAATGTGCTAAAAGCCACTTGTGTTAAGGCGCATCTAGTGTTTGAGTGTTAATGCATTCTCCAGGGTTCGTACGGTCATGAAAATCCTGGAAAAGTCATGGGATTTTGACATGACACTTTCCAGGCCTGGAAAAGTTATGGAAAATTAGTAAACCCCACTAAGTTTTGGAAATGTCATGGAATTTTGTGCAAATATTTAATTTAGAAAATGCTTCTGGGCCCCCTGTATTCTGTGGGAGCGGGGGACAGTAAGTGGACTATTTTCGCTGTTTCGGGTTTGTGGATTAATCAGCCGCAGCGCGCTGCACAGCTGAAGCCTGGTCACTGGCCTCTTCAATATGAATAGACCGTGACAGGTTAGGAACTCTGTGCCGGATCGATCCACCTAAACCTGAAACCAAGAAATAGTGCACTTACTGTCTCGCTCCCAGGGGCATACCGGGAGGGAGGGGGGTCGCACACTGGGGGGTGTCAGCCGGGCCACCCGGATCGCCACACTGGGGGGTGTCTGCCGGGCTGCCCGCATCGCCGCACTGGGGGGTGTTAGGCGGGTGCCTGCCGGGCCGCCCGCATTGCCGCACTGGGGGGTGTCAGGCCGGTGTCTGCCGGGCCGCCCGCAACTCCGTGTGAAGAAGGCAGTGGCAGGAAGAAGGTCAGTGAGAGTGTCGGAGGAGTCTCGTTTTGTGTACTGGATGGGATGGGGCAGCTGCATAGAGATGAATTGAACTTTCCATATTCCTCCTGCTGTCGTTGAATGCTTATTACTCCTCCTCTCAGCGGCTGCAGGAGGAATATGGAAAGTTCAATTCATCTATATGCAGCTGCACCATCCCCCTCCTATACAACTTACTTTGCCCCCCCCCCCCCCCCCCTCAGTGCTCTTTAGCCCCCCCCCCCCCCTCAGTGCTCTTTAGCCCCCCCCCTCCCTCAGTGCTCTTTAGCCCCCCCTCCCCCAATGCTCTTTAGCGCCCCCCTCAGTGCTTTTCTTCTCCACCCCCCCCCCCCCCCCTCAGTGCCATTCAGCTCCTCCAGTGCTCTCTGCTTCCCCTGTGCTCTCCGGCCCCCCTAGTGCTCTTCTATTATGTGTGCACTCTCTGACCATCTCCTGTATCTTGTCCGCACTCTCTGACCATCTCCTGTATCTTGTCCGCACTCTCTGACCATCTCCTGTATCTTGTCCGCACTCTCTGACCATCTCCTGTATCTTGTCCGCACTCTCTGACCATCTCCTGTATCTTGTCCGCACTCTCTGACCATCTCCTGTATCGTGTCCGCAACCTCTGACCATCTCTTCTACCGTGTCCGCAACCTCTGACCATCTCTTCTACCGTGTCCGCAACCTCTGACCATCTCTTCTACCGTGTCCGCAACCTCTGACCATCTCTTCTACCGTGTCCACAGCCCCACACTTTTTTTCCCAGGACTTGAGCCCTGAGTATAGACAAGAGTAAGCGCCGCATTTGTGCATCTTTACCACCCATACCAGTCCACCTGCACCTCCATCAGGACTGTGGCTTGGACCTAAAGAGTAAGCGCTGCATTTAGTGCATCAGACTGTGCCATCTATACCAGTCCGGGAGCACCTCCATCATGACTGCCTGAACTGAAGCTTTATCCCCAAGCAGGAGCGGCCATTAATCTTCTTTCTCCAGTTACAGTATATTGGTCAAATTACAAGTTAACTTTATGGGGGTAACACAGTTTCAGCTAAAGTTAGTGTGTTCACAGGGTAGCAATGCCAGGGTAAATGCAGCTTTAAAATGTATGGCTTTATGATGAAAAGTATGAGAGGTGGCTGGAGAAAGATCAGGACCCGGGACGTGCTAAATGTACAGTGTGTGTGTCGTGAAACGTTTGACATTTCGAACATGGGAGAGGCAGCGCTGTCAAGCCACGCTAAAGGTGCAAAGCACCAGTCTGCAGCTGCGTGCTCGACAGCTTCCAATCCGATCACTGACTTTTTCACCCGTGCGCCTGAAGTGACACTAGCTTCCAGCTGCGGCAGCGGTGCTTCCATCTCACCCACTGTAAAACAAGGGACCATTTTGAGTCACGCTGTATCCAGAAACAAAACCCTAACTGGTACTGTACACTACAAAGCTTGTCATTTATTTTAGTAAAAATATGCTGGATGTGACATGGATTTTCTTCTTATTTAACATGTATACATAGACATTTCATGAAACTTTAGGCCATGAATATTTACGTAAAGTCATGGAATTTTATTGGTAATAATGTGTATGAACCAATTTTCTCAGCCAGAATTAATTTTGGCAACTGGAATGCATTAAAGCGGAGTTCCGGACACAGAAGTCATTTTTTACTAAACATACCCCTGGGACAGTCAGGGCTAGCACATTCCACAATGGCTAGCCTCTGATCTGTCCCGGTTCGCACTTACCTTTTAGAAGAAATACTTACTTGTAAAATTTCTTCCACAGCATTTCCATCTCTCTTGTGGGCAGCTGAAGCCGGCGGGGTCCTCTTCTGTGTCTTCTTCCGCGTCTTCTTGTCCCAGAATGCGCCTGCACCGGCCCCTCTCGTCACTTCTGGTGCGGCGCTGCATTCCTCCACAGCTTCTGGGCATGCCCAGAAGCTGTTTAGCAGGGGAATGCGGTGTCGCCCGGAAATGACGAGCGGGGCCGGTGCCGTCGCATTGATTCCTGGGAGCTATGACGTTCAGCTCCCAGGAATCATAGCGAGACAGGAAGTGACGGGGTGAGCCGCGGCTCCGAGGGAGGAAGTACTCTGAGGTGAGTATCTTTGATCTTCAATTACAAGGTAAGTAAACAAAAAAAATAACTATCCAATTCCTTTTCAGGTGAGGTCTACCTAGCGGAGGGGCACAAAAAAAAAATATTGTTTTTGTGCCCGGAACTCAGCTTTAATTCTCAAACCAATTATACCTAGTGTTTCAGGTGTGTTTAGTGTTCTGCTTGCCTGTAAATACCTATGTGTGCATGGACACATTGGCTTACATAGTTGCTTTTGCATGCTGAATAAAAAAAATGTTTTACCTACCTCTTCTGTGCGGTGGGTTTTGCACAGACCAGCCTGGATCCTCCTCTTCTCGGGTCCCTCGTTGCTGCTCCTAGTCCTTCCCTCCGATCGATTGCTTCCTTAGCAAGCAGCTTGCTATGGGGGCACCCAAGCTGCAGCTCCGTGTGTCTGTTCAGATGTTTGGCTCCTCCCCTCACTCTCCTGATTGGCTCCCGCAGCTGTCAAAGTCAGCCAATCAGGAGGGACAGTCCCGGACGGCTGAGGGACTCGTGGACATTGCTAGAAAGAGATTGGGGCTCAGGTAAATATTAGGGGGGTTGCTACACCCAGTAATGTTTTTATCTTAATGCAAAGAATGCATTAAGATAAAAAAAACCTGACTTTACAACTCCTTTAAGCTCTGTTGCTTAACACATACTTTTCATATGGTGCCTTTTTTAGGAACTCGAACTAAACCCTAATTCTATACTCTGCTTATTCTATATGCAACCCCCTCTCCAAATTATAGCTTACCTAAACTCAAAAGGCAAAAGTTTGCTATGTCACATAGAATGTCTAGAAATGTTAATTGTGTGTAAGCAGTACTCTGAAAGTGCCCTTGTCTTTAATTCCCACTGAAAATATAGGTGCACTTCCTGTGCATATAGCTTTCATAGCTGTATACCTGCAGTATGCATGCTAAGGTACTGTTGTCTGTCTGCTAATCTCAAGATTTGGTAATGTCACTACTGTGCCGCTCACAGTTCTTGCTAGAGAGGAAGTTGTACCAAAGAACCAGCAGATGAGCATCTTGCTGCCTAGATTTAATCCATTCCTGGTGCCTCTTAAATATTTCCCCATCAGTCATCGGGGGGAAGTTTTGATATGTTGCCCTACGTTTACCAGAAAGATGGACTCCCCACACATACGATGTGTAATAAACTATGGTAAGTCAGTAATTGGGGTAAGATCAGCTGCTGGGAGCCTGCAGCTAAATTGGCGATTAGTACTTTGCCCTCTGATTCTTTTTTTTTTTTTTTTTTAATTGGGCAGTTTTTCAAATTTTTTAAAACCCCACTGCAATAATTACCTATCCCCACCTTCTGTGTTCTTGGTTTTAGTGTAAGGTGGATAGTTTAATAAATTGCTGTTAAGAGACAGCCCATAGAATAGCCCTGCCTTGACAGAAGGTGCAAGTATTCTATCAGTAACCGCAATACTAGCTAACTTTAATTATCTACATGCTTATTTCAGGTTAGGGATTCAGAAAACGAACTAGAAATGGCCAGGTAGCTGGCATCTTCAGGAGATAGACAATACCACCCTCCATGTTTTGGCTTAGAACAGGTAGATTTCAATATTATACCCCTTTCATTACCAGGCCATGGTTTTCAGTGCTGCCATAGTTTGAATGATTACTCAGGCATGCAACACTATACCCAAATTCATTTTATGTAATTGTGAATTCCATATCCCTAGGTTATTAACTGGCACCTTCAGGTGATGGGACGCTAGCAAAGGTTTTGAGAACATTCCCCCTGGATGTACTCACAACTCTACCCTAACCTTCAAGTCCTTTTTAGAGGAATAAAAAGGAATCAATGTAACACAATCAAAAGAAAAGGTGTACATGCAAGTCAAAAGGCCTTTTAATCGTACTGGGACGTCCCCAAGCTATGAGTGAGAAGGATGGGCAACAGCCAAGCAAACAGAACTGTGCCACTGCATCCACCGAACATTTAACATCTACTTGGTAGAAGTATTTTAAAATATATCACTAGTCTGGCAGAGTGAGCACATAGGAGCCATTGTTTTTAGAATGTAAGCTCTTGAGATGTACACCCCTCATATTTTTGTAAGTATTTTATATCTTTTCATGTGACAACACTAAAAAAATTACACTTTGCTACAATGTAAAGTAGTGAGTGTACAGCTTGTAGAACAGTGTAAATTTTCTGTCCCCTCAAAATAACTCTACACACAGCCATTAACCATTTCCATACTGGGCCATTTCTGGCACTCCGTTCCTACATGTAAAATATTTTTTTTTTTGCTAGAAAATTACGCAGAACCCCCAAAAATTGGTTTATTTTTTTTTAGCGGAGACCCTAGGGAATAAAATCTTGGTCATTGCAACTTTTTATGTCACGCGGTATTTGCGCAGAAATTTTTAAAACGCAATTTATTTTTTGGAAAAAAAGTTTTATGAATTAAAAAAAAAAAAAACCACTAAAGTTTGCCCAATTTTTTTGTATAATGTGAAAGATGTTAGGCCAAGTAAATAGATACCTAACATGTCACGCTTTAAAATTGCGCACATCATGGAATGACGCCAAACTTTGGTACTTAAAAATCTCGCTCTAACGTTCATGGAAATACCTCACATGTATGGATTTAACTCCGTTTACATATGTGGCCGCGACGTACACATGCGTTCGTTTATGATCTTCGAGCACCCGGTCTAAGTAGGAGTAAGTACCTAGTTCCTTGCTGGGATTTCTGATCCTGGCAATTTTTTCCTTTTAAACAGGCAAAAAATTTGGGGGAGCATACCCATGTATTTCCAAAGCTGCTGCAGCTATGAACCAAAAGACATGTATATTAAAAAAGAATAGCGCGCAAATGCAAAAGAAATTACTACCAAATCTGAAGAGAGTCCATAAATAAAAATGGGGGTTTGGTCCCACCATATGGCCATATCGTGCTCAAGCCCACTACTGCGTCAAAGTACCCCATTATCAGTGGGTCCTACACTATCCATGAAAAAGAGATGAATCCAGCCCTTCTAACCCTTGGAGACAACACTCCTTGCTGGGAAAAATGTGCAAATGCACTACAGGGGACTCCTCCTATATCCATTTGATGGTGGACACTGATTGAGTACAGGTGTATGTGGGGGGTGGGGAGGGCTGCTCAACCTCGATAGTCTGGTCAGACCGAATACATAATAAACAGGCAAAAAATTTGGGGGAGCATACCCATGTATTTCCAAAGCTGCTGCAGCTATGAACCAAAAGACATGTATATTAAAAAAGAATAGCGCGCAAATGCAAAAGAAATTACTACCAAATCTGAAGAGAGTCCATAAATAAAAATGGGGGTTTGGTCCCACCATATGGCCATATCGTGCTCAAGCCCACTACTGCGTCAAAGTACCCCATTATCAGTGGGTCCTACACTATCCATGAAAAAGAGATGAATCCAGCCCTTCTAACCCTTGGAGACAACACTCCTTGCTGGGAAAAATGTGCAAATGCACTACAGGGGACTCCTCCTATATCCATTTGATGGTGGACACTGATTGAGTACAGGTGTATGTGGGGGGTGGGGAGGGCTGCTCAACCTCGATAGTCTGGTCAGACCGAATACATAATAAACAGGCAAAAAATTTGGGGGAGCATACCCATGTATTTCCAAAGCTGCTGCAGCTATGAACCAAAAGACATGTATATTAAAAAAGAATAGCGCGCAAATGCAAAAGAAATTACTACCAAATCTGAAGAGAGTCCATAAATAAAAATGGGGGTTTGGTCCCACCATATGGCCATATCGTGCTCAAGCCCACTACTGCGTCAAAGTACCCCATTATCATTGGGTCCTACACTATCCATGAAAAAGAGATGAATCCAGCCCTTCTAACCCTTGGAGACAACACTCCTTGCTGGGAAAAATGTGCAAATGCACTACAGGGTAGTAATTTCTTTTGCATTTGCGCGCTATTCTTTTTTAATATACATGTCTTTTGGTTCATAGCTGCAGCAGCTTTGGAAATACATGGGTATGCTCCCCCAAATTTTTTGCCTGTTTATTATGTATTCGGTCTGACCAGACTATCGAGGTTGAGCAGCCCTCCCCACCCCCCACATACACCTGTACTCAATCAGTGTCCACCATCAAATGGATATAGGAGGAGTCCCCTGTAGTGCATTTGCACATTTTTCCCAGCAAGGAGTGTTGTCTCCAAGGGTTAGAAGGGCTGGATTCATCTCTTTTTCATGGATAGTGTAGGACCCACTGATAATGGGGTACTTTGACGCAGTAGTGGGCTTGAGCACGATATGGCCATATGGTGGGACCAAACCCCCATTTTTATTTATGGACTCTCTTCAGATTTGGTAGTAATTTCTTTTGCATTTGCGCGCTATTCTTTTTTAATATACATGTCTTTTGGTTCATAGCTGCAGCAGCTTTGGAAATACATGGGTATGCTCCCCCAAATTTTTTGCCTGTTTATTATGTATTCGGTCTGACCAGACTATCGAGGTTGAGCAGCCCTCCCCACCCCCCACATACACCTGTACTCAATCAGTGTCCACCATCAAATGGATATAGGAGGAGTCCCCTGTAGTGCATTTGCACATTTTTCCCAGCAAGGAGTGTTGTCTCCAAGGGTTAGAAGGGCTGGATTCATCTCTTTTTCATGGATAGTGTAGGACCCACTGATAATGGGGTACTTTGACGCAGTAGTGGGCTTGAGCACGATATGGCCATATGGTGGGACCAAACCCCCATTTTTATTTATGGACTCTCTTCAGATTTGGTAGTAATTTCTTTTGCATTTGCGCGCTATTCTTTTTTAATATACATGTCTTTTGGTTCATAGCTGCAGCAGCTTTGGAAATACATGGGTATGCTCCCCCAAATTTTTTGCCTGTTTATTATGTATTCGGTCTGACCAGACTATCGAGGTTGAGCAGCCCTCCCCACCCCCCACATACACCTGTACTCAATCAGTGTCCACCATCAAATGGATATAGGAGGAGTCCCCTGTAGTGCATTTGCACATTTTTCCCAGCAAGGAGTGTTGTCTCCAAGGGTTAGAAGGGCTGGATTCATCTCTTTTTCATGGATAGTGTAGGACCCACTGATAATGGGGTACTTTGACGCAGTAGTGGGCTTGAGCACGATATGGCCATATGGTGGGACCAAACCCCCATTTTTATTTATGGACTCTCTTCAGATTTGGTAGTAATTTCTTTTGCATTTGCGCGCTATTCTTTTTTAATATACATGTCTTTTGGTTCATAGCTGCAGCAGCTTTGGAAATACATGGGTATGCTCCCCCAAATTTTTTGCCTGTTTATTATGTATTCGGTCTGACCAGACTATCGAGGTTGAGCAGCCCTCCCCACCCCCCACATACACCTGTACTCAATCAGTGTCCACCATCAAATGGATATAGGAGGAGTCCCCTGTAGTGCATTTGCACATTTTTCCCAGCAAGGAGTGTTGTCTCCAAGGGTTAGAAGGGCTGGATTCATCTCTTTTTCATGGATAGTGTAGGACCCACTGATAATGGGGTACTTTGACGCAGTAGTAATTTTTTCCTTTTGAATGGAATTTTTCCTATCTTTATTTTGTTCCTGTGAGAATCTACTATCAACTGCCAGACTGGGCAATGGACTGGATAATTTAGATCAAGTGGGTCCCCCCAGTCTGGCCAGCGAGTGTCGGCAGGACTCAAGCTCCACGATAGGTTGGTCGCGACATTGCCGGGCTGGATGGGGCTGGCCTGCGAGTTAAACATCTCGCGAGGGCGCATATGACCTGGTCTCGGCCTGAGTCACAGCGTTCCTCCTGGCCGACAGCCTCCCTTAATCTGATGGAGCGGTGGTCTGTCAGGAGCAGTGCCCACCCTGTTCCTGGTATGGTAACTAGCTGTCCCGCCTCTAGCCCTGGAGGTTTTTGGGGTGGACATGGGCCCCTCCGTGGTACGGTGGGACCCCCTCCTTCCCACTCAGCGTTCCCCCCCCCCCACCTTCTCGGTGGTCCTCTGCAGACTTGTTACCTCCCATTTGCCCACACCCCCTCCCTCCCATTGAGTGGCCAGATGGGGGGGGGGGGTGCAAAACCAGATGATCGACCTTTGGGAGGGGGACTGTACTTGGTTGGGGTTCCTCCCCCCCTTCCTGCTGGGATTGTGTTCGGTGCTTTTGGGGTTCCCCGGGAGCCACGTGGTGCTGCAATTTTCTTGTATCCTTTTGTGCTGTAGATCAGTGGCCATGTTTGTGTAGCCTCGTGGCCATTTTCCTGTGGTTATTCTCATTGAAAAAAGCGGCGGCTATGTTTTTAAAGCTGTATGATGGTGATTTCGGCGGTGGGAGCCCCTCCTCATCCCTTGTGAGAATGGGGGTGATGGCGCTGCTTATTCTATAAAGTGCAAATAGGTGCTAAATTAATAAATATGTAAACATGTATCATCAGATGAAATAGATGTAAAAATGTATATTGATAAAAAATATGGCAAATGACCACAAGAAGGCGTAGTGCAAAAAGGTGCTACAATAAATAAATTTGTGTATATGTACAATATTAAATGGCAATAGGAATAAATAATCAACAAGATAAATGCAAAATAAACAGCCTTAAATAGATCAGTAAATTAATAAATCAATAAATACTATAAAAAGGTATAAGTGGTGCTAAGTGAATCAAAAATCGCAATAATAAAAAATATAAATAGTGCGGGAAATTATTATGCAACTCAGATAAATGTGCAAATATGCAGGAGAGTATTATACAAGGTGCAACATGGAGTGATATTGATACTTGATATATGAAAATAAGTCCGTGAATAGGGATTGTGCAAAAAGTGGATGTGCGGGAAACTTTTATACAAAGTGCAGCAATAAGTGATAATCGGTCAGTTCATATGCTGGGATAAGTCCATAAATAGGTGAATGTGCCCAGTGGAATAGGTGAGCAGTATCTTACGGTGACCCCCAAGGTGGGTGACTGGTGAGCTGCAGGATGGCTTTTAATGAAAAACCTACTCGCCAGATGTACCCACCCCACACAGGGGTATAGAGCGGGTACTGTGGATATGCCTCGCTGGTCCTTGTTCTGTGTGGTGGTTCCCTTCCTGGGGGGGATATGATGTGGGGTCCGCGGGGTTTCCCAGGTATCCTAACTTGGGGTCCGGTAGTAGGGTCCTATTCCAATGTATCCAATGTTCCGTGGGGGGGATCAAGTATGGCCACTCACGGGTATGTAGATGGGAGGGTCATAGGAAGTGAAAAAACTCGATAGTGTGATATCGTAAAGGATATTTTATTCAGCAGTATAAAACAAATGGGTACTCATAATCAATTGGAAGGTAAACAGCGTGGTATTGGCGTCCCGGAACGCAATGCGTTCCAACTGGAAACCGGAACCGGAAATGACGTGACGGCGCTGTATATTGTATAAATTGTATAAATGTATATTAAAGACAAAATTACCCCCAGACGACTAAGGTGGGATATCAATCCCAATGATGGTCTCAATGACATCAAGAATCCAAAAAAGTGTATGGTTATGAGTAAGCGATTTAATTCGTGAAACGCGTTAACCCGGCACGTCTGTTATGTGCATTGTACTGTCTGTCTGCTACACCGAAGAAGAATAAAGGAGTTTTGATTGTTTTCATCTTACTTTCCTGAGTGCGGTCTACTTTTTTGGATTCTTCATAGCTTGGACGGCGGATCTGACCAGCACCACCCATTGAACTGACACCTGAGCGGCTCTGCTCTTTGTTGCTCAATGACATCACCCTAACAGAGGAATGGTATATATTTTTTAATCGGTGCGAAACAGATCTCCTTACACTTATCATCAAAAGGAGACAGACCAAATTAAGGAATATAGAAACACAAATAACAGATCTGAAAACGGCACTTATCCCATTTTTACTACACAAGGAATATAAGGCCAAAGAAAAGGAACTTCAAACTTATCCCATTTTTACTACACAAGGAATATAAGGACAAAGAAAAAGAACTCCAAAGTGTACAAATGGCAAGCAGCAGAGGAGGAAATGGAGATTCCTAACACCCCCAATGCCTTCGAGTCTAGAGAAACATCAGTGGACGAAGAAGAATATGAGGAATCCATAGCTACTCCAGCTCCCAGAACCCCACAGGTATTTACCTTCAGACCTAACAGAGATACAGAAGATAACAGACCATCT
This sequence comes from Pelophylax lessonae, assembly GCF_965119305.1. Lineage (NCBI taxonomy): Eukaryota > Metazoa > Chordata > Amphibia > Anura > Ranidae > Pelophylax > Pelophylax lessonae. The sequence goes on from NC_138769.1 coordinate 443,723,396, forward strand.
ATTCAAGAGAACAGGTTTTTACTACCCAGGAATACTCCCAGAATACAAGAGAGACCACGCACACCACCCAGGGACTACGACAGAGTCAACACACCCAATCAAAGGAATTATAATCTTCCAATGTACAATAGATTTTCTCCGTTAGCTAGGATAGAAACACACACTCCTGGCAGAGATTACAGAGACAGACCCAATTACAATACACAGAGGGATTTTTTCCGCGGAGGCCACCAAAGAAGACCACCACCTCCATACAGACAACAAGGATGGTACAGACCACAAGGAAGAATAGGATGGAGAGGACCACAGGATCAGCAGACCAGATGGAACCACAACTACCCTCAAGACAGAAGACCCAACACATACAGAGGAGGAGAATACCAGAATCAATGGAGGGGACCTCCCCCAGGGGGATACATGAGACCCCCAACAACAGAACCATTATTGGGAAGAAGAAGACGTAAGAGGGGGAAGAGAGGTGGGAGGAAGAAAACGAAGGCGAGAATTTTAGGTCAAGGTATTTTTAATCTCACAGATATTGTTTTTAATGAAGAAGAACTCCATCTTTTAGACCTTGGCCTCAAATTCGCTCCCACCAAAGATGCCGACCCCTTTGAAATTTTTATCGACCTTCATAAATTTTTAAGAAAATTGAATATTAAGAAATTTTTTAAGCTAAAAGGGCATACATCTTCCACCCCCGACCCCAATTTTATACACTCAGGTCTCAGGAATAACTTGGTTTTTAACCCACAAGTACCCGGAGGAGAGTGTATCAGCGCCTTCAAGAAAATGGTAGAAGAGGATTTGAGGAAAATTAAGAAACCACATAAAAAATACAATAAGGTAAAATCAGCAATCAAACAATTAGAGGACAGAAAGGGAATCATAATCTGACCCGCAGATAAAGGAGGGGGACTAGTGATTCTAAATAAGACTGATTACGAAGAAGAAATGAACAATCTATTAAGAGTGGAAGATACCTACGAAAAACTGAGAAATAATGCAACCAAGACATATAGGAAGAAACTTAAAGACTTCATTAATAAAGGTAAAGAATTAGGAATATTGGATAAGAAGGAAGCACAATACTTATTACCCGAGTCAAGTAAGATCCCAGTACTGTACTATTTGCCTAAAATACACAAAGACCCTGTCAAGCCCCCAGGAAGACCCATAGTGAGCGGTGTGGACTCACTGTTCTGGATATCTGGATGGATATTTACAACCAGCTGTAAAAATGGGCAAATCTTATCTGAAAGACAGCTCAGAGTTGATAAAAGCACTCAAAAAGGTACAGCTACCAGATGAATGTATCCTGGCTACAATAGACGCCAACTCCCTCTACACCAGCATAAGACAAACGGATGGACTTAAAGCGGTAGACGTTGCTTTACATGAACGCACCCAGTTAAAACAAACACAAATCAAATATATTTTGGACGGTTTAAAACTCACTATGGGTAGCAGCTTCTTTTGGCACAAGAATGACTATTATTTACAAACAAAGGGAGTTGCAATGGGAGCCCGCTACGCACCTAGCGTAGCAAATCTGTTTATGGATCTCCTAGAGGAAAAGACCATCTACACCCAAAATATTCCAGAATTAAAATTCTACCGATGATATATAGATGATATCATCATTTTATGGGAGGTAACAGAAGAATCTTTAAACAATTTCTTTTTAAAAATGAATGAGAACACATACGGTATCAAGTTCACAGGGGATTGGAGTTTTAATCAGATAAATTATTTGGATCTTAATATTTTTAAAGAAAACAATACACTTAAAAGTAGGACTTATTTTAAACCTACAGATAGGAATGGATATATACCTACCAACAGTTGCCACCATCCTATATGGAAAGAAGGAATTACAAAAAGTCAATTCGTTAGGATCAGAAGAAACTGTGACAACCCGGAAGATTACCTACTACAAACAGACATTTTAATAAAGAGATTTGAGGGAAAAGGATACGACAGACAGAAGTTAATTACGTCCAGAAACAAAATATTAAATACGGATAGAGACGAATGTTTACACAAGAGAAATAAGCCAAAAAAACCCAATGAAATAGCATTCATCACGGGATTCCATCAAAACTTTAGACAGACAGAGAAGATCGTGAAAAAATACTGGCCTATACTAAAGTCCGATATAACTTTGTCCAGATTGTTACCCAAACAACCGAAATTCATATATCGGAAAGCCCCTAACCTACGAAACCAATTGGTTTATAATGCAATTGACCCCCCCCAAACCAGTGAAAATGTTCCCTGACCTAAAAGGGTTTATTCGATGCAATAGGTGTTTACCTTGTAAAACCACGAATAAACAACCTAGGAAGACATTACATTTCAAATCTAGATGGAGTGGAGAAGAGTTCAAAATTAATAAATTAATTACGTGTCAGACCACCCATGTAACCTATTTGATAGAGTGCCCCTGCCGGCTTCAATATGTCGGCAGGACCACCAGAGTGCTGTAGCCTGGCAACCACTGTATACAAAAGGGCTTGCTTGGAAATGATGTGACTCTGCAGAAGACGTCACATGACGAAACGCGTACAGCGCCGTCACGTCATTTCCGGTCCCGGTTTCCAGTTGGAACGCATTGCGTTCCGGGACGCCAATACCACGCTGTTTACCTACCAATTGATTGTGAGTACCCATTTGTTTTATACTGCTGAATAAAATATCCTTTACGATATCACACTATCGAGTTTTTTCACTTCCTATGACCCTCCCATCTACATACCCGTGAGTGGCCATACTTGATCCCCCCACGGAACATTGGATACATGTTCCTATTCCACTGGGCACATTCACCTATTTATGGACTTATCCCAGCATATGAACTGACCGATTATCACTTATTGCTGCACTTTGTATAAAAGTTTCTCGCACATCCACTTTTTGCACAATCCCTATTCACGGACTTATTTTCATATATCAAGTATCAATATCACTCCATGTTGCACCTTGTATAATACTCTCCTGCATATTTGCACATTTATCTGAGTTGCATAATAATTTCCCGCACTATTTATATTTTTTATTATTGCGATTTTTGATTCACTTAGCACCACTTATACCTTTTTATAGTATTTATTGATTTATTAATTTACTGATCTATTTAAGGCTGTTTATTTTGCATTTATCTTGTTGATTATTTATTCCTATTGCCATTTAATATTGTACATATACACAAATTTATTTATTGTAGCACCTTTTTGCACTTTGCACTACGCCATCTTGTGGTCATTTGCCATATTTTTTATGCCATATTTTTTTATCAATATACATTTTTACATCTATTTCATCTGATGATACATGTTTACATATTTATTAATTTAGCACCTATTTGCACTTTATAGAATAAGCAGCGCCATCACCCCCATTCTCATATATTTATATAGCCTTTCGGCTATAGTTCAAGTGAGGCTGCAGCTTATCAGTGCACATCAATTCATCCTTTGATTCCCTAGCGCGGATTTAATTATCTATTTACCTCCTCATCCCTTAGTGCTGACTCCTGGATCTATCTTTTCCTGATCACTGCATGGTGGGCAATTTGCCTGTTTTTTATTTTTTGTGGGTCCCTCTCTGCTATAGCAGTGGTAGTGCTCTGTGCTGGAACCTGTGGTGCCGCAAGCGGGGTGGGGGTGTCCCTAGCGGTGTTATGCACTTTTTTTGTGTGGGTCCCCCCTCTTCTCTAATGGAGTCCCTGAAGCACATTTCCCCACCTGATTCCCCCTCAGAGGCTGCAGGTCCCAACCATCCATCCATGCACTGACAGCGGTCCTGGAGTCCCTTGTGTCCTGGGTGGAGGTGGCTTCCGGAGACAGGCTAGCAAAAAGCGCCCTCCGCTTTCCCCTGCCTCTTCAAATCCTGAATCTGATTCGGCGGCCGTCGACATGGGTCACCCTGCTGGGTCTGCAACCACGCGCAAAAAGCCGCTGGTGGATGCACTGATTGTATCTGTGCGTGAGACCATAAAGATGGAGGACGCAGCTGAAGCTGCGATGGAGGTGCAGGTACCCTTTGGCACTCACAAACCATCTAGAGGGGCAAAGGTGTTTCCTTTCCCTGCCTATTTTGACAGAGTTGTCACCAAAGAGTGGGGACGACCAAGGTGTCCCTGTGGGGTTCCTATGCACTTACTAGGTGTTACCCCTATGAGGAGTCCCTTCTTAAGATGTAGACTGCAACCAGTGGTGGACCCTCCGGTTTCCAGATTAAACAAGGCAACCATGATTCCGGTAGAAGAGTCCCTGGCCTTTAAGGATCAGGCTGACTGGAAGGCAGGGGCTGTGGTCCGTAATATGTACACTCTGGCTGGTTTGGCAATGAGGCCGGTATTCACCATTGCCCTAGTGTCGCAAACTCTGACCGAGTGGGCTAAGCCCTTACGCCATGGCCTGGAGGGGGAAAGGCTCCCCCCCGCCTTTGCTGAACTGGTGGACCAGCTGGTCCAGGGGCTGCAGTCTGCTTTTTTGGCTGCAGCTCCCCTGATGGCTCGCCTCTCTGTTTTTGCAGTGGTCCTTTTGCTCAAGTGCTGGTCTACGGATCAGACTTCAAAAAAGGCCTTGACTGATCTTCCTTTCCAAGGAAATTTCCTGTTTGGAGCTACCCCGGATGACATCATTAAAGGTCTCACGGGGGGGGGGGGGAGTACTTTTTTTTTTTTGTGTGTTTCCAGACCTCTAGGAGTACACACCCTATAACGTTTGTTATTTTCATGGGTCTGGTTATTGTGGTTGGCGGACCCCACCCTCGAGATTACAGGTGTTAGACCAGTTGTGGCTTGTCTACTGTAATCCCATTATTTCTCAGAGGGTTTTTCACCCTTATAGTGATGCTTGCCTCAATATGATAATGCAACTCTCACTTTTCAGCTCCCGGGCTCAGAGGTGCGTCCCGCTAGGTAAACGTGGGGGATCAGGTGTGCGCGCTGTCTGCATTTTTTCCTCCACTCCGGGTGTACCAAGATTGCGTCTGCTGATGCACTTCCGGTGCTATGGCAAGATGGCGCAAAACCAGAAGCAGCGAGGCACACTTCCGGACACAGAGATTCTTGTTTCCCCAATAGCAAATCGGGATGGTGGCTGAATTTTGAGCTGCAGAGAGTCCTCAGGCTCAGGCAGCGGAGCATTTCTTGGCTGGTGAGATCCTTTTACCAGCGGTGCACAACGGGGAGTTTCTCTGCAATGGAGCAGATTCTAACAGAAGATATCCCTGTGGTTAGAGCACCCACTCAGACTGAGCCAGAGGCTGCCTCTTCCCCCAATACTATTCCAAAGGTATGTGCCTTTTTGATGGGACCATTAGGGCCAGTGTGAAAGAAAAAATGTGGGAATCGTAGTTCTAGGCTCCCTGATAATTATAAGAAATTATTATGTGACAAATGTATTTCCTCTGTAGAGGGTCCAGAATCGGCTACCTCTCTAAAGGAATTAATGTCTTCAATAAAGGAGATAGTTTCCTCCTTTCGGTCCTTTAGTTCCAGACTTTCTGGCCTAGGCCCTTCTACCTCTAAAGCTGGATACACACTATACAACTTTTGCTGGCAGATTTCCTTTAGATATAGCGACCAGATGTAAGCCCCCCCCGGATGGCGGTATCCCCATCCGGGGGGGGCTTACATCTGGTCGCTTTATCGGTAGCATACTCATGCCTAACACACCTGGGTCCTAGGCATATGAGGTATACCTACCTCGCCTGCCCTTGTTTGGTTCTACAGGTCGGGGCCCTCTATTCCTCCGGCCTTCTTACCTAACCCCTCTTGATGGGATCGGATTTCCATGACATTGAGCCCTTGATTATGTCCTGTACCCATGTCATATGAAGTACTTTGTCTTATGTTTACTCCGGTAATTGTGTTAGGCAGTTTGCTCCAACTACAGTGTACCGACCCCCCTCGTTATTATTCCAACCTACCAGGCTTGGTTCATTACAAGGTCTGATCACCTGGAAAAAACTTTTTCTCAGATGTCTGTTCTCATCACATGCTCCAGAAGAAGCTTACTAGATTAAGCGAAACATGTAGGGCAGCTGGGATTCATTTAATATCTGTGTACCTACTTTGTACAGACGACCTTTAGAGACGGTCACTATCCCTCTCTTTGGCCGCCTCATAAACATAGGTTATTCTGTAACATATGTGATTGATATATGTGACTGTTGTTACAAATATTAGTATTTGACAGGCTATGCGATTTGTATACTGTTTTGAGGCTTTGTCGCCTTACTGCATTATATGTACATTGTATGTTGGCCTTTTTTACCTCCTTTTTCTGTGTTTTTTGTCATTTATGTTTTTGTGAATTTTCTAATAAAATATACAAAAATTTTTTTTACTGGTGCCTATAAAGTCCAATTCCTTCCTTTCCATTCAATCTAATTCCTAAGTATTTTAACTCGTCTCTCCTCCATGTGAAAGGGAATTCACTTTTTAATCTGTTACTCTCTTGTGTACTCATTTTAATGGTTAGTATCTCAGATTTTGTTTGATTAATTTTTAGGTTTGAGAGTTCTCCATATTGCTTTAGAACTTTAATTATATCGGGTAGGGAAATCCTTGTGTTGGAGACGTAGAGCAAGACGTCGTCTGCAAATGCCACGACTTTATCCCCAACTTCCATTCCCTTAATATCTGGACATCCTCTTATTGTAGCAAGCAAGGGTTCTAAAGAGATGACAAATAGCATTGGGGACAAGGGACATCCCTGTCTTGTTCCATTGAACATTTCAAATGGTTCAGACAATGTCCCGTCAATTTTTATTCTTGCTGATGGCCGACTATACAATGTGCTGATCCATGCCATCATTCTGGGTCCTATACCTAGTTCCTCTAAGGTTCTTATCATAAACTCCCAGTTGACTCTGTCAAATATTTTGATTGATTCTGCAGAAGCATCAGCCATATATTTGACTACTTTCAACAGAACTGAGAAGCACTCGACTAAATCTTTCATTGATGTCCCCAACTCCACATGCCCTTTAAGCTGTTTTACCCAGTACTCCAAATTCCTGGCAACCACTGTGGATGGCATAGCTGGCTTAAGGCTGGATGAGGTGGAATCTCACGCCTTTTTGAGAAGTGAATCTGCCCTCTTGTCCATTGCGTCCTTTAAGACATCCATGTCCTCGAACACCAAATCTGTGCAAAAAGAGACTTGAGAAAAGGCTGCGTCCACCCTGGGCCTTTTATTCCACACATGGGTCTCATCATCTTCAAAGGAAACCTTCACCTAAGTTTCTTGGAGAAAAATGTGGCCCTCTCAGGATCTTTACTATTTTTTTTTATTTGTCTCCAACAGAACCTTATGAACTGGCAATACCCTGTGTTTGGATGCATCCAGTCCCTGATACATTCTGTCATGTACGGAGAGTTGAACCTTCTCCTCCTAGATCTTGAGGGTAATATAGATTTCTTTAAGCAAATCATCTACTTCCTCTAAAGATAACTTGTATCTGGATCTTCTACTGATAACCTCATCTTTCTCCTCATCCGTATCCTTGAGGGAAAGAAGTGTACTTGCTCCTTCTTCCTTTGAATCGTTGGCCTCTGCCGACTTTGAGGTGGATGCCAAGGAGCTAGATAAAGTATCTTTAAACATATTGGACTAGGTGGGACTTTAGATGAGACCCAAGCTGGTGTTGCCCGGCGTCTCCATCCCTATAACGAGAAACAAAATTAGGTTGAGGGATTATAAGAGGTGCATGAAGGTCAGCCAGCCCCCAGTCTGATGTACTCACCCTCCAGTCTGTCACCAACCAAATAAAACCTGTCTCTTGGTACAAAGAACAGGGGTTTAGTTGACACACATTTGCAAACGCATGTGAAAGCTGCAGAGCCACTTCAAGGCACCCTGTTTAAATCTGCAGTCCTACACTCTTAATTTAGTGTCCTCACACTGGAGGCACATGGCCGCTAATGGGTGGATGGGGAACAGGTGAGAGGGAGACAGCCCAACCTCCCCCAACCCATCCCCATGCACGACTGGCTGTTGTCTCAAAAGCTCAAATAATTGGGTTATAATATAACCATGGTGCAAACTGGAAAAGACCAGCTGAAAAGCATTACACCTCCATCCCCTTGGTGGATGCAGTATATGGATAGGAAGGGATTTTATGTATAGGGCATGGCCTGTGAGTACATCAGACTGGGGGCTGGCTGACCTTCATGCACCTCTTATAATCCCTCAACCTAATTTTGTTTCTAGATAAAGTATCTTAACTCTTTTACGGAAAAAACAAATCTTTACATTGCTGTGAAGATTCCTCTGACAAGGTCTGCTATGCAGGTTTTGTACAGAGGTTTTGGCCATAAATCCCTGAGGGGGTTTTTGCAAGGACGACACTTCCTTTGAACTGAGGGAGGTCCTTTAGACTTAACTGTGGCTTTAAACCTAAAACCCAAACATAAAACCAAAAGCCACCAATCACCTAACAGCTGGAACTGAAAGCCTCAAAGAAAGAAGGCCCCTGTGGACCAAACCAGCCAACAAAAAGACAGTCCCTGCCTAAATTGTAAGGCTGAGAAAAGTTATCACAGCACTTACAAAGAAGGCTTCCTATGGAGGAACAACAAACAATAAGGCCAATAGTACAAGATAAAGGTACCACTGTACCCCTCTTACCTGGGCCTGGCCTGCTTCTGCCGGTGCTGCAGCCCTCTCCTCCATTTTATGCAGAGTGCGCAGCAGAATGCGACAGAACCGCCATCTGCTTTAAATCCACGCTTCGAGGTGTCGCCATGCTCTGGGCTCGGAAGCATCAATCTTTTGACCTGCCCGCTGAGCCTTGTGTTCAAGCAGCTGGCCCTTGCTGGAAGTCCAGCCTACCGGAAACTACGTCACTTGCCGGCCGGGACCGACATGCAGGGACTGCTGTGAGCCGTGGCACCCTGCCTGGACTGTCTGCCAGCCCACAACTCATGGCTCCCGGGCAGGGCTGGCACCAGCCATAAGGCAGCCAAGGCGGCCGCCTGAGGGCGCTAGGAGAGGGGGGGCGCCAAAGCAGGGGTTTCCCACAAGGTGCTTATCCTAGCGGCGGCAGCCGGTGCTGCTCCCACCTGTCCCTAGTTTACCGATACTGACAGGTGGCGCAGCGCAGCACATATCCGGCCAGGCGCCGTTAAGTTCACCAGCTCACCTCTTCTGCACTCCTCTCCCCCTTGTCAGATGCTGCGATGGCAGAGAGACAGGCTCAAAGACTCCGTCCCCTCTCTCCCTTCAGCCCTCTAGGTGAGGATGGCTGGATCCTGAAGAAAAAAAATCTCTCCTCCCACCTGGGCGGCAGCAGAGAAAGGGACAGGAACGCCTCCAATTCAGCAGCACACAGAGACCATCGCCTCTGAACTGGAGAGCATGTGAGATGAAAGGGAGTTTGGGGAGGAGCCTAGAGTTGAGTACGACCAGAGGGAGGAGCCAAGGCCAGCAGAGAGCCCGGGAGGAGAACTAGTGGCATTGGTGGCACAGCACACATGAAAATCTCTCTTTACCATCTCTGGAAGGTAGGGCAAGCAAGCTGCTTTTAGCTTTATGGTGTCAGAATCTGCCTGTGAATATTGTTGTAGCAGCCCTGCCCACAGTCCCTGATTATTTCTTGTGCCATGCCCACAGTCTCTGATTATTCATTGTGCCATGCCCACAGTCCCTGATTATTTCTTGTGCCATGCCCACAGTCTCTGATTATTCCTTGTGCCATGCCCACAGTCTCTGATTATTCCTTGTGCCATGCCCACAGTCTCCCATTATCTCTTCTGCCATGCCCATAGACTCTGATTATTCCTTGTGCCATGCCCACAGTCTCTGGCCGTTTCTTGTGTCATGTCCGCAGTCTCCCATCATCTCTTCTGCCATGCCCACAGTCTCTTATTATTCCTTGTGCCATGCCCGCAGTCTCTGGCCGTTTCTTGTGTCATGTCCGCAGTCTCCCATCATCTCTTCTGCCATGCCCACAGTCCTTGATTATTTCTTGTGCCATGCCCACAGTCCCTGATTATTTCTTGTGCCATGCCCACAGTCTCTGATTATTCCTTGTGCCATGCCCACAGTCTCCCATCATCTCTTCTGCCATGCCCACGGTCTCTGGCCGTTTCTTGTGTCATGTCCGCAGTCTCCCATCATCTCTTCTGCCATGCCCACAGTCTCTGATTATTCCTTGTGCCATGCCCGCAGTCTGACCATTTCTTGTGCCATGCCCACAGTCCCTGTGTATTCCTTGTGCCATGCCCTCAGTCTCTGATTATTCCTTGTGCCATGCCCACAGTCTCTGATTATTCCTTGCGCCATGCCCACAGTCTCCCATTATCTCTTCTGCCATGCCTGCAGTCTCTGGCCGTTTCTTGTGTCATGTCCGCAGTCTCCCATCATCTCTTCTGCCATGCCCACAGTCCCTGATTATTTCTTGTGCCATGCCCTCAGTCTCTGATTATTCCTTGTGCCATGCCCACAGTCCCTGATTATTTCTTGTGCCATGCCCACAGTCTCCCATTATCTCTTCTGCCATGCCCGCAGTCTCTGGCCGTTTCTTGTGTCATGTCCGCAGTCTCCCATCATCTCTTCTGCCATGCCCACAGTCCCTGATTATTTCTTGTGCCATGCCCTCAGTCTCTGATTATTCCTTGTGCCATGCCCACAGTCCCTGATTATTTCTTGTGCCATGCCCACAGTCTCCCATTATCTCTTCTGCCATGCCCGCAGTCTCTGGCCATTTCTTGTGTCATGTCCGCAGTCTCCCATCATCTCTTCTGCCATGCCCACAGTCCCTGATTATTTCTTGTGCCATGCCCTCAGTCTCTGATTATTTCTTGTGCCATGCCCGCAGTCTGACCATTTCTTGTGCCATGCCCGCAGTCTCCGATCATCTCTTTTGCCATGCCCACAGTCCCTGATTATTTCTTGTGCCATGCCCTCAGTCTCTGATTATTCCTTGTGCCATGCCCACAGTCTCTGATTAGTTCTTGTGCCATGCCCGCAATCTCTGATCGTCTCTTGTGCCATGTATGCAATTTCTGACCTTCCCTTGTGCCATGTATGCAGTCTCTGATGATCTCTTGTGCCATGTATGCAGTCTGACCATCTCTTGTGCCATGCCCGCAGTCTCTGACTATCTCTTGTGCCATGTCTGCAGTCTCTGACTATCTCTTGTGCCATGTATGCAGTCTCGGATCATCCCTTGTGCCATGTCTGCAGTCTCTGACCATCTCTTGTGCCATGTCTGCAGTCTCTGACCATCTCTTGTAACATGTATGCAGTCTCTAATCATTTCTTGTACCATATATGCAGTCTCTGATCATCCCTTGTGCCATGTCTGCAGTCTCTGATAATCCCTTGTGCCATGTCTGCAGTCTCTGATCATCTCTAGTCTAGTGCCACGTCTGCAGTCTCTGAGCATATCTTGTGCCATGTCTGCAGTCTCTGACTATCTTTTGTGCCACGTCTGCAGTCTCTGTTGACTGTAATGTAAGGAGGAGCTCTATGGACTCTTGTGTAAGGGGGGGCTGTGGTGGCCAGGGACTCCCTTTACAGTTTCCCTTTACATCAGAGAATGCAGCATCACCTCTTACATCAGAGTTCTCCTTTACATCAGGGTCCACAATGTTCCTTTTACGTCAGGGTCCACATACGTCAGAGTTCTCACTTACACTGTAAAGGAAAACCCTGTGTTGGGGTATATTACCTGACCTTCATATAAATGGACAAATATGTTTTTTGCCTTCTTTTATATTTTAACACATTGCTAATCACAGTAGTTACATGTGCGATTAGCCCAATATATAGATTCAATATTGATATTAGCACTGAAATCTGCCATTTTATGTACTTTTTTGAAGTGTCCGTAAAAAATGTGGCTCAGTCAGTAAATGTCATGATTTTTGCCAGTAAAAAATGTATGCTGTTTGAATATTTTGGGCGCCCATTTCTGTCATTTTCACTTGGGGAGGTTGGCAACACTGCACCCCAGTAAAGTGCCCCCTTACCTCCGCTATGTATCCTGAGTGCCGCTTGCCCATCTTTGGTATCCGGGACCAGCACAGCTGGTGCTGCCAGGGAGGGAGATGAGCGGACACATGTACACACTCTTCCCCTTCTTGTTCCTGACTTGGAAGCAACATTGACAGTTTCCCTGACCATTAAGGCTGGGAAAGAATGTAATGCAATGCGATCTACACTGCATTACATTAATGACTGAATGCATGATAACGATGATGTAACATCAGCAGGCAAATAAAGTGTATGCCATATGGGGGGTTTGCATTGTGGAGGGGAGGGGGTGGCAGGAGGATGTTTGGTGGAGGGGGGCACCAAAATGCACCTTCGCCTAAGTAACCAAAAATCCTTGCACCGGCCCTGCTCCCGGGCACACAGGCTGGACACTCCGATGGGGCACAGCTCCCCTGAGCAAGAAGGACCAGAGGCTGCAGAACACAGGAGGAGTTAAGTCTACCCTTTCTCTACCTGGAGAGAGCGCAGCCCCCTAACTGGTTCTCTGCAGCGCTTCCACCAAGGCAGAGGAAACAATAACTGAAGGAAGAGGAGGATTTTTAAAGGCTGCAGTGTTTCCCTGGAAAGATGGGCGAAGCTGCGCTCTCTCCAGGGTCTGTCCTGAAAGGCGATTTGGGAAAAGAACTCTTTCACTGAGAAGTAGTAGTTGTTGAAGTAAAAGACTTAGGCTTCTTCAGGTGGGGTAAAAGCACTTCCAGTGTCTTCCTTGATTAATTTATCAAGGGATTCCCCAAAATATGTGTTCACCATCAAAAGGCATGCACAAATCAGGAACATTCTAGGCGGTCAACACAAAACAACAATGCTGATGGCATTAGTTGTAATTGGTCTAAGAGAGCAGGATCCTCAAAGGCAGATTCATGGTCTCTTATTTATTTGTCCTGTCCAGTTATCAATAGTCTGGCAAGTAGAAACATTCCCAATAGGAACTGTGCAGTGTTTATTTAGAACTGAAATAGCAGGATCCACCACTGCAACAGTCAATATTTATAAAAAAAAAAAAATCTCATCTATAAGCTTAGAAGGGGCCACAGCTTGCATCCTATAAAATGGAGGGAAGGGAAAATCCTCTGCAACCTCTGCTACAAAATCAGGGTCCTAAATAATTTCCTCCATTGTTATAACAGGACATAGCTTCAGAACAAAGGAAACACTGACAGCCTGAACAGTGGTTAGTTTCTTCTAGGCCAAATCCACAACACATGCTTTTTGGCCCTTTTTTCCCAGTTCCTTTGAACCTGTGTTCCGCCATTGCTAAGTGAGGGTATCCCCAGCAGGGTAATCTCAGTAATGAAATGTGAAATTGATGGGATCGTGTGAGTCTGGATTTAGGAGCTGCTATAACCCAGGCACTGACTGTGTTCTTGTGGCTGTGTCTCTGTAGAAGATGGCAGCAGGAGTGCAGCAAAGTGTTGTGTGCGCCTATGGTGTCATCTAGGAGTCGTGACAGTTACCTCATCCTCCTGAGACTGGACAGGAGGAAAGAAACCAATAATTTCAAAAAGCCCAACAAAAAATGTTACAGACAAAATGGCGGGGGGGGGGGGGGGGGGCCGGGGTTACCACAGCTAAGTGGATGAAACTGAAATCTTCTGCCTATAGAACAGCAAAATATGCTACGCATCAACGCTGTGGAATGTGTAAGTAAAAGCCAGGAACTGGTGTAAGTTTACAGGAAACCACTGTCTTACCTTATTCATGCAGTTAGACCTATTAGAGGTTCAGGCTTCACCTGGCATGGTGGGCATACTCCCTAAGGGGTCTTCAGGGCCTGGGAACCAAAGAAATGGACCAGAACTCTGGACCTGTTTAGCATCCTGCTGCTAATTACATATCTTGCGCTATGTGCCAAGGTGAGCACCTAATGCAGGATACAGTGCCTGAAACAAACATTACAGGCCAGCCCGACACTGTGGAGTCTGGATATGGACCCAATGTACACATAAAGGGTAATTGATCTGAAAACGGCTATTCAAATAGCCCAGGGCAGTCAGCTCTTGATAGAAGCTTCTGAGTAAAAATTGAATTCTCAGAAAAAGAAAAAAAAAATGGTTAAATCTTAACCACTTGCTGACCAGCTGCCATACATTAAACTGGGGCAGGTTGGCTCCTTCCCGCAAAACGACGTACCTGTACGTTGCTTCGCGGGACCGCGAGTGGGGGAGCACGCGCCCATTTGCCACATGGGAAGCTGGTCTGCGGATCCAGCGGCCCTTTTTTTCCCCAGTTCCTTTGAACCTGTGTTCGGCCATTGCTAAGTTAGGGTATCCCCTGTCAACAATGAATTGAAAACAATTCCTCCTATTTAGGAACACAGATGATTAAGCACACAGTCAGTGTGTGAAACCCGTCTACCTTGTCACGATTGTCATATTTGGATGTCCAGTCAATAAATCTGGATTTTGACTCAACCTGGAGTGCTGCCAATTCCTTTTCCTTTATCAAGTTTTCACGGAGGCGAGCCGGGGCATGCACCGGTGTGAGTCATCAGGCAATCACACCACCTTGAGCAGTGAGTTCTTGTCTTTTCAAAACCAAAAATATGTGGCAGAATACAAATTGGACTAAAATAATGAAAAAATTAGATTTTTTATTTTTTTTATTGGGAATGTTATATAGCAGAAAGTAAAAAATTTTTTTTTTTTTCCAAAAGTCGCACAGGTGATCAAATACTACCAAAGGAAAGCTCACTTTGTGGGAAATAAAAAGGACATCAACTTTATTTGGGTACAGCGTTGCACGACCGCACAATTGTCAGTTAAGATAACGCAATGTCGAATCTCAAAAAAATGGCCTGGTCATTAAGGGGGAAAACCTTCCAGTCCAGAAGTGGTTAAAAATGGATTTTTGTAAAATCTTACCGTAAAATCCTTTTCTCTTAGCTCATCGACAGACGTAGTCCTCGGTGATACACCACCTTCGGGTTATGTTACCTCCGCAGGAGCAGGACTAGACAGGAAATTAAAAAGCTCTGGCCACACCCTAGGGGCAGTCCCAGAGGGTATATCCTCTCTCTCTCTGCCTCAGCAAATCAGTTATGTGAAAAAGCAGTGCTTAGAGAATTTAACCCAACCCAACTCCAAAACAGAGGGGCGGGGACTACGTCTGTCGATGAGCTAAGAGAAAAGGATTTTACGGTAAGATTTTACAAAAATCCATTTTTCTCTAGCGCTCATCGACAGACGTAGTCCTCGGTGATACACCACCTTCGGGACGTCCCAGAGCAGTATCACAACTGAGGGGTGGGAAAATGGAAATCAAATCCCAATCTAGAAGGCCCAACCGGTGCCAACTAGAAGTTTACAATGCTCATCCTTAATGATGAGACTCAACAAAAAAAATTTTCAAACAGAAAAAAAAAACCCTCGAGGTAGACCACCGGTCTCCTCAAATTGCGGCCTGCAAAACCTTGCGGCCAAATGAGGCATCCGCCGATGCCGTCACATCAATTTTATAGAATTTTGTAAAGGTATGTACCGACGACCAGGTGGCCGCCTTACATACCTGGACCACTGACGCCTGATGGCGAAAGGCCCAGGAAGTACTGAGCGCTCGAGTGGAGTGCGCCCTAACAGGGAACGGAGGACTCTGACCCTTAATAGAATAAGCCTGTACCACCGTCTGTCTAATCCATTTGGCAATGGTTGCGGCAGATGCAGGCAAACCCTTTCTGGGGCCATCCGTGATCACAAAAAGTGAATCCGTCTTACGGAATGATTCCGTAGCTTTCAGGTATACCCTGATTGCCCGAACCACATCTAAGGAATGCAACGCATGTTCCCGATGATGCTTGGGCTGAGGACACAAGGAAGGTAGTACAATATCTTCATTCAGATGAAAATCTGAAACCACCTTAGGAAGAAAAGATGGCTTAGGATGAAGTACTACCTTATCCCTATGAATCACTAGGTATGGGGACTGGCATGATAATGCAGCCAGTTCTGACACCCTGCGAGCAGAAGTAATAGCCACCAAGAAGGCCACCTTCTGGGATAAAGTAAGCAAGGGAATCTCCCTGATGTTTTCAAAAGGAGGTTTCTGTAGAACCGACAAAACCAAATTAAGATCCCAGGGCGGTAAGGGCGCGCGGACTGGAGGAGCCAGGTGCCGCACCCCCTGGATGAAATTCCGCACCAAGGATTTGGTAGCTAACGGCTTCTGAAAGAAGATTGCTAATGCTGAAACTTGACCCTTGATGGTGCTCAAGGCTAGCTTCTGCTCAACCCCTTGTTGCAAAAAGGCCAATATTCGAGACACCGAATAGGTACGTGGAGGAAATCCTAAAGATTCGCACCACGCAATATAAGTCTTCCATGTGTGATAATAGACTTTGCTGGAAGTCGCTTTCCTTGCTTTAATAAGGGTAGGAATGACAGAAGTAGACAAACCTCTGTCCTTCAGTACTTGGGTCTCAATGGCCAGGCCATTAAAACCAGCGACTGTAAAGCACGAAGGTAACTTGGTCCTAGAGACCACAGACACTCCCTGAGACGAAGTTCCCACGGAACGTCTGCGACTAGCATGTCCAAGTCGGCCAGGCCGGCTTTAGGAGGCCAGCCTAGAATTTCTAGGACCACTGGCGCTGATTGGATCTGAACCAGGCGTCCCTAGAGCTATCTGGCCCCGACCATCCGAGAAAGTCTGGTCGTTTTCTGTTTCCACACATTTATCAGATACCTGATAGTTATCAGGAAGGGTGATCTTTTCTGGTTGAACCTCAGGGACCGAAGTCACCCGACTAGAGGCTACTTGGCCTATCTGGTCAACCAGATCCGATTCCTGTGAGGTATCGGGACTAATCTTAGGAAAGGGTAAAGAAAAAGATCTATTCAGGGAACGGTAACTACCGCTTCCTGTGGTACTTAAATGTTGGAAGGGAAGAATCGCACCGGTAGTGGTGGTTGATGCTCGATCTGATGTCCTGAATACCGGTGAAAACGTCCCCCCACCCTGAAACCGGGTGGGGGCGCACCTTCAGGCTGTGTACTCCTTTGCTTCGGGTTTGGCTGGGTTGGTCCTCTGCTTGTCCGACCAGCCCTTCTTGAATCCTCCTGGAGGAGTCTTGCCTTTCCCGCTAGTACCAGCCGGGCGCCCTTTATGGGCGGTAAAGAAAGGTCCTCGCTTGTTGCGAGGTCCCTTAGCTTTTGCAGCCTGTGGCAAGAAAGTGCTCTTGCCCCCAGTGGCATCCTTAATGATTTCATCTAGGTTGGCCCCAAATAGACGATTCCCCTGAAAAGGGAGATTGGTCAAGGTCTTCTTGGAACCTAGGTCAGCTGACCAGCATTTTAACCACAGCACACGTCTGAGGATTACTGCTAACTTAGATGCATGCCCTAATAAGGGAGTTGTGTCCAAGGCTGCGTCACAGATAAACCGTAGCCCTTGTATGATCTGTTCCATCAAATCAGATGTCTCCTGGGGAATATCTTTTCCCCTAAGATCTTGGCGTACCATTTCCGCCCATTCCGTAAGTGTCTGGGAAACTAGACCAATAACAATTACTGGTCTAAATGCTGACCCTATCAGAGAAAAGATAGTGCGGGACTCTGCTTCTATCTTTCGATCCACCGGATCCTTAAAGGACGAAGTGTCCTCCACTGGAATAACCGTGGCTTTATTCAGCCTGGAAATAGGCGGATCCACGACTGGTGGTACCGTCCATTTCTTAATGATGGATTCCTCAAACGGATAGCGTCTAGCAATACGCTTGGAAATAGTAAAGGTACGTTTAGAATGCTCCCATTCTTCTTTAATCTGATTACCAAAACATTTAGGTACCGGAAAAGCCTTCGCAATCTTGATGGGCTTATTAGTACCGAAAGGCCTCTCTGTTTCAGTTGCCTCTGCCGGTAAAGCCTCAAGTTTTAAGGTTTCTTGCACTGCCACAACTAGTGCGTCCACCAATGCTTCTTCCTGAATTATAGCAGGAGAAGAAGCGTCCTCCTCACTGTCTGAGGGGGCTTTACCTGGGATAACAGCCCTTACAGAGGAACCTGCAACTGCCGTGACCATCTCTGAATCTGAGTCAGAGGTGTCAGATGGTATAGGGGTAGGCGGGGGTCGCTTCCTTGACCCCCGTCCCTGACAGGCCGCCTCCACCCGAGCCACCATAGACTCCAAAATTGCTGTAAATGATTCTATACTCTGTGCACCGGCGGGTCCCGAGGCCCCCTCGAGGGAAACAGGTGGGGGAATATGTGTGGCAGGGTCCATGATAACTCCAGTTACTTCCTGGATAATATAAATCAAAAGAAAAAAACTTTTTTTTTTTTTTTTTTCTTTTCTGACCCCCAGCGCCACAAAAAGCCCCTTAGTGTTACCTGCTAGGGATCCCTATCGATCGAGAGAGAGAGAGATAGACCCCCAGGCTCACCACTTGATGCTCAGAGTTAAACTGCAACAGCTTACAGCGCTGTCCTGACAAACAGGAAGTCTTTTGGCTGGCTGCCCAGGAAGAAGGGAGGCGGCTCCGCCCCTCTGCACACCTTCCGGCGCCTCCCCCAAGCTCCACGAGGTGTAGGATCACCTCAAACATGGCCGCCCCCATGCTGGAGACACGAGGCTACGCCAAAATGGCGGCTCGTGCGATCCAGCAAAAAAAAAAAAAAATGGCGGCGGCCTGTGCTGACTAGCGGTGTGCTGCAGGGCACACAACACTCTCTCTGCATGGGGATATGGCGTGGTTGGCGGTACCGGCCCTGGCGGACCGCATGGCCGTTCGGGAGGCCTGCTAATAGCTGGAGATCTGATTTGGAAGGCAGTCTACATGTCCGTGGCTTCTGACTGGTAGGTAGCTTATACTTAACCCATAAGATTCCCAGAATGCCACAGATTACATCTTTAAAACATGTATACAATAGATTGTTAGCTCCCAAACCAAGCCTCCTGGCTTTTTGCACACATAAAATCACACTCAAAGTAGGAGGATTTGTGACATGTTATAGGATAGAAAGAACTCTTTCTTACCATACAGAGAGGGGCCCGCGTTCACCACAAACCCCGTCAGGGAAAAAGGGGGAACATACTACTCACCATACCGGAACCAGGCGGGCACCAACTCCTGACAGTACCCCTCTCCACCGGGGCGGGAGGGCTGTCGACCGATACGGACGCCGTGACTCATGGTCTTTGGCGTTTCAGCGAGACGTTTAACTCGCGGGTTCAGTCCTTTTAATGGGACTTTGTCGCGGCCGACTCAGCGTGGAGCTATGGCCTGCACGCGCTCGTAGGCTGAACTGGGGTGACCACCGGATCTCAACATCCAGCCCGTCGCCCAGTTCAGCTTTCTTGCTTGAAGATCTCACAGGAACACTGGAGAAAAAAAGCTGTCTAAAAATCCTTTTAGAAAAAAATTCTTGCCAGGACCTAAGATCCCAGCAAGGTATCTAGGTCCTTACTCCTAACTAGACAGAAAATAACTGATTTGCTGAGGCAGAGAGAGAGAGGATATACCCTCTGGGACTGCCCCTAGGGTGTGGCCAGAGCTTTTTAATTTCCTGTCTAGTCCTGCTCCTGCGGAGGTAACATAACCCGAAGGTGGTGTATCACCGAGGACTACGTCTGTCGATGAGCGCTAGAGAAAAAAAGATGTTTATAATGTGGCACACTGGAAACAGAGGTGATCAATTATGAAACGAGGATCACATAAGGTCCACACTATCCAGTTGCTACCCAAATAAAGATGGGCAGGGGACTCCAGCTGGCTATCTCTTACTTGATAAATGCAGAAATCAAACATTTGATCTGTGCATTTGTAACAATCTCACCCCACATACCTTAGCTTTATATTATGTCTGTGTGTGTGTAAAGTAGGAGGAGGAAATTACTGATTCACCTATTTACTTAGGTGTAACAATTTCTGAATTTTTTCGGGAAATAAATTGATAAGCAGCCAATTTAGTAGATCATATGCGGGGTCACTTCTGGGAGGGTACATGGAATGGTCACTGAAATTTAGAAATCTCATTTCATATCATGTCCTGGGAATGACTGAAGAATACATAGGCATGTGCATGTAGCCTACCCCCTAAGGAGCCGCAAGATAAAAGGGATCCCCCACCCTGCACAGCCAGGAACACATTTCCACAGGCACTCAGAGTAAGAGAACATAAGGATAAGGGATGCTCACTTACTTCCTATGTACACTCCTTCTTCCTCCAGCACACTCTTGCTTGTAGAAACCGAGGATAAAAGGATTTGTAGCAATGGCCCACTACAGGCATGGACTAGCAGCCCCTATACTTGGGGAAAGGTGACCCAGGTAAAACATTTCCAGCTGTTCCTCCCATGGTCACTGAGCCCAGCACCACCTCTTCAGGCACTGCCAGCCCACCTGGCTGAAGCAGTCCCTCTTACTAGCCCTCCTGGCAAACTTCTCCATAGTCCTCCCAGACTGAACACTCACTAGTGCACCCGACTGCCTTCTCATGAGCTCTCCAGGACGTGCTGAGCTGCTCCTGCTGTCCTCTCACTTGCTCCCGTGCCTTCAGGAAAGGATTTCTCCATGTGTTGTAGAGGGTCCCCCTCCAGCACCCGAGCCCCAGGCCCAAAATCACCCCTCCTCCGGACTAGGGGGCGTCCTCAAAGACCACTGACAGCCTCCTCAGCACTCCATCTTTCACCCAATTGCCCCTGCTGGCATGATTCATGGCTATTTATGAAGTGACCTGCCCCCTTCCAGCCGCTTTCTGCTGAGGACTGACTGGCGTCCTCACAAATATTCCAAACAGCCCCTCCTAGCCTCCACCCACTGCATCTGGAAGCTTCTCCAAGGTTCCAGAAAGCAGAGGGGAGGCACCATAAGAGCTGTCTGTGGAGTCATCCAGCCTCCCCGAGTCAACCCTGACCCAGATTCAACCTAGGCCTGGATCTCAGCCAAACCAATTTTCCTCCACTAACAAACCTATTTAGATCTAGCACACTAGAGGGTGGTACATGCACCGATATGATTTCAGTTCACTTATTTGGCGATTCTTATGTTTATAGTCAGGCCAATATTGTGATAGGCTTCCAATGAAATAATAACTGCAATTTACAATAGTGGCAAAGAACTGATGGACTTGCAGGTTACATACAATTGAATCTAATATTTCAACTGTTAAAAACAAAAAATTTAGCTTGGTGTAAAATTTTTAGTGACCCCATTTAAAGCCACTGGACCACCATGAGGAACAACTAGCATTTCCAGGAAAAGTGTCTCTAAGGTAAACCTTTTTCGTTTTTGTCCATTGAGAGACACAGGACGTCTTTACCAATCAGGTTATACTGTTACCTACAGGAAGATTGGACACGAGCAAAAACTCTGGGCCAGCCCAATAAAACAACTTCTACTACCAAGATACTTCAGTTTTTTTTTTACTAATGTTCTAGGAGGATGGAGGTCTTTTTTTAAGCTATGCTGTGGTAAAGACTAACCTATTTTTATGGTCGCAACTTATTTATTACAGATAGTTATAGAATCCCGAGAATTTACTTGGCGCTTTAAACATTGTACATTCACATCAGTTCCTGCCCTCAAGGAACTTACAGTTCCTACCTTATGTGCATACCTACACAATTTTTTTCCTCAATCAAGACTCTTGACAATGTTTCTGCTAGAGCTTTGTCATTTTGATTGCAGCTATCCAGCGTAAATGTCCAGGTTTTTGGAGTTGTGTGTGTGGACCCCGCAATTTAGCTGCAGAGTGCTTTCCAGGGTGAATCTTCTTCATTCGATGTCAATATACAAAGTTTTAGTAAAATAATTTTTTTAAGAAAAGCATAATAAAAACTTGTTTATTGAAAAGTGCAGATTCTCACAGACCAACACAAAAAGCACAAGGTAAGTCAACTTGACATTTTCAACATGAATTCCAATGCAAATCAAATAGAATAAAAGTTTCAATTTCCAGCATTGAAACATTATTATTAGTGCAAACACAAAACTCACATATACAAAACAAAGAACATTGGACATAACCCCCAGCTATACCCCTGAATGTTTGGCATGCCAGATACTCCTTGAAATGGGACAGCTTGTTGCCTGGAAGTAGCAGGGGCAGCAGAGAACCTACAGTAGGCTTCATAGAAGAGATGCATCAGGAGAAAGTATTTACTATTAGTAAAAGATTGAAAAAACCGTCCAGTGTGCTTTGGTAACCCAACAATACAGAATGTCATATTGCCATATCTGTGTTATGTGCCTGTTTTCAATTTAAAGTACAGTGTTCCAGAGTATTGGAGCGTTTTTCTTATGGCATATAAAGCAAATACAATAAACCTTTAAAAAAATGACACTCGTCACTATATAGGCTGACATATATATGGCTTATATGACTGAGGAGTTAAAGGAATCTTCTACAATCCAGTAGCAATTTTCATCCTATTTCACGCCAGATCTAATTATCTCTGTTCCTTTTCATGTGGACGGACCTTCTTCTTGACATATCAAAGGCATCAGGATACTGCCATACAGGAGAAATGGAATCTGAACTTGACTGTTGCTTTTGTAGACAACTTCTTTAGGCAGCAATTATGTCAGATATTGCTGAACCATATTGGTGAAAAGGACAAACACACTACATAAATAATTGCTGAAAGAGAGAGCACAAAAGTTTCCATCATGCTAGCTGCTCAGAGCCTTATAAATACAGGAGACAGGCATAGCTCTTTGTTCAGCATAACATGGATGACTGCTGGCTTGTCCCATTCATTTTGAGGCTGTACGGATTGCTCTTTGCACTTTCTAACTTTGGTTTCAGTTCCAATGGCTTCTCAAAAAAATTCACCAGTGATTGCTCTGTCAGCAGAGATGCCAGTATGTGTTCAAAGGACACCACCCAGTCTGCTTCACCTAGTGACAAGGACGGAGTAGGATGTGATGGACTGCTAGCAGTCTCAGAGAAAACACAGTCTTGATCTGAGGAGCAGGCACCATTCTCTGAATCAATAAATTCATCTGAGGCACTTCCTGAACTGATACTAATACTTCGCTGCCCAACCTCTCCAATCTGAAGTAACAGGGTTGTCACTGTAGCAATGGCTTGGTAAAGATCATTCTCCTCTGGGTCTTCATGAAACAGGCTATATAAAGTTTTGCAGAATTGTATAAATTCTCTCTGGAGAAAAAAAAGGTACAATATGATTTCATGTAATGATTTAAAAAAAAAAAAAAAGAAAGACAAATCGTTCATACATTAAGAGAATCTGTTACAAAGAAAAACAGATGGAAGTTTCCATTCTCTTATTTACCTGATGCATATCAATAAAATTTGAACCTATTCAGTCAACCTCATTGCAAATAAAGTCACTGCTAGCCTTGGTAGCCCTAGGGGAGTGATGGCAAACCTTCGCACCCCAGGTGTTTTGGAACTACATTTCCCATGACGCTCAACTACACTGCAGAGTGCATGAGGATCATGGGAAATGTAGTTCCAAAACCATCTGGGGTGCCAAGGTTCGCCATCCCTGCCCTAGGGATTTCTTTGTAACAAATCCCCAACACCTTTATGACTTAATCACACAAAAGCAATCCTGGACAGAGAGTTTCAATCAAGCAGTGTGTGCAGACCTCTATATGTGAACCTTTTATATCCAGTTTGGCTCCAATTTTGTTTAGTTGTCGCATACATGTAAAAATCTTATTTTTTGCCAATAAAATGACTTAAACCCCCAGAACATTAATATTTTCTGAAAGCACAGACCCTGCAGAATAAAAAGGCGATAGTTGTACATTTTTATGTCACATGATAGATGCGCTATTGTTTTTTTAAATGCACGCTTCCAAAGGCCAGATTTGTGGAGTGCACGACTAATAGTTGTCCTGTGGACAGATTCTCCCACCTGAGCTGTGGATCTCTGCAGCTCCTCCAGAGTTACCATGGGCCTCTTGGCCGCTTTTCTGATGAATGCTCTCCTTGCCCAGCCTGTCAGTTTAGGTGGATGGCCATGTCTTGGTAGGTTTGCAGTTGTGCCATACTTTCTCTTTTCTAGTGATGGCTTGAACAGTGCTACGTGAGATGTTCAAAGATTGGGATATTTTATTTATAACCTAACCCTGCTTTAAACTTCTCCAAAACTTTATCCCTGACCTGTCTGGTGTGTTCCTTGGCCTTCATGATGCTGTTTGTTCACTAAGGTTCTCTAACAAACAAAAGGGCTTCACAGAACAGCTGTATTTTTACTGAGCTTAAATTACACACAGGTGGACTCTATTTACCAATTAGGCAACTTCTGAAGGTAATTGGTTCCACTAGAATTTAAAAGGTATAAGAGTAAAGAGGGCTGAATACACATGCACATCACACTTTTCAGATATTTATTTGTAAAAAATGTTGAAAATCATTTATCATTTTCCTTCCACTTCACAATTATGTGCCACTTTGTGTTGGTCTATCACATAAAACCCCAATAAAATACAATTAAGTTTTTGGTTGTAACATGACAAAATGTGTAACATTTCTAGGGGTATGAATACTTTTTCGAGGCATGTATACATTTTAGGATGTCCTATTATGTGGTAGTCCATTGCAAAAATACCTCTGAGAAACCTCAGATAGAAGATACCCAGGTTTGACCCCTGGACAACAGAATTAGGTTTGAGGATAGTAGAGCTGATTGCCCCTGTATCACTGCTTTTTATTGGAATTTGTATAAAAGATAATATAAACATGGAATAAATGACTTCACATTGTATAGTCCAAGCTTACAGTATTGTAGGTTAGAAGACAACAAAGTATAAGACCACAAGAACACCTCTAGAAGACAATGCATTAGGTTTCTAATAATGGAAGTGTATTGTAAGTGATCTTGTCACATCATGTACAATGTACTGTGCCATGGAGTTTGAGTAGAAATTCAAGAAAAAAAAAAAAAAGGGAAGCAAAGAAAAACCTATAAAAAGGAATCAAATTTTCGGAAGTATCAGGTATTCAGGGATCATAGATGAGAAAGTACAGAGACAGTGCTGGGACAGTCCAGGGGTATAGGGGTAGCCCTGTGGGCTTTATGCTGGGTCAGAGGCAGGTCCATCAGGGCAGATTAGGATGCCACAGTTCCTACACATGGTGTTATGGGACTCTGGTTTATGGAGTCTAGCTGTTAGGTGCTCCATGAGCTCTATGAGCTCTATGTCTTTGACTTTGATATATAAAGTGGTTTAGGTGGGTGGATATGTTTTTTTTTTTTTGCAGTTGAGAGCTAGAAGACATCTTGCCGCCATGAGTACATGACGGAGCAGTTTTGTTTTTTTTAAGGTTTGGCAAGTCTCATAAGGGATAGACCCAACAGAAAGTATTTTGGGGTGAATAGAACAGTTGTGTCAAAGAGACGTTGTAGTCTTGGACTGATTTCCAAAAAGGAGTGATTTTCGGGCAGCTCCAATAAATATAATACAGTGTACCCTTATCGCAGAAGCATCTCCAACAGCAGTCTGTGCTGGTGGGGTAGATCGCATGGAGTACGTCTGGTGTCAGGTACCAAAAGTAGGGTATTTTATATGGATTTTCTTTATAGCGAGTACATAGGGAGCTGTTAGCTGCCTGACACTAGACCACTTCCACCGCCTTTAGGGAGAGTTCTTTGCCCAGCACCCTCTCACATTTCAGCATAGAGAGGGCTTGCCACGTGTTTGCATCGGATATGCATTCAGAATCTCATAGATGTCCGAGGTTTAGCCCTTTTGAGAAGGACCCCCCAAGATCGTGCTTTCAAAAGGGGTCAGGTTAGAGAACTGTAGCGTAGGGGTAATAGACTGAGCATAGTGGCGGATATGTAAGTACCCATAAAAAATCTGGTGGGGAAAGTCGAATCTGTCTTTAGGCTTGTCAAATGGCAAGAATTTATGAGACCCAGGATCTTCTAGTTGGCAGAAGTGAAAAAGATTCTGCGTCAACCAAAGGGAAGACATTGGGAAGGTCAGGCTATCTGGCACTCTAAGGCTATATAAAAAGGCAGTCATTATACAGGCTTCAGATTCATCCCTTTTTTTTTAATAAAGAAGGTGTGGTACAAAGACAAACACAAACCTGTCTGATGTAACTCTTTCCCATGATATACATTTTTTTTTTTCTTTTGCTCATCTATGAATGAAAGGTTAATCTTTCTACCAAGGACACAGACATGAAAAACTACAAAAGTTCTGATACCTGGGTCATTTTGGGTATTTCCTTTTCTGTGTTCTTATCCTTCTCTCTGGCCAAGTCTTTAAGCATTTGCTTTAGTTGTTTCTGGTAGTCTTTTTCCTCTCCTGTATAAAGAATAATCTATAAAATTTCATGCAAAATCTGCCAACTGTATACCTAATCAGTATTGTGAGGTATATTTTCGATTCTATTCAGAGGGAACATTGTATTATAACATGAGTACATAGTGTATGCTATACTCAAGAGAAAGATCTTGTATACAATGGATACAGGTGTACAAAACCATTTGTAACTAAAGACGAACTCTGCTAGGCAGCAATATGTTCATCTACACTGGCCACAAAGCATACCTGTGATCTCAGAAAAACAACAGCCCTTTTTGTTAGAGGGGATCCTATAGTTCCAAAGGTGGCCATATATTAGGCATATACTAGGACATTTTTTGGCAAATTATATCAATAATCCAAATATTCAACTAGTTTTTCCCCTTTTTTGCTATTAAAAATCTGGTTGAAACTGATCTTTGCTGCCACATGCTGCATCCCTCCCTGAAGATGTGAATACACTGTAAAATGTGAATAGAGAAACATACCATTTGCTTTTGTAAGCTTCAGTGGTCTTGTAGTGGACAGAAGTGGTCCTTTTAGTGGTGACTGGCAGTCATGATCATTTTCTGTAAGAGCTGATTACAAATATTCAATGTTTTATCACAAAGCAATTAAATTACATTTTTTGGAGGAAAAATATACAAATCGATGTTACAGAAACAGGCACACATACAAATCAATGAGCATACATGTATGCATGGATATACTAACCCAAAGTAGATAAACTATTCAAACACTATGGGGGGAATACAATAAAGCTGCTGTGCCACTTTTCTGGCACTCATCACTCTTGTTAATGTATTTTGCCAAATTCATGAAGCATTTGCAACACATTTGGTTCTGATAGCTACTCGTGCACCAAATTCAGGTAGTTTTAAAATGCACCACGTGTACATTGTGTTGCACTGAATGCACCAAATGTAAAAGTTGCGCAAATTAAGACCAACTCTTTTGGCATACAGGGAGCTAAACTGTGACGCAGCATGAGCCAAATTTAAGTACAAGTTCTAGACAGGTATATGCATTTGGCACATTCTTCACCACTTTTTAGAATGTATAAGACACTTTTGCAAAATTTGCCTGCACCAGTCTTTATGAATTCCATGGTATGTGTTCCTGTGTAGACAAGCAACTGCAGAATGCTTTGTGATTCATCTAGGTTGAATGTGAGATGCTTCTGTCTTCTGGGTTGCTTTTACATTTCTATCAACTTGTATGGGAAGAAAAGTACTTCTGACAAAAACAACGTCTGAGTTCACAATTCCCAAATACAATCATTATGTTAAAAAAGGTAACCACTTTGTTCTAAATGGACATATCATTTACTATATACACAGTTACGATAGAGAGGTCCACTAACAGGATCAAACAAGAGGAGTTTTTTTGATATGCAAAATAAGAAATGTGCAGTGAGCCACAGCAAACAATTTTCAATCATCTTTCATGGGACTAAACACACCATTTCCGATTTACTTTTGCTGATCAATAGTCTATAATTAAAGGTATCTTGCTTTGGAGGTTAAAGCTACTCTCCAGACAACACCCCACACACAACCCATCACCCTAAAACCAATTTCTGGCATAAAAAACATACCTAAATGCCTCTTAATGTCCCTAAATACCCACATTCATGGTCGAGTGGAATTCTGGAACATGTTCTGTGCCCAGGAGGGGAGGCCCTTTGAATGCTACCTGCATAATGTGAACATTTGCTACTGGCTGTCCAGCAGCAGGGTCTTCTAAACAACCGCACTCTCCAACAGGATATGTACTCAGCATACAAGAACAAGGGTTACAATGAGCACCAGCTGTAAACATGCATGGTCAGTGGTATGCGAGGAAAGGAATGGGAAATCCATTTATTAAATTATTTTGGTTACTTCCAGCAAATAATCAGGTGTTCTCTATGTTGCCTACGGCTCAACACCAGCCATTTTTAATCACATTTTCAAAATCGGGTGCAGATTGCATACTTAAGATCCCAATATCTGGAAAAATGAAATTACCTGGTGGTATATGAAGTCGGTACAACAGTTTGATCTTTTCATTCATCTCACCATTGTATATGATATCTGAAAAACAAAACAAAACGTTTTTGCATTCCTTATTGTTTTGAAGTACACAATTGCAAAATGTATAAAACTTACAAAAATCCAGGCATATTACACAACAAATAGCAAAACACACACACACAACACTCTAGGTAACCAGGAGCTATTGGTATTCCTAAATATTGTAATTTGAATTGTATTCACCTATACACCAAGCAAAAGACTTGAACTCAATGAGCTGGTCTTGATTTTCATCAAGCAGACGGAACATCCTTGTAGCTAGAACCTCTATCTGAGGACCCCAAGCCCAGGGTGAACATAGCCTGAACAGTGTCACAAACTGACGACTGTCAATTTTGTACTGTTCTGCATAGGGTCTGCTGGGGTCATGGCGTGTTAGTGATGAAGACATCTCCTCCCAGTAACAGAAGATGAAATGTTCCCTCTGAAATGAAAAAAAACACAATACAAAACATAATGAATCCAAATTCCTGCGTTATGAGAAGAGACTTAAACCTTATAAATGTTTTGGACAGCTGCTGTCACAAGATTGCAAAAAGAAACATGAAGATTACACAATAAACCTCCAGCAGGAACAGCCCTATCCACCCACCCAAATCTATCAAATTAATTTCAAAACTGTAAATGACAAAAAATTATAAACACTCAACCACTCCAAAACTTAATCATGAAATGAAATGTTTTTAAATAAACACAAAGTTCACATGAAAGTCCACACTTCCAGTGCTCAGTAAAACATGCTGGTATTCACCCCACATGTACAAATGTGATGGATAACAATACTTCATCTTTGTGTGTGGTGTTCACTCCCAAATGATCTCCCACACTCATCAGAGAAACAGGACACCCTTGCATGAACACGAGAATCAAACAGTAGTTTTATCTCCCAGGGATGGATGGTCTCTTGGGTCCAATGTCCTTCTATGTTGTCCCTAGGATGGCTCCAGAGTGCCCAGAGAGCAGTCTGAGGTATGTATGCAAGCAAGCTCAGACAGAAAACAGGGAAAATATTTCCATGGTGAAATATACTTTAATCGTGATAAAAAGCAAAGAAAATGCACCTACAGTAATAGTAATATAGATCACCTGTAACCAGTAAACCCGGTTAGCAGTTAGGGTGCGTATTCCTCATCAGACATATAGTCTGTACGGTGTTGAGCCTCTGATGAGTGGCAGTGGGCCCAGAAAAGGCATATGTCATCACAGACTACTCAGTGCCTGGCACAGAGGAAGCCAAGAGTGTCTAGTCAGAGAATGTGTACCTTGAGTTTAATACCATTTAATGATTACTATTTGGAGTAGTAAAGTTTTTATATTTGTAGGTTTTTCATGGTTTTGAATTTATTATTATTATTTATTAATTTATTTGGTTGGGCGGATAGCACTGTTCTTGCTAGAGGTTTATTGTGTAACAATGCAGAACATGATCACTCACCTAAATGAAATATTTTCCTTTATAAAGCAAAAAGAAAACTGCATAAAACACCAATATTCCACAATGATAGTGAAATCCACACAACAATCTTGAGAACCAGAGAAGGAGGACATCTTGTAAGCTGAGGACAGGGCATGAAAATGGAACACCAAGCAAATATATAAATAGACATTTAAAAATACTTACAGTATATACAGTGCCTGTAAATAGTATTCATACCCCTTGACATTTTCCACATCTTGTCATGTTACAACCAAAAATGTAAATGTATTTTATTGGGATTTTATGTGATAGACCAACACAAAGTGGCACCTAATTGTGAAGTGGAAGGAAAATGATAAATGTTTTTCACATTTTTTAAAATAAATATCTAAAAAATGTGGAGAGCATTTGTATTCAGCCCCCCTGAGTCAAAACTTTGTAGAACCACCTTTCGCTGCAATTACAGCTGAAAGTCTTTTTGGGTATATCTCCACCAGCTTTACACATCTAGAGAGTGAAATTTTTGCCCATTCTTCCTTACAAAATAGCTCACGTTCTGTCAGATTGGATAAAGAGCGTATGTGAACAGCAATTTTCAAGTCTTGCCACAGATTCTCAATTGGATTTAGGCCTGGACTTTGACTGGCCATTCTAACACATGAATATGCTTTGATCTAAACCATTCCATTGTAGCTCTGGCTGTATGTTTAGGGTAGTTGTCCTTCTGGAAGGTGAACCTCCACCCCAGTCTCAAGTCTTTTGCAGACTCTAACCGGTTTCTTCGAAGATTGCCCTGTATTTGGCTCCATCCATCTTCCCATCAACTCTGACCAGTTTCCCTGTCCCTGCTAAAGAAAAGCATCCCCACAACAGGATGATGCCACCACCATGTTTCACGGTGGGGATGGTGTGTTCAGGGGCATTTGTTTTTAGGCCAAAAATGTCAATTCTGGTCTAATCTGATCAGAGCACTTTCTTCCACATGTTTGCTGTGTCCCCCACATGGCTTCTCACAAACTGCAAACGGGACTTCTTACGGCTTTCTTTCAACAATGGCTTTTTTCTTGCCACTCTTCCATAAAGCCTAGATTTGTGTAGTGCACGACTAATAGTTGTCCTGTGGACAGATTCTCCCACCTGAGCAGTGGATCTCTGCAGCTCCAGTTACCATGGGCCTCTTGGCTGCTTCTCCGATTAATGCTCTCCTTGCCTGGCCTGTCAGTTTAGGTGGACGGCCATGTCTTGGTAGGTTTGCAGTTGTGCCATACTCTTTCCAATTTCGGATGATGGACTGAGAAGTGCTCCGTGAGATGTTCGAAGCTTAGGATATTTTTATATAACCTAATCCTGCTTTGAACTTCGCCACAACTTTATCCCTGACCTGTCTGGTGTGTTTTTTGGCCTTCGTGATGCTGTTTGTTTACAAAGGTTCTCTAACAAACCTATGAGGGCTTCACAGAACAGCTGTATTTATACTGAGATTACATTACACACAGGTGGTTTTTACTAAATAGGTGACTTATCAAGGAACTAGATTTAAGTTAGCTGTATCAGCATAAAGGGGGCTGAATACAAATGCACGCCACGCTTTTCAGATGTTTATTTGTAAAAAAAAAATTGAAAACCATTTATCATTTTCCTTCCACTTTACAATTATGTGCCACTTTGTGTTGGTCTTTCACAGTGATGGTGAACCTTGGCATCCCAGATGTTTTGGAACTATGTTTCCTATGATGCTTATGCACTCTGCAGTGTAGTTGAGCATTATGGGAAATGTAGTTTCAAAACATCTGGGGTGCCAAGGTTCGCCATCACTGGTCTATCACATAAAATACCAATAAAACACATTTACGTTTTTGGTTATAACATGACAAAATGTGGAAAATTTCAAGGGGTACGAATACTTTTTTAAAAGGCACTAACTTTACAAGTTTGCCTGCCAAAGGATTTGTAATTATTTTCAGTTTCACTGTAATCAAGAACACACCCTTGGCACACTGCACAACCAAGAACACTCTGCTACCTCCTGGCTCACCTCCTGTTCCCTGGACAGAGGTGATGAGAAGGATAAGGATTTATGTCCGGTGAGCTTGCTGTAGGCCGAGGTGTGTGATAGGTAGCTGCATCGCTAACTCAGGAAATACATTTGTCTCCTGCCTGTATATGTAGTGTGCCAGAGGCTTTACAAAGTTACCAATCCTTTTGAAGATGAATCCGTAAACATATCTGTATTAAAACTGTGCTTTTGTCTGTTTGCAAGGAGATCTGCTTTGATGTTCCTAACATCAGAACCTTCTCTACACTTTATTAAAATGTGGTTCCATCACCTGTATTTCTCTCTGAAGTTTGTGTCAGGCCATTAGATGCCGGTGCAAGATCGCTGATTTCAATAGCAGCAGCAAACTGAGGGAAGACTGAAAACACATATAATAGCACTAGAGAGAGACAGGACAACTGGGGTATACTACCACACCAGAATCATCTATTCCCTAACCTGTGTGTTCTTCCTCACACTAAGGGCCGGTTCACATTTCTGCGAGTGCGCAGATCGCATGAAATTCGGAGCTCACTGCTCCTTCATTACATGCGATCGGAGGTGCGGATGCGAATTCAGCCATACACTTTGTATGGCTGAATTCGCACTGTATCCGCACCAAACACGCACATGACCCTTTTTTCCAGCCGCATCAGGATCGGATCGCACAGTGGTTCACACTTGTGCGATCCGATCCTGTGCGAACTGTCAGATCGCACTGCGATATGCGATCAAACTGGGGGTGTCGTTAACATTGACACCCCCTGCGTATCGTATATGGCAGTGTGAACTGCCATATGTGCGTTTGTGATGCGGGAACAGGCTGCGAATTTGCAGCCTTCCCGCATCGCACAAGTGTGACCCGGCACTAAGTGTTCTTCATTACACTAAAGCCTCTGTTAATTGGAATACTTTCCGGTATTACCAGCAGGTGTCGTGTTGATAAATAAGTTTATTCCATTGTTGTTATGGACATAAAAGTGTGGTTTTCAGATTTAAAGTAGACTTCGAGGCAAAACTTTTTGTCAGTTTTTTTTTTTTTTGTGCGCGTGTCCCTTCGGGGAGATTTCCCTTTACTTCCTTTCCTGTCCTATAGCCATAACTGGAAATGAAAGGAAATCTCTCCCAAAGTGAGGGAATCCCGGATTGCTACCAGGTTCACCAGCACCTTTGTCCTCATTAGTAGATTTTCCCTCTATTACTGTTTTGGGTACAACCCAAAATTTTGAATTTTGTTTCACTACTTTTGCAGAGAATGGTAAACATGCCAAACAGAGAAAATGAGTGTCAAGGAGGGGCACAGACCGCAACAAAACCCTGACAAGTGTTCTAATCCCTCTACACTGTGTTCATGACGACAAAAATAAAAGTTTTCCTTTAGTTACATATTATATACAACATATAAATGGATTTTTGTAAGATCTTACCGTAAAATCCTTTTCTCTTAAGCTCATTGACAGACGTAGTCTTCTTGATTCTCAAGAGCTGGGTTATGTTGTCTCCGCAGGAGTAGGACTAGGCAGAAAGACAAAACGTTCTGGCTCCACCTTAGGGGCAGTCCCTGAGGGTATATCCTCCCTCTCTCTGCTACAGGGAATCAGTTCTGTTCTAAAGCAGTAACAGAGAATTTAACCCAACCCAACTCAATGATAGAGGGGCGGGTACTACGTCTGTCAATGAGCTTAAGAGAAAAGGATTTTACGGTAAGATCTTACAAAAATCAATTTTTCTCTATCGCTCATTGACAGACGTAGTCTTCTTGATTCTCAAGAGCTGGGACATCCAGAAGCAGTGCCACAAATGAGGGGTGGGATTGACAGAAATCAAAATCCAATCTAGAAGGCCCAACCGGAGCCAACCAGAAGTATCAAAGGACTCATCGAGTAAACAGATGAGACCTACCCCACAAATCCTCGAGGTAGACCAACAGTCTCCTCAAACAGTGGCCTGCAGGAACCTTGCGGCCAGAAGAGGCATCTGACGATGCCATCACATGAACCTTATACAATATTGTAAAGGTATGAACCGACGACTAAACAGTCGCCTTGAAAACCTGAACCACTGACGCCTGATGGCGGAAGGTCCAGGAAACTCTAAGCGCCCGAGTAGAATGCGCCTTAAAAGGGAACGGGGGATCCCGACCCTTAGATAAAATAAGCCTATACCACCGTCTGTCTGATCCATCTAAAGATGGTCGCAGCAGAACAGGCAACCCCTACTTAGGGCCATCCGTGATCACAAACAGTGAATCCGTCTTACAAATTGAATCCGTAGTATTCAAATATATCCTGATCGCCCGAACTACATCCAAGGAATGCAACGCAATTCTCGAGGATGATTGGGCTAAGGACATAGGAAGGACAATACACTGTCCTCATTCAATGAAACTTTGAAACCACCTTAGGAAGGAAGGATGGATTCGGATGAAGAACAACCTTATCCCTATGAACCACCAGATCTGGGGAACAACAGGATAATGCAGCCAGTTCTGACACCCTGCGTGCAGAAGTGATAGCCACCAAGAAAACCACCTTCTGGGATAAAGTAAGCAAGGGAATCTCCCTGATATTTTCAAAGGGAGGTGTCTGAAGAACCGACAGCACCAAATTAAGATCCCAGGATGGAAACGGCGCGTGCACTGGCAGAGCCAGGTGTCGCACCCCCTGGATGAAATTCCGCACCAAGGAATGAGTAGACAAAGGCTTCTGAAAGAAGATAGCAAATGCTGAAACCAGACCCTTGATAACACTCAAGGCCAGCTTCTGCTCAACTCCCTGTTGCAGAAAAGCCAATATTCGGACTACCGAATAAAGATGTAGATGGAACCCAAGGGATTCACACCACACAATATAAGACTTCCATGTACGATGATAATCTTTCTGGAAGTCGCTTTCCTTGTTTTAACTAGAGTAGGAATAACTGAAGCTGACAATCCCTTGTCCTTCAGCACCTGGGTCTCAATAACCAGGCCGTTTAAAACCAGCGATCGTAAAGCAGGATGGAAGATCGGTCCCTGAGACAGTAGATCCTCCCTGAGAGGAAGTCTCCACGGGACGTCCGCCACCAGTCTGACCAAGTCGGCGTATCAAGCTTGACGAGGCCAGTCCGGAGCTGCCAGGATTACTGGAATTCCTTCCTCCTCTATCCTGCGAAGAAGTCTTGGCAGTAACCCAAGAGGAGGGAAGGCATACATTAGCTGGTATTGCCCCCCACGGGGTGACCAGTGCGTCTGCGGTCTCTGCTAGAGGATCGCGGGAGCGAGCCACGAATCTCTGTACTTTTCTGTTGAATCGTGATGCCAACAGATCCACATCCGGGGTGCCCCAACGTAGGCACAACTGGTGGAAAACTTCTGGATGGAGGGACCATTCCCCCTGATCCGGAGTCTGACGGCTGAGATAATCTGCCTGCCAATTTTCCACCCCCGGAATGAACACCGCAGAGATAGCTGGAACAAATCGTTCCGCCCAGCGAAGAATGCAAGCCACTTCTTTGGCCGCTCGGACACTCTTGGTGCCCCCCTGGTGATTGACATAAGCCACGGCCGTGGCGTTGTCCAACTGGATCCGAACCGGGCTGCCCTGGAGCTGCTCGGTCCAGTGAATCAGACAAAGTCTGATCGCTCTCAGTTCCAATACATTTATCGGTAACCTGGATTCTTCCGGGGACCAAAGTCCCTGAACGGATAACTGACCGAGAATTCCTCCCCATCCGGATAGGCTGGCATCCGTGGTCACTATCGTCCAATATATTGGCAGAAATGACTTTCCCTGGCTGAGCATCGGAGACCGAAGCCACCAGACCAGAGACTCTCTGGTCTGTTTGCTCAATCGGATCTGATTGTCCAGGGATTCCGGATTCCGATTCCATCTGAGAAGAATCTCTTGCTGAAGAATTCGGGTATGGGACTGGGCAAATGGGACTGCTTCGAAGGAAGCCACCATCAACCCCAGAACCCTCATGCAAGTCCGAAGGGAAGACCAGCTGTTGGATAGTAACAACTGGACTGCTGATTGAATCTTTCGGAGTTTCCCTACCGGAAGAAAAACTCTTGTCCTGACTGTGTCTAGAATTAGACCCAGATATTCGAGCCTCTGGGTGGTAACCAGAAATGACTTTTGCTGGTTTACCAGCCACCCGAATTCCTGTAAAGAAATCATAGTAATTTCTATGTTTTGTAGCAAGGTCTGAGGAGACTCTGCATGAAGCAGAAGATCGTCTAGGTAACCAAGAATCGATATGCCTCTTTGGCGCAGTAGTGCCAACATTGGGGCCAACACCTTCGTGAAGACCCGAGGAGCCGTGGCGAGACCGAAAGGTAACGCCACAAACTGATAGTGGTTCTCTTCTATGGAAAAGCGTAGAAACCGCTGATGTCCTGCGAAAATGGAAATGTGAAGATATGCGTCCTAGATGTCTATGGACGCTAGGACATCCCCTGGATGCAGGAAGGCTGCTACTGTGCGAATGGACTCCATTCTGAATATTCTTATGTTCACAAAAGAATTGAGTGCCCTTAAGTCCAGAATTGGACGCACTTTGCCCTCTTTCCTGGGTATTGTAAATAGGTTTGAATAAAAACCCATGAAAACGTTCTGTCCAAGGAACGTGGACTACCATTCCTTGTTGTAGTAAATCCGTGACTGCTCTCCGCAGATCTTCTAAACGATCCGGGGATAGTCGAATATTGGAAGGGAAGAATCGCGCCGGTGGGAGAGATCGAAACTCGATCTTGTACCCTGACCTTATGACTTCGCAAACCCACTTGTCCGGGATTCTGGAAAGCCATGGATCCGGGAACCGGCGAAGACGTCCCCCCACCCCAGTTATGGGTGGGGGCGCACCTTCAGGCTTTGGACGATTTATCTTTAGGTCTGGAGGGGGCGGGCTTTTGCTTGCCCGACCAACGTCCCCTGAAGCCTCCTGAAGGAGCTTTGGAGGACTTAATTTTTTCACCCGCAGGACGAAAAAACCTCTTGTGAGCAGAAAAATAAGGCCCTCGTTTTTGACGAGTTCCTTTACCTTTAACATTTTGCGGTAAAAAGGTGCTCTTTCCACCCGTGAGATCCTTAATGATCTCATCTAAGTTGGCTCCAAATAGACGCTCTCCTAAAAAGGGGATATTAGCCAATGCTCTTTTGGAACCTTGGTCGGCTAACCAACCTTTTAGCCACAGTGTACGCCTGAGAACCACTGCTGAAACTGATGCTCGCGCCAATAATGAAGTGGCGTCTAACGCCGCATCACACACAAACTGTAACCCCTGTATCATTTGTTCCAACAAATCTGATACCGCCTGAGGGACCTCTTCTAAGTCCCGGCGTAACCACTTGGTCCATACAGTTACAGCCTGCGAAACCAGACCAATAGCAATTATTGGTCTGAAAGCTGATCCAATCAAGGTAAACATGGTGCGAGACATAGCTTCTATCTTGCGATCCACTGGATCTTTAAAAGACGGAGCGTCTTCTAGAGGAATAACCGTGGCTTTATTCAATCTAGCAATTGGTGAATCCACCACAGGTGGCTGTCCATTTCTTAATGAGGGTTTCCTCAAACGGATAACGCCTGTTAATGCGTTTAGAAATAGTAGAAGTGCGTTTTGGCAGACTCCATTCTTCTTTGATTGGATTGCCAAAACATTTGGGCAATGGAAAAACCTTCGCCACTTTGATGCGTTTTTTAGTCCCAAAAGGGATTTCAGTTTCAGCTATTTCTGATGGAATACCTTGTAATCTTAAGGTTTCTTGAACAGATACAATGAGTGCGTTTACCAACGCTTCCTCTTTGGCTATGGCTGATGCCGAAACATCCTCCTCACTGTCTGAAGAGACAGTACACGAGACACCAATACCAGATGAAGTACCTGCAACTGCAGAAATAGGCTCAGAGTCTGAATCCGAGGTTTCAAATAATAAGGGGTTAGGCGGGGGTCGCTTACTTGCGCCCTGTCCCTGACAAGCCACTTCCACCCTGGACACAAAAGTTTCCATAATAGCTGACAATGATTCAATCGTCAGTGGGGTGCTGGAGGATCCTGCAGACCCCTCGAGGGGATCCGGAGGAGATACATGAGTGGCAGGGTCCATGTTAATTCAGGACACCTTTGCCAGAAAACACAAAAAAACTTTTTTTTTTTTTTTTTTTTAAATGAAAAAATACCTTTTTTTTTTTTTTTTTTTATGTGTCTCCCCCTAGCGCAATAGCGCCCCTCAGAGTACCTGCTTCTCGATCCCACAGAGAGAGAGAGGGACCCCCAAGGCTCACCAACCGATGCAGTGAAGTTTCCAACCAACTGCAGTCAGCGTCTGTCTTTTACAGACTGGAAGGAGCTGTTGCTTTTTCCCGGGTAGAAGGACGTGGCTCCGCCCCCTGTGTACGCCTTCCGGCGTTCCCAGCTCTCCACGAGGTAGCTGGGCTCATGAAACATGGCCGCCCCCATACAGGAGACATTAGACTCCAAAAACATGGCGGCCGGCGTGACCTGAGGACATGCATGCACCTGGTCTACGGCAAAATGGCGGCGGACCGCCGAAATCGTTTTTCCCAGCACATCCACCTGCATCTCTGCTGAGTGGCGATTTATTGATCTACAGGAGATACACTACAAATAAGGTAGGATTATACCTCCTATGTCTGCTGTAATGCTACAGTCTGCTGGGTAGAGTGTTAGCTCTCAAACCAAGTCCACTTCCCACAAACACATACTGTATTTACAAGGGGGACTTTTAGTGTCAGATATATACTGACCATGTATGGAGGGGCCCATAATTCATACTGCCTCATAACGAGGAAAGAAAAAAGGGAACGTTTACTCACCATACCGAACCGACAGGCACCCTCTCTTCACAATACCCTCTCCACCGGGGTGGGGGGTTGTGGACCACTCCGGACGCCTCGACTCTCTGGTTCCTGGCGTCCAAGCGAGACTTAACTCGCAAGGTCAGTCCCTCCACTGGGACTCCGTCGCGGCCGACCCAGCGCGGAGCTCTGGTCTGCACGCGCTCGTAGGCAGAAACCGGGGTGACCACTAGATCTCAACATCCAGCCCGTCGCCCGGCCCCGCATACTTACTTGAATGTGTCGCGGCCGACCAAGCGCAATGCAATGGTCTGCGCGCGCTCGTAGGCCGGCTGGGGTGACCACTAGTGTCGCCCAGTCCGGCGTTTTTGCTTGAAGATCTCACAGGAAAAAAACACTGGAGAAAAACTACCTAAAAATATTTTTTCTAAAGAAAAAATCTTGCCAGGACCAAAAAAGATCCCAGCAAGGAACTTAGGTCCTTACTCCTGACTAGACAGAAAAAAACTGATTCCCTGTAGCAGAGAGAGGGAGGATATACCCTCAGGGACTGCCCCTAAGGTGGAGCCAGAACGTTTTGTCTTTCTGCCTAGTCCTACTCCTGCGGAGACAACATAACCCAGCTCTTGAGAATCAAGAAGACTACGTCTGTCAATGAGCGATAGAGAAATATCATTAGTTATTATTATATATATTATAATATGCGATCATATATTGCAAAGACACTTAAACTGATTCTAAAACCAGAAGGTTTTTTTTTTTAACCTTAATGCATTACCTGCATTAAGGTAAAAAACCTTCCACTAAATTGTTCTCCTAGCCTACCCAGGCCCCAGCACCCCCTTGCAGCAGCACTGGTTCTCTTCCCTTTCACAGGCTCAGAGACAGCAGTGGGAAATGCTGTGAGGAGGGAGCAGGGGGTGGGGCAAAGCCGTGCTGTGTCTGTCAAAAGAAGCACACACCTCAGAACAGGAGTGAACCCACAGCTGTGCCACCATAGAAATTGTTACAAAAAAAATTTGTGAAGGAGGGAGGGATCTAAGTAAAAAAGGTTGTTGCAGGGAGTTTAGTTCTTTCCCACCTTTCACTAAAATTCACATCAGCATGCGGTTGTGCAGGCTGACGTGAACTCATCTAACAATAATTTCTTTAAAAGGCATTTTTTTTTGCTTTAACTTACCTTTTTGTGTTTTCACTTCCTGGTTCTTCAGAGGCATTGGTGATCGTAATCATGTCTCACAGGTGCCCCCTGGGAAAGCAACATCACCAGTGCCCTTAGGAAAATCTTGCTCCTAAACTGAATGATCTTGGCGGTTTTTTCACACTGAGCATATGAGACAAAGTGCATGACATCATGTGCTTCATCTCATGCATGCTCCCTACTACATTACATTTATCTGTTGGGGTCAATTTTTTTTTAACCAAGATCTCTGGGGAAGGCTATTTTTTTTTTTTGAACATAAGAATGTGATGCAGTATACATGACAAGGCACATGATGGCATGCACTCCAATTCACTCAATTGCTGTACAACAATACTGCAAACTGAGACACAAACGTCATTGGTGGGCTG
Organism: Pelophylax lessonae; assembly: GCF_965119305.1. Classification (NCBI taxonomy): domain Eukaryota; kingdom Metazoa; phylum Chordata; class Amphibia; order Anura; family Ranidae; genus Pelophylax; species Pelophylax lessonae. Next base: position 443,763,537 of record NC_138769.1, read on the forward strand.
GCACAGGAAAGAAGCAGCGCAAAGGTGAGGACACGAGGCATACTTCCATACGTATAAAAAGAGTTAAAGACCATTTTATTTATGTCACTGCTGAAACTATACATACTACACATTGAACGTGCATAATAGTACATAAAACACTAGGAATACTCATTTGTGTACCATCTAACAGGGCTACGTTTCCCACTCACCTTAAACATGTCATACAAATCTTCTAAATCTTCCTGAAGAAATGAAACATCTGGTGCAACAACTCTAAGCTAAACAGTAAAAAAAAGCTGGGGTGAGATCAACATTCATAAGCAACCAAAGATTATTAAATTAGCAATTATCATGATTTTAAAAGTTAAAGAGATATAGACAAATACTTGGGCCATTTGCCTTTTCAATAAAACAGTGCAAATAGTAATAAGAAAATGCTAACTGTAGGAACCCTCTGTAGGCAACACATTTATCAAACTCAGGACAAAAAAGAGATGAATTTCTGCACATGCACTAGGGACAGCTAAAGTCATAAATTAGCCATGTCCAGAGATGTTCTATGGTCTAAGCATGTATGGTATGTCACAAAAGGGTCCATGGCAGGTTAAATGTCGTGCGTGGGGCCCTGTACAATCCATGCTACTAGCATTAAGAAGGCTGGGTTTACAACTGTGCGATGCACCACCGTACCTGCGTTGCTGTGTGTTAACATGCATAGCAGTAGGGCAGAAAAATCATCAAATAAAGTTAAGACCTAATGGAGAGGAACAATGCATAAATAATTGTGTTCATTTATATCAAGACATTTCTAGAACACTTGTAGCTAGGGTTGCACCAATATCAGTATCGGTACAGAGCCTTTGCGCTCGTACCTGTGCCAAACCGATACCATTGCAGTGCAATTTGAGCTCATACAATGGGCTCAAATTGCACTGCAAAAAATCGCATGTGCTTTGAAAATGTGGTGCGATTCCTGACTCAATCGGGCATGCAGTTTCCCCGCCGATGCTCCTGTGTGTACCCTGGCTTGTCATCGTGACTTTAGCCTTGGTTCACACATGCGATTCAGACAGGAATCGCAACGCATTCCTGTTCAAATCGCATGCAATTCTTTGCAGTGCGATTTTAGTCCATTCATTTGGTATAGGCTCAAATCGCACGGCAAAGCTATCAGTACACGGTATGGGCGAGTACTTGACTAAAATTATCGGTACTTGATACAAAAAAAAAAAAAAAACAGTATCTGTGCAACCCTACTTGTAACTAAGTGTATTTATGTCTATACAAATCAACCCAGGTACAGGTGTCACAGAAATGTCTATAAGAACACCATTATTCATGCATTGTCCTTCTCCAATAGGTCTTTTATTTCGGTTATTTTTGTTGCCTTCATATACAGTATATTCACAAAATTGAGTACACCCCTCACATTTTTGTAAATATTTTATTATATCTTTTCATGTGCCAACACCAAAGAAATGACACTTTGCTACAATGTAAAGTAGTAAGTATACTGCTTCTATAAGGCCTCTTTCACACGGGCGTTCCGTATGTCCGTATGTCCGTATATCACCCCATCCGTTTGCGGGTGATATACGGACATAATGAATGTCAATGGGATTGCGGATGTCAGCGGATGACCATCACGGAACAGAACCCTATTTTTCTTCCGTTTAAAAAACGGAAAGTACGCAAAATCGGATGTCAGCGGTGTCATCCACTGACATCCGCAATCCCATAGACATACATTAATTATGTCCGTATATCATCCGCAAACGGATAGGATGATATGCGGACATACAGACCGGATGACACAAGAGTCATCCGTGTCCGTGAAAAAAATAAAATAAAAAGTGCCGGAGCGGATCGAAAAACGGTCCGCTCCATGTGAAAGAGGCCTAACAGTGTAAATTTGCTGTCCCCTCAAAATAACTCAACACACACCCATTAATGTCTAAACCACTGGCAACAAAAGTGAGTACACCTCCAAGTGAAAATGTCCAAATTGGGCACAATTAGCCATTTTCCCTCCCCAGTGTCATGTGACTTGTTAGTGTTACAAGGTCTCATGTGTGAATGGGAAGCAGGTGTGTTAAATTTGGTGTTATTGCTCTCACTCTCTCATACTGGTCACTGGAAGATCAACATGGCACCTCATTGCAAAGAACTCTCTAAGGAACTGAAAAAACAGAATCATTGCTCTACATAAAGATGGCCTAGGCTATAAGAAGATTGCCAAGACCCTGAAACTGAGCTGCAGCATGGTGGCCAAGATCGTACAGCGGTTTAAACAGGCCTCGCCATGGTCGACCAAAGAGGTTGAGTGCATGTGCTCAGCGTCATATCCAGAGGTTGTCTTTGGGAAATCGACGTATGAGTGCTGCCAGCATTGCTGCTGAGGTTAAAGGGGTGGGGGGTCAGCCTGTCAGTGCTAAGTCCATACGCCGCACCCTGCATCAAATTGGTCTACATGGCTGTTGTCCCAGAAGGAAGACTCTTGTAAAGATGATGCACAAGAAAGCCTGCAAACAGTTTGCTGAAGACAAGCAGACTAAGGACATGGATTACTGGAACCATGTCCTCTGGTCTGATGAGACCAAGATAAAACTATTTGGTTCAGATGGTGTAAAGCGTGTGTGGCGGCAACCAGGTGAGGAGTAAAAAGACAAGTGTGTCTTGCCTACAGTCAAGCATGGTGGTGGGAGTGTCATGGTCTGGGGCTGCATGAGTGCTGTCACCACTGGGGAGCTACAGTTTATTGAGGGAACCATGAATGCCAACATGTACCGTGATATACTGAAGCAGAGCATGATCCCCTCCCTTCAGAGACTGGGCCGCAGGGCAGTATTCCAACATGATAACGACCCCAAACACACCTCCAAGATGGCCACTGCCATGCTAAAGAAGCTGAGGGTAAAAGGTGATGGACTGGCCAAGCATGTCTCCAGACCTAAACCCTATTGAGCATTTGTGAGGCATCCTCAAACGGAAGGTGCAGGAGCACAAGGTCTCTAACATCCACCAGTTCCGTGAGGTCGTCATGGAGGAGTGAAAGAGGACTCCAGTGGCAACTTGTGAAGCGCTGGTAGAGGCCACTCTAAAATGTGCAGTTTTACTGTATTGGGGGGGTCCAGGGGGGTCCGAAAACCAGTCAGTATCTGGTGTGACTACGATTTGCCTCACGCAAACCAACACATCCTCTTCACATAGAGTTGATCAGGTTGTTGATTGTGGCATGTGGAATGTTGGACCACTCCTCTTCAAAGGCTGTGTGAAGTTACTGGATATTGGCAGGACCTGGAACACGCTGTCGTATATGCCGATCCAGAGCATCTCAAACATGCTCGATGGGTGACATGTCCGGTGAGTATGCTGGCCATGCAAGAACTGGGATGTTTTCAGCTTCCAGGAATTGTGTACAGATCCTTACAAAATGGGGCCGTGCATTATAATGCAACATGAGGTGATGGTCATGGATGAATGGCACAACAATGGGCCTCAAGATCTCGTCACGGTATCTCTGTGCATTCAAAATACCATCAATAAAATGCACCTGAGTTCGCCGTCCATAACATACGCCTGCCCATACCATAACACCACCACCATGGGCCACTCGATCCACAATGTTGACATTAGCAAACCGTTAACCCACACAACGCCATACACGCTGTCTGCCATCTGCCCTGTACAGTGAAAACCAGGATTCATCCGTGAAGAGCACCTCTCTACAAAGTGCCAGATGCCATTGAATGTGAGCATTTTCCCACTCAAGTCAGTTACAATGATGAACTGCAGTCAGGTTGAGACCCCGATGAACATGATTAGTATGCAGATGAGCTTCCCTGAGACGGTTTGACAATTTGTGCAGAAATTCTTTGGTTATGCAAACCAATGTTGCAGCAGTTGTCCGGGTGGCTGGTCTCAGACGATCTTGGAGGTGAAGATGCTTGATGTGGTGGTCCTGGGCTTGTGTGGTTACACGTGGTCTGCGGTTGTGAGGCCGGTTGGATGTACTGCCAAATTCTCTGAAACGCTTTTTGGTAGAGAAATTAACATTCAAATTCACGAGCAACAGCTCTGGTGGACATTTCTGCAGTCAGCATGCCAATTGCACGCTCCCTTAAAACTTGAGACATCTGTGGCATTGTGCTGTGTGATAAAACTGCACATTTTAGAGTGGCTTTTTATTGTGGCCAGCCTAAGGCATACCTGTGCAATAATCATGCTGTCTAATCAGCATCTTGATATGCCACACCTGTGAGGTGGATGTATTATCTCGACAAAGGAGAAGTGCTCACTAACACAGATGTAGACAGATTTGTGAACAATATTTGAGAGAAATAGGCCTTTTGTGTACATAGAAAAAGTCTTAGATCTTTGAGTTCAGCTCATGAAAAATGGGGGCAAAAACAAAAAAAAGTGTTGCATTTATAATTTTGTTCAGTGTATATACACACACACACACTTACAGTATATATATATATATATATATATATATATATATATATATATATATATACATACACGTATAAAAATGAACTGCTCTAAAGTGGAGGGCAACTTTTAGTGGGGCTGTCGAATAGTGGAAGCAGAGTTCATTCATCTACTTTCTCTCCACATTGCAGCCTTTTCTCTCTTCTCTCTCTGCTATCACAACTAGGGATGGCCAAGGCCTGTTTGGATCATAGTCAGAACCCACCTAGGCTATCTCTGCCAGGAGGCTGTCACTGCACAAAACCAATAAGAAGTGGCTGGGGCATTCTCTGCCTCACAGCAACATGTATTCAAGGGGTGTGTATACAGCCTCAATTGCTTATGAATGACTGTGTAGTGATAGCTTCCTGGCTGGAAAACTTAGGTGGGTTCAGATCCAGACACGCCTGAGCTCATCCCTTATCACAACCTCTGAGGTGGAGAAGGAGAGAGGGAAATCAATTACACAGGTACTTTCATCACACCTTAATAAACTGGCCATTTGAATTGCATTAACTGGCTGCTTCTCCTTGTGCTGTGAAAGGAAACGGAACACAGCATCTTCCTCATCACAGCTGCAAAAATTTGCTGCACAGTGGAGATAAGCCACGATAATCAATATCGTGGTAGTATATCTTGGTTTAATAAAAGGACACCTTATTACTTCTGAATGTGTGGTGTTAACACCTCCGGACCATAAGTTTTTCTAGACAGCTGAATGAGAATCAGTTGATTTTTTTTTTTTTTAATAAATACAGTTTTACAGCCTTCTCCTCTCCTGTATTGTAGCAGTCACTTCAAACAAAGCCGAGAAAGGCTATAAAACAATAATTTATATGCTTTCCAATTTATACTATCTGGGATATAATTTAGAAATGTCAATAAAGTATATGGAGAGAAACAAGTCTTCAATATAACTTCTTGTACTCTTGTCACATATGCAAGGCAAAAGCCCCATATCAGTAAAGTAAAGTTTAGCGGTCATAGTAATAATCCACTGCTTACTCAAATATGATCTGCAGGAAAGAGTTAGCAGAGGGAAATCTGAACAATGAGCTCATCGAAAATAAGAATGCCTGCAGCAAGCAGCACAAGTGTTCGATATGCCGGTGGCATTTTCAAAATAAAGTGCTGTGTTCTAACAAACAAAAAAGCTGAACTCTTTGGTACCAATCACCAAAGGCATGCTTGGGGAAAAATAAAAAAAGAATGTGATCACTAATGCTTTGAAGCAGCCACATCAACCCACACTACTCTAAAATCAACTGTGCACTAAAGGATTAAAGAGAACCTATGATTGAAAATATGAAACGCTGAAATAGCCAACGTGGTTTTTAAAAACCACAACTTTACCTTTAGCAAAGCTGTACTTTAATAAATCCCCTCATCCTCTGAGTGCAGCCCCCTGGGATAATACCTTCTTTCCTCTCTGATCCAGCTACCTTTCTTCCGACAAGTTCAGCTTTTCAGTTGGCTCCTTTTCATACTGCGCAAGAGTGCCATGGCTCTATTTATTGCTACTGGTAAGCTGTATTAATGGCGACCTCCAACAGTTTGTAAAAATTGTATTTTTGACTTACTGTAAAATCCATTTCTCTGATGTTCATTGACGGACACAGCTCCTCAGGATTCCTGACCATTGGGTAATACTGCCACCTACAGGAGTAGGACATTAGGCAGAAAAAAATAACTTGACTATGCCTATGGGCAGTCCCAGGAGGTATACTGCCCTTCTCTGCTATAGGTACTCAGTTTTGTTACAAGCAGTGTCAGAAGTATTATAACTCCATAGAGGCATGGGTGCTGTGTCTGTCAATGAACATCAGAGAAATGGATTTTACTGTAAGTCAAAAATGCTATTTTCTCTTTCATTCATTGACGGACACAGCTTCTCAGGATTCCTGACCATTGGGACATCCCAAAGCAGTATCAAATATGAGGTGTGCGAACAGCAAAACAATTCCCAAGGCTTAAACATTAGCCAACCAGGTAACAGGAGCTCAACAAAAAACAACTGGAGCCCACCTGAACATTACTTCCCCAAAGAGGGAACAGACCCTCAAAACAGCAGCCTGCAAACCTTGCGGCTAAAGGAAGCATCCACAGATGTCAACACATCTATTTTTTAGAACTTTGTGAAATTGTGCACCGACGGCCAAGTGGCCGCCTTGCAAATCTGCGTCACTGACGCCGCAAAAGCCAGGAAGCACTAAGCGCCTGAGTAAAGTGCGCCATTACAGTGAACAGAAGAACCTGACCCTTGATCAATGAGTCACTGTCTGTCTGATCCGTCTTGAAATGGTCGCAGAAGAAGCGGACAGTCCTGTTCTTGGCCCATCCGTAAACATAAATAGTGAGTCTTGCTACCGAAAAGACTCCGTAGCTGCCAATTACACCCGGATCGCCACATCCAGGGCATGCAACGCAATTTCCTTAGGATGTTTAGGCCTGGGACATAAGGGAAAGCAACACAATGTCTCCAGTGAAATGGAAATCAGAGACTACTTTAGGAAAGAACGATGGACAGGGGCAAGAACCACCTTATCTTTGTGGACCACCAATTAAGGGCTGAGAGAAAATAACGCCGCCAAATCTGACACCCTGCGAGCAGAGGGGATAGCCACCAAAAAAGGCCACCTTCTGGGACAGCGTAAGCAGGGGAATTTTCTGAATATTTGCAAAGGGAGGCTTCTGGAGGAATAAAAGCACCAAGTTCAGATCCCAAGGTGGTAGAGGTCGAGACTGCACCGGTTAAGGCAAATGTCAAACCCCTTGAAGAAAGGCACGCACCAGGGAGTACACCAGGGTTTTACAACCCCCAACTTTACGTGTGAATGAGCCATAAGGGTGCTGCTGCCAAATGCAACTAAGGACTCATTCACAAGTGCAGCAGACACTGCTGCTCCTCTGAAAAGCGATCTGAGTGAGTTTGACAGGTGGTGAGGAGGGGATATGTTGCCATCTCCCCACCTGATTTAAACCCATGATTGCCTTGCAATACATAAAAAATTGTGATAGGACACGGTAGTGCAGCAATTAGAGGTTCAAATGAGGTGTGAGGAGGCGATACTGTGCCCAGAGATCTTTGACTTCTTCCATGTTGTTCAGGTAGATCTCCAACTCTTTAAGGTTGCCTACACCTGCTTTAGTGCATTACTATGCCATTCATTTTCAATGACACACCAACACAGAGGAATGGAATGTGCATGTGTTACGGTGTATCACAACACCCAGTAACATTCTACCATATATTGTGGTGCACTACATCACTAAAATGATTGCAATGCCTTTACCGATACATATTTAACCACTTTACCACTAGAGCATTTTGCTGTCTTACGTCTGGGCCACTTTTTGCGATTCGGCGCTGTGCGAATTTAACTGACAATTGCGCGGTCATGCAACGCCGTACCCAAACGAAATTTACGTCCTTTTTTCCCACAAACAGAGCTTTCTTTTGGTGGTGTTTGATCACCTGTGCGATTTTTACTTTTTGCGCTATAAACAAAAAAAGAGCGTTTATTTTGAAAAAATAACAATATTTTTAACATTTTTTTATATGAAATTCCCCCCAAAATAGATGTAAAAACCAATTTTTTTTAAAATTTTTGGCCAATTTGTTTTCTGCTACCCATGTTTGGTAAAAAAAAAAAATCGCAATAAGCGTATTTTGATTGGTTTGCGCAAAACTTATTGCGTTTACTAACTATGGGAAAGATTTCTGTCATTTTTGGTGTTTTTTTTTTTAACGCGTAATGGCGGCGATCTGCGATTTTTTTAGCGGGACTGCGACATTGCGGCGGACAGATCGGACCCTTGACTGACATTTTTGAAACTTTTGGGGGTACCAGTGACATTACTGCAGTAATCAGTGCTATATATATGCACTGTTACTGTAAAAATGACACTGGCAGGGAAGGGGTTAATTTTTTTTGGAGAGGGAGGGGTTAATGTATGCCTGGTGCTTACTAACGTGTGGGGGGGGGGGGAGGTGACTGTGTGAGACAGGGACAGATCGGATGTCCAGCTATGCTGAACACTCCGATCTGTCACTCCCTGTCACTGAGGAGATCCGCCCGCTCTGTTTACACAGGCGGGCGGATCTCCAAACTGGATTCCCCGACGATTGGGGCAGAGGAGCTGCGATCGCCGCTGCTCCTCCCCTGGCCCGACTCCCGCTGTGAATCAAAACAGCGGGAGCGCGCCTCCGGCGGCGCGCGAGCGCCGCCTACAGGGGGAGGAGTCTGGCGATGTAGGTCTACGTCGTCAGACGATAACGAGCCACTTTGCCGCAGTAGTACTACGGTACTCAGCGGTAAAGTGGTTAAAGGTTAAGTTCACCTTTTGAAAAAAAAAAAAAAATGCACATTTTTGCAGGTAAAAAAATGTGCATTTTTTATTTTCTTTCTAAGGTGCAAGTGCTGAACATGTTACACCCTAAATACGGCAGGAACTTAGCCTTTAAAAGTTTAAATTGAAGATAGTGGTGCTACAGAGACAACTTATCTATTGGCTGTTTAAGGACTTTGATGTTGTTAAAGGGTAACTCCACTTTCATGGGAAAAAAAATTGCAAATAAAAAAAAAATAATATAGCCTACCCAATTTCGACAAAAGTAAAATTGTAATTGAATTGGAATTGAATGTTATTAGAAATGAACCTTCCTTTTCTATCTGCAGTGCTGTGCAATATAGCTACCTGGAAGTGTTCTGTACAAAAATGGTGTACAGAACGCCCCCAGAAAGGCAAGTTCCTGCTTGTGTGATTGGCTCACTAATTTTCTCAGAAGTCTGCACTAAGATACAAGTCAGATTTTGGGCATCTTCTGTAACAAGAATGTCAGTTTTGGCGAGATACTCCCAAAGGGAAATCCAATCTAAAGAGATGCAGGCCCTGCAACTTTCCCCATTAGAACACAGCAAGAGCAGCAGCTGACTGATTAAAAATCACGCCCTTTTACATTTTATTTGCACATGGACACAAACAGCTTTTTCTCTATTACAACAAAAAGGAGGAAGTTGCAACAAAGTTTGTTAAAATCCTTGCAGTGTACATAGCTCACTCAGAGGGAATGTTTTTTCTCAACGCAAGTGGAGTTTCTCTTTAAAAATTTATGTTAACCGCTTGCCGACTGCGCACAGTATATTTACTGCGGCAGTCGGCCCCGGCCAGGCAGAGTGACGTAGGTCTACGTCGCTCGCCTGTCACTCCTTCCAGAGCCAATAGCGGGCGGGCGCGCGCCTGCTGAGGCGCGCGCCCGCCTCGGCTCGTTCACGGAGGAGTGCAGGAGTGTGACTGGCGGACCCCGATGTCCGCCGGTCACACTACGATCGCCGGTACAGCGGGAGAAAGACAGAGCGGCTTGTGTAAACAAGCCGCCTGTCAGTTCTCCCAGTGTAAAAGTGAAGATCAAACAGTTCTACTATGTAGAACTGTTGATCTTTGTTTTTACACTAGTAGACCTGTCCCTGCACAGTTAGAAACACGCCCCTAGGACACACTTAACCCCTCCCTGTCCAATACTGTTAACCCCTTCCCTGCCAGTGTCATTTTTGCAGTAACAGTGCATATATATAGCACTGATTACTGCAGTAATGTCACTGGTACCCCCAAAAGTGTCAAAAATGTCAGTCAAGGGTCCGATCTGTCCGCCGCAATGTCGCAGTACCGCAAAAAAAAAAAATCGCAGATCGCCGCCATTACTCGTTAAAAAAAAAAACACCAAAAATGACAAAAATCTTTCCCTTTGTTAGTAAACGTGATAACTTTTGCGCAAACCAATCAAAATACGCTTTTTGCGATTTTTTTTTACCAAACATAGGTAGCGTAAAACAAATTGGCTGAAAATTTTAAAAAATTTTGATTTTTACATTTTTTTTGGGGGGAATTTCATATAAAAAAAAGTGAAAAATATTGTTGTTTTTGCAAAAATTACGCTCTTTTTTTGTTTATAGCGCGTGATCAAAAAATCGCACAGGTGATCAAATACCACCAAAAGAAAGCTCTGTTTGTGGGAAAAAAAGGACGTGAAATTCGTTTAGGTACAGCGTCGCACGACCGCGCGATTGTCCGTTAAAGTCACGCAGTAAAAAATCGCAAAATAACCCCTGGTCTTTTAGCAGGAAAATCCTCCGGTGGTAAAGTGGTTAAGCAGGTCTTGATGAGCAAGATTTAGAACTGTACCCTGTCAAGAAAGTATTACTAACTGAGCCCAGAGGAAGACAGCTAAAAGGGAAGTCCAAAAACTATCATAGGAAAAGGAAGGATTTAAAAAAGACACATCAAGGTTAGGAAGTAGAAATTGGAAAGCAGTCTCTTGCAATATAAATTGATGGTAAAAAACTTAATGAATGAGGCGGAGGCCCAAGATGTGATGCAGTGTTAGTAGATAGACCGATTGATAAAATAATATACTATACAGCAGCATACTTACAACATTCTGCTTTGTAGTGTCCTCATGGTTTTGGAGCACACGGATCCTATGCTTGCAACGTAAGCTCTCAATTTGTTCCACAGAATTGTTGCCAAATTTCTGGAAACAAACAAATAAATCTATAAAAGAGTGTTTGACCAGCTGTTAAATGTTACAAATTATTACGTACATGTGGATGCTTATCTGTATAGAACTACAAGTCCCTAGCAAAAAAAAAAATAAGACTTGCAGGCATATATTGATTACTTTTTAGCAGATGAAGTTCTATCAACAATGGATACATGAGAACAGGGCACGGATGAGGCAGTACAACTGGCCTTTTTGTACTGGGCCTAGACCCCATCAGCTAAACAGGGGGACCCAAGGCAACTTTTTTGTTCATTTCTTCCTAAATGAATAAATGAAATTTATTAGACCACATCTCCACTCCTACTTGTTTACCAGGACTTAAATTGCATTTCCCTGGGCCCCATCAGGTCAAAAGAGGGGCCCAGGAAGTGGGACTTATTTTACTTTTGGGGGTGTAAGGGGGTAAAATCAGTGTCGCTGTTTCGCTCCCCCCAATGTAGGCGAGGTGGTGGGGGAGCCCTGTTAGGAAAGTTGTACAGGGCCCCATGAAGACCCTGCATTAGATACAATCACTTTTGCTTTCAAATTATGACTTTTAAAACACTAACAGCATGTTTTTTTTTATAGTTTTATGACTTAAAACACATACCTCATATGAATCTCGTATTAAATCTGCAATTTCTGTAATTGGATAGGCCTCCTGCTCATTATTTAGCACACTATGCCAGTTTCCAATCTGTGGCAAGGGACTCTCCTCATTCCTGACATGCTCTAAAAATCTTTAAAGAAGTACATATACTGTTAGTGTATTGTTTGTCCTTGGAGGACTATATGGCAATACAATAATATTTAACAGTGATAGTAAGGCACAATTGAAATTTCTTTTAGATTCTGAAGCCAGTATTGGCCAGCTTACTATGGGCACAGTCCATACAACAACACATTTCAGTAATGCAGACCTATTGTATGCATAATTTTGCTACAAAAATAACTAGTATTGCATTTCATCAGTTTATAAATGGAAATGAGAAAAAAGGGTAGCAGAATAAACAACCTGCTTAAAATCATTAAGGCCTGCCCATCGTCTTTACTGTTGCACAACTCCACAGCGGTAGCATCTAGAACGGCCAGTCCAATCTGGAAAATTGCTTTAATTCCATCAAAGAAGAAACAGTCCACAACGTTCACAGCGCTCTGCAGGGGCATAATACTGATGAATAAGGTGAGAAACCATGACAAAGATATGGAAGCCAGTGTGGATAAGTCAGTTATATGCTCAGCCAGCTCAGGAAGTTTCTCTTGTATTAGTTCTTCAAAGACGGACTGGTCAACCTGGGCTCCTGCCAAGAAAAGGAAACATTAGGAATATCAATCAATCATGCTTCAAACTCCTTCAGAAAAATGTAAAACTTTTCTCAGCAACTTTCTCTACATTATTTTGAATGGTCTATTGTTGATGACATTTTACTGTACTGTAAACGACCTTTCCAATGAACGCAGCTAAATGGGAACTCAGCATTAAAAAACCACAAGCAACAAGGCCAAAAAATCTCATATATTGCAACTTACTAGTCATTCGATGTGGAAACTACATTTGTTTTTACTTTTCAGACTTTTTTCAACTGGTGTTCTCGCCAATAACACTTCCTGCCCTAGGGTGATAACACTCACCCACTATACCCATGTATATGAAAGAGCAGTGCCACCCTAGTATACAGGAAAAATTTTAGGAGTACAAAACACTTCCCCCCCTCTCCTCATCTACAGTGCCTTAAAAAAAAATACACACTCCTTGAAATTTTCCACATTTTGTCACGTTACAACCAAAAACGTAAATGTATTTTATTGGGATTTTATGTGATAGACCAACACAAAGTGGCACATAATTGTGAAGTGGAAAATGATAAAAGGTTTACAAAATGTTTTATACATAAATATGTGAAAAGTGCGGCGTGCATTTGTATTCAGCCCCCCTGAGTCTATACTTTGTAGAACCACCTTTACCTGCAATTACAGCTGAAAGTCTTTTTGGGGATGTCTCTACCAGCTTTGCACATCTAGAGAGTGACATTTTTGCCCATTCGTCTGTGCAATATGACTCAAGCTCTGTCAGATTGGCTGGAGAGCGTCTGTGAACAGCAATTTTCAAGTCTTGCCACAGAATCTCAATTGGATTTAGGTCTGGACTTTGACTGGGCCATTCTAACACATACATATGCTTTGATCTAAACCATTCCATTTTAGCTCTGGCAGTAGATTTAGGGTCGTTGCCCTGCTGGAAAGTGAACCTCTGCCCCAGTCTCAAGTCTTTTGCAGACTCTAACAGGTTTTTCTTCTAAGATTGCCCTGTATTTGGCTCCATCCATCTTCCAATCAAATATGACTTTGTGATATCTTAATTGTTGATACTGTACATTGTGCTATGTGACAGAATTTGCACACCGCTTTGAGGCTTGCGCCTTATTTTATTGTATACATGTATGTTATTGTTTGTCTATACTTCACTTCCAACCTGTTTTCTTCTGAATTAACGTTTGTGAGTTTCTTAATAAAAATGTATACCTTTTAATACTGGTGCCAGTAAAGTCCACTTTTTCCTTTTTGTCTTTCCATTTCCATTCCTAAGGATGTGGCACCGTTACTACTAGTCTTGCGCCTAGGCATCTTGCGACCTGGGAGCGCATGTAAAATTAATTTTTCTGACATCTTCCAATCAACTCTGACCAGCTTCCCTGTCCCTGCTGAAGAAAAGCATCTCCACAAAATGATTCTGCCACCACCATGTTTCATGGTGGGGATGGTGTGTTCAGGGTGATGCGCAGTTTTCGTTTTCTGCCACACATAGGGTTTTGCTTTTAGACCAAAAAGTTCAATTTTGGTCTCATCTGACCAGAGCACCTTCTTCCACATGTTTGCTGTGTCCCCCACATGGCTTCTCGCAAACTGAAAACGGGACTTCATATGGTTTTCTTCTTGCCACTCTTCCATAAAGGCCAGATTTGTGGAGTGCGTGACTAATAGTTATCCTCTGGACAGAGTGTCCCACCTGAGCTGTCGATCTCTGCAGCTCCTCCAGAGTTACCATGGGCCTCTTGGCTGCATCTCTGATGAATGCCCTCCTTGCATGGCCTGTCCGTTTAGGTGGAGGGCCAAGTCTTGGTAGGTTTGCAGTTGTACCATACTCTTTCCATTTTCTATTGATGGATTGAAGAGTGCTCCATGAGATGTTCAAAGCTTGGGATATTTTTTTTTTTATAACTTAACCTGCTTTAAACTTCTCCACAACTTTATCCCTGACCTGTCTGGTGTGTTCCTTGGCCTTCATGAGGCGGTTTGTTGACTAAGGTTCTCTAACAAACCTCTGAGGGCTTCACAGAACATACTGAGATCAAATTACACACAGGTGGACTCAATTTACTAATTAGGTGACTTCTGAAGACAATTGGTTTCACTAGATTTTAGATAGGGGTATCAGAGTAAATGGGCTAAATACAAATGCACACCACATTTTCAGATATTTATTTGTAAAACATTTGGAAAACCATTTATCATTTTCCTTCGGCTTCACAATTATGTGCCACTTTGTGTTGATCTATCACAAAAAATCCCAACAAAATACATTTATGTTTTTGGTTGTAACATGACAAAATGTGGAAAATTTCAAGGGGTATGAATACTTTTTCAAGGCACTGTAAATTACATGGTGTTCTGTAATTTCACAGAGGTGAAATAAGCAGGGCTGATAAAACTTAGTGAACAGGGAACTTGTGATCGTCTTTTGAAAAGGATCAACTTGTATTTTTTGCACTTATTGAACAGATATAACTAAATGCATTAAAAAGTATATTTAACAAACTGAAAGAGACCAATAAGAGAAGATCCCTGTCAGGAAGTACATGCACTTTGGTTTAAAATCCTATCTAGTAATAATAAAGAAGCTCTATAGGGAAAAACCAAGAATTACATATGCTGCAGCCTGTTACTAGCATTACCACAACAGCATTTGTTTGCCCTTTATAAACATAGTTTTAACATATGTTGATCCTGCCAATAGCGTAAATCCTTCATTTTTTTATAGTTACATAGTTAGTGAGGTTGAAAAAAGACATCAGTCCATCCAGTTCAACCTATGATGTGTGTGTGTGTTTGCTTTTAGCCGTACATTGTATACCCCTGTATGTTGTGGTCTTTAAGGTGTCCATCTAACAGTTTTTTGAAACTATCAATGCTCCCTGCTGATACGACTGCTTGTGGAAGAGAATTCCACATCCTTACCGCTCTTACAGTGAAGAACCCCTTACGCACTTTAAGGTTAAACCGCCTTTCCTCTAGTTTTAGTGAGTGGCCACGAGTCTTATTGTATCTCCTTTCTCTGAATAGTTTGTTCCTTATGCTCGGGTCGCCAGTACAGTATTTGTACATTGATATCATATCCCCCCTCAATCGTCTCTTCTCCAGAGAGAATAAGTTCAGGGCTTGTAGTCTTTCTTCATAGCTGATGTCCTCCATCCCCCTAATTATTTTTGTTGCCCTTCTCTGGACTTTCTCCAGTTCCAGCACATCCTTCCTGAGGACCGGTGCCCAGAACTGGACAGCATACTCCAGATGTGGCCGGACCAGAGTCTTGTAGAGCGGGAGAATAATCTCTTTATTTCTGGAGTGAATCCCCTTTTTTATACATCCCAGTATTCTGTTGGCTTTGCTTGCTGCGGCCTGGCATTGCATGCCACTGCCAAGCCTGTTGTCTACCAGTACCCCTAAGTCCTTTTCCATCCTAGACTCACCCAGAGGTTCCCCCCCTAGCGAGTAGCTTGCTTTCTGGTTTCCATCCTAGACTCACCCAGAGGTTCCCCCCCTAGCGAGTAGCTTGCTTTCTGGTTTTTCCCCTTCATTTTAACAGGGTGAAAGTACTGTTCTTTCTGCAGCAGCACTGTCAACCTGTGAACAGGGTAGTCTTAGAGAAGCATGGAGTTCTAAAGCGGACATTTAGTCAAACAAATATTTCCCCTATAGTTGCAGTCACATCAATTACCTGTAATGAAGTATGCTCCAAGTCTCGCAGATTGCTGCTGCTTTGTGTAGTAATCTGCTCGGCAGTATGCCCAGTCCTCTTCCTGGAGCTGAGCTTTTGGCGCGGCAGGGGTTAATAATCTTTGCAACATCAGGCTGAGCTACATTCAATACTGTGTGACAGAGAACCAACCCCCTCTTCCCCTCTAATCCATTGATAAGATTTTTTTATACTGAATGTAACAGATCTCTGAATGGGAGAGAGAATCCTGTTATTCATCCCGCTCTCCCCAATTCAAATATAATGCTTCATACATTGTAAACAATGCATGGGCTTTTCGCAATGGATGAAAAAAAATGAAGGGACAGCTCGCTGTTGGACTGCTTTGAATGCAGTTCAGCCCAAAGACCTAAAGTTATTAACCCCCGCCATGTCACAAATTCAGTGACAGGAAGAGGATTGTCATCTTGGCAAGGAAGATTTCTACAGAGTAAGCAGCCTGAACAATGTGGGACAAGCTTCATTACAGGTAAGTAATGTGACCGTAGCTATAGGCAAAAGCGTAACTCCAGATAAGAATGGAGGAGTAACAGCAACATTTTTCTTTTAGAGCCTAATTACCGTATATACTCGAGTAAAAGCCGACCCGAATATAAGCCAAGGCCCCTAATTTTACCACAAAAAAGTGGGAAAACTTATTGACTGGAGTATAAGCCTAGGGTGGGAAATGCAGCAGCTACTGGACCCAACTGGACCACCATGAGACACAAAACAGGGGCTGCGGGCATGGTACAGGAGACGGTTCAGGCATGTTACAGGTCATGGCACAGGTGATGGTACAGGTCATGGCACAGGTGATGGTACAGGCATGGCACAGGTGATGGTACAGGCATGGCACAGGTCATGGTACAGGCATGGCACAGGTCATGGTACAGGAGATGGTACAGGCATGGCACAGTAGGTACAGGCATGGCACAGTAGGTACAGGCATGGCACAGTAGGTACAGGCATGGCACAGTAGGTACAGGCATGGCACAGGAGATGCAGTGCTGCGGGCATGGTACAGGAGAATGTCCTGTACTATGCCCGCAGCACTGCATGAGAAAATGCAGGGGATGCGAAGGAGTCTCACTTACCTGTCGGTGAGGCGCATTAGATTTAAAAATGGCGTCGCCCGACGCCAACACGTCACCGCTCATGCGTCGCCGATGCTCAGGAAAGCTTTAAACGTTCGGCTATTCCCAGGCATGCGGGGCATGCGCAGTGACATGTTGGCGCCGGGCGGTGCCATTTTTAAAAAGTAAGTGAGCCAGTGGCTCGAGTATAAGCCGAGGGGGGCTTTTTCAGCATGAAAAAACATGCTGAAAAACTCGGCTTATACTCGAGTATATACGGTAACTTATTAAATCTTTACATATTA
Source organism: Pelophylax lessonae (assembly GCF_965119305.1). Classification (NCBI taxonomy): domain Eukaryota; kingdom Metazoa; phylum Chordata; class Amphibia; order Anura; family Ranidae; genus Pelophylax; species Pelophylax lessonae. The sequence continues at coordinate 443,780,925 of NC_138769.1, forward strand.
ACTAAACATTTACATATTAACTAAAATCTTTCCATTGTCTGCCTAATTCAAATCTGTTGCTAAAGTCAACCAAAATGTTGGGGGTTTACACCATCCAGGCTCCTGTGAACGAATGAGTACACAGTGACAGGAAGTACTCTCCTGTGCAATACAAGTCCCAACATTTACTGCACCCAAGGAAGCTGAGCCACCTATCTGCCTAAAAGGTGGGCGAGGTGAACAAAAGATGAGGCAAACGGTTGAGACTTGAAAAATGAATGAAGCCTTATTTGCTTGCTTGCTTGCTTGCTTGTGTTATGACAGCGATGAGTGTATAGCTCAGGATGTACACAAATCAACAAATGAGTGGGTGGGATTTACAAAGAGGAATAGTGAATGTCCACAGGTGCACTAAACCAGTGTTAATTTCGTCGACTAAAACGTTTTCTTCGACTAAATTAACACAATTTTAGTCGATTAAAATACGATTAAAACTAAAACAATTCAGATGACTAAAATACGACTAAAACTAAAATAACATTTTAGTCAAAAGACTATAACTAAAACTAAATCGAAATTTGCTGCCAAAATTAACACTGGTGCATGCTCAAAGCTTAATACCATAAATAATAACATATTCGATTTTTCACTCCAGGACCAGCAGTAGTATATAATGAGTTTGGAAATTGTAGAGAAATGCTTAAATAATGCATTACAAATTACAATTGAACTACACCCATTCGATTATAGATGACTAAAATGAGTTTTAGTCGACTAAAATGTACTGGAGTTTTAGTCGACTAAATACGACTAAAACTAAAACACTTGCAGAAGACTAAAATGGAACTAAAACTAAAATGCCATTTTAGTCCTAAGACTAAGACTAAAACTAAATTGAAATTTGCTGCCAAAATTAACACTGCACTAAACTTGCAGCTTTTTAGAGCACTTGTAGATTTGGCAGCTGTAAAAGTAAAATTTCAACAAGGAAGATGACAGCTGAGACTAAAAGAGTAAACAACCACCGAAAATGTAAGTCCAGGAGTGCTGTTGCTGGCACCTGTATTGTAACTGCACAATGTACTAAATAAAAAATTAAAAAGAAAAAAAGCTATAGCAGCTAAGAGGTTGTTTACAAGGTGGCGCCGCTGCTGCCATAGGCATAGCAGCAGCAGTAAAGGATTTAAACTAAATGTTGGCCATTGTAACACTGTCTGTCAGTGCAGTTTTGACAGCTTTGGCTGAATGTAAAAGTAATATGCTGTATAAAAAAATGCCTGTGGGAAAAAAATGTATATAATGAATATTATTACAGCAATTCCCCCATACAGTAATCAAAGTACAATATTTTTAGCGTTTCTAAGTATTTGACTTTAAAACAACCATTGCTCAACTAGATTCTGCAACTATGCATAAATACATAATTTCCCTAAATAGAGTTTCACAATGATTAATAGCAAGTTAGTCAAATCTTAAAGATCTGCTTTTACTAACACTGTGTGCCTCTTACAAGGAAGAAGCTAAATAATAAATACAGGGCACTGGCTCTAAAAACATATTGTAAATAAAGGAAGTCAATTCTTTGACTGTTAATTTAGTGCCGGTTCACATTTCTGCAATGCGGGAACGCTGCGAATATACAGCGTGTTCCCGCATCGCATCCGCACCCCTGGCAGTTCACACAGCCATATGCGACACACTGGGGGTGTCAATTAAAAGTTAAACGACACCCCCAGATCAGATCGCATATCGCAGTGCGATCTGAAAGTTCCCATAGAATCGGATCGCACTAGTGTGAACCACCATGCGATCCGATTCTGCTGCGGACCAAAAAAAGGGTCCTGTGAGTGTTCGGTGCGATTGCGTTGCGAATTCAGCCATACAAATTGTATGGCTGAATTTGCACCGCACAGAGATCGCATGTAATTTTAGGAACAGTGCGCTCCGAATTACATGCGATCTCTGTCATCGCAGAAATGTGAACCGGCACTTAGGGATATTTAATGAAGTAATATGATAACGTGCTGTATTACATAGCTTTGGTAAAGCATTTCTTTGTGTATACCATCAGAGGCCCCTCTAAAAAAAAAAAAAAAAAAAACACATCAGTTGGAAGACTAATGGTTGCCCTAGAAATGGCCTAAAGCCTAGTACACACTATTTATTTTTTTGGTTCAACCAGAAAGAAAACCTGACAGCTCAGGTCGGAGCTGCTGTACTAACTATCCAATGTTAGTACAGTATTCACCCCTGCAGAACTATTATGTTCTGACAGGGGGATGATCCCCCCCCCCCCCCCTCCAGAACACTGTCAGCGCTTTCAGCTATTGGCTGAAAGCGTTGACCGGGAGCCAATCAGCAGACCTTTTTCGGTCATGAGCCTTCGAGAGGACTGGCTGCCATACACCTTCTGTTGAATTGGCTGCCGTACACTCAGGCCGAATGTCGGCTAGCTTCTAGTGAAATAGTCAACATTTTGCTCGTGTGTGCTAGGCTTTGTTCTGCATCTTATAGAGATGAGAGGAGTAGTAGTTCTGCAGTCCAGCAGGGGAGAACTCAGGCAAGGCTGATAACACTGCTTGGGATTTTAGTGCAGCAGAAGCCATGTGTTTACAGCTCACAATAGGAACATTGGAGCACACTGGATTTCTGGCAGGATCAAATGGTATTTTCCCATACTTGCACCATTTCTAAAGAAATAAAACATTAGCTAAATGTGCATGTAATTCAGAGATGCATTCTATAAGTTTTTGTTTTGCCCAGATACACACTTTAACATTCATTTCATTTGATGTATATTGCTTTAACCACCTTGTCATATATTTGGGATGTATGGATTCCCCCCCGCCTCCTCCTTTTTGACAACATATCGCCTGTGGCCTGTTCACCCTCCTTTACCCTCCTCTCCTCCATGTTCCTTCCCTCCTTTATCTCTTCTTCACCCCCTGTTCCTCCTTGTCCTTCCCGACACTACTCCTACTTTGAGGGATAATGTTTAATGTTTTATGGATGTACTCTTTTTTGTGCTTGTATGCTATGTTGATTACAGCACCGGTAGTCTCCTTTATACTTGAAGCACTGCATGGCCTACTACGGGAGCATGCCCTCTCATTGTTTGGATTCCTCTGTTTTTCGTTTTATACTATGTCGGATTGTGCTGTATGTGTTCTGTTCTGTTTTGTTTCTTTAAACCTCAATAAAAATATATTAAACAAACAAAAAAAAAAACATTCATTTCATAATGCAATACAACTACAACTGGTAAATGTTTTGCAGATCACTGTAATAAAAGGTCTGCATTTTTTATCAGCTAATCATGGTTTCCCAAGCTGATGCAAAATATTTTCAAAAAGAAAGAAATCTAGGTCAATTTTCTGGTTAACCAGAATACGGCAGGGTTCCAATCAGTATAAAGCATAAACTCACCAAGGACCCTATGATTAAAGTAATCAGGCAGCATCCTTTCACACACAGCAACCAACAGCCAAAATGCCTCTTCCTCTTTGGCATACAGAAGTAAAACTGAAGTCAGGATATTCATAGACTAATATGGGAAGACGATATAAAGGGAAACATTAATTGAAAGGTAAGATAAATGTACTAGAAATAAACAGTTTTAACTGGAAACAAATTAATGTTGTATTTCACAAAAGGGAATGAACAACAAATACGCTGAATATCTCAGTTAAATGAAACTTGTCATAAAAGAAATATGTGGGTTGACACTGCTAAACTCCTGAAAATGCTAGTTGCCCAGCTGCTTTTACTTTCTGAGACCAGAATAAGCCTTGCAGCAATTGAAATCTGAACTACACAACTAAAAGTATTCCCATAATTCTGTTCAAGTGATAAAAATTGTATTTTTGACTTACCGTAAAATCCATTTCTCTGATGTTAATTGACGGACACAGCTCGAGTCTTCTTAACCATTGGGTTATACTGCCTCCTAGAGAAGTAGGACACTAGGCAGGAAAAAGCTTGACTATGCATATGGATAGTCCCAGGGGGTATACACCCACACTTAGCTACAGGCACCCAGTTTTGTTACAAGCAGTGTCAGAAGAAAGCCAACTCCACAAAGGGGTGGGTGCTGTGTCAGTCAATGAACATCAGAGAAATGGATTTTAATGTAAGTTAAAATGTAACTTACTAATGCAAGTTAAAAATCCCATTTTTTCTTTCGTTCATTGACGGACACAGCGCCTGATTCTTCTTACCCATTGGGACATCCCAAAGCAGTGTTAAACATGAGGGGCGGGAAAACAGCAGAAAAAAATTCCCAAGGCTAACTATAGCCAACCAGGTAACATGGATTTCCCCAAAACAACTGGAGCTCACCTGAAAAAAACAATACAACCTCAAAGAGGACTAGGTCCTTTAAACAGCAGCCTGTAAAAAACTTGTGGCTAAAAGAAGCCTCCGCAGATGCCAACACATCCACTTTATAAAACGTTGTAAAAGTGTGCACAGACAACCAGATGGCCCCCTTGCAAACCTGCATCACTGATGCCTGATGACGGAAGGTTCAGGAGGCACTAAGCGCCCGAGTAGAGTGGTCCTTAACAGAGAAAGAAGGAAGCTGACCCCTAATTGAGTAGGCCTGAATCACTGTCTGTCTGATCCATCTGGAAATGGATGAAGAGTTAGAAGGGGAAAGGCATAGGCTAACCTCGAACTGCCATGTCTGGGCCAGAGCATCCAGGCCCAACATCCCTCTTTCCCGCAAAAGAGAAAAGAATCTCTTTATCTTTCTGTTTTGTAGGCTGGCAAACGGGTCTACTTCTGGGAAGCCGAATTTTTGGACTACTGTCTGAAATACCTTGGGATTTAGCTCCCATTCTCCTTGCCTTATTGGATAGCGACTGAGGAAATCTGCTTATCCAGTTGCTTTCCCCTTTTATATGAATGGCCGACAGGGAGATCACTCTTCCTTCGGCCGAGCCTAGGTTTCCTGGGCTAGTACCAACAGGGGTCTGGACCTGGTACCCCCTTGGTGATTCAGGTAAGCTACTGCTGTAGCATTGTCAGAACAGACCTGAATTTCCATGCCTGATATGGAACTCTCAAAGTATTTTAGGGCTTCGCCCACTGCTCTGAGTTCTCTGAAGTTGGAGGAGGCCTGAGCTACTTCCTTGGCCTCCTCCTCCAGGTAGAGTGTGGCCTTCATTGGTGTTGCTGAACCTGCCTCACAGGGGGACCATCCAACACAGAGTCTTCAGGTCAGAGACAAAAAAATACTGAGGGACAAGGGGAAGGGTGGGGCCTTTTAACAGCTATTAACTGATTGCGTTTCCTGTAGGGTGGAGCCTCTCATCTCTCATGTGTTGCCGTCCTGGAAGGTGAGAGGAGAAAAATGGATTTTTGTAAAATCTTACCGTAAAATCCTTTTCTCTTAGCTCATTGACAGACGTAGTCCTCGGTGATACAGCACCTTCGGGTTATGTTGCCTCCACAGGAGTAGGACTAGACAGGAAATAAAATGCTCTGGCCACACCCTAGGGGCAGTCCCAGAGGGTATATCCTCTCTCTCTCTGCCTCAGCAAATCAGTTATGTCATAAAAGCAGTCTTTAGAGAATTTAACCCAACCCAACTCAAAAAAACAGAGGGGCGGGTACTACGTCTGTCAATGAGCTAAGAGAAAAGGATTTTACGGTAAGATTTTACAAAAATCCATTTTTCTCTATCGCTCATTGACAGACGTAGTCCTCGGTGATACAGCACCTTCGGGAAGTCCCAGAGCAGTATCACAAATGAGGGGTGGGAAAATGGAAATCAATTCCAAATCTAGAAGGCCCAACCGGTGCTAACTAGAAGTTTACAATGCTCATCCTTAATGATGAGACTCAACAAAAAAATTTTCAAACAGAAAAAAACCCTCGAGGTAGACCACCGGTCTCCTCAAATTGCGGCCTGCAAAACCTTGCGGCCAAATGAGGCATCCGCCGATGCCATCACATCAATTTTATAAAATTTTGTAAAGGTATGTACCGACGACCAGGTGGCCGCTTTACATACCTGGACCACTGACGCCTGATGGCGAAAGGCCCAGGAAGTACTGAGCGCTCGAGTGAAGTGCGCCCTAACAGGGAACGGAGGATTCCGACCCTTAATAGAATAAGCCTGTACTACCGTCTGACTGATCCATGTAGATATGGTCGCGGCAGACACAGGCAACCCCCTTCAAGGGCTATCCGTGATCACAAAAAGTGAGTCCGTCTTACGAAAACCACTTTAGGAAGGAAGGATGGATTTGGAAGAAGAACAACCTTATCCCTATGAACCACCAGATCTGGGGAACGACAGGATAATGCGGCCAGTTCTGACACCCTGCGTAGAGAAGTAATGGCCACCAAGAAGGCCACCTTCTGGGAATGTAAGCAAGGGAATCTCCCTAATATCTTCAAAGAGAAGTTTCTGAAGAACCGACCACACTAAATTAAGATACCAGGCGGTAAGGGTGCGCGCACTGGCGGAGCCAGATGTCGCACCCCCTGGATGAAATTCCGCACCAAGGAATGATTAGCCAAAGGTTTCTTGAAAGAAGATTGCTAACGCCGAAAACCTGACCCTTGATCGTGCTCAAGGATAGTTTCTGCTCAACCCCTTGTTGGAGACAGACCAAAATTCGGGTCACCGAATAGGTATGTGGGGAAAATCCAATAGATTCACACCATGCAATATAAGACTTCCATGTGCTGGAAGTCGCTTTCCTTGCTTTAACTGGAGGTAGGAATAACTGAAGCTGACACTCCCTTGTCCTTCAGTACCTGGGTCTCAATGGCCAGGCCATTAAGCCAGCGACTGTAAAGCAAGATGGAAGATCGGTCCCTGAGACCGCAAATCCTCCCTGAGAGGAAGTCTCCAAGGAGCGTCCGCGACTAGCCTCGCCAAGTCGGCGTACCAGGCTTGACGAGGTCAATCCAGGATTTCCAGAATAACTGGAATTCCCTCCACCTCTATCCTGCGAAGAAGTTCCCGCAGCAACTTGAGAGGATGGAAGGCATGCCGTAGCTGATACTGCCCCCACGGGGAGATCAGCGTTTCTGCTGCGTCCGCTAGAGGATCGTGGCGCGAGCTACAAACCTCTGCACCTTCCTGTTAGGCCAAGGTGCCAACAGATCCACATCCGGGATGTCCCAATGAAGGGACAGCTAGGGAAAAAACCTCTGGATGAAGAGGCCATATGCGATTGGATCCGAATCGGGCTGCTCTAGAGCTGCTCGATCCAGTAAATCAGACAAAATCTGATCGCTCTCAATTCCGATACCCTTATTGGTAATCTGGATACTATAGGAAGAAATGACTTCCCCTGGTTGAGCATCGGAGACTTCCTGGTCCGCTCGCTCAACCGGATCCGATTGTCCAGGGAATCGGAATTCTGATTCCATTAAAAAAGAATCTCCTTCAGGAGAATTCGGGTATGAGACTGGGTATACGGTACTGCCTCTAAGAAGGCCACCATCAGTCCCAGCCAATTGACGGACAGCAACATCCGAATCGTTGACTGAACCTTCTGGAGTTTCCCAGCAAGGAGAAACTCTCTTGCCCAGGATGTATCCAACCTTAGGCCCAGATAGTTCAGTCTCCTGGTGGGAACCAGGGATGATCTTTGGGAAAGCGAAAAAACGCTGATGTCCTGCGATGATGGGGATATAAAGATAGGCATCCTATATGTCTATGGACGCCAGGAAATCTCTTTTATGCAGGGAGGCCACCACTGTACGGATGGACTCTATTTCTTCCCAAGTCCAGATTTGGACGCACCTTGCCCTCTTTCCTGGGCATTGTGAATAGGTTCGAATAGAACCCCTGAAACCGTTCAATGTTAGAAGGGCAGAATCGCACCGGTGGAAGTGATCGAAACTCGATCCTGTGTCCTCCAGAAACCGGTGAAGACATCCCCCCCCCACCCCAGAGATGGGTAGGGGCGCATCAGGCTATATTCTTCAGGCTTGGCTGAGCCGGATTCTTTGTTTACCCGACCAGCGCCCTTTGAAACCCCTCTAAAGGGGCTTTGGAGGGTTTCGCCTTATCGCCCGCCCTCGCGGAACGAACAACTCTATATGAGCAGAAAAGGAAGGTCCTCGTTAGTTACGAGGTCTTTTTATCCTAACAGTCTGTGGCAAGACAGCAGGTGGTACCGTCTATCCTATAAAGAGGAATTCCTCAAACGGATAGCACCTAGCCATGCGTTTGGAAATAACAGGGGTTCGTTTCAAAACGACCCCATTTGGGTAAAGGAAAATCCTTCGCCCTTTTGGTAGGCTAACAAGTACCAAAAAGGAATCTCAGTCTCAGCTACCTCTGCCGGTGTAACCTCAAGACTAAAGGTTTCCCGGACGGACACAACTAGTGCATCCACCACTCTTGTGCTATGGCGGAGGCAGAAACGTGCTCCTCACTGCTGAGGAGATATTACCTGAGACAACAGCCCCCTAAGAGGGACCTGCAACTGCATTGACCAGTTCCGAATCCGTATCTGAAGTATCTGATAAACAATAGGGGTAGGCGGGGGTCGCTACTTGACCCCCGTCCCTGACAGGCCACCTCCACCCGGGATACCAAAGACTCCAAAATTGCCGATAATGCATTAAAACACAAGTGGGGTACTGGAGGGTCCTGCGGCCACCTTGAGGGGATCAGGTGGGGATACCTATGCGGCAGGGTCAATGATTATACAAGACACTTGCCAGCGACAAAAAATGACAAAGTAAAAAAAAAAAACTTTTTTTTTTTTTTGTCCCCCAGTCGCAACAGCGCCCCTCAGTGTTACCTGCCTTTTTGGACCCCACAGAGAGAGAGACAGACCCCAAGGCTCATCCCTGATGCACAGAAGTTTTCATCAGCTTGCTCAGTGCTTGTCTTGTTACAGACAGGAAGTCTTTGGCCCTATTTCCTGGGTAAAAGAGGCGGCTCCGCCCCTTAACACGCCTGCCGGCTCCTCCCCCTGGCTCCATGAGGTGTTTGAGTCACCTCAAACATGGCCGCCCCCATGCTGGAGACACGAGGCTACACCAAAATGGCGGCCTCGTGCAATCTACCAGACAATGGCGGCGGCCTGCACAGAATAGCGGCATGTCTGCAGAAGGATCTCGGCCTCACAACCCTTCACCCTCATGGTGGTCAGCGTGGTCGGAGGTACCGGACCCTAGCGGGCCGTATGCGGACCGCTGCTTAGCTGGAGGAATGATCTGGAATGCAGTATACATGTATAGACATCGCCCTGTGGCTACTGACAGGTAGGATACCTTATACTATCACAGTAAAGTTCTAGTACTGCCACTGACTACAATTATTTACACATCTTTACAATTAGATTGTCAGCTCCCAAACCAAGTCTCCTGATTAGACAGAAAAAAACTGATTTGCTGAGGCAGAGAGAGAGAGGATATACCCTCTGGGACTGCCCCTAGGGTGTGGCCAGAGCATTTTATTTCCTGTCTAGTCCTACTCCTGTGGAGGCAACATAACCCGAAGGTGCTGTATCACCGAGGACTACGTCTGTCAATGAGCGATAGAGAAATATTGTTTTTGTTTTCAAAATGGTCGGTCTTTGTTTTTAGCGCAAAAAATCAAAAATGCAGAGGTGACCAAAAACCAAAAGAAATCTCTGTAGAAAAAAGGACACAAATTTTTTTTGGGTACAGTGTCGCACAATTGTCAGTTAAAGTAACGCAGTGCCTCATCACAAAAAATAGCCTGTTAATAAAGGGCGGTATATCTTCCGGAGCTGAAGTGGTTAAAGGTTAGTTTACCAAAAAACTTTCTATGCAGATAGGGGATGACTGTATATAAAAACAAACCCTGCAGCTCTGACATAAATTGAATAATACCCTTGCTATAAGTGTAGGTATTTATGTACCTCCAGAAGGCTAACTGGAATATTCTCAGGATGTTGCTAGGACGCTGCTAAGTGAGGCCTATTTGTTATTGCTCACCTCCTCCTTCCATCACAGGAGCAAGCTCAGAACTACTACATCAGGGCAGAGAAAGAGCATGTGAGAGGGTTTGAATCAGAGAAATAGTTCACTCCTGTGATGATGAAATGACTGGGCCTCACTTACCAACATCCTGGGAGTATTCCAGTCAGGCTTCAGGAACTGTAAATGGCATACACCTATAGCAAGGGCAATTTTCATCTAAAGTCAGAGCTGCACAGTTTTATCTACAGACACCCCTTATCTCCATAGGCAGTTTTTTTTTTTTAAAGGTGAACTAACCCTTTAATTTATGTTACATGCTAATTGTGTAATGTGATCAGTTTGGGGTGGGTAGGTTTGGGCTGTTTGTACACAATCATTATGCTTTGATTTTATTCAATTGGGATGCATACTCTGATCAAACTGCAGCACCCTCCTAGGTAGGTGCTAGAGAGTGATTATCGTTTTTGGCTCTGTCTGCCTATCAGAGGAGCAGCAGGTAAATTCTATATTGCATTCTGCTTAACAGAGAGCAAGGTCTGTGAGTTAGGTCTGCTCAATGTGCTCAGTGTGTGATTTGTGTGGTCTGGGGGAGTGTACCCACTGGTCCAATGGGTAGGCACATTAGACAGTGGAGGAAACCTGACCAATGGGCACACGGGCTTTGATACAGCCCCAGTGATTGGCACAGACTGCTGTCTCGGTGCATTGTAGGGTGTAGTATAGAAGGCAAGAGCACATGTGCTCGGGGTCTTTGGCTGGTAAGCAGAGTCTCGGAAGGAGGGTGGCGGCTGCCTCCTCTTCTGCAGTGGTTGGTGTACGGTCACAGGCAGTCAGCCTGGTGAGCCAGAAGTGAGGAGCTGAACCCAGGGTCCAGAAGAGCTGACTAGGAGTTGAGACACTGGAGAACCTGAAAAGCAGTATGAGTATAGGGGATTGTTTCTAATGGCCTGACCAGGAAGGGGGTCACTCCAGAGTACATTAGTCAGAGGACGGGTGTCAGCTGGTGGATAGAAAGGGGGTGCTAGGTGAGTACCCTGAAGATAAGTGCTTAAAGAACTTTACCTTAGATTCATCTAGTGGCAGGATGAAGCTGCGGCCTTGCCGTATCCTCAGATAGAAGTCCTCAGCATGTGAATAGTTCAAGTTTGGAGTATCCCACTCATCCCTCCTCCCTTCCCCATATAAAATAAAACAACAAAAACAACAACCCCTAGACTAATCATTGACTGAGACGGAAAGTAAAGTGTTAAGATTATGCATGCAGTTGCAACCGGTAACCCAGAGAGACCCGAAAAGGTGAAAAATCCAGCAGCCCTCAAGAGGGCAGTGATACATTTGGGGGCTCATCCGGGATTCGATCTGGGTTACCGCAACGGTTACTAACGGCAACGGCTGAGAAATCTTCCAAAATAACGTCATGCTTTCTCAAGAAATGTGCTGGAGTGTCAGCGAAGAGAGTGATGTCTGCTCTACAGGGATTAGGGAGAGTGGGATGAAGAATCAAGTTCACAGTGATGGTTGCCAACAGCAAAGAATAGACTTTTGTAGGAAATGTAATCTGTTCTTTCAAGAAATGTGAAGGAGAGTTAGTGAAGAGGAGATGCATCATACTGTACAAAAGGACTGTGTCTGCTTTACAGTGATCGGTGCAAGTGTGGATGGAGAAAGTGGTGACCCAGGGCACAGGGATCGGTGTGCTGGGGGTCATGTCTGGACATGCACTATAAAGAAAAATGTTGACCGTGTAGTTTATGTCAGCGGGACAATTTTCCTAAATAGTGAGAGGAGTGATATCGGAGGAGATGCTGTAAAGGAAAATATTGGCCGTGCAATTTATGACAGCGGAACAATTTCCAAGACAGCATGGCGAGTGTTGTCTGTACATGTGCTATCAAGAAAAATGTAAGCCGTGCAATGCCTATCAGCGGGACAATTTTCCGAAATAGCAAGGGAGATCAGTTGGCCTGGCGAGATGGAGGTGCAACTGAGACCTAGGTACAGACCAGGATGGCGGATGCGTGCGAATTAAGGAGCACGATCTGCTGTACAGTGATCTTCATGCTGGCTGAGCTGAGTTGGGAGCGGCAGTGAAAAGGTTACAGCACCTCGCGGGAAAGAGCGCGCTGAAGAGATCTGCCTAGCAGGAGGAGCCACCGCCGGAGAATCAGCTAACAGGAAGGGAGCCTAAAATTACTTCCGCTTTCGGGTGTAGCTGAGAGGGAGACACGTGTGTGGAGGAACAAGATGACGGGTGCTGGCGGAGATCCCGCGTGTTGGCGGAGATCTTGCAGAGCAGACTGGAGTGCCGATGTCGACCCTGTGGGATACTGGGGTGCGACTTGTGCCTGATGGATGACTGGCATTGTGTACCAGAGCTGGCATGGAGCATCTGGACCTGGTATGTAGTCAGTGTCTGAATGTTACCATGCGGCTGCAAGTGTGGGGCCAGTGCAGGCACTGTGGCAATCTGCTGCTGCGGGCGGAGAAGAGTGACGGTCAGCCCAGAAGTTTGAATGTGTTGTGGGAGACTGGAGTCACTAGTATTCTGTCGGTTTCTGAACTGGGAATCCCTGTGGGCAGAGGAAGAGGAGTGCTTAAGGTGTTGCCGTAGCCGGGGCCAGTAGCACCTGTTTGTACTACAGTGTGCCAAGTGAGGGAGACCCGCACTACAGAGGCAATGTGCATGCAGGTACCCCACTGTAACCAGTCTAAGTCCAAGCTGTGGAAGACCTTTCAACTGTTAAGGCCAATTGGAACTTGGGGCGGGCTAGCTTCATTGACCGTGTGGAGGTCCGCCGCCCAAATGGATCTGGCCAGGCTTGGTCCATCCGTGTCAGAGACTCTGAAGGAAAGGTTGTTTGGATCCCACATCCTGACTACTATTAGTGAGGATGCAGGATATTACCCTTTTTCAGAGTTGTGTGTTAAAGCTTGTTTGAAGAAAAAAAAGGGGCTGGAGAGCCCGAAGTTGAAGTGAAAGGTTACAGTTCAGAATTCAAATTCGTTGCTAGGGCCAAAGCCCTATTCCCAATACCCCTTCCCCTTCTATCCTTGCAGAAGGGATTGGAGAATCAGTAAAACTACCACTGCTGAGTGGTTTCATCAAAGAGGGCCGACCCTCTAACCTTACAAAGAGACTCTTGCTAAAGAAGGACTCTAGTGATTATATGACATTGCTAAAATGGAGATCCTTTGGGTCATCGGGTCAGGATCACTCACCACCTTAAGAGTCATAGTAGGTCATAGAAGAGGATCTTTTCACAGAGACTTTTTTTTTTTTTTAGAAAAAGTAAGACACTTTGTGAAGATTATTCTATCGGACCAGTGGGCCAGTTGAAGAACGTTGTGCAAGTTGCTACCTCGGGAGAGCAGGTAGTGGATTGGAGTCTCTTTGGAGGGGGGTGCCAGAATGTGAGGGGCCCCAAAGGAGACATGGTGCCTTGGTGCTACAGGTGGGAAGGACACTGAGCATCAGTCGGATGAACTCTGCATGTCTTCATGAACTTGTGGGCTTGACTGAAATGGGAGAAGAGTCAGAGTCCGGGTGCTAAAGAGACTGTGCCTATTTCAGTCACAAAGATGTGACACAGGAAGTGTTTGGTTGTCACCTGTCTTAGGAGTAACAACTGAACGCCGAGTCAAGAATGCCGGAAGTGACATCTACCAGAATGTGTAGTTAGGGACTTTGCGGTGAGAAGGTCGCCTCTGAGGAGAGGGCAGTCTCACCAGTTCAAGTAGAAATGTTTTGTAATGTATTTAACCACAGTTTCTTTCCTTTGCAGGCTTGCACGGGATATCCTGGTCTGGCTAGGCCCTCCATAGTTTGCAATGTAAATATTGTGTTCAGCTAGTCAGTTAGGATGACATGTTTCACCTGCTCAAACAGATTTTTGTTTGGCGGGGGGTGTGTTAAGTTAATGTGCCTAATGTGTATAAATACTCTTTGTGAATACCTGTACAGTGGATATCTATATTTTTCTATGTAACTTATTATGACTATGTACACTTGTTAGTTCCCTTTTCCAGGTTTGTGGGCTACTCATTTAGAAATTTTGAAGAGAATTTTTGTAGGGGGTGGTTGCCCCAGAGCCAGCGAGGACATGGCTCGTTTGGCAGGGGGTGAGTGTAGCACCCTCCTAGGGGAATCCCTCCTGCCGAGTCATTGTATTCTATGGGCAGGGTGGTCAGGGGAAGCCATCCCTGCTGGGAGAACACAGCGATTGCTGCTAGCGGCTATACTAGCCTCTAGAGATAAATTGCATGTAAGATCCAGCAGGCTGGTTGTACCCAAGCTGATCGACCAATAAACTTGATATTTTGAGCATGCCCATACATGGTTCGGATCTCGACCAGTTCCTGCTCAACCAGCGGAAATTCTTTGATCTACTAAATAATCCAGGCAGTGAGGCACAATGATTGGATTATAAAGATTTGGCTACAGGTACTACCAGCCAAATCTGTCACACAACTGGGCTTCCTTAGATAAGCTCAAGTTCAAGTGGGTGGCTAAATCTCTAGTTGGATTTCAATTTATGCTTAAATAATATATATATATTTTTTTTTTTTTACTGCTCCAAGTTAAAAAAACATTCTATTTAGGCCAAATAGATGTTCATTCCAATGCAATGCATCACCTGACAGTATCCTATTTTGGGGTTCCTGTAGGCATATGCAGTCAGTACTCTCCTGAGAGCAGCAATGCCAGTTTCATTCTGGAAGGCTGGATGCTCTGGCAGCGAACGGTGGAGATCACGTTCTATCTCATCAGTCACCATGCAGCACCTGCCCATTGATTCCTCCACCAGTCTGTTGTAGTACCCTTGGTGAGTGGCAAGGTCTGTTACTGCATCTAGCAGAAAAGAGAAAGAAAAAAAACAAAAAAACGACTACCATTAGATTACCACAACCAAAGATTACCATTATGCGCATTACTTCCTCTAATATTATGTTGATTTGTTATTTTTGGAACATACTGTAAAGATAACATTTTGTCAGCATATGTAGTTCACTTATTTGTAGAGTTTCACAAGCAGCAATCAAATAACTCACACTTCTTTTTATAACTTAGGTGTTATGTGAGTCACCTGAGAAGATGAGCCACAGTTCCCCTCGCAAGGATTCGGGTATTCCCATAGCAACAAGCTTTTGGATCTTTTCTGTACGAAACATGCAAACAGTTCTCCCATACTCCGCAAAATGATCTGTCCACAAGCGCTCCTTTATCTGTTCCCGAGTCTGAAAGGAAAAATAAAGCAGAATAATTATCATTATTATATTAGCTCTGTAAACATGGTGCCCTGTACAGCCATTATTATAATAGATGATCATGAAGTGCAGCATCCATTACCTGAATTTAAAATTCCACATATCTAACTATTGTTTGTATATGACCCTAGAACAGCTTTTTTTTTTCGGTCATGGAAAAGAAACTTAAAGTGATACTAAACCTAGGAGCCTGCGTTCCCACAGTACACAAAACATGGAAATGCAATTGTTTTAGTAAATATAAACTGCTAGATACCTTTTCTCATCAGCAGTAGTTAGCAGTCTTGTGACTTCTTTAAGTGTCTAGTTTAAGCTTGTAGGAGAAAATCTCATTCTCCTCTGACTATCCTATGAGCCTGCAGGACCCACGACCCTCTGTCTGGACAGTGCTGATTGGCCCTGTGCTGAGCACAAGCACCCTCCCAAGAGAGAGGTTTTTTTTTTTTCTAGCAATACACACCTAACTGAGCATGTGCAGAGTGGCTTCAAAGGCTCTGTCTTATCAGGAGATTTATTGGGGGGACAGTAAAAGAGGGGAGGATTAGAGGAGACAGGATCAAACAGCCTTTTTGCACAATGCAGAAGATTAACGCATTAGGTTAACAAAAATGTGACGGATATACTCACTTTTGTGAGATACTGTAGAGACTGATTTTACGGTTTTGGGTTTAGTAATATTTTAACTGGCAATTCATTTGGAGTGAGACTTACTGTATATTTATTTGGAGTGAGAGAAATGATATACAGTATCTCAC
Source organism: Pelophylax lessonae (assembly GCF_965119305.1). Classification (NCBI taxonomy): domain Eukaryota; kingdom Metazoa; phylum Chordata; class Amphibia; order Anura; family Ranidae; genus Pelophylax; species Pelophylax lessonae. Next base: position 443,796,848 of record NC_138769.1, read on the forward strand.
AAATGTGAGTACACCCCTCAAATTTTTGTAAATATTTTATTATATCTTTTCAAGCGACAACACTGAAGAAATTACACTTTGCTACAATGTAAAGTAGTGAGTGTACAGCTTGTATAACAATGTAAATTTGCTGTACCCTCAAAATATCTCAACACACAGCCATTAATGTCTAAACTGCTGGCAACCACTGGCCACCAGATCTGTGATGTTGCCATAGAGGAGTGGAAGAAGACTCCAGTGGCAACCTGTGAAGCTCTGGTGAACTCCATGCCCAAGAGAGTTAAGGCAGTGCTAGAAAATAATGGTGACTACATAAAATACTGACACTTTGGGCCCAATTTGGACATTTTCACTTAGGGGTGTACTCACTTTTGTTGCCAGTGGTTTAGACATTAATGGCTGTGAGTTGAGTTATTTTGAGGGTACAGTAAATTTACACTGTTATACAAGCTGTACACTCACTACTTTACATTGTAGCAAAGTGTCATTTCTTCAGTGTTGTCACATGAAAAGATATAATAAAATATTTACAAAAATGTGAGGGGTGTACTCACTTTTGTGAGATACTGTAAATAGTCTTATCAACATGTTATTTTATAAACCTTTTTCTATGTACAATATGTAATTATTCAGGTTGTGGTTAATATCTCAACAGCTAGGAGATGACCTACCCTCTATTGGCCAATATACAGATATCTAAATTCAATGCAATAAGAAATAAAAGAAAGAGCAAGCTTGTAAACATAATGGGTATATAAAATATCAAAAACGTCAGAGCTATAGAGTACATTGAATTCAGCATAAAGAAAGAGACTTGAAGCAAATCTAAGCCAAAAAACAAAAATTTGATAAATGTTATATTGCAACTTGTAAATCCTTGGCTGCCAAGGCTGCATTAGTTTTCTGTTTTATTTTTTTTTTGTATTTTCACCTGGTGACCTGGCCAGTAGCATAATTCTTATTATAGACACCCTTTTTTATAAGTGATCACATACCCTCTGTTCTCAGCTGCATAAGGAGTTTAAAGAGCTGGGGTTGGGGAAACAGCAGTACACTGATCTACCCAGTGAATGGCTGTACATAGGAGGGGGGGGGGGTGGAAACACAAGTGGAATCAAAAGAAGACAGCTGGAGGAGTTCCCAGCATAGCTAGAAAACCCTTATGCCTAGTGTGGTCAGTTTTAATAGGAAGGCAGGAACACCATGGATTTCACACTAAGAAAAAAATACAAATAGAACAGAAAAGGGGTACAGACTAATACTGTAGAAAGTATATGACATTTTAGGTTGACATAGGTTGACATATTCTTAAGGTACATTAAAGAGGATCTTCAACCTTAAAAAAAAATTAAAAATTAAAGTCAGCAGCTACAAATACTGTAGCCGCTGACTTTTTTTTTTTTTAAAAGGACACTTACCTGTCCAAGGATTCAGCAACGTCCTCACTCTGGCCGATTTACTGGTCTTCAGATCCCTGGGGCCAGCATGTTTACAAAGGGAAGCCAGCTGTGACTCCTTGTGGCTTAACAGTCGGCTTCCCACTGCACATGCACAAGCCGCGCTGCGCTTTGTGAATGGTCCCACAACTTCCTAGGACCTGTGACATGTACCAGAAGGTTTTGGGAGGGGGCTGTGGGAGAACTTCCATTCCAATCTCATAGGCGGTCAAAGCGGAAGTGGAAGCGGGTATCTGATAAAACCAGATACCCATTCCCTCCCACCCCCCTAAAAGAAAAAAAACTCCAAAAGTGGGAGTGGGAGGGATGAGGGAGGTGTTAAAGCTGAACTTTCCTTTTAGGGTGAAGTTGTGCTTTAGGCTCCGTTCACATCTAGGCGTTTTGGGGCGTTTTTCTGCTCTAGGATCAGCTCTCAAAACGCCCAACAAGACAAATCCTATTCATTTCAATGGCCCCTGTTCACATCTGAGCGTTTTGACGCTGTATACAAAACGCCCAACGCTCAAAAAAGTACATGAGCTTCTTTTTGGGCAGATTACAGGAGTTTTCCATTGATCTCTATTCAATCTAAAAACGCCTGCACAAAAATCGCGGTAAAAATCGCGGTAAAAAACGCCGCAAAAATCGCGGTAAAATCGCGGTAAAAAACGCGCGAAAAACGCTACGCTCAGGTGTGAATGTAGCCTTAAAGACGACTAAAAACATTACTGACAATTAAAAATATATATATATTAAACAACTTCTGTGAGATAGAGCAGTGGGGTCCCCTCAACATCTTCATTAGCAGCAGAAGGACCCTCACAGCAGTTTTCTTGATGTCTAGGTGGATCAAGTCTGCCCAATCAGATGAAGCAATATTCAAATAAAGCACAGTCGTGTCTGTTTGGATGCATAGTGATTACACTGGTAATCTTGCCCTAAAGTATGATAAACATGCAGGAAGGGAGACTACTCCATGTAAGTAGATGGCTGAAGTATGAAGCATATGTCCATGCCTTGATAAAGTAAAATTAGGCCAAGGTGGATGTAATTGCCCAACTGACAAATGGAAAAAACAATAATGAAATGTATTTACTGATGTACACAGCTTTTGTTTCAGTAAGTGTAGGACGATGTGCATTGTGCACAGTAAAACATTCCTGACCCACAGACAACATACAACTCCCACCAAACATTAGGCTATGCCAAGGAAAGAAATCTATCCAGCTTCCACCACCACTGCTTCAGGATGTGGGAAAAACAAATCGTTTGCTTCATGTCAAGCCGCAAACCTGCAATCTGTTGCCACAAACATTTGAGACCCATTTAAAATGAGCAAAGTACTATATATATATATATATATATATATATATATATATATATATATATATATATATATATATATATATATATAAGCATTCCAAAGCAAAAAAATATTAAAAAAATCTACACTTACCGGCCACTTTATTAGGTACACCTTGCTAGTACCAGGTTGGAACCCCCTTTTGCCTCCAGAACTGTCTTTGTGGTACAGATTCAACAAGGTGTTGGAAAGATTCCTCAGAGATTTTGGTCCATATTGACATGATAGCATCATGCAGTTGCTGCAGATTTGTGATCTGCACATCCATGATGCAAATCTCTCGTTCAACCACATCCCAATGGTGCTCTATTGGATTGAGATCTGGTGACTGTGGAGGCCATTGGAGAACAGTGAACTCATTGTCATGTTCAAGAAACCAGTGGTGAGATGATTTGAGCTTTGTGACATGGTGCATTATCCTGCTGGAAGGAGTCATCAGAAGATGGGTACACTGTAGTCATAAAGGGATGGACATGGTCAGCAACAATATTCAGGTAGGCCGTGGCGTTTAAACGATGATCAATTAGTACTAAGGGGCCCAAAGTGTGCCCAGAAAATATCCCACACACCATTACACCACCAGCCTGAATCGTTGATACAAGGCAGGATGGATCCTTGCTTTCATTTTTACGCCAAATTCTGACCTTACCATCTGAAAGTCACAGCTAAAATCAAGACTCATCAGATCAGGCAACGTTTTTCCAATCTTCGATTTTCCAAATTTAGTAAGCGTGTGTCAATTGAAGCCTCAGTTTCCTGTTCTTAGCCCATCTGCTTCAAGGTTCAATGTTCAGAGATGGTATTTCGCATACTTCGGTTGTAACGAGTGTTTTTTTGAGTTACTGTTTACTTTTTACCATCTCAAACCAGTCTGCCCATTCTCCTCTAACATCAACAATGCACTTTTGTCCACACAACTGCCACTCCCTGGATATTTTCTCTTTTCCGGACCATTCTCTGTGAACCCTAAAGATGGTTGTGTGTGAAAATCCCAGTAGATCAGCAGTTTTTGAAGTACTTAGACCAGCCCGTCTGGCACCAACAACCATACCACGTTCAAAGTCACTTAAATCCCCTTTCTTCCCCATTCTGATGCTCGGTTTGAACTTCAGCAAATCGGATTCACCATGTCTAGATACCGAAATGCATTGAGTTGCTGCCATGTGAATGGCTGATTAGCAATTTGTGTTAATAAGCAATTGAACAGGTGTACCTAATAAAGTGGCAGGTGAGTGTATATGCTCAAATGGGAATTGGGTGGAGAGTCAATATCTATCAGAAAAATGTTGGCACAATCCCCTGTAAATTGAGTACATCTAAAGAGAAACCAAGTCTGACAGGGGAAAACCCTGCAGACGAGGAAGATGGGGATTTTAATGTGCCCAAAAATATCAAAAGAAAAACAAATCATAGAAAATACAGCATATAAAAGGTGCATCACTGAACAAAACACATCCTACAGTACGCTGAATTGACGCGTTATAGGAGTAGAGACTTCCATGAATCACAGGAGGAACGTTTTTACACATTCATTATTGAAAAACTAAGGTTTAGAGAAAATATTTTTTAAAGCATTTTTTGAATGGAGGACGGGTAGATGAATGAAAGGTCCACCTCTTCCATTCACAGAACGCTTTTTATTGTGAGCATAGTGGGCACTTGACAAGTGCCTGTCACAGCTGCAACCACTCATACTGTGAGGGTATCCACGGGAAAAGACTTCATATTTGAACCTAGCACTAAAGCCACTAGGACACAAGAGACACTTCATTCATGGTAAGTACCATTCCTGGTGTGGTTTTAAAAAAATAAATCACTAAAATTCAAATTTAGATGTAAAATGAAACCAGATCTATACCATTAAAGTGGTTTTAAAGGCTCAAGGTTTTTTTTTACCTTAATGCATTCTATTCTATCTTTGCATGAAGGTAAAAAACCTTCTCTTTGCAACAGTCCCCCCACCCCCCCTAATACTTATCTGAGCCCCATCGCGATCCAGTCATGTGCACAAGAGCCTCGGCTCTTCGGGGATTCTCCCTCCTCATTGGCTGAAACAATCACAGCAATTGAGCCAATAAGGAGAGAGGGGGCGGGGCTGAGTTGCAGCTCTGTGTGTTGATGAACATGCAGAGCAGTGGCTCAGGAGGGAGCCTGCTTGGGTGTCCCCATAGCAAGCTGCTTGCTCTGGGGGCACTCAGCAGGCGAGGGATCCGAGAAGAGGAGGATCGGGGCTGCTCTGTGCAAAACCACTTCACAGAGCAGGCAAGTATGAAAAAAAAATTGCATTTAACCACTTGCTGCCAAATCACGTACCTGGTACATCAATTTGACTTCAAACGGTTGTACTGTGATGATGCCTGTACCTTGATGAGGCATCACCCTGGTACTGTTTTTTAGACCCGACAGTCAGCTGTCCTAAAATAGCAAATCAGAGTGGTTACTAGCCACTCAATTACTATTACAAGCAATGGGAGGGGACGCGTCACCGCCCCCCCCCAATGGGAGGGGACGTATAACCCCCGCCCCCCACCGCCTTCTGTGGCACTCTTGTCCCAACGGGAGACCCGAGCTACCAGCAGGTATGTCCACCAGCTGGCCAGAGACCCATACAAAGCCAGAATCAGCTTTGATCGGGTCTCCGCTGGTAACTTGGAAGTGATGATATTACGTCACTTCCGGTTTACTTGACTGTCAACAGGGCCAATTTTTAAAAATGGAAAGTATTCAAAAATGCCTATCTTGGTGTTTTGAATGCTTTCAAGCGCAAAGGAGGGATTTGGGGTCTTATTGGCAAAAAATGTAATATTTTTTTTTTTTAAATATGATAAATAATTAAAAAAAAAAGTGCCCCCATCCTAGTGCGCAAAGACGAACATGTACATGGTTCCTGCACGCACACAGCGAGGTCCCACACGTGAGGTATCGCCACAAACATCAGATAATGGGCAATAATTCTAGCACTAGAAATCCTCTGTAGATATAAAGTGGTAACCTGTAAGGGCTTTTAAAGCGTCGCCTGTGGATAGTAAAATTTAGGTGATTTTTCGCTTCTGCGCAGGGGTGTGCAATTTTAAGGCATCACAGTTTGGCATCTATTTACTCGGCGTGACATCTTTTATAGTTTACAAAAAAATTGGGCTATGTATTTTTTTTTTTTTTTTCATTAAAATTTCAAAGTGCATTTTTTTCCAAAAATTGTGTTTTAAAAACCGCTGCCCAAATACCGGGTGACATAACAAATTGCAAAACCCACCAATTTATTTTCTAGGGCCTCTGCTTTAAATAAAAATATAATGTTTAGGGGTTCTAACAAATTTTTCCAGCAAAAAAAAAAAAAAGATGGTTACATGTGAACAAAAGTGCCAATAAAAGCCTGGTCTTCAAGTGGTTAACATCACTTTAATATAAATAGTATTGAAGTCCCCAAAGCAATTTTGGAAGCACCCTAAAAGGGAGGTTTTTATGCCTAACACTGTGAAAACACCACCAAACACATATAAACAATAGGCTACATTGTACAGAGTACTCAACACTACAATTTTCTAGTGTTTCATGTATAACACAATCTATAATACGTAATACCCCATGGAAGGACAAAATCAATAAATCTAGACAATAACAACGCTGCTTCAGACCAGTTCCTACTTTTATCACAAAAGCGTACTGTGAAGTAGAAGTACAGTACCAGTTCAGTGTTGGGGCTCTCGGTTCCTGTCTGATGAAAAGTAGTCATAAAAGCTTCTCCATTTGTTGACAACTTCTCCTTCTCATTTCCACTTTCCATGTTTGAGTTCACCATAATGTTCATGTTGCCAAAGCCTTCCGTACTGAAAACCTAGTTTGAAAGACATATTTGATCTTACAAAATTTGTTAGGGAGGAAACTCTAAAGCCAACCTCTCTCAACCTTTCGACACAGAGGAACCCTAAAAATAACATTCTGGTCCAAGGGAACCCCTGCTAAAAATTACTGTATCTACTCATATGTATCATAGTGTGATGGCCAGTGGGAAGAATGCTCCTTACACTTGTGGTCATTGGGAAGAATTACCCTTTTAAAGATCAGTGGTGTCAATGGAAGCTTATGTGAGAGGCAGAACTTGCTCATTGCTCAAGGAAGCCCAAGCAACCTCTGGAGGAACCCATAAAAACCCTGGTTGAGAAACCCTGCTCAAAGGCCTCATGCACAAAGGGTATCGGTTTAGACCAGGGATCTTCAAACTACGGCCCTCCAGCTGTTGCGGAACTACACGTCCCATGAGGCATTGTAAAACTCTGACATTCACAGACATGACTAGGCATGATGGGAATTGTAATTCCTGAACAACTGGAGGACCATAGTTTGGAGACCCCTGGTTTAGATCCACTGAACTCCTTTTCTCCTGGCAGGAGAAAAGCGGTTAAAAAAACTTGCCTAAAGTCGCGTATTGCACATGCATTTAAGCATGTCAAGTGTTTGAGCGTTAATGGATTCCATTGGCCAGAATATTCATTTATTCAGGCCAATGGAATGCATTAACACTACACACATTTAGGCACATTTAGATGAGTGTAGACACTTCTTTTCTGCTCTTCGGCTCCTCGCTTGGTACATTTTTTTTCAAGCTTGTAAATGCTCCTCTTAAGGCTAACATAGAAGTGCATTAACAGGCTGAAAAAAAGATTGCCAAACACCTGTAAAAGTGGCATTTTTAAGCCCAGTGTGCATGAGCACCAATAACTAATAAACGTAAGAGGCCTAAAAATAACAACATTATCATGTATAATGCTTATATTCTAGCAGTCTAGACACATTTAGGCTTTCACACAAGCAAAAATGCTAAAAAAAAAAAAAAAATGGCTACGGGAAAGAAAAACAAATAATAAAAGCCCATCATCACTGTGTTCATGGAAACAGCAAATGTGAATGTGCATCAGACAAAGAATATGCAGCCCAACTAATAAACGGTGTTCAATGGCCTAGAAATATGTGTGTATGCTTTGTTACACAGCAAACCAAACAAAATTGACAGTTTTTCTGGAGGGCTGAAAATCAAGTGCAAGCACAAATATTTTCTATTCTTTTCCTTATACATTTAACATAACCAGAGGATAACAGATACACCAAAGCAGTATTTCTAATTATCAATTTATTTAGCTTTCCTGTTTATACAGAGTCTACAGGCGTTCTACTCATGCATACAAGTCCCTAAAGAAACTAACGTTCTAATCCTAGCCATATACTTGTTGATTTCTCCCTTGGGATAAACAAGAGAAAATCAGTCAATTCTTCCATTCAGGCCAAACAGCATTTATATTCAGACAGCCCCAGTACCAGCAGCTGTCCGAATACCCGAACAGTGAGTGCAGTGATGTTCGGACAATTTTTTTGGCTCCTTTGATTTTTATTTTAAAATATATTGAGCTGGTTGGTGCCAACATTTCCTAATCAACACCCAAATACAGATACATACTAGCACCAAGTTGGGAGTAAGGGAGGGAACCACTTTAGATGCAAAGTAGTTTGAGCGCACTTCTGCAATAACCGTTTTCAGTCACGATGCAATGTTTGAAACTCATGACAGGATTTGGCATCTGCACTTTGCAGGCAGTATCACTGGGCCAGGTTCACCCCTATATATTTTTTAGTGCGTTTTCAGTTTTGCAAAAACACACTACAGTCTATTTAACATGGTTTCCTATGGGTCACTTTCACATCTGTGCATTTTATAGAAAGGGCCAGGGACAAGCAGGTTGTGTTTTTGGTTCCATAGACTTCAATGGACCAAAACGTGTATTGAAAAACACAAAATGCACTTGGAATGTGCATCAACTGCAACCTACATAGGTGTGAACCAAGCCTTAAGTATGCGTTAGGGCAGTGGTCCTCAACCTTGGCCTACAGGGCCCACTAACAGGCCAGATTTGCAAGATAACTGAAATACATCCCAGGTGATATCATTTGCTGCTCAGTGATTGCAGTACTCTAGTCTGCATCTCCCCAAGGTAATACTTAAAATCTGGCCTGTTAGTGGGCCCTGAGGACCGGAGATGAGGACCACTGCGTTAGGGTACACCCACTACTTCTGGAGAATCCTGCACTGGAATCTAACAATTGTAGTCAAGACAAGACAGAGTTTCAACTTGGCAAAGCTGAAAAGTCAATGCCATATGCGGTCACCTAAAGGTCAGTGAGTAAAGTTGTGCTATGAAATAACTAGTACAAGATCACTTTAACTCTCCCCCCCCACCCCAGCAGTTCATACTCAACTCTCCTTCACTGCCCAGCCGCTCCATTTAGCAGTTGGAAGCAAAGGAGTTCTGTTTAGGCTACTAGTGGATAGAGGACTCACCACCCCCATGTGACAATGCTAGCTAGACTATTCTTCCCACTCACACCGACGTCCACCCCTCCTGAAGTCTGAAGGACAGTAAACTGGCCCTTTGATTAGAAAGTTTGGAGACTCCTGTGCTAGACCAATTATTAAACATCAGAGCTGTAACATGAAAGGAAGGAGAGGAGGCTTTGTTCCTCGTTTCGCTCGCAGCAGCTGAACAGATTAGCAGGGGAGGCAAGGAGTTTAGGAGCGGGGAATAAAATAAACCTGGTGCTTTTCCTTGTCTGGTCAAAGTATGGGTTTGATTTAACACCTAAAAACAGTATTTTCACACTTAGGCCCGGTTCACACTGGTGCGACAAGCACTCAGACTTTGAGAGCAAAGGTCGCATGACATGCAAAAATCAATGGTTCGCTATGATAGCCGTCTTAACTGGTTAGACTTGTGTCGGTCCGACTTTTGAAAAGGTTCCTGCACTTCTTTGGCTCAACTTCAGCCCATTGAATTTAATGGAAGTCGCATATCCAAGTCAGATCAGCATCTTAACTAATCCGACTTGTGACATGCAATGTGCTCAGAGGCACGGTTAGCAATGCAAAATGTATTGGTGTGAGGGTCCCCCATGAAATCCATATACTACATCCTTATCCAAGCATGCAGCCCAGTAGGCCAGGAAAGGGGGGGGGGGGGGGACAAACAAGCGCCCCTCCTCCTGAACTATACCAGGTCACATGTCCTCAACACAGAGGGGGGGGGGGTGCTTTGCTGATAGGAACAAGGGCGTCTTTCCCCACAACCCTGGGCTGTGGTTGCGGGGGAATGCGGGCAGGGGGCGTCTCAGAATCTGGAAGCCCCCTTTTTTGAAAGGGGGCCCTCAGATCCCAGCCCACCCCCCTATGTGAAGGAGTATGGGGTACCCACTTACCCCAAAAAAAAACAGTGTAGTGTAAGAAAAACAGGAGGCAGTTTTCAACAAGTCCTTTATTAAAAATGAATAATGTCCCCTGTGGTAGCTCCAACGTTAATCACGATATCCACCACCCCCGATGAAAATGAAAAAAAATGCTCCTCCCCCGACACTGGCTCCTGCCGTTCTGTCAGCTCTGCTGTTCTCATATAACTATAGGGCGTGGCCATGCAGTGACATCACCAAAATAACACGCCCCTTTTTTAAAAAATCGCCCCGGGCTTGATGTAACAGTGGGGGGTGGGGTTTCCAGCTGTAAGACAGACATCGGAGCTGCCAAAATGGCGGGAACCTTCATCAGGGGAAGAGTTTTTTTTCTTTCGTTTTTTTCTAGGGTTGGCGGCAGCGACAGTCATCGTGATTGACGTTGGAGCTACAATGGGGGGACATTGGACATTTTTAATTTTAAAGTACTTGTCAAAAACTGCATCCTGTTTTTGTTACACTGTTGTTTTGGGGGGTAAATTGGTACCCCATACTCATTCACATAGGGGGGGCAGGATCTGGGGGCTCCCTTTCTTAAAGGGGGCTTCCAGATTCTGAAAAGCCCCCTGCCTGCACATGCTCACAACCACAGACCAGGCCTGCTCGCCCCCCCTTTCCTGGCCTGCCAGGCTGCATGCTCGGATAAGGGTCTGGTAAGTATTTTGGGGGGGGCCCCAACACCAGTTTTTATTTTTTATTTTGGCGTGGGGTTTCCCCTAAAAAATACATACCAGACCCGAAGGGCCTAGTATGGATTTTAGAGGGTAACCCACGCTGTTTTTTCTTTCATTTTTTATTTTGGCGTGAGGTTTCGCCTTAAGACCCAAGTTGTACTCATCTCAAAGTTGGATTAAAATCAGATCCTGTTTAATAAAGTTGCATCAATGTCGGATCAAAGTTACAGAGTAAAGTCAGATCGACAGTCGCACAACTTCCATGTCTCACAACTTTCATGTTGCAGCAGTGTAAACCGGCCCTTGGTGAATAACATTTGTAAATCAGGTGTTAAAAAAAAAAAATTGATAACACCTGAAACCTTTCTTCTTTGATAAATCAGAGATATTAACAGGTGTTATTATCAAGCCCTAGAAAGCTGCAGTTGTCTGTTCACAAACACAATATATAAAAAGAAGATTATTTTATATATTTCCTCTGGAAGAAAGCAGGGAGCTGACAGTGTGACTAATGCAGAAAAAAAAAACAGTGACACACAGCTCAGAGTCCCACATACTGCTGCTAACTAGGCTTCCAAATATTCTTTACTGAAAACTGATTACACGGTCAGCAAAGATGCACCTGAACTAACCAGAAGACAGAGCAGCATGCTATAAGCACATAGACAGCACATCAATACAATAATTATTGGTTTCTCAAGAGATACATAATGGGACTTGGTTACATTGACCCAAATACCAAATGCTGCTAGCATTAGCCTGAATAATTGATCTTTTATATACTTAGAGAGGCTGGAAAACAAGATTGACATTTTTATGCAGCTGCATTCACAAATCTATGGATAAACTGTACCATATCTCGGTTTTTTGTGGACACTGTGTTGGAGTTGACCTGTTCAAGCCTGAGGAGTAAACCATTAACCAGACTCTCTCGGTCTTTCAGCTCAATAAACTGGAAAGCCATCTGTTGTCTTATGCTGACAATAATGGGATTAGGCAGAAGGCTGGTGTCCTCCATTTTCTCCACACTCACTACCTGGAAAAGGTAAATTATATTGAGATGACATAGAAAGTCGCATAGCGGGATTTTGGAATTCTTGCAGTTTAGCAAATCATAAGCAAAATCTTTTGTGATACACTATATATAAAAATTTACACACATACATAACACACATACATACAAAAGCACATGAACATGTAAGGGGCACATATACACACACACATTATATATATATATATATATATATAAATAAAAGAGGGTTCACCTGCAGTGAATACCACAATAACTTGTAAGGACATTAATGTGACATTCACTAAGCATTTACAGCAGGTAAATAATTTCCTGTCATTTAAACCACATGCTCCAGAAGTGAATGTCACATTTACTGCTTTAATACCCCTTGGGCCCCTTGCACATGCAGCAGGCTCAGTTGGATCCCTTTTGATCCCTGCTGAGCTGGTGGATGACTGGTCTGTGTCCGCTCCAAATATGCAGAGTGGACACAGACACAGCTCGCTCTCCTCTATGGGTTATCAGATGTCTACTGACTACCGGACAGTTTACATCTGACTGCCATCCGATCCGCCAGACGGATGAGGAACGGAACTTTTAGCAGACAGGATTGAATTGGATGTCGGCACATGTCAACGGACACATGTCCGTTAACACCAGCCACTCCATAGAGGAGACAGGAGGGTCAAATTGGGTCTGCCTGAAAAACTGACAGGCAGATATGATTGGTCTACTAGTGTGAAAGGGGCCTTATATAAAACAAATACATTTGGTGTAGGGATTTTTTTTCTTGTTAAAGAATGTTACTGACACTTAAAGGGATCGTAGCAAACAATACAACACAACAGTATCAAAGTATTTCAATAAAGCGTCACAGGCCAACAAGTAGGTTTCAAAACACGTTTTTTTTTTCCTTCTCCTTAAAAAAAAAAAATTATTTTGGAAGATTTAAAGTGGATATAAACCCGATTCCTGAAATGTGACCACATATATCTGCAGTGTTTTCTTTTCTCTCGCCAAAGCCCTGAGTCCCGTGTGTTTCTCCTGCACCGTTCTTCTGTTATCAGCAGGATAACTTATGACAAGTTTCCCGACAACCGAGATAAAACCAGGCTGAAATTTGTGTCGGGTGGGTGCTATGAATAGATTAGCAGAGAGCTTGTCTATTCACAGCACATTCCTTTCTTCCTTTGCCTATGTGGAGTGGGGGTGTGTGCCTTTCCTCCAATCAGCTGTCTCACAGTGTCTGCCAAGGCTACACTCCCACTGCTGAACAGGAAGAGAAAAATGCTAACACGATGTGGACTTTCTTAAGAATATTGCAAGCTGAAGACAGCAGATATACATGTAAAACTTATTATGTTCCCTTCACTTGGTATATGTGAGGGTTTAAATCCACTTTAAGTCCTTCTGCTTTTCCACACTTTGTTTTAAAGAAACAAGGTAGATCAATAGTTAGAGAACAAAATAAATACAAAGCTGGTGTACAAAGCTCAGCAAATTTAAAATGCGACCAAAGAGCATGTTGTTACAAACGCAGCATTTGAAAGTGGTCAATCAAGCCTTTGAACTCCGCTACGTCGTAGTCCGTAAACAAGTTCAGTATATATAAAACTGTGAGACACAGTCAATAAAATAATGTATTTATGATAAGAAAGACATAGAGGTCTGAGTTCTCATGAAAACATGAATGACAAACAGCGGATATTAGGGGTACAGTTTACCTAGCTGTTCTGAGAACTATAAACAGGGTGCAAGAGTAGGGCTGTTAGGTAAACAATGCCATATTTTCTTTTGGGATCCACCTCTTTTAAAAGTGCAGGATGGAATTGACCTCATCTATCGAAGGGTGGCTTGATGATCTTGTGCTATAATTTTCCTGGCTCAGTTCCCTCCAATTCTACACTAAAATAAAAGTTCCAGTGTCCAAAGAATCCCCATCATTGGGAAAACCGTGAAGGTTAAATCCACAATTAATGGTTTCAAGTACTTCTTGCAAGTATTGGACCAACCTAGGGCATCTCCAGGGCACGTGAATGAGATCCCCTGTCCTAACATGTACCTAGGACATAGCAGGGATTCTCTACAAGAAAAGGGATATATTTTTAAAGGAAATTCATGAAAACCTATGTAGTAGGAACGATTGCTTAAAGTCGTTTTAAACCCTTACATATACACAGTGATGTGACTGCCCTCAGGTGATACACAAAGATGAAACAAATCCTCCTACATAGGTTGTACCTGTTTATCTGCAGTCTTCTCTTCTCTACATTGGTTTAAAGTCCAGAATTGAAAAAGCTTGTCTGAGCTTCCAGAAAGCAGGAGGCGGAGAGCTGAAGTTACACTGTGCAGAGCTCAGTGAAAGCTAATTGGATGGAAGGGACACACACACCTTCAAACAGCACACAGGGACACAGCTGAGGCTGTCAATCACTGACTGTGTGCTGAAGATCCCTCCTCTGTCACCTTTTTGCCTCTTAGGGTCAAGAAAACTTGTCAAAGGTGTCTCCTACAAATAGCAGAGGAATGACACAGCAGACAAAAATTACACTTAGTCTCCTGGATTTGAAGACACTAGGAGGAGGAATATGCTTTGTTCATATTTAGTGTTGAGCGAACACGGACTGTATTATTCGTGTTCGTACCGAATAATTGGATTTTTTGTACCCGAACACGGACACGGACACTTTACTGTATGTTCGGGTAAAAATCCGTGTTCGGTCGTTTTATTTCCGGGTTTTGCATGCTTTGGCGCTCTTTTCATGGCGGGCTTTCAACAGCCAATCAACAATCGTTTAACTGGTGTGCCTTAAGCCATCCCAGCCATGCCTGCAAATGTCTCAGTAGCTGTGATTGGCCGTCTGAAGCATGTGACCAAGTCTTTATAAGTTCGAGGCAGCCGCAGCGGCGTCATTATGCTGCTTAGATTCAGGGACAGAGCACACATCAACGTGCTGGCTGCTGATTAGGGAAAGATAGGCAGGAAAAAACCATTTGTGTCCGGATAGAATTGAGGGACAGGTCGGAGTGTTTAGGCAGGGCGAGTTGTAGGCATTTTAGGGATAGAGTCTGCTGAATTATAGGGTCAGTGTCTTCTACAAACTACAATCGATATTGCTGTGTGGGGGGTGGGGTCTGCACTCAATCCTGATCTACGATCTCTTCTCAATCCTGTTAGGGACAGAGTCTGCTGAATTTTAGGGAAACTGTGTTCTACAAACTACAATCGATATTGCTGTGTGGTGTGGGATTGGAGATAGGCAGGTGTCAGTGATCCACATCCATTTTTCTGTGTGTGAGCTGCAGTGAACACAATCTTTTTGGGCTGCAGTGAACACAATCTTTTTGGGCTGCAGTGAACACAATCTTTTTGGGCTGCAGTGAACACAATCTTTTTGGGCTGCAGTGAACACAATCTTTTTGGGCTGCAGTGAACACAATCTTTTTGGGGTGCAGTGAACAAAATCTTTTTGGGGTGCAGTGAACACAATCCTTTTTGGTGTGCAGTGAACACAATCTTTGTGGGGTGCAGTGAACACAATCCTTTGTGGGGTGCAGTGAACACAATCTTTTTGGGGTGCAGTGAACAAAATCCTTTTTGGGGTGCAGTGAACAACATCCTTTTTGGGGTGCAGTGAACACAATCTTTTTGGGGTGCAGTGAACAAAATCCTTTGTGGGGTGCAGTGAACACAATCTTTTTGGGGTGCAGTGAACACAATCTTTTTGGGGTGGAGTGAACAACATCCTTTTTGGGGTGCAGTGAACACAATCTTTTTGGGGTGCAGTGAACACAATCTTTGTGGGGTGCAGTGAACACAATCTTTTTGGGGTGGAGTGAACAACATCCTTTTTGGGGTGCAGTGAACAACATCCTTTTTGGGGTGCAGTGAACACAATCTTTTTGGGGTGCAGTGAACACAATCTTTGTGGGGTACAGTGAACAGAATCTTTGTGGGGTGCAGTGAACACAATCTTTGGGGGGTACAGTGAACACAATCTTTGTGAGGTGCAGTGAACACAATCTTTGTGGGGTGCAGTGAACACAATCATTGTGGGGTGCAGTGAACTCAATCTTTGTGGGGTACAGTGAACACAATCTCATACTTCTGAAGGTTTGAGGGTGCTGCCTGTTCCATACTCCCCCTACTCCTCATCTAGCCTTTTAGGGGTACAAACAATAGTAATTGGGGCCTAGTGTGGTTGTGTACGTGTGATATACATACACTTTTTTGGGATCATATTTTCTATTCCGCTATTTAATCAAAAACCTTTGGGGATCAGTTAAATTGGGGGATAGTCTGTGTTGGTACGTGTGAGAGAGATCCACCTTTCCAAGTTGTTGGGGTTCATATCATACTTCTGAAGGTTTGAGGGTGCTGCCTGTTCCATACTCCCCCTACTCCTAGCCTTTTAGGGGTACAAACAATAGTAATTGGGGCCTAGTGTGGTTGTGTACGTGTGATATACATACACTTTTTTGGGATCATATTTTCTATTCCGCTATTTAATCAAAAACCTTTGGGGATCAGTTAAATTGGGGGATAGTCTGTGTTGGTACGTGTGAGAGAGATCCACCTTTCCAAGTTGTTGGGGTTCATCTCATACTTCTGAAGGTTTGAGGGTGCTGCCTGTTCCATACTCCCCCTACTCCTAGCCTTTTAGGGGTACAAACAATAGTAATTGGGGCCTAGTGTGGTTGTGTACGTGTGATATACATACACTTTTTTGGGATCATATTTTCTATTCCGCTATTTAATCAAAAACCTTTGGGGATCAGTTAAATTGGGGGATAGTCTGTGTTGGTACGTGTGAGAGAGATCCACCTTTCCAAGTTGTTGGGGTTCATCTCATACTTCTGAAGGTTTGAGGGTGCTGCCTGTTCCATACCCCCCCTACTCCTCATCTAGCCTTTTAGGGGTACAAACAATAGTAATTGGGGCCTAGTGTGGTTGTGTACGTGTGATATACATACACTTTTTTGGGATCATATTTTCTATTCCGCTATTTAATCAAAAACCTTTGGGGATCAGTTAAATTGGGGGATAGTCTGTGTCGGTACGTGTGAGAGAGATCCACCTTTCCAAGTTGTTGGGGTTCATCTCATACTTCTGAAGGTTTGAGGGTGCTGCCTGTTCCATACCCCCCCTACTCCTCATCTAGCCTTTTAGGGGTACAAACAATAGTAATTGGGGCCTAGTGTGGTTGTGTACGTGCGAGATACATACACTTTTTTTGATCATATTTCCTATTCCGCTATTCAATAAAAACCTTTGAGGATCAATTGAATTGCGGGATAGTCTGTGTCGGTACGTGTGAGAGAGATCCACCTTTCCAAGTTGTTGGGGTTCATCTCATACTTCTGAAGGTTTGAGGGTGCTGCCTGTTCCATACTCCCCCTACTCCTAGCCTTTTAGGGGTACAAACAATAGTAATTGGGGCCTAGTGTGGTTGTGTACGTGTGATATACATACACTTTTTTGGGATCATATTTTCTATTCCGCTATTTAATCAAAAACCTTTGGGGATCAGTTAAATTGGGGGATAGTCTGTGTCGGTACGTGTGAGAGAGATCCACCTTTCCAAGTTGTTGGGGTTCATCTCATACTTCTGAAGGTTTGAGGGTGCTGCCTGTTCCATACCCCCCCTACTCCTCATCTAGCCTTTTAGGGGTACAAACAATAGTAATTGGGGCCTAGTGTGGTTGTGTACGTGCGAGATACATACACTTTTTTTGATCATATTTCCTATTCCGCTATTCAATAAAAACCTTTGAGGATCAATTGAATTGCGGGATAGTCTGTGTCGGTACGTGTGAGAGAGATCCACCTTTCCAAGTTGTTGGGGTTCATCTCATACTTCTGAAGGTTTGAGGGTGCTGCCTGTTCCATACTCCCCCTACTCCTAGCCTTTTAGGGGTACAAACAATAGTAATTGGGGCCTAGTGTGGTTGTGTACGTGTGATATACATACACTTTTTTGGGATCATATTTTCTATTCCGCTATTTAATCAAAAACCTTTGGGGATCAGTTAAATTGGGGGATAGTCTGTGTTGGTACGTGTGAGAGAGATCCACCTTTCCAAGTTGTTGGGGTTCATCTCATACTTCTGAAGGTTTGAGGGTGCTGCCTGTTCCATACTCCCCCTACTCCTAGCCTTTTAGGGGTACAAACAATAGTAATTGGGGCCTAGTGTGGTTGTGTACGTGTGATATACATACACTTTTTTGGGATCATATTTTCTATTCCGCTATTTAATCAAAAACCTTTGGGGATCAGTTAAATTGGGGGATAGTCTGTGTTGGTACGTGTGAGAGAGATCCACCTTTCCAAGTTGTTGGGGTTCATCTCATACTTCTGAAGGTTTGAGGGTGCTGCCTGTTCCATACTCCCCCTACTCCTAGCCTTTTAGGGGTACAAACAATAGTAATTGGGGCCTAGTGTGGTTGTGTACGTGCGAGATACATACACTTTTTTTGATCATATTTCCTATTCCGCTATTCAATAAAAACCTTTGAGGATCAATTGAATTGCGGGATAGTCTGTGTCGGTACGTGTGAGAGAGATCCACCTTTCCAAGTTGTTGGGGTTCATCTCATACTTCTGAAGGTTTGAGGGTGCTGCCTGTTCCATACTCCCCCTACTCCTCATCTAGCCTTTTAGGGGTACAAACAATAGTAATTGGGGCCCAGTGTGGTTGTGTACGTGTGATATACATACACTT